>NC_091985.1:2773840-3476340 GCF_044704955.1 Pristiophorus japonicus | reverse complement strand
TCGTTATTGGTGCCAGCAAGTCCCTGACGAGGCCATAGACGGTGGGTCCACAACTGGTTAGCAGGATAGCTCTGTGCTTATTGGCTAGTGTGGCCGGGACATCTCCTGACAGGTCATTTGCTGTGAAGGAATGGTCGAACCTCTCCACAAAGGCGTCCCAATCATCACCATCGGCGAACTGCTGCAACGTACCAAGGGTAGCCATTTTCCCGTGAAAGTCCGTAATCTCGTCGCCAATTGTTATGTCCTTGGATGCTCTAATAATGACTCCGTGAGGCAATGTGTTGTACTTGAACTGTGGTGACCTTAATCCTTTATTTGTTAACTCCAGAGTGAGGATCACACCTGGTGGTCTGCCTTTTATACTAGGCCAGGCACACCTGTACAGGTAACCTACAAGTCTCCCACTGCTGTGCCCTCTGGTGGCACACCTTGTGATAGTACCAACAGTCGCCATGTAGGATACATGACACACTCTCTCTCCAGTCTCGCTCTCTCTCTCTTTCCAGTCTCTCTCTTTCTCTCCAGTTTCTCTCCGTCTCTCTCTCTCTCTCCAGTCTCTCTCTCCCCGTCTCTCTCTCTCTCTCTCTTTCTCCAGCCTCTCTCTCTCTCCAGTCTCTTTCCCTCTCTCCATTCTCTCTCTCTCCAATCTCTCTCCCTCTCTCCAGTCTCTCTTTCTCTCTCCAGTCTCTCTCTCTCTCCAGTCTCTCTCTCGTCTCTTTCTCTCTCCCCCCTGTTATATATGCAGCCTATAGATATACTCTCTGTGTAGTCACTGTATAGTTGCATAAGATGGAGACTTGTTACCTAATGTACTTTCAATAAGGTTAACACTGTGTATACACTATGCTGGCACCACTAGAGGGTACAACGGGTTTCCTGCCCCTGTGGCAGAGGCTGTCCACCAGAGGGCACTGTGGTGGGAGACCTGAGGGTCACCTGCATAGGTGTGCAGGGCCCAGTATAAACGGCTTCCCACCATGCTGTGCCTCACTCTGGAGTTACGAATAAAGGATCAAGGTCACTCCAGTTTGAGTACAACACATTGCCTCGTGGAGTCATTCATAAGTGGATTACAGACATAACAACTAGCGACGAGAATACGGACTTTCACGCGATTATGGCTATCTTTGGCACACTAAAAGACTTCGCAGAGGGTGATGATTGAGATGCATTCACAGAAAGTCTCAAGCAATATTTTGTGGCAAACGACCTGGCAGGGGAGACGGACACATTGGCGGAGAAGCGCAAGGCTATACTGCTGACCATTTGTGGGCCCGAGGTCTACCGCCTCGTCAGGGACTTGCTGCACCCACGAAGGCCAAGGAAAGGACATACGATGAACTGACTGAACTAATTCATGACCAACTAAAACCAAAAGAGAGCATCCTCGCGGCCAGGCACAGATTCTACACTCACCGCAGACCTGAGGGCCAGGAGATTGCAAAATATGCTGCCGACCTCAGGAGACTTGCGGCACTGTGTGATTTTGGCACACACCTCAACGAAGCATTGCGAGACATCTTCGTTATAGGAATTGACCACGAGGGCCTCCTTCACAAGCTGTTATCTGCCGACACCACAGTCAACCTGCAGAAGGCCATCAGCATCAGTCAGGTGTTCATGACCTCGACCTACAGCACCAAGCAAATTATTCATCCTGTGGATTCAAACCCGGCAAGTACTGGACACAGAATGGTGCCTTTCACAGGCAAGACTGCAGAATGTGGCTCTGCCCAGGGCAGAGAGCACAGACCTCAGGGTTCCAGAACTCAGAGTCTGCCGAGGGGTGCTAATCGAGTAGCACCATGCTGGCGTTGTGGAGGAAACCATAGGGCTCACCAATGTCGGTTTGCTGAGTACATATGCAAAGCCTGTAACACGAATGGCCACCTCCAGCGTATGTGTAAAAGAAATACGACTCACCATCTAACAGAGGAGACAGTAGATGAATCCAGCGGGGAGTATGATGATTTGGCCAGGGAGGCAGCTCAGCCCCAAGAAGAAGTGCATGGAGTGTATACCTGCACCACCGGTTGTCCTCCAGTGAAGATGGAAGTCTTCATGGAAGTGGACACGGGAGCGAGCCAGTCAGTGATGAGCCAGGATGCCTTTGAGAGACTATGGAACGAAAAACGACCCGAGCTGGTTCCAGTGCAGGAAAAGTTGCGCACCTACACCAAGGAGCTGATCCAAGTGTAATCCATAATGGCGTGGTGCACAAGTTACCTCTGTGGATTGTTGCAGGTGATGGCCCAACGCTGCTCGGAAGAAGGTGGATGGGGAAGATCCAGTGGAAATGGGAAGACCTCTTCACTCCAGCAATCGAGGTTCCCCCGTGCTCAGAGGCAGAGTAAAACCTCACCTTCGCTTGGGCCAGGCACCAGAGAACAGAGCAGCGCAGCACCTGAGGCACAGACTGTCCATCGACTGCGTGGCAATGATCCGGCCGGAACAACCTAAAAGTACCTTCCCGGCTCCAGTGGCCGGATTCCTGGGAAGGAAGATCGATTTCACAGGCACTCTTCCAGCTTTTGTGGCAGAATACGGGAGAGAAGGATCAAGGCAGTCGACCCCGAGGACAGAGGCAAGATGTGTCCCTGCTGCAGCGAGGGGCAGCGTGGCTGGAAAAAAAGATGTCTGCGGCCAGACCACGAGGTGCAACGCTGAGGGACCAACACGTGGTGTCTAACAAAGGATCTGATTGGGGTAAAGCCAGCAGGGTTCTCTTAAAGGAGACCTGCAACCAACTGAACTTAAAGAGACATTGTATGCACGGCAATCAATGTAACGAACCGATTAAGATTGTGAACAAAATGTTGTTGCGAGATGTTGGGAATAGAGTGTCCCCAAAAGTAGCAAGCGAGCGAATTCAGGAGGGTGAAGGCACTGATCCCGATACCCTGCCCCAGGTCTATCCCACGCTGCAGGCACCCGATGGCACTATTCCCCACGGACCTGGAAACAAAAACGGCACCAATACGCAAAGTCGGCTGCCATTGCCCACCCCCCGGGTGGAGACAATGCAGCCCCCAGACCCAGTCGCGACCTCGGCCATGTCCGGGAGCGAAAGGTCAGAACCAACGAGTTCCCCAAACGGGACCTGGAACAGCCAGGTTCCCAACACCGTTAGAGAGCAGGCAGAAGATTCTGCAGCCCTCACAGGAGGACAGGGAAGCCACACACATCTGTGGCTCTGCCCACCACTAGGCAACGGCAAAGACCCTGAGTCCTGGCTCGGTGAGCGAACCAAGCCCACCCCGCCGGCAGGGGTCGGAGTGCCGCTATCAGACGACTAGGACCCTGTCCGGTTGCTCTGGAACCTGCGTCCTCACATACCTGTACTGTTACCTCAGTGCTGACCATGACTGAACCATGAATGTAATCTACCCAATCCTGGCGCACGACCACAAAACGTAACAAATGCAAGTCACTGAACCAAGGTGTCACGATACAAACTGTAACGTCATTTCTTTGTACTTGCTCTGTGTCTGATCCTGTATGTTAATGTAACAGGCCGGCTGCACTATCTCGTGGGGGGGGGAGGGGCGGGAATGGATGTATATAGCCATGGACACACACATGGATCACACCCAGAACCCACTGGAACCTCCACTGCATCATTGAACCATCCAAACTGTTAATCACCACCCAACATTGTGGCAAAAGGACTCGGGGGTTAACAGGGAGAGAGCCAAGCCAAAGCACAGCCAAGGTGCAAGGGCTATTGGCACCTCAGTCTGGGGAGAGCTAAACCAGAGCACATAGTGCAAAGGTCATCGGCACAAAGGACTTGGGGGAGAGTGATGTTATATATACAGACTGTAGATATACTCTCTGTGTAATCATTGTATAGTTGCATAAGATTGAGAGTTGTTACCTGATGTACTGTCAATAAGGTTTACACTGCGTATATACTATGCTGGCACCACTAGAGGGTGCAACTGGTGGAGACCGGGGTTTCCTGCATATGTGGCAGAGGCTGTCCACCAGAGAGCACTGCGGTGGGAGACCTGAGGGTCACCTGCACAGGTGTGCAGGGCCCAGTATAAACGGCTGCCCACCACACTTGTGCCTCACTCTGAAGTTACTAATAAAGGACTAAGGCCACTATAGTTTGAGTACAACATATTGCCTCATGGAGCCATTCAAAAGTGCATTACTGACATAACACCCCACAGTCCCTCTCTCACCCCCCAGTCTCCCTCTCTCTCCCACCCCCTCCAAGTCTCTCACTCCCCCCTCAGTCTCTGTCTCTCATTCCCCCCCAGTCTCTTCCCCCCCCTGCACAGACTCTCACTCTCTCTCTGCCCCTCGATAAGTCTCTCGCTCCCCCCCCGCCGCAGTCTCTCCCTTTCATTCCCTCCCCAGTCTCTCTCTCCCCCCAGTCTCTCTCTTTCTCTCCGCCAGTCTCTCTCTCAACCCCCAGTCTTTCTCTCACTCTCTCCCCACAGTCCCTCTCTCTCTCCCCCAATCACTCTCCACCAGTCTCTCCGTCTCTCTCTCCCGGACTCCCACAGTCTCTCTCTCTCTCTTTCTTTCTCTCCCAGTCTTTCTCTCTCTTACCCCAGTCTCTCTCTCTTCCCCCAAATCTCTCACTCTCTCCCCCCAATCTCTCTCTCTCTTCCCCCCAGTCCCTCTCTCCCCCCAGTCTCGCTCTCACTCCTCAGACTCTCTCTCTCTCTCTCTCTCTCTCTCTCTCCCCCTCGCCAGTCTCTTTCTCCCCCAATCTCTCTCTCTCTCCCCAGACTCTCACTCCCCAGACTCTCTCACTCTCACTCCCCCAGTCTCACTCTCTTACTCCCACTCTCTCTCCAGTCTCTCTCTCCCCGAGTCTTGCTCTTACTCCCAGTCTCTCTCTCTCTCTCTCACATTCCCCCAGTCTTTCTCATTCCCTCACCCAGTCTCCCTCTCCCCCCAGTCTCTCTCTCCCCCAGTCTCTCTCTCCCCCAGTCTCTCTCTGTAAAGTCCTGTCCCCTCAGTACAGACTCACACGAGGCATGTAGTGAAGTCAAGGTCACTCTGGACCTGCACCTTTATTTCACAGCTCTGGAATGCTGCACTTGCCTGAGACCTGTCCTTATATATCTGTCTCTTGCAAGTGCACCCCTGGTGGTAAGGTATGCTGGTGGTTTCAGGTCATATCTTATTACAGTCATGTATAGCATGTTAGGATACAGTTATATATAATAATGTGAGACACATGACATCACCCTCCCCCAAGGTCTTATTGTCTTTATAGTTTCAGTCTCTCAGGTGGTCTACGCTCTCGCGTGGAGCGTCTGAGTTGTGGTTCAGTTGTTTGCCTTGGTGTCTGTTTTTCTTTGGGTGTGGTTGCTGGTATCTCGCCTGGGCTGTCTGTTTCGATTGGTGTGATTTTTGTTGACTCGCCTGGGCTGTCTGTTGGGATTGCCCTTTCCTCAGGTTGTTCCCTCTGTCTGTCCACCAGGTGTGGTGCGAGTTCCACATTGTAGTCTGCCTTTGGTTCCGCAGTGTTGTTGGTAATTCTGCTTTTGACTTGGTCTACATGCCTCCGGCAGGTTTTGCCATTGTCCATTTGTACTACCAGTAGCCTATTTCCCTTCCTTGCCCGTTACTGTCCCTGCAAGCCCTTTGGGACCCTTGCCATAGTTTAGTACAAACACTTTGTCCCCTATCTCATTCCATCTCCCCCTCGAATTTCTGTCATGGTACTCAGTCAGCTTACGGCGCTTTGCCTCAACGATTTCGTGCATGTCTGGGAGGATTAATGAGAGCCTTGTTTTTAAAGTCCTTTTCATCAACAGTTGCGTGGGGGGGAATCCCAGTCAGTGAGTACGGACGAGATCTGTATGCCAGCAGCAGTCGCGACAGGCAACCCTGCAGCGTGGGACCTTGGATTTTAAGCATGCCTTGTTTAATGATTTGCACTGCTCGCTCCGCTTGGTCGTTGGAGGCCGGCTTGAACGGTGCCATCTTGACGTGATTTATGCCGTGGTCAATTATAAAGTCTTGGAATTCTGCGCTGGTGAAGCACGGACCATTGTCACTGACTATTATGTCAGGGATTCCGTGCGTTGCAAACATGGTTGCGAGGCTCTCCACAGTGGTGGAGGTTGTGCTCGAGTTTAAAATGGTGCATTCGATCCACTTTGAAAATGCATCTACAACTACGAGGAACATTTTGCCCATGAATGGGCCCGCATAGTCTACATGCACCCGCGACCACGGTTTGGTAGGCCAGGGCCAGGGGCTCAGTGGAGCCTCCTTGGGGGCATTGCTGAGTTGGGCACAAATGGTGCACCTTCGGACGCAGAGTTCCAAGTCCGAGTCAATACCAGGTCACCAGACGTGGGATCTGGCTATGGCCTTCATGAGAACGATCCCCGGGTGCTCACGGTGGAGCTCCCGGACAAATGCCCCTCTGCCTCGCAGAGGCATGACTACTCGGCTGCCCCATATCAGGCAGTCTGCTTGTAGTGATAGCTCATGCATGCACCTGTGAAAGGGTTTTAATTCCTCGGGGCAGGCATCGCGAGCCTCTGCCCAGTCACCGGTTAGGACACATCTTTTTACGAAGGATAACGTGGGGTCGCTGGCTGTCCAGGCTCTGATTTGGCGAGCCGTCATGGGCAAACCTGTGGACTCAAAGGCATTGATTGCCATGACTATCTCAGTCCTGTTCGTCAGACCCTTCCGTGGTCACCAGGGGTAGCCTGCTGAGCGCGTCGGCACAGTTGTCTGTGCCTGGTCTGTGCCTTATGTAATAGTCGTAGGACGCCAGCATGAGTGGCCACCATTGAATTCGCGCCGAGGCGTTGGCGTTTATTGCCTTGCTCTCGGATAGGAGGGACGTGAGGGGCTTGTGTTCAGTTTCTAACGCGAACTTGGCCCCGAAAAGGTATTGGTGCATCTTTTTGACACCATACACGCACGCGAGCGCCTCCTTCTCTACCATTCCGTACCCGCGCTCCGCCCACGAAAGTGACCTGGAGGCATAAGCTATTGGTTGTAATTTGCCCGCACTATTGACATGTTGCAAAACGCACCCGACCCCATACGCTGACGCATCGCATGTGAGAACTAACTTTTTACCTGGGTCAGAGAAAGTCAAAACACTGTTGGAACACAGAAGGTTGCGTGCCTTATTGAAGGCCCGTTCCTGGGCGTCCCCCCAAAACCAATCGCACCCCTTCCTGAGTAGCACGTGGAGAGGCTCCAGCAGCGTGCTTAAGTTCTGCATAAAGTTCCCAAAGTAATTGAGTAGCCCGAGAAAGGCGCGCAGTTCTGAGACATTCCGGGACCTGGGTGTGTAAGATAAATGACACTCTCTTTCCCTCTTCCCAAGTCTATCTTTTCCCCAGAATTTCTCTCTCTCCCCCCCCCTCCGTCACTCCCTCACCCAGTCTCCCTCTCCCCCGAGCCTCTCTCTACCCCCAGCCTCTCTCTCCCCAGTCTCTCTCTCACTCCCATTCTCTCTCTCTCTCACTCCCAGTCTCCCTCACTGCCCAGTCTCTCTCTCTCTCTCTCACTCCCAGTCTCTCTCTCTCTCACTCCCAGTCTCCCTCACTGCCCAGTCTCTCTCTCTCTCTCTCTCACTCCCAGTCTCTCTCTCTGCCCAGTCTCTCTCTCTCTCTCACTTCCAGTCTCTCTCTCTCTCTCTCACTCCCAGTCTCCCTCTCTGCCCAGTCTCTCTCTCTCACTTCCAGTCTCTCTCTCTCTCTCTCACTCTCTCTCTCTCTCTCTCACTCCCAGTCTCTCTCTCTCTCTCACTCCCAGTCTCTCTCTCTCTCACTCCCAGTCTCTCTCTCACTCCCATTCTCTCTCTCTCTCACCCCCAGACTCCCTCTCTGCCCAGTCTCTCTCTCTTTCCCTCACTGCCCAGTCTCTCTCTCTCTCACTCCCATTCTCTCTCTCTCTCACTCCCATTCTCTCTCTCTCTCACTCCCATTCTCTCTCTCTCTCACTCCCAGTCTCCCTCACTGCCCAGACTCTCTCTCTCTCTCACCCCAGTCTCTCTCTCTGCCCAGTCTCTCTCTCTCTCTCTCACTCCCAGTCTCTCTCTCTCTCACTCCCATTCTCTCTCTCTCTCTCTCACTCCCAGTCTCCCTCTCTGCCCAGACTCTCTCTCTCTCTCACCTCCAGTCTCCCTCTCTGCCCAGTCTCTCTCTCTCTCCCTCACTGCCCAGTCTCTTTCTCTCTCTCACTCCCAGTCTCCCTCGCTGCCAACTCTCTCTCTCTCTCTCCCCCCACAGTCTCTTTCTTTCTCCCCAGTCTCTCTATCTCTCCGCCCCGTCTCACGCTCTCTCCCCTCCAGTCTCTATCTCCCTCTCTCCCCCACAGTCTCTCTCTCGCTCCCCTATCATGTATGTATGCTTGGGGTTACTAGCCACCCAGTTTCTCTATCTCTCTCCCCCCATCTCACGCTCTCTCTCCCCTCCAATCTCTCTCTCTCTCTCTCTCTCACCCCTCCAATCTCTCTCTCTCTCTCTCTCTCTCTCCCCTCCAATCTCTCTCTCTCTCCCCTCCAATCTCTCTCTCTCTCTCTCCCCCAGTCTTTCTCTCTGTCTCTCTCTCCCCTCCAATCTCTCTCTCTCTCCCTCTCTCTCTCCCCACCCCCAGTCTCTCATTTCTCTCTCACTGTCTCTCTTTATTTCCCCATTCTCTCCCCCCCATTTCACACTCTCTCTCCCCTCCAATCTCTCTCTCTCTCTCTCTCTCTCTCCCCTCAGTCTCTCTCTCTCCCTCTCTCTCCCTCTCTCTCTCTCCCCTCAGTCGCTCTCTCTCCCCCCAGTCTCTCTCTCTCTCTCCCCCCATCTCACGCTCTCTCTCCCCACAGTCTCTCTCTCTCTCTCCCCAGTGTCTCTCTCCCCCCAGTCTCTCTCTCTCTCTCCTCCCCCAGTCTCTCTCTCTCTCCCCTCAGTCGCTCTCTCTCCCCTCAGTCTCTCTCTCTCTCCCCCCAGTCTCTCTCTCTCTCCCCCTAGTCTCTCTCTCCCCCAGTCTCTCTCTCTCTCTCCCCCCAGTCTCTCTCTCTCTCTCCCCCCAGTCTCCCTCTCTCTCCCCCCAGTCTCTCTCTTTCTCCCCAGTCTCTCTCTCTCTCTCCCCCCAGTCTCTCTCTCTCTCCCCAGTCTCTCTCTCTCTCCCCCCAGTCTCTTTCTCTCTCCCCCCAGTCTCTTCCTCTCTCCCCCCAGTCTCTCTCTCTCCCCTCAGTCTCTCTCTCTCCCCTCAGTCTCTCTCTCTCCCCTCAGTCTCTCTCTCTCCCCCCAGTCTCTCTCTCTCTCCCCTCAGTCGCTCTCTCTCCCCTCAGTCTCTCTCTCTCCTCCCAGTCTCTCTCTCTCTCCCCCCAGTCTCTCTCTCTCCCCTCAGTCTCCCTCTCTCCCCCCAGTCTCTCTCTCTCCCCTCAGTCTCTCCCTCTCTCCCCTCAGTCTCCCTCTCTCCCCTCAGTCTCTCTCTCTCCACCCAGCCTCTCTCTCTCTCCCCTCAGTCTCTCTCTCTCCCCTCAGTCTCTCTCTCTCCCCTCAGTCTCTCTCTCTCCCCCCGCCAGTCTCTCTCCCCGCCCCCCCAGTCTCTCTCTCTCTCTCCCCGTCAGTCTCTCTCTCTCCCCCCAGTCTCTTTCTTTCTCCACCCCCCAGTTTCTCTCTCTCCCCCCACCAGTCTCTCTCTCTCCCAGTCTCTCTCTCTCCCCCGCAGTCTCTCTCTCTCTCCCCCCAGTCTCTCTCTCTCCCCCAGTCTCTCTCTCTCCCCCCAGTTTCTCTCTCTCCCCCTGCCAGTCTCCCCCCCCCGCCCCCCAGTCTCTCTCTCTCTCCCCCCGTCTCTCTCTCTCTTCCCCCAGTCTCTCTCTCTATCCCCGCAGTCTCTCTCTCTCCCCCCGCCAGTCTCTCTCTCCCCCCACCGCCCCCCCCCCCAGTCTCTCTCTCTCTCTCCCCCCAGTCTCTCTCTCTCTCTCTCTCTCTCCCCCCAGTCTCTCTCTCTCTCCCCCCAGTCTCTCTCTCTCTCCCCCCGCCAGTCTCTCTCTCTCTCTCTCCCCACAGTCTCTCTCTCTCTCCCCCCCAGTATCTCTCTCTCTCCCCCCCAGTATCTCTCTCTCTCACTTCCCCAGTCTGTCATTCTCTTTCTCTTGTGTCGTCCCTATTTTCTTTGCCCCACCATTGGTGGCCGTGCCTTCAGCTGCCTGGTCTTCAAGCTCTAGAATTCCCTCCCTAAACCTCTCCACCTCTCTTCTCCTTTAAGACGCTTCCTTGACCAAGTTTTTGGCCAACTGCCCTACTATCCCTTTATGAGGCTTGGTGTCAAAGTTTATTGATAACGTTGCTGTGAAGCGCCTTGGGTCATTTTACTAGGGTAAAGGTGCTATACAAATAAAAGTTGTTGTTATACCGATCCTTTTATCCCTCTATCCATACTAGACCTTTCCTCTATTTCTCTATCCTCACTGGCCCACCCTGTACAGACTTACCAACACGGAGTTTTAGGTCGATGAAGGAATGATTGTGAATCTCGAGCATAGTATTCTCCAGAGCGAGTGCAAAGTCTGCTAGGTTACAGAGGTGTTCGCATTCATCACCATTAACCTGCAACAAAATCTCAGCGTTACTCCTTTCTCTGATTGGGGTACAGCGATGGTGCCACCACTCGGAGAAGCAACATGCTGTGCCCGGGACTGCTGGAGCACGGTTTATACTCGCTGTACCCCACACACACAGTTACTCAGCTCCGTTGTGAGGCAGTGGGAAACACGGAGCAAAGTCCCAGCCACACTTCCTTGGGGACAGGGAGAAATTCAACCTGTGCTCCTCAATCACAGCCTTTACTGCCCAGATATTTACTGGCACTGATGGTTTGCTGCTCCGGAGCTTGGCTGATGCGCGCCTCCTGCTTTAGCCTGGGATGAATCCAATTCGAGGGTTTATAGAGGCAGCAATTCACCCACTGCACTCCGCGGATCAGGGGTTGTGGTTACTGAGACCATAAGGTCTAAAAGAAGTTGATGAATGTAGGGAACGTAAGAAATAGGAGCAGGAGGAGGCCATTCGGCCCCTCGAGCCTGCTCTGCCACTCAATACGATCATGGCTGATCTGATCATGGACTCAGCTCCACTGACCTGCCTGCTCCCCATAACCCTTTACTCCCTTATCACTCAAAAATCTGTCTATCTCCGCCTTAAGTATATTCAATGACCCAGCCTCCATAGCTCTCTGGGGCAGAGAGTTCCACACATTTACAACTCTCTGAGAGAAGAAATTTCTCCTCATCCGGAGGAGAATGGGCGACCCCTTATTCTGAGACTATGTCCCCTAGTTTTAGTTTCCCCGATGAGTGCAAAGATCCTCTCTACCTCCACCTTGTCGAGCACACTCATTATCTTTCCATAAGATCACCTCTCATTCTTCTGAACTGCAATGTGTGCAATCACCAGCAAAAGGTGGATGGAAGGATTGGGCTGATGAAGAAAGCTCCCTGGGTGGGAGAGATCACACGGCTAGGACAGGAGGGCAGAAAAAAGAGTGGGAGAGCGATAGTGATAGAGGATTCTATTGTAAGGGGAATAGATAGGCGTTTCTGCGGGTGCAATCGAGACTCCAGGATGGTATGTTGCCTCCCTGGTACATAAGAACATAAGAATTAGGAACAGCAGTAGGCCATCTAGCCCCTCGAGCCTGCTCCGCCATTCAACAAGATCATGGCTGATCTGGCCGTGGACTCAGCTCCACTTACCCTTAATTCCCTTATTGGTTAAAAATCTATCTATCTGTGACTTGAATACATTCAATGAGCTAGCCTCAACTGCTTCCTTGGGCAGAGAATTCCACAGATTCACAACCCTCTGGGAGAAGAAATTCCTTCTCAACTCGGTTTTAAATTGGCTCCCCCGTATTTTGAGGCTGCGCCCCCTAGTTCTAGTCTCCCCGACCAGTGGAAACAACCTCTCTGACTCTATCTTGTCTATCCCTTTCATTATTTTAAATGTTTCTATAAGATCACCCGTCATCCTTCTGAACTCCAACGAGTAAAGACCCAGTCTACTCAATCTATCATCATAAGGTAACCCCGTCATCTCCGGAATCAGCCTCGTGAATCGTCTCTGTACCCCCTCCAAAGCCAGTATATCCTTCCTTAAGTAAGGTGAACAAAACTGCACGCAGTACTCCAGGTGCGGCCTCACCAATACCCTGTACAGTTGCAGCAGGACCTCCCTGCTTTTGTACTCCATCCCTCTCGCAATGAAGGCCAACATTCCATTCGTCTTCCTGATTACCTGCTGCACCTGCAAACTAACTTTTTGGGATTCATGCACAAGGACCCCCCAGGTCCCTCTGCACCGCAGCATGTTGTAATTTCTCCCCATTCAAATAATATTCCCTTTTACTGTTTTTTTTCCCAAGGTGGATGACCTCACACTTTCCGACATTGTATTCCATCTGCCAAACCTTAGCCCATTCGCTTAATCTATCTAAATCTCTTTGCAGCCTTTCTGTGTCCTCTACACAACCCGCTTTCCCACTAATCTTTGTGTCATCTGCAAATTTTGTTACATTACGCTCTGTCCCCTCTTCCAGGTCATCTATGTATATTGTAAACAGTTGTGGTCCCAGCACCGATCCCTGTGGCACACCACTAACCACCGATTTCCAACCCGAAAAGGACCTATTTATCCCGACTCTCTGCTTTCTGTTAGCCAGCCAATTCTCTATCCTTGCTAACACATTTCCTTTGACTCCGCGTACCTTTATCTTCTGCAGTAACCTTTTGTGTGGTACCTTATCGAATGCCTTTTGAAAATCTAAATACACCACATCCATCGGTACACCTCTATCCACCATGCTTGTTATATCCTCAAAGAATTCCAGTAAATTAGTTAAACATGATTTCCCCTTCATGAATCCATGCTGCGTCTGCTTGATTGCACTATTCCTATCTAGATGTCTCGCTATTTCTTCCTTTATGATAGTTTCAAGCATTTTCCCCACTACAGATGTTAAACTAACTGGCCTATAGTTACCTGCCTTTTGTCTGCCCCCTTTTTTAAACAGAGGCATTACATTAGCTGTTTTCCAATCCGCTGGTACCCCCCCCAGAGTCCAGAGAATTTTGGTAGATTATAATGAATACATCTGCTATAACCTCCGCCATCTCTTTTAATACCCTGGGATGCATTTCATCAGGACCAGGGGACTTGTCTACCTTGAGTCCCATTAGCCTGTCCAGCACTACCCCCCGAGTGATAGTGATTGTCTCAAGGTCCTCCCTTCCCACATTCCTGTGACCAGCAATTTTTGGCATGGTTTTTGTGTCTTCCACTGTGAAGACCGAAGCAAAATAATTGTTTAAGGTCTCAGCCATTTCCACATTTCCCATGATTAAATCCCCTTTCTCAGCTTCTAAGGGACCAACATTTACTTTAGTCACTCTTTTCCGTTTTATATATCTGTAAAAGCTTTTACTATCCGTTTTTATGTTTTGCGCAAGTTTACCTTCGTAATCTATTTTTCCTTTCTTTATTGCTTCCTTAGTCATTCTTTGCTGTTGTTTAAAATTTTCCCAATCTTCTTGTTTCCCACTAACCTTGGCCACCTTATACACATTGGTGCAAAGGTCAAGGATATCTCGGAGCAGCTGCAAGACATTTTGAAGGGGGAGGGTAAACAGCCAGTTGTCGTGGTGCATATAGGTACCAACGATACAGGTAAAACACAGGATGAATCCTACAAGCATAATTTAGGGAGCTAGGAGTTAAATTAAAAAGTAGGACCTCAAAGGTAGTAATCTCAGGATTGCTGCCAGTGCCACGTGCTAGTCAGAGTAGGAATCGCAGGATAGCTCGAATGAATACATGGCTTCAGGAGTGGTACAGGAGGGAGTGATTCAAATTCCTGGGATATTGGAACCAATTCTGGGGGAGGTGGGACTAGTACAAACCGGATGGTCTGCACCTGGGCAGGACCGGAACCAATGTCCCAGGGGGAGTGTTTGCTAGTGCTGTTGGGGAGGGGTTAAACTAATATGGCAGGGGGATGGGAATCTATGCAGGGAGACAGAGGGAAGTAAAATGGGGTCAGAAGCAAAAGATAGAAAGAAGAAAGGTAAAAGTGGAGGGCAGAGAAACCCAAGGCAAAAATCAAAAAGGTCCATATTACAGCAAAATTCTAAAAGGACAAAGTGTGTTAAAAAGACAAGCTCTGTGCCTCAATGCGAGGAGTATTTGTAATAAGGTGGATTAATTAACTGCACAGGCAGCAATTAATGAATATGATATAATTGGCATCACGGAGACATGGCTCCAGGGTGACCAAGGCTGGGAACTCAACATCCAGGGGTATTCAACATTTAGGAAGGATAGACAGAAAGGAAAAGGAGGCGGGGTGGCGTTCTGGTTAAAGAGGAAATTAATGCAATAGTAAGGAAGGACATTAGCCTGGATGATGTGGAATCTGTATGGGTGGAGCTGTGGAATACCAAGGGGCAGAAAACGCTAGTGGGAGTTGTGTGCAGACCACCAAACAGTAGTAGTGAGGTTGGGGACAGCATCAAACAAGAAATTAGGGATGTGTGCAATAAAGGTACAGCAGTTATCATGGGCGACTTTAATCTACATATAGATTGGGTTAACCAAACTGGTACCAATACGGTGGAGGAGGATTTCCTGGAGTGTATTAGGGATGGTTTTCCAGACCAATATGTCGAGGAACCAACTAGAAGGCTGGCCATCCTAGACTGGGTGATGTGTAATGAGAAAGGACTAATTAGCAATCTTGTTGTGCGAGACCACTTGAGGAAGAGTGACCATAATATGGTAGAATTCTTTATTAAGATGGAGAGTAACACAGTTAATTCAGAGACTAGGGTCCTGAACTTAAGGAAAGGTAACTTCAATGGTATAAGATGTCAATTGGCTAGAATAAACTGGCAAATGATACTTAAAGGGTTGACGGTGGATAGGCAATGGCTTACATTTATGGATCACACGGAAGAGCTTCAACAAGTGTTCATCCCTGTTTGGAGTAAAAATAAAATGGGGAAGGTGGCTCAACCGTGGCTAACAAGGGAACTTAAGGATTGTGTTAAATCCAAGGAAGAGGCATATAAATTGGCCAGAAAAGGCAGCAAATCTGAGGACTGGGAGAAATTTAGAATTCAGCAGAGAAGTACAAAGGGTTTGATTCGGAGGGGGAAAATAGAGTATGTGAGGAAGCTTGCCGGGAACATGAAAACTGACCGCAAAAGCTTCGATAGATATGTGAAGAGAAAAAGATTAGTGAAGACAAACGTAGGTCCTTTGCAGTGAGATTCAGGTGAATTTATAATTCTATTTATGGTTCTGTCTTCACGAAACAAGACACAAATAACCTTCCGGAAGTACAAGGGGATCGAGGGTCTAGTGAGAAGGAGGAACTGAAGGATATCCTTATTAGGCGGGAAATTGCGTGAGGGAAATTGATGGGATTGAAGGCCGCTAAATCCCCGGGGCCTGATAGTCTGCATCCCAGAGTACTTAAGGAAGTGGCCCTAGAAATAGTGGATGCATTGGTAAACATTTTCCAACCATCTATGGACTCTGGATCAGTCCCTATGGACTGGAGGGTAGCTAATGTAACAGCACTTCATCTGCCATGCATTTGCCCACTCACCTAACCTATCCAAGTCACTCAACAGCCTCATAGCATCCTCCTCGCAGCTCACACTGCCACCCAACTTAGTGTCATCCGCAAATTTGGAGATACTACATTTAATCCCCTCGTCTAAATCATTAATATACAGTGTAAACAGCTGGGGCCCCAGCACAGAACCTTGCGGTACCCCACTAGTCACTGCCTGCCATTCTGAAAAGTATCCATTTTCTCCTACTCTTTGCTTCCTGTCTGCCAACCAGTTCTCAATCCACGTCAGCACACTGCCCCCAATCCCATGTGCTTTAACATTGCACATTAATCTCTTATGTGTGACATAGAAACATAGAAACATAGAAAATAGGTGTAGGAGTAGGTCATTTGGCCCTTCTAACCTGCACTGCCATTCAATGAGTTCATGGCTGAACATGCAACTTCAGTACCCCCTTCCTGCTTTCTCGCCAAACCCCTTGATCCCCCTAGTAGTAAGGACTTCATCCAACTTCCTTTCGAAAGCCTTCTGAAAGTCCAAATACACCACATCAACTGGTTCTCCCTTGTCCACTCTACTGGAAACATCCTCAAAAAATTCCAGAAGATTTGTCAAGCATGATTTCCCTTTCACAAATCCATGTTGACTTGAACCAATCATGTCACCTCTTTCCAAATGCGCTGCTATGACATCCTTAATAATTGATTCCATCATTTTACCCACTACCGATGTCAGGCTGACCAGTCTATAATTCCCTGTTTTCTCTCGCCCTCATTTTTTAAAAAGTGGGGTTACATTGGCTACCCTCCACTCGATAGGAACTGATCCAGAGTCAATGGAATGTTGGAAAATGACTGTCAATGCATCCGCTATTTCCATGGCCACCTCCTTAAGTACTCTGGGATGCAGTCCATCAGGCCCTAGGGATTTATCGGCCTTCAATCCCACCAATTTCCCCAACACAATTTCCCGACTAATAAGGTTTTCCCTCAGTTCCTCCTTCTTACTAGACCCCCCGACCCCTTTTATATCCGGAAGGTTGTTTGTGTCCTCCTCAGTGAATACCGAACCAAAGTACTTGTTCAATTGGTCCGCCATTTCTTTGTTCCCCGTTATGACTTCCCCTGATTCTGACTGCAGGAGACCTTACTTTTGTCTTTACTAACCTTTTTCTCTTTACATATCTATAGAAGCTTTTGCAGTCCGTTTTAATGTTCCCTGCAAGCTTCCTCTCGTGCTCTATTTTCCCTGCCCTAATCAAACCCTTTGTCCTCCTCTGCTGAGTTCTAAATTTCTCCCAGTCCCCAGGTTCACTGCAATTTCTGGCCAATTTGTATGCCACTTCCTTGGCTTTAATACTATCCCTGATTTCCCTTGATAGCCACGGTTGAGCCACCTTCCCTTTTTTATTTTTACGCCAGAGAGGGATGTACAATTGTTGTAGTTCATCCATGCGGTCTCTAAATGTCTGCCATTGCCCATCCACAGTCAACCCCTTAAGTATCATTCGTCAATCTATCCTAGCCATTTCACGCCTCATACCTTCAAAGTTACCCTTCTTTAAGTTCTGGACCATGGTCTCTGAATTAACTGTTTCATTCTCCATCCTAATGTAGAATTCCACCATATTATGGTCACTCTTTCCCAAGGGGCCTCGCACAATGAGATTGCTAATTAATCCTCTCTCATTACACAACACCCAGTCTAAGATGGCCTCCCCCGAGTTGGTTCTTGACATATTGGTCGAGAAAACCATTCCTTATGCACTCCAGGAAATCCTCCTCCACTGTATTATTTCCAGTTTGGTTAGCCCAATCTATGTGCATATTGAAGTCACCCATTATAACTGCTTCACCTTTATTGCATGCACCCCTAATTTCCTGTTTGATGCCCTCCCCAACATCACTACTACTGTTTGGAGGTCTGTACACAACTCCCACTAACGTTTTTTTCCCTTTGGTGTTCTGCAGCTCTACCCATATAGATTCCACATCATCCAAGCTAATGTCCTTCCTAACTATTGCATTAGTCTCCTCTTTCACCAGCAATGCTACCCCACCTCCTTTTCCTTTTACTCTATCCTTCCTGAATGTTGAATAGCAATGGATGTTGAGTTCCCAGCCCTGATCATCCTGGAGCCACGTCTCTGTAATCCCAATCACATCATATTTGTTAACATCTATTTGCACAGTTAATTCATCCACCTTATTACGGATACTCCTTGCATTAATACACAAAGCCTTCAGGCTTGTTTTTTTAACACCCTTTGTCCTTTTAGAATTATGATGTAGTGTGGCCCTTTTTGTTCCTTGCCTTTGTTTACTCGGCCTTCCACTATTGCTTTTTACCTTTCTACCATCTGTTTCTGACTCCATATTATTTCGCCCTGTCTCGCTGCATAAGTTCCCATCCCCCTGCCATATTAGTTTAAACACTCCCGAACTGCATTAGCAAATGTTACCCCTTGGACATCAGTTCCAGTCCTGCCCAAGTGCAGACCGTCCCTTTTGTACAGGTCCCACTTCCCCCAGAACTGATTCCAATGTCCCAGGAATTTGAATCCCTCCCTCTTGCACCACTGCTCAAGCCACGTATTTATTCTAACTATCCTGCTCCCTCTACTCTGATTACACATGGCACTGGTAGCAATCCAGAGATTTGAAGTCCTTTGAGGTCCTACTTTTTAATTTAACTCCTAGCTCCCTAAATTCAGTTTGTCGGACCTCTTCCTGCTTTTTACCTATGTCGTTGGTACCTACATGTACCACGACAACTGGCTGTTCACCCTCCCTCTCCAGAATGCTCTGCAGCCGCTCCGAGACATCCTTGAACCTTGCACCAAGGAGGCAACATACCATCCTGGAGTCTCGGTTGCGGCCGCAGAAACGCCTATCTATTCCCCTTACAATAGAGTCCCCTATCACTATCGCTCTCACACTCTTTTTCCCGCCCTTCTCTGCAGCAGAGCCACCCACAGTGCCATGAACCTGGCTGCTGGTGCCTTCCCCTGGTAAGTCATCTCCCCCAACAGTATCCAAAATGGTATATCTGTTTTGAGGGAGATGACCGCAGGGGACTCCTGCACTACCTTCCTGCTCTTGCCTTATCTTTTGGTTATCCATTCCCTATCTATCCTAACCCTTAACTGGGCTGTGACCAACTCACTAAATGTGCTATCCACAACATTCTCTGCATCGCATTCTTGCTATTGAGGGAGTGCAGCGAAGGTTCTCCAGACTGATTCCCAGGATGGCAGGACTGACATATGAGGAGAGACTGGATCGACTGGGCCTGCATTCACTGGAGTTTAGAAAAACGAGAGGGGATCTGACAGAAACATATAAAATTCTGACGAGATTGGACAGATTAGATATAGGAAGAATGTTCCCGATGTTGCTGAAGTCCAGAACCAGGGGACACAGTCTAAGGATAAGGGGTAGGCCATTTAGGACCGAGATGAGGAGAAACTTCTTCACTCAGAGAGTTGTTAACCTGTGGAATTCCCTGCTGCAGAGAGTTGTTGATGCCAGTTCATTGGATATATTCAACATGGAGTTAGATATGGCCCTTACGGCTAAAGGAATCGAGGGGTATGGAGAGAAAGCAGGAAAGGGATACTGAGGGAATGATCAGCCATGATCTTAACGAATGGTGGTGCAGGCTCGAAGGGCCGAATGGCCGACTCCTGCACCTATTTTCTATGTTTCTATGTAACTGCACAGTCCCAGGAGATTATTGCGCGGTGTAAGTAATGGCGTAATTTCCTGGGACTGGAACAATGGCAGACACTGCAAATATACCATTCCCTGGCACAGCCTTTCTGCAAATTCCAGGCCAGTATATTACAAAACAATTATGTTTAATGTTGCGATATAAAACATAAACTGATTACAAAGCAAGCATTTGTTGCAAGCAGCATGTTAGACAACACGTGCTGCCCCACACTCTGTGCCCCACACTCTGTGCCCTACACTCTGTGACCCACACTCTGTGACCCACACTCTGTGACCCACACCTTGTGCCCCACACTCTGTGACCCACACTCTGTGACCCACACCCTGTGCCCTACACTCTGTGACCCACACTCTGTGACCCACACCTTGTGCCCCACACTCTGTGACCCACACCCTGTGACCCACACCTTGTGACCCACACCGTGTGCCTTACACTCTGTGACCCACACTCTGTGACCCACACCTTGTGCCCCACACTCTGTGACCCACACCCTGTGACCCACACCTTGTGACCCACACCGTGTGCCCTACATTCTGTGACCCACACTCTGTGACCCACACCCTGTGCCCCACACCCTGTGACTCACACCCTGTGACCCACACCCTGTGCCCCACACTCTGTGACCCACACCCTGTGACCCACACCTTGTGACCCACACCCTGTGACCCACACTCTGTGACCCACACTCCCACACCCTGTGACCCACACTCTGTGACCCACACTCTTTGACCCACACCCTGTGACCCACACTCTGTGACCCACGCCTTGTGCCCCACACCCTGTGACCTACACTCTGTGACCCACACTCTGTGACCCACACCCTGTGCCCCACACCCTGTGACCCACACCCTGTGCCCCACACCCTGTGACCCACACCTTGTGCCCCACACCCTGTGACCCACACCTTGTGCCCCACACCCTGTGACCCACACACTGTGCCCCACACCCTGTGACCCACACCCTGTGCCCCTCACCTTGTGACCCACACTCTGTGCCCCACACCCTGTGACCCACACCCTGTGATCCACACCTTGTGACCCACACCCTGTGAACCACACCCTGTGACCCACACTCTGTGACCCACACCCTGTGCCCCACACCCTGTGCCCCACACTCTGTGACCCACACCCTGTGCCCCACACTCTGTGCCCCACACCCTGTGACCCACACCCTGTGACCCACACCCTGTGCCCCACACCTTGTGCCCCACACCCTGTGACCCACACCCTGTGCCCCACACCCTGTGACCCACACCCTGTGTCCCACACCCTGTGACCCACACCCTGTGCCCCACACCCTGTGACCCACACTCTGTGCCCCACACCCTGTGCCCCACAACCTGTGACCCACACCCTGTGCCCTGTACCCCACACCCTGTGACCCACACTCTGTGCCCCACACTCTGTGACCCACACCCTGTGACCCACACTCTGTGACCCACACCCTGTGACCCACACTCTGTGACCCACACTCTGTGCCCCACACTCTGTGACCCACACCCTGTGACCCACACCCTGTGACCCACACTCTGTGACCCACACCCTGTGCCCCACACCCTGTGACCTACACCCTGTGACCCACACTCTGTGCCCCACACTCTGTGACCCACACCCTGTGCCCCACACTCTGTGACCCACACCCTGTGACCCACACTCTGTGACCCACACCCTGTGCCCCACACCTTGTGACCCACACTCTGTGACCCACACCTTGTGACCCACACTCTGTGCCCCACACTCTGTGACCCACACCCTGTGACCCACACTCTGTGACCCACACCCTGTGCCCCACACCTTGTGACCCACACCCTGTGACCCACACTCTGTGCCCCACACTCTGTGACCCACACCCTGTGCCCCACACCCTGTGCCCCACACCTTGTGACCCTCACCCTGTGACCCACACCTTGTGCCCCACACCCTGGGACCCACACCCTGTGACCCACACCCTGTGACCCACACTCTGTGCCCCACACTCTGTGACCCACACCCTGTGCCCCACACCTTGTGACCCTCACCCTGTGACCCACACCTTGTGCCCCACACCCTGGGACCCACACCCTGTGCCCCACACTCTGTGACCCACACCCTGTGACCCACACCCTGTGCCCCACACCCTGTGCCCCACACCCTGGGACCCACACCCTGTGACCCACACTCTGTGACCCACACCCTGTGCCCCACACCCTGTGCCCCACACCTTGTGCCCCACACCTGTGCCCCACACCCTGTGCCCTGTACCCCACACCTTGTGCCCCACACCCTGTGCCCCACACCCTGTGCCCTATACCCCACACCCTGTGCCCCACACCCTGTGCCCCACACCCTGTGCCCTGTACCCCACACCCTGTGCCCCACACCCTGTGCCCCACACCCTGTGACCCACACTCCCACACCCTGTGCCCCACACCCTGTGCCCTGTGCCCCACACCCTGTGCCCCACACGCTGGGACCCACACCCTGTGCCCCACACCCTGTGACCCACACTGTGCCCCACACCCTGTGCCCCACACCCTGTGCCCCACACCTTGTGCCCCACACCCTGTGACCCACACCCTGTGACCCACACTCCCACACCCTGTGACCCACACTCCCACACCCTGTGACCCACACCCTGTGCCCCACACCCTGTGACCCACACCCTGTGCCCCACACTCCCACACCCTGTGACCCACACCCTGTGACCCACACCCTGTGCCCCACACTCCCACACCCTGTGACCCACACCCTGTGACCCACACCCTGTGCCCCACACCCTGTGACCCACACCCTGTGCCCCACACTCCCACACCCTGGGACCCACACCCTGTGCCCCACACCCTGTGCCCTGTGCCCCACACTCCCACACCTTGTGACCCACATCCTGTGCCCCACACCCTGTGCCCCACACCCTGTGACCCACACCTTGTGACCCACACCTTGTGACCCACATCCTGTGCCCCACAGCCTGTGCCCCACACCCTGTGCCCTGTGCCCCACACCCTGTGCCCTGTGCCCCACACCTTCTGTCCAACATGCATTTTACTAGTGGTGTGCTACAAAAGATTTAACGTGTGGTGCAGGAATACCTTGCGCGTTTCAGTCAGCCCAGACACCGCCATGTACGCACTCCCAATGGTCTTGATCTTTTCAATTTTCTCAAAACGTTCATCACCCAGCAACTACATGAACAAACCATGAGAAGGTAATGAGTTCAAGCTAATGTTACTGCAGTCCGAAAACATCAAAAACTCGCATTTCAATAATGACTTTAACGTGCAGCAACATTCTGAGGTGTCTTACATTCGGATAGGTGACAAAAACTTGGTCGAAGATGTGGGTTTTAAGGAGGGTTTTAATGGATGTGAGTAAGATAGAGAGGCTGAGAAGTTTAGGGAGGGAATTCCAAGCTCCGGGGCATTGGCAGCTGTAGGCGTGCCTGCCATGGTGGGGGAAAGGGAGGGTGTGAGAGTTAGGATATGGGCAGCAGATGAACTGAAGTTTTTGGAGATGGAAGATGGAAGGCCGGCCAGGAGAGCATTGGAATAATCCAATCTAGAGGTTATAAAAGTATGGGTGAAGGCTTTAGCAGCAGATGGACTGGGGCAGGTCAGAGCCGGACGATGTTACGTAGGTGGAAGTGAGTGGTGTTTGTGATGGAAATGTTGGTCCATTAGAGGACGAGACCGGGGAATTAATAATGGGGAACATGGAGATGGCAGAAACTCTGAACAAATATTTTGTATCAGTCTTTACGGTAGAGGACACTAACAATATTCCGACAGTGGATAGTCAAGGGGCTATAGGGGGGGAGGAACTTAACACAATCACAATCACTAAGGAGGTGGTACTCAGTAAGATAATGGACTAAAGACAGATAAATCCCCTGGACCTGATGGCTTGCATCCTAGGGTCTTAAGAGAAGTAGCGGCAGGGATAGTGGATGCATTGGTTGTAATTTACCAAAATTCCCTGGATTCTGGGGAGGTCCCAGCAGATTGGAAAACTGCAAATGTAACGCCCCTATTTAAAAAAGGAGGCAGACAAAAAGCAGGAAACTATAGACCAGTTAGCCTAACATCTGTGGTTGGGAAAATGTTGGAGTCCATTATTAAAGAAGCAGTAGCAGGACATTTGGAAAAGCAAAATTCGGTCAGGCAGAGTCAGCATGGATTTATGAAGGGGAAGTCATGTTTGACAAATTTGCTGGAATTCTTTGATGATGTAACGAACAGGGTGGATGTGGTGTATTTGGATTTCCAGAAGGCATTTGACAAGGTGCCACATAAAAGGTTACTGCACAAGATAAAAGTTCACAGGGTTGGGGGTAATATATTAGCATGGATAGAGAATTGGCTAACTAACAGAAAACAGAGAGTCGGGATAAATGGGTCATTCTCAGGTTGGCAATCAGTCACCAGTGGGGTGCCGCAGGGATCAGTGCTGGGACACCAACTATTTACAATCTATATTAATGACTTAGAGGAAGGGACTGAGTGTAACGTAGCCAAGTTTGTCGACAATACAAAGATTGGAGGAAAAGCAATGTGTGAGGAGGACACAAAAAATCTGCAAAAAGACATAGACAGGCTAAGTGAGTGGGTAAAACTTTGGCAGATGGAGTATAATGTTGGAAAGTGTGAGGTTATGTACTTTGGCAGAAAAAAATCAAAGGGCAAGTTATTATTTAAATGGAGAAAGATTTCAAAGTGCTGCAGTATAGCGGGACCTGAGGGTACTTGTGCATGAAACACAAAAGGTTTGTATGCAGGTACAGCAAGTGATCAGAAAGGCCAATGGTATCTTGGCCTTTATTGCAAAGGGGATGGAGTATAAAAGCAGGGAAGTCTTGCTACAGCTATACAGGGTATTGGTGAGATCACACCTAGTATACTGCGTGCATATTTACGGGTTCCATATTTACAAAAGAATATACTTGCTTTGGAGGCAGTTCAGAGAAAGTTCACTCGGTTGATTCCGGGGATGAGGGGGTTGACTTATGAGGAAAGGTTGAGTAGGTTGGGCCTCTACTCATTGGAATTCAGAAGAATGAGAGGTGATCTTATCGAGACGTATAAGATTATGAGGGGGCTTGACAAGGTGGATGCAGAGAGGATGTTTCTACTGATAGGGGAGACTAGAACTAGAGCGCATAATCTTAGAATAAGGGGCCGCCCATTTAAAACTGAGATGAGGAGGAATTTCTTCTCTCAGAGAGTTGTAAATCTGTGGAATTCGCTGCCTCAGAGAGCTGTGGAAGCTGGGACATTGAATACATTTAGACAGAAATAGACAGTTTCTTAAACGATAAGGGGATAAGGGGTTATGGGGAGAGGGCGGGGAAGTGGAGCTGAGTCCATGATCGGATCAGCCATGATCTTATTGAATGACGGAGCAGGCTCGAGGGGCCTACTCCTGCTCCTATTTCTTATGTTCTAATGTGGGGTTGGAAATTAATCTCCCAGTGAAATAGGACACCAAGGTTGCAAACAGTCTGGTTCAGCCTGAGACAGGGACCAGGGAAGAAAGAAAGAATTGCATTTTTCTCGCACCTTTCACGACTACCTAGTGGACTACTGCTCCACCCAGTGGACTAGTGTGGTAATGCAGCCATGTTTATACAGTAAAAGGAATGAAGCCACCTTGAGTGCTTTAGTGATGTCGTAAGAAGATATTTTTTGACAAATTTGCTGGAGTTCTTTGAGAATGTAACAAGCAGGATGCCCAGTTTTCTTGCAGAAGAAACACTCTGCCTTCACTTATGGACAATTTTGAGTGAGGTGTTGTCCCAGTTATATTCAAAACAAAGAACCTCTCAAAATATCTCTGTCGGTTTGCTGAATCATCCACCAACAAAAGTTTCAGCAGGGAATCCGATTATTTTATCCTCATTATCCAATGCGATATAAAACCTAAGAAATAGGAGCAGGAGTAGGCCATTTGATCCCTCAAGCCTGCTCCACCATTTAATAATCTGTCTATCTCCGCCATAAATATATTCAATGACCCAGCCTCCACAGCTCTCTGGGGCAGAGAATTCCACAGATTTACAACCCTCCGAGAGAAGAAATTTCTCCTCATCTCAGTTTTAAATGGGCGGCCCCTTATTCTAAGATTATGGGCTAGATTTTACACTTTTGTGCAGATCGCCCAAAAATGAGCGTTATTTCCGGC
Organism: Pristiophorus japonicus; assembly: GCF_044704955.1. NCBI lineage: Eukaryota > Metazoa > Chordata > Chondrichthyes > Pristiophoridae > Pristiophorus > Pristiophorus japonicus. Next base: position 3,450,876 of record NC_091985.1, on the reverse strand, counting down.
GTGGGCGGTTAAAAAAGGGTTTTCAGATCGCTGGCTTGTCGCCCATTCTCAAAGCACCTAGTCTCCATTTTTGAAATTGGGTGTTACCGCGAGTGATATGAAATGGGCGTTAGCATTAAATCTCGCTGACCTTCTGCCGTAAAGTGTCGCCGTCCTTAGCAACGGCATGGCAACGCTCGATTCCCGCGATTCAGGAGGTCAGGGGTCACCATTACATGCTCAGAAGCGGAGACAGAGAGAGAGGGAGCATAGAGGCACTGAAAGTGTGTGTGGGTGTGGTGTGTGCTTGTCTGGCTGTTATTGGAGGGACGACGGAGATCCACCTGCAGCAAAAAGCCCACTGAGCACCAAGAACATAGCTGGCACCGAGTTTTTGTCCAACAAATAAAATATAACATGGGAGGGATGGAGGAGGCCCTGGAGCTGGTAACCAGGAACACTGGTGGCAGAGGGCTCCCAGTGATCCCGGAGCATGGCACTGCACCCCAAGGTGCTGCACCCCCATTGCCAACCATACATGAGAGCCAGCAGCAACATCTTGCTGTTGCAGTTTAAAATGTTTTTTATTGAACAAAACTTTGCAGCACATTGGCTCAGATAGCTGCACCATTACACGCTGGTGATTCCTTAACATCAAAGGGTATAATGACACTTAACTTCAATCAACTTAAACTTTAACAGTCACCAAGGTGATGCCCACCATTGATGTATGACCTGCACACCCAGCAGTGAGTCATCCTTGTAAATAACACCAATGTTCTTTCAGGCAAAGCGATCATTGATGAGCTCCTGACATAAGGCTCTGGGAGCTATCATGCCACCACGGGCCCTTTCATGCGGTCTACAGGGGGGCGGGGGCATGGCTTCAGCGTCAGCCTGATTGTCTGGGCCAATGTCAGCGTCCACCTCCTCATCCTCCTCTTCCTCTCTCTGGTGAGGGGGACTGTCAGACTCATCAGGCAATTCTTGTCCCCTCCTGATAGCCAAGTTGTGTAGCATGGAGCACACCACCATGAATTGAGCTACCTGTTCAGGGTGGTATTGGAGCTCGCCTCCTGAGTGGTCCAGGCATCTAACGCGCTGCTTCAGCACTCCAATGGTTTTCTCCATGATATTGCAAGTTGCTCTGTGGCTCTCGTTGTATCGCCTCTCGGCCTCGGTGTGGGTATCACGCAGGGGGGTCATCAGCCAGGTGATGAGGCCATATCCTTTGTCACCAAGCATCCAGCATTGACCTTGTGGCTGATTGTTAAACAACTCAGATACAGTGCTCTCACACAGGATGTGAGTATCATGGATGCTGCCCGGAAATTGAGCATTCACTGTCAGTATAATTTGCCGGTGGTTGACAACCAGTTGGACATTCAGGGAGTGGAATCCCTTGCGGTTCCTGAAAACCTCAGCATCCTGAAAAGGTGCCCGCATCGCGATGTGCGTAGAGTCTATTGCTCCCTGCACCTTGGGGAAGTTTGTAATTCTGGAGAATCCTAGAGCCCTCTCACTCTGTGCCTCCCTGGTCATAGGGAAGCTGATCAAGTCACTCCTGCGTGGGTACAGGGCTTCAGTGACCTGTCTAATGCAGCGATGTGTGGCATGCTGAGAAAGTTCGCAAATGTCGCCAGCTGTGGCCTGAAAAGAACCCGAGGCATAGAATGACAGCACCGCGGTGACTTTGACCTCGACGGACAGTGCAGTACTGATGGTGCTGGCAGGCTGCAGATCTGTCATTATCAGCTGGCATAACCCAGTGATAACCTCTTTGTGGAAGCGCAGTCTCCGAAGGCAGGTGGTGTCGGGCAAGTCGAGGGAAGAATGCTTCTCCCTGTACTTGCGGGGGGTGTAACGTCTAGACCTTCTCATCTGTCTGTCACGTCTTATATTGTACACATAATGCAGTGGAGTGTACCTTCAGCGATGTCGAGTCTGCTGCCTGTATTTGGTCACCAAGAGAGGGTGAGAAAGGACAGGCCCCATTGCAGTAGCTCTCTGTTTTCCACCGATTGGTCACAAACAAGGAATGTCCCGATGAAGACACCTATTAAATCCCAATCGGTCACAGTGTGATAAAGATGTTTGTTCAGATGTTCACATCACCTCGAAAGACCTCCAGAGTACATCCGAACTCCCCCGAGGTTGAAGCACAGCGGCCTTTTAAAGGATGCGACATTGATGTAGAACATGGCGTCCATAACGCTATGATAAGTTCCAGTTAGTTCCACTTTTTCCCAGCAATTTTTGGGCAAGCGATATTGTGGGCGAGATGTGTGCGAGGTGGTGAAAGTGACGCTGGGCGATCTCCTGGGCGTTAGTTTCGGCAAATGTGATCTTTACGACAAAATAAAGTGGGCGATCGGTATTATTGAATCTCAGCGTTAATTACGTGCGGAAATTAACGCTGGGCGATATTATGGGCGTTGGTTTCACCCATTCTGATGATTCTACCCCAAAAAATGGGCGCGCGGTATTATTTTTTCCCGGCGTTACGTACATGGCGAAAGTAACGCTTGCCAATAAGTGTCCGAAAAATGGGCGTCAGTTTCCATTTTGTGGCTAAATGGGCGATATCTGGGCATTATACGTAATTTCGGTGGTGAAATGGACATTAAGTAGGCATTATGCATGAAAAAAAGTGTAAAATCTAACCCATAGTCCCCTAGTTTTAGTTTCCCCTATGAGTGGAAATATCCTCTCTGCACCATCTTGATGAGCCCTCTCATTATCTTATAAGTTTCAATAAGATCACCTCTCATTCTTCTGAACTCCAATGTGTTTAGGCCCAACCTACTCAACCTATCCTCATAAGTCAATCCCCTCATCTCCGGAATCAACCTAGTGAACCTTCTCTGAACAGCCTCCAATGCAAGTATATCTTTCCTTAAACACGGAGACCAAAACTGTACGCAGTACTCCAGGTGTGGCCTCACCAATACCCTGTACAGTTGTAGCAGGACTTCTCTGCTTTTATACTCCATCCCTTTTGCAATAAAGGCCAACACAAATGGTGTGAAACATACTAAAGTTCCACCATACTACCCTGCTTCAAATGTTGCAGCAGAGCACACAGTATAAATTGTAAAACGTGCCCTCATCAAGCAAATGTTGGATCCAAATCCAAAGAAACGACAATTGTCTTTGGACCACAAATTGGCAAATTTTCGAATTACTTACCATAATATTCCTCATACAACTACTGGTAGAACACCAGCAGAGTTGTTTCTCAAGCAACAGCCATGAACCAGGTCCTCGTTGTTAGAGCCAAACTTGGCACAGTCCGTAGAAGAGAAACAATTAAGACAGAAAGAGAATCATGATAGTGGTAGAGTAAAAGAGAGAAGTGTGAAATTGCGTCAGAAGGTGAGAGTGAAGAACCATCACCATAAATGGTTAAAGTGTTACCGGGAAGTGTGGTGAAGATATGTGGTCCTCGCACATATTTGGTCAAGATATTTGATCATGTGGAAGGAGTTGAAAATTGGAATGATTCAATTATTTTTGATGAATCAGATAGTCTTGTTACAAGTCGAGTACCAGTAGCAAATCCTACATCAGATGTACTACGTCCAAGAGAAAATCAGAAGTTAAGCATGGGTCCGAGTGAGGCAGACAAACAGTCTGAAGTTGTAGAAAGTCAAATGTAGACCAAGAGCATCCCTTGGAGAAAAACTCTCCTCAGGCTCAGCCTAGAATGAGTCTGAGTTCGACACCAAGTTTGGAAGGTTCTGTTCGAGAGTGAAGGTATCCTCTTCGAAGCAGAAAGCCAGTGGTTAAGTTTGATTTGCAAATATGACAAATTAAGTTCACATCGTTTGTTGTGTATAACAATGCAAGTTATGTACGATTATTATTTTGTTATAATTACTTCTTCTTTAAGGAGGGAGAAGTATAATATAGCTCCACCTAGTGCACTACTGTGGTAATGCAACCACTGATATTTATACAATAAAAGGAATGAAGCCATCTTGACTGTGTGTGCTTTAGTGATGTCGTAAGAAGATATTACACAATGAAGAACTTTTTTTTTGAAGTGCAGTCACTGTTGTAATGTGGGAAACGCGGCAGCCAACTTGCACATAGCAAGCTGCCACAAACAGCAATGTGATAATGACCAGATAATGTTTTTTTGCTTTGTTGATCATGAGATAAATATTGGCCAGGACACCGGAATAACTCCCCTGCTATTCTTCGAAATAGTGCCCTGGGATCTTTAACGTCCACCTGAGAGAGCAGATGGGGCCTCGGTTTAAAGTCTCAACCAAAAGACGGCACCTCCGACAGTGCAGCACACCCTCAGCACTGCACTGATGAGTCAGCCAAAATTAACGTGCTCAAATTCCTGGAGTGGGACTTGAACACATGACCTTCTGACTCAGAGGCGAGTGTACTACCCACTGAGGATGGCATTGGTGGCTAGGGAATGGAGTCTGTGGCGGGGGCTGAAGTTGATGGCTTCAGCCTTCCCAATATTTAACTGGAGGAAACTGCAGTAAATCCAAAAGTGAATGTTGGATATGAAGAGGATTTCCTGGAGTGTATTAGGGATGGTTTTCTAGACCAATATGTTGAGGAACCAAGTAGAGAGCTGGCCATTCTAGACTGGGTGATGTGTAATGAGAAAGGATTAATTAGCAATATTGTTGTACGAGGCCCCTTGGGGAAGAGTGATCATAATATGGGAGAATTCTTTATTAGTATGGAAAGCGACATAGTTAATTCAGAGACTAAGGTCCTGAACTTAGGGAAAGGTAACTTTGAAGGTATGAGACGTGAATTGGCTAGAATAGACTGGCAAATGATACTTAAAGGGTTGACGGTGGATAGGCAATGGCAAACATTTAAAGATCACATGGGTGAACTTCAACAATTGTACATCCCTGTCTGAAGTAAAAATAAAACGGGGAAGGTGGCTCAACCGTGGCTAACAAGGGAAATTAGGGATAGTTAAATCCAAGGAAGAGGCATATAAATTAGCCAGAAAAAGCAACAAACCTGAAGACTGGAAGAAATTTAGAATTCAGCAGAGGAGGACAAAGGGTTTAACTAGGAGGGGGAAATAGATGATGAGAGGAAGCTTGCTGGGAACATAAAAACTGACCGCAAAAGCTTCTATAGATATGTGAAGAGAAAAAGATTAGTGAAGGCAAACGTAGGTCCCTTGCAGTCGGATTCAGGTGTATTTATAATGGTGTACAAAGAAATGGCAGACAAATTGAACAAATACTTTTGTTCTATCTTCATGAAGGGAGACACAAATAACCTTCCGCAAATACTAGGGGACCGAGGGTCTAGAGAGGAGAAACTGAAGGATATCCTTATTAGTCAGGAAATTATGTTAGGGAAGTTGATGGGATTGAAGGCCGATAAATCCCCGGGGCCTGATAGTCTGCATCCCAGAGTATTTAAGGAAGTGGCCCGAGAAATAGTGGATGCATTGGTGATCATTTTCCAACAGTCTATCGACTCTGGATCAGTTCCTATGGACTGGAGGGTAGCTAATGTAACACCACTTTTTAAAAAAGGAGGGAGAGAGAAAACGGGTAATTATAGACTGGTTAGCCTGACATCAGTAGTGGGGAAAATGTTGGAATCAATTATTAAAGATGAAATAGCAGCGCATTTGGAAAGCAGTGACAGGATCGGTCCAAGTCAGCATGGATTTATGAAAGGGAAATCATGCTTGACAAATCTTCTGGAATTTTTTGAGGATGTAACTAGTAGATTTGACAAGGGAGAACCAGTGGATGTGGTGTATTTGGACTTTCAAAAGGCTTTTGACAAGGTCCCACACAAGAGATTGGTGTGCAAAATCAAAGCACATGGTATTGGGGGTAATGTATTGACGTGGATAGAGAACTGGTTGTCAGACAGGAAGCAGAGAGTCGGGATAAACGGGTCCTTTTCAGAATGGCAGGCAGTGACTAGTGGGGTGCCGCAGGGCTCAGTACTGGGACCCCAGCTATTTACAATATACATCAATGATTTAGAAGAAAGAATTAAGAGTAATATCTCCAAGTTTGCAGATGACACTAAGCTGGGTGGCGGTGTGAGCTGTGAGGAGGATGCTAAGAGGCTGCAGGGTGACTTGGACAGGTTAGGTGAATGGGCCAATGCATGGCAGATGCAGTATAATGTGGATAAATGTGAGGTTATCCACTTTGATGGCAAAAACATGAAGGCAGAATATTATCTGAATGGCGGCAGATTAGGAAAAGGGGAGGTGCAACGAGACCTGGGTGTCATGATACATCAGTCATTGAAAGTTGGCATGCAGGTACAGCAGGTGGTGAATAAGGCAAATGGTATGTTGGCCTTCATAGCTAGGGGATTTGAGTATAGGAGCAGGGAGGTCTTACTGCAGTTGTACAGGGCCTTAGTGAGGCCTCACCTGGAATATTGTGTTCAGTTTTGGTCTCCTAATCTGAAAAAGGACGTTCTTGCTATTGAGGGAGTACAGCGAAGGTTCACCAGACTGATTCCCAGGATGGCAGGACTGACATATGAGGAGAGACTGGATCGACTGGGCCTGTATTCACTGGAGTTTAGAAGGATGAGAGGGGATCTCATAGAAACATATAACATTCTGACAGGACTGGACAGGTTAGATGCAGGAAGAATGTTCCTGATGTTGTGGAAGTCCAGAACCAGGGGACATAGTCTAAGGATAAGGGGTAAGCCATTTAGGACTGAGATGAGGAGAAACTTCTTCACCCAGAGAGTGGTGAACCTGTGGAATTCCCTGCCGCAGAAAGTTGTTGATGCCAGTTCATTGCATATATTCAAGAGGGAGTTAGATGTGGCCTTTACGGCTAAAGGGATCAAGGGGTATGGAGAGAAAGCAGGAAAGGGGTACTGAGGTGAATGGTCAGCCATGATTTTATTGAATGGTGGTGCAGGCTCGAAGGGCCGAATGGCCTACTCCTGCACCTATTTTCTATGTTTCTATGTTTGTATGTTTCGCATGCCAGATACGAGACCCCCAAAGCAAGCACTGTTACCGGAACATCTTCACGGCAAGCGAGCCCCAGGTGGGCAGCGGAAACGTTACAAGGACACCCTCAAAGCCTCCCTGATAAAATGTAACATCCCCACCAACGCCTGAGAGTCCCTGGCCAAGACCGCCCTAAGTGGAGGAAGAGCATCCGGGAGGGCGCTGAGCACCTCGAGTCTCGTCGCCGAGAGCATGCAGAAAGCAAGCGCAGGCAGCGGAAGGAGCGTGCGGCAAACCTGTCCCACCCTCCCCTTCCCTCAACCACTGTCTGTCCCACCTGTGAGAGAGACTGTGGTCCTCGTATTGGACTGTTCAGTCGCCCAAGAACTCACTTTAAGAGTGGAAGCAAGTCTTCCTCGATTGCGAGGGACTGCCTATGGTGATGATTCAGGTACTTATTCCAGAGAACTGTGTAAACGCTGAGAATGAACAGACCCAGGTGCAAGAGAGACACCTGTGTGAACACGTTCGGCCTGCCGTGGGTGATCAACGCCACTGGACTCTCACTAGGATACCTACATCATCAAAATCAGCAATGATCTCATTAAGCAGCTGCAGGCACATCAGTCCCTGTTGATTGCTCTCAGCCTGCGAGTATAACGTTCCAAACTCCGGGATGGAAGCAAACAGAACTCCAACATTGTCATGTGATTCGCAATACAGATCCTGGAAACAGAGCAAGTTGATCAGCAAAATCACCTCAAATTGGTTATCAGATCAAAATAATCACCAACATCACCAGAGGAGTCCTGTACACAACACACGGGGGGGGTTAGTGACACACGGGGAGTTAGTGACACACGGGGAGTGTTAGTGACACACGGGGAGTTAGTGACACACGGGGAGTGTTAGTGACACACGGGGAGTTAGTGACACACGGGGAGTTAGTGACTCACGGGGGGGGTTAGTGACACACGGGGGTTAGTGACACACGGGGAGTTAGTGACTCACGGGGAGTTAGTGACACACGGGGAGTTAGTGACACACGGGGAGTTAGTGACACACGGGGAGTTAGTGACTCACGGGGAGTTAGTGACACACGGGGAGTTAGTGACTCACGGGGAGTTAGTGACACACGGGGAGTTAGTGACTCACGGGGAGTTAGTGACACACGGGGAGTTAGTGACTCACGGGGAGTTAGTGACACACGGGGAGTTAGTGACTCACGGGGGGGTTAGTGACTCACGGGGAGTTAGTGACACACGGGGAGTTAGTGACTCACGGGGAGTTAGTGACACACGGGGGGGGTTAGTGACACACGGGGAGTTAGTGACTCACGGGGAGTTAGTGACACACGGGGGGGGTTAGTGACACACGGGGAGTTAGTGACTCACGGGGGGGGTTAGTGACACACGGGGAGTTAGTGACTCACGGGGGGGGTTAGTGACACACGGGGAGTTAGTGACACACGGGGAGTTAGTGACACACGGGGGGGGTTAGTGACACACGGAGGGTTAGTGACACACGGGGGAGTTAGTGACACACGGGGAGTTAGTGACACACGGGGAGTTAGTGACACACGGGGAGTTAGTGACACACGGGGAGTTAGTGACACACGGGGAGTTAGTGACACACGGGGGGGTTAGTGACACACGGGGAGTTAGTGACACACGGGGAGTTAGTGACACACGGGGAGTTAGTGACACACGGGGGGGTTAGTGACACACGGGGAGTTAGTGACACACGGGGGGTTAGTGACACACGGGGAGTTAGTGACACACGGGGGGTTAGTGACACACGGGGGGTTAGTGACACACGGGGAGTTAGTGACACACGGGGGGGGTTAGTGACACACGGGGAGTTAGTGACTCACGGGGGAGTTAGTGACACACGGGGAGTTAGTGACACACGGGGGGTTAGTGACACACGGGGGGGTTAGTGACACACGGGGGGTTAGTGACACACGGGGGGTTAGTGACACACGGGGGGTTAGTGACTCACGGGGGAGTTAGTGACACACGGGGAGTTAGTGACACACGGGGGGTTAGTGACTCACGGGGGGGTTAGTGACACACGGGGAGTTAGTGACACACGGGGAGTTAGTGACACACGGGGGGTTAGTGACACACGGGGGGGTTAGTGACACACGGGGAGTTAGTGACACACGGGGGTTAGTGACTCACGGGGGGGTTAGTGACTCACGGGGGGGTTAGTGACACACGGGGGTTAGTGACACACGGGGAGTTAGTGACACATTGGGGGGTTAGTGACACACGGGGGGGTTTGAGACACACGGGGGGTTAGTGACTCACGGGGGTTAGTGACTCACGGGGGGGTTAGTGACACACGGGGGAGTTAGTGACACACGGGGGTTAGTGACTCACGGGGGTTAGTGACTCACGGGGGTTAGTGACTCACGGGGGGGTTAGTGACACACGGGGGAGTTAGTGACACACGGGGGTTAGTGACTCACGGGGGTTAGTGACTCACGGGGGGGTTAGTGACACACGGGGGAGTTAGTGACACACGGGGGTTAGTGACTCACGGGGGTTAGTGACTCACGGGGGTTAGTGACTCACGGGGGGGTTAGTGACTCACGGGGAGTTAGTGACACACGGGGGTTAGTGACTCACGGGGGGGTTAGTGACATACGGGGGGGTTAGTGACTCACGGGGGGGTTAGTGACACACGGGGGTTAGTGACTCACGGGGGTTAGTGACTCACGGGGGTTAGTGACTCACGGGGGGGTTAGTGACACACGGGGGAGTTAGTGACACACGGGGGTTAGTGACTCACGGGGGTTAGTGACTCACGGGGGAGTTAGTGACACACGGGGGGGTTAGTGACACACTGGGGGTTAGTGACACACGGGGGGGTTAGTGACACACGGGGGGTTAGTGACACACGGGGGGGTTAGTGACACACGGGGGGTTAGTGACACACGGGGGGTTAGTGACACACGGGGGGTTAGTGACTCACGGGGGAGTTAGTGACACACGGGGAGTTAGTGACACACGGGGGGTTAGTGACTCACGGGGGGGTTAGTGACACACGGGGAGTTAGTGACACACGGGGAGTTAGTGACACACGGGGGGGTTAGTGACACACGGGGAGTTAGTGACACACGGGGGTTAGTGACTCACGGGGGGGTTAGTGACTCACGGGGGGGTTAGTGACACACGGGGGGGTTAGTGACACATTGGGGGGTTAGTGACACACGGGGGGGTTTGAGACACACGGGGGTTAGTGACTCACGGGGGTTAGTGACTCACGGGGGTTAGTGACTCACGGGGGGGTTAGTGACACACGGGGGAGTTAGTGACACACGGGGGTTAGTGACTCACGGGGGTTAGTGACTCACGGGGGTTAGTGACTCACGGGGGGGTTAGTGACTCACGGGGAGTTAGTGACACACGGGGGTTAGTGACTCACGGGGGGGTTAGTGACATACGGGGGGGTTAGTGACTCACGGGGGGGTTAGTGACACACGGGGGTTAGTGACTCACGGGGGTTAGTGACTCACGGGGGTTAGTGACTCACGGGGGGGTTAGTGACACACGGGGGAGTTAGTGACACACGGGGGTTAGTGACTCACGGGGGTTAGTGACTCACGGGGGAGTTAGTGACACACGGGGGGGTTAGTGACACACTGGGGGTTAGTGACACACGGGGGGGTTAGTGACACACGGGGGGGTTTGAGACACACGGGGAGTAAGTGACACACGGGGAGTTAGTGACACACGGGGGGGTTAGTGACACACGGGGGGGTTAGTGACACACGGGGGGGTTTGAGACACACGGGGAGTAAGTGACACACGGGGAGTTAGTGACACACGGGGGGGTTAGTGACACACGGGGGGTTAGTGACACACGGGGGTTAGTGACTCACGGGGGGGTTAGTGACACACGGGGGGGTTTGAGACACACGGGGAGTAAGTGACACACGGGGAGTTAGTGACACACGGGGAGTAAGTGACACACGGGGAGTTAGTGACTCACGGGGGGTTAGTGACACACGGGGGGTTAGTGACTCACGGGGGGTTAGTGACACACGGGGAGTTAGTGACACACGGGGAGTTAGTGACACACGGGGGGGTTAGTGACACACGGGGGGTTAGTGACACACGGGGAGTTAGTGACACACGGGGGGGTTAGTGACACACGGGGGGTTAGTGACACACGGGGAGTTAGTGACACACGGGGAGTTAGTGACTCACGGGGGGTTAGTGACACACGGGGAGTTAGTGACTCACGGGGGGTTAGTGACACACGGGGGGTTAGTGACACACGGGGGAGTTAGTGACACACGGGGGGTTAGTGACACACGGGGAGTTAGTGACACACGGGGAGTTAGTGACACACGGGGGGTTAGTGACACACGGGGGGGTTAGTGACACACGGGGGGTTAGTGACACACGGGGAGTTAGTGACACACGGGGAGTTAGTGACACACGGGGGGTTAGTGACACACGGGGGGTTAGTGACACACGGGGAGTTAGTGACACACGGGGAGTTAGTGACTCACGGGGGGTTAGTGACACACGGGGAGTTAGTGACACACGGGGAGTTAGTGGCTCACGGGGGGTTAGTGACACACGGGGAGTTAGTGACACACGGGGAGTTAGTGACTCACGGGGGGTTAGTGACACACGGGGGGTTAGTGACACACGGGGGGGTTAGTGACTCACGGGGGATTAGTGACACACGGGGGTTAGTGACACACGGGGGTTAGTGACTCACGGGGGGGTTAGTGACACACGGGGGGTTAGTGACACACGGGGGGGTTAGTGACACACGGGGGTTAGTGACTCACGGGGGGTTAGTGACACACGGGGGTTAGTGACTCACGGGGGGGTTAGTGACACACGGGGGTTAGTGACACACGGGGGGTTAGTGACACACGGGGGGTTAGTGACACACGGGGGGGTTAGTGACACAAGGGGGGTTAGTGACTCACGGGGGGTTAGTGACACACGGGGGGTTAGTGACACACGGGGAGTTAGTGACACACGGGGGGGTTAGTGACACACGGGGGGTTAGTGACACACGGGGGGTTAGTGACTCACGGGGAGTTAGTGACACACGGGGGGTTAGTGACACACGGGGGGGTTAGTGACACACGGGGAGTTAGTGACACACGGGGGGGTTAGTGACACACGGGGAGTTAGTGACACACGGGGGAGTTAGTGACACACGGGGGGGTTAGTGACACACGGGGAGTTAGTGACTCACGGGGGGTTAGTGACACACGGGGGTTAGTGACACACGGGGAGTTAGTGACACACGGGGGTTAGTGACACACGGGGAGTTAGTGACTCACGGGGGGGGTTAGTGACACACGGGGGGGTTAGTGACTCACGGGGGGGTTTGAGACACACGGGGGTTAGTGACACACGGGGAGTTAGTGACTCACGGGGGGTTAGTGACACACGGGGGGGGTTAGTGACTCACGGGGGGGTTTGAGACACACGGGGGTTAGTGACACACGGGGGTTAGTGACTCACGGGGGGTTAGTGACACACGGGGGGGTTAGTGACTCACGGGGGGGTTTGAGACACACGGGGGTTAGTGACACACGGGGAGTTAGTGACTCACGGGGGGTTAGTGACACACGGGGGTTAGTGACTCACGGGGGGGTTAGTGACACACGGGGGGGGTTAGTGACTCACGGGGGGTTAGTGACACACGGGGGGGTTAGTGACACACGGGGGGTTAGTGACACACGGGGAGTTAGTGACACACGGGGGGGTTAGTGACACACGGGGAGTTAGTGACACACGGGGGGGGTTAGTGACACACGGGGAGTTAGTGACACACGGGGGGGTTAGTGACACACGGGGGTTAGTGACACACGGGGGGTTAGTGACTCACGGGGGGTTAGTGACACACGGGGGGTTAGTGACACACGGGGAGTTAGTGACTCACGGGGGGTTAGTGACACACAGGGGGGTTAGTGACACACGGGGGGTTAGTGACTCACGGGGGGTTAGTGACACACAGGGGGGTTAGTGACTCACGGGGGGTTAGTGACACACGGGGGGTTAGTGACTCACGGGGGGTTAGTGACACACGGGGGGGTTAGTGACTCACGGGGGGGTTAGTGACTCACGGGGGGTTAGTGACACATGGGGGGGTTAGTGACTCACGGGGGGTTAGTGACACACGGGGGTTAGTGACACACGGGGGGTTAGTGACTCACGGGGGGTTAGTGACACACGGGGGGGTTAGTGACACATGGGGGGGTTAGTGACTCACGGGGGGTTAGTGACACACGGGGGTTAGTGACACACGGGGAGTTAGTGACACACGGGGGGGTTAGTGACACATGGGGGGGTTAGTGACTCACGGGGGGTTAGTGACACACGGGGGTTAGTGACACACGGGGGGTTAGTGACTCACGGGGGGTTAGTGACACACGGGGGGGTTAGTGACACACGGGGGGTTAGTGACACATGGGGGGGTTAGTGACACACGGGGGGTTAGTGACACACGGGGGTTAGTGACACACGGGGGGGTTAGTGACTCACGGGGAGTTAGTGACACACGGGGGGTTAGTGACTCACGGGGAGTTAGTGACACACGGGGGGTTACTGACACACGGGGGGTTAGTGACACACGGGGGGTTAGTGACACACGGGGGCTTAGTGACTCACGGGGGGGTTAGTGACACACGGGGGGTTAGTGACACATGGGGGGGTTAGTGACTCACGGGGGGTTAGTGACACACGGGGGGTTAGTGACACACGGGGGTTAGTGACTCACGGGGAGTTAGTGACACACGGGGGTTAGTGACACACGGGGGTTAGTGACTCACGGGGAGTTAGTGACACACGGGGGTTAGTGACTCACGGGGAGTTAGTGACACACGGGGAGTTAGTGACACACGGGGGGGTTAGTGACACACGGGGGGGTTTGAGACACACGGGGGGGTTAGTGACTCACGGGGGGGGTTAGTGACTCACGGGGGGGTTTGAGACACACGGGGGGGTTAGTGACTCACGGGGGGGGTTAGTGACTCACGGGGGGGTTTGAGACACACGGGGGGTTAGTGACTCACGGGGGGGGTTAGTGACTCACGGGGGGGGGTTAGTGACACACGGGGGGTTAGTGACACACGGGGGGGGTTAGTGACTCACGGGGGGGGTTAGTGACTCACGGGGGGGGGGGGAGTGACTCACGGGGGGGTTAGTGACACACGGGGGGGGTTAGTGACTCACGGGGGGGTTAGTGACACACGGGGGGGTTAGTGACTCACGGGGGGGGTTAGTGACTCACGGGGGGGTTAGTGACACACGGGGGGGTTAGTGACTCACGGGGGGGGTTAGTGACTCACGGGGGGGGGGAGTGACACACGGGGAGTTAGTGACACACGGGGGGGGTTAGTGACTCACGGGGGGGGGTTAGTGACACACGGGGGGTTAGTGACACACGGGGGGGGTTAGTGACTCACGGGGGGGTTAGTGACACACGGGGGTTAGTGACACACGGGGGGTTAGTGACTCACGGGGGGTTAGTGACACACGGGGGGTTAGTGACACACAGGGGGGTTAGTGACACATGGGGGGGTTAGTGACTCACGGGGGGTTAGTGACACACGGGGGTTAGTGACACACGGGGGGGTTAGTGACACACGGGGGGGTTAGTGACACACGGGGGGGGTTAGAGACACACGGGGGGGTTAGTGACTCACGGGGGGGTTAGTGACACACGGGGGGGTTAGTGACTCACGGGGGGGTTAGTGACACACGGGGGGGTTAGTGACTCACGGGGGGTTAGTGACACACGGGGAGTTAGTGACACACGGGGGGTTAGTGACTCACGGGGAGTTAGTGACACACGGGGGGGTTAGTGACACACGGGGGGGTTAGTGACTCACGGGGAGTTAGTGACACACGGGGGGGTTAGTGACTCACGGGGGGGTTAGTGACACACGGGGGGGTTAGTGACACACGGGGGGGTTAGTGACTCACGGGGGGGTTAGTGACACACGGGGGGGTTAGTGACTCACGGGGGGTTAGTGACACACGGGGAGTTAGTGACACACGGGGGGTTAGTGACACACGGGGGGGTTAGTGACTCACGGGGGGGTTAGTGACACACGGGGGGTTAGTGACACACGGGGGGGTTAGTGACACACGGGGGGGTTAGTGACTCACGGGGGGGTTAGTGACACACGGGGGGGTTAGTGACTCACGGGGGGTTAGTGACACACGGGGAGTTGGTGACACACGGGGGGTTAGTGACTCACGGGGGGGTTAGTGACACACGGGGGGTTAGTGACACACGGGGGGGTTAGTGACACACGGGGGGTTAGTGACACACGGGGGTTAGTGACTCACGGGGAGTTAGTGACACACGGGGGTTAGTGACACACGGGGGTTAGTGACTCACGGGGAGTTAGTGACACACGGGGGTTAGTGACTCACGGGGAGTTAGTGACACACGGGGAGTTAGTGACACACGGGGGGTTAGTGACACACGGGGGGGGTTAGTGACTCACGGGGGGGTTTGAGACACACGGGGGGGTTAGTGACTCACGGGGGGGGTTAGTGACTCACGGGGGGGTTAGTGACACACGGGGGGGGTTAGTGACTCACGGGGGGGTTAGTGACACACGGGGGGGGTTAGTGACTCACGGGGGGGTTAGTGACACACGGGGGGTTAGTGACTCACGGGGGGGGTTAGTGACTCACGGGGGGGGGGGAGTGACACACGGGGAGTTAGTGACACACGGGGGGGGTTAGTGACTCACGGGGGGGGGTTAGTGACACACGGGGGGTTAGTGACACACGGGGGGGGTTAGTGACTCACGGGGGGGTTAGTGACACACGGGGGTTAGTGACACACGGGGGGTTAGTGACTCACGGGGGGTTAGTGACACACGGGGGGTTAGTGACACACAGGGGGGTTAGTGACACATGGGGGGGTTAGTGACTCACGGGGGGTTAGTGACACACGGGGGTTAGTGACACACGGGGGGGTTAGTGACTCACGGGGGGGTTAGTGACACACGGGGGGGTTAGTGACACACGGGGGGGTTAGTGACTCACGGGGGGTTAGTGACACACGGGGAGTTAGTGACACACGGGGGGTTAGTGACTCACGGGGAGTTAGTGACACACGGGGGGGTTAGTGACACACGGGGGGGTTAGTGACTCACGGGGAGTTAGTGACACACGGGGGGGTTAGTGACTCACGGGGGGTTAGTGACACACGGGGGGTTAGTGACACACGGGGGGGTTAGTGACACACGGGGGGGTTAGTGACTCACGGGGGGTTAGTGACACACGGGGGGGTTAGTGACTCACGGGGGGTTAGTGACACACGGGGAGTTAGTGACACACGGGGGGTTAGTGACTCACGGGGGGGGTTAGTGACACACGGGGGGTTAGTGACACACGGGGGGGTTAGTGACACACGGGGGGTTAGTGACACACGGGGGGTTAGTGACTCACGGGGGGGTTAGTGACACACGGGGGGTTAGTGACTCACGGGGGGGTTAGTGACACACGGGGGGTTAGTGACACACGGGGGGTTAGTGACTCACGGGGGGGTTAGTGACACACGGGGGGTTAGTGACACACGGGGGGTTAGTGACACACGGGGGGGTTAGTGACACACGGGGGGTTAGTGACACACGGGGGGTTAGTGACTCACGGGGGGGTTAGTGACACACGGGGGGTTAGTGACACACGGGGAGTTAGTGACACACGGGGAGTTAGTGACACACGGGGGGGTTAGTGACACACGGGGGGGTTAGTGACACACGGGGGTTAGTGACACACGGGGGGGTTAGTGACACACGGGGGGTTAGTGACACACGGGGGAGTTAGTGACACACGGGGGGTTAGTGACACACTGGGGGGGTTAGTGACACACGGGGGGTTAGTGACACACGGGGAGTTAGTGACACACGGGGGGGTTAGTGACACACGGGGGGTTAGTGACACACGGGGGGTTAGTGACTCACGGGGGGTTAGTGACACACGGGGGGTTAGTGACACACGGGGGGTTAGTGACACACGGGGGGTTAGTGACTCACGGGGGGGTTAGTGACACACGTGGGGTTAGTGACTCACGGGGGGGTTAGTGACACACGGGGGGTTAGTGACACACGGGGGGTTAGTGACACACGGGGGGGTTAGTGACACACGGGGGGTTAGTGACACACGGGGGGTTAGTGACTCACGGGGGGGTTAGTGACACACGGGGGGTTAGTGACACACGGGGAGTTAGTGACTCACGGGGAGTTAGTGACACACGGGGAGTTAGTGACTCACGGGGGGTTAGTGACACACGGGGGGTTAGTGACACACGGGGGGGTTAGTGACACACGGGGGGTTAGTGACACACGGGGGGGTTAGTGACACACGGGGGTTAGTGACACACGGGGGTTAGTGACACACGGGGAGTTAGTGACTCACGGGGGGGTTAGTGACACACGGGGGTTAGTGACTCACGGGGGGTTAGTGACACACGGGGAGTTAGTGACTCACGGGGGGGTTAGTGACACACGGGGGTTAGTGACTCACGGGGGGGTTAGTGACACACGGGGGTTAGTGACACACGGGGGAGTTAGTGACACACGGGGGGTTAGTGACTCACGGGGGGGGTTAGTGACACACGGGAGGGTTAGTGACACACGGGGGTTAGTGACACACGGGGGGGTTAGTGACACATGGGGAGTTAGTGACTCACGGGGAGTTAGTGACACATGGGGAGTTAGTGACTCACGGGGAGTTAGTGACACACGGGGAGTTAGTGACACACGGGGAATTAGTGACACACGGGGGGTTAGTGACACACGGGGGGGTTAGTGACACACGGGGGTTAGTGACACACGGGGGGGTTAGTGACACACGGGGAGTTAGTGACACACGGGGGGTTAGTGACTCACGGGGGGGGTTAGTGACACACGGGGGGTTAGTGACACACGGGGGGGTTAGTGACACACGGGGGGTTAGTGACACACGGGGAGTTAGTGACACACGGGGGGTTAGTGACTCACGGGGGGGGTTAGTGACACACGGGGGGTTAGTGACACACGGGGGGGTTAGAGACACACGGGGGTTAGTGACACACGGGGAGTTAGTGACACACGGGGGAGTTAGTGACACACGGGGGGTTAGTGACACACGGGGGGTTAGTGACACACGGGGGGGTTAGTGACACACGGTGGGTTAGTGACACACGGGGGGTTAGTGACACACGGGGGGGTTAGAGACACACGGGGGGGTTAGTGACACACGGGGGGTTAGTGACACACGGGGGGGTTAGTGACACACGGGGGGTTAGTGACACACGGGGGGGGTTAGTGACACACGGGGAGTTAGTGACACACGGGGGGGGTTAGTGACACACGGGGAGTTAGTGACACACGGGGAATTAGTGACACACGGGGAGTTAGTGACACATGGGGGGGTTAGTGACACACGGGGGGTTAGTGACACACGGGGAGTTAGTGACACACGGGGGGCTTAGAGACACACGGGGGGTTAGTGACACACGGGGGGGTTAGTGACACATGGGGAGTTAGTGACACACGGGGGGTTAGTGACACACGGGGGTTTAGTGACACACGGGGAGTTAGTGACACACGGGGGTTTAGTGACACACGGGGGGTTAGTGACACACGGGGGGCTTAGAGACACACGGGGGGTTAGTGACACACGGGGAGTTAGTGACTCACGGGGGGGGTTAGTGACACACGGGGGGTTAGTGACACACGGGGGGGTTAGTGACACACGGGGGGTTAGTGACACACGGGGAGTTAGTGACACACGGGGAGTTAGTGACACACGGGGGGGTTAGTGACACACGGGGGGGGTTAGTGACACACGGGGAGTTAGTGACACACGGGGGGTTAGTGACACACGGGGGTTAGTGACTCACGGGGGGGGTTAGTGACACACGGGGGGGTTAGTGACACACGGGGGGTTAGTGACACACGGGGAGTTAGTGACACACGGGGGGTTAGTGACACACGGGGGTTAGTGACACACGGGGGGTTAGTGACACACGGGGGTTAGTGACACACGGGGGGGTTAGTGACACACGGGGAGTTAGTGACACATGGGGGGTTAGTGACACACGGGGGTTAGTGACACACGGGTGGGTTAGTGACACACGGGGGGGGTTAGTGACACACGGGGGGTTAGTGACACACGGGGGTTAGTGACACACGGGGAGTTAGTGACACACGGGGGGGTTAGTGACACACGGGGGGGTTAGTGACACACGGGGGGTTAGTGACACACGGGGGGTTAGTGACACACGGGGGGGTTAGTGACACACGGGGGGTTAGTGACACACGGGGGGTTAGTGACACACGGGGGGTTAGTGACACACGGGGGGCTTAGAGACACACGGGGGGTTAGTGACACACGGGGGGGTTTAGTGACACACGGGGGGGTTAGAGACACACGGGGGTTAGTGACACACGGGGGGTTAGTGACACACGGGGGGCTTAGAGACACACGGGGGGTTAGTGACACACGGGGGGGTTTAGTGACACACGGGGGGGTTAGTGACACACGGGGGGTTAGTGACACACGGGGAGTTAGTGACACACGGGGGGTTAGTGACACACGGGGGGGTTATAGACACACGGGGGGGTTAGTGACACACGGGGGGGGTTAGTGACACACGGGGGGTTAGTGACACACGGGGAGTTAGTGACACACGGGGAGTTAGTGACACACGGGGAGTTAGTGACACACGGGGAGTTAGTGACACACGGGGAGTTAGTGACACACGGGGGGGGGTTTAGTGACTCACGGAGGGGTTTAGTGACACACGGGGGGTTAGTGACTCACGGGGGGTGTTTAGTGACTCACGGGGGGGGGTTTAGTGACTCATGGAGGGGTTTAGTGACACACGGGGGGTTAGTGACTCACGGGGGGGGGTTTAGTGACACACGGGGGGTTAGTGACTCACGGGGGGGGGTTTAGTGACACACGGGGGGTTAGTGACTCACGGGGGGTGGTTTAGTGACTCACGGAGGGGGTTAGTGTCGAGAGAGGCGGGAGTCGAGAGAGGCAGCGGCCTATAAAAGGCTCAGCAGTCCGGGGAGCGTCGAGAGAGGCGGGAGTTGAGAGAGATGTACCGGTGCAGCTCCAGCTGGGAGAGAAGGCAAAAAAGAAGTAGAAAGAAATCAAAAGGTGACGTCACAGCCAACGTGGTAAGTGATTGGCTGCTGATTGGTGAGTAGTTTTTCTTTTTCTTTATTAGTCAGTAACTTTTAACATTGTTGTCACCAATTTAAGTGTATCTAAGGGTTAAGTCATGGCAGGACAGCTCGGCCACGTGATATGCTCCTCCTGTACCATGTGGGAACACGGGGACAACACCAGTGTCCCTGACGACTACGTGTGCGGGAAGTGTGTCCGCCTCCAGCTCCTGACGGTCCGCGTTGCAGAGTTGGAGCTGAGGGTGGATTCACTCTGGAGCATCCACGATGCTGAGAATGACGTGAGTAGCACGTGTAGTGAGTTGGTCTTACCGCAGGAGAAGGGTCCACAGCCAGCTAGGGAATGGAAGACCAGCAGGAAGAGTAGTGCAAGGAAGGTAGTGCAGGGGTCCCCTGTGGTCATCCCCCTGCAAAACAGATACACCGCTTTGAGTACTGTTGAGGGGGATGACTCATCAGGGGAGGGCAGCAGCAGCCAAGTTCATGGCACCGTGGCTGGCTCTGTTGCACAGGAGGGCAGGAAAAAGAGTGGGCGAGCGATAGTGATAGGGGATTCGATTGTAAGGGGAATAGTTAGGCGTTTCTGCGGCCGCAACCGAGACTCCAGGATGGTATGTTGCCTCCCTGGTACAAGGGTCAAGGATGTTTCGGAGCGGGTGCAGGACATTCTAAAAAGGGAGGGAGAACAGCCAGTTGTCGTGGTGCACATTGGTACCAATGACATAGGTAAAAAAAGGGATGAGTTCCTACGAAATGAATTTAAGGAGCTAGGAGCTAAATTAAAATGTAGGACCTCAAAAGTAGTAATCTCGGGATTGCTACCAGTGCCACGTGCTAGTCAGAGTAGGAATCGCAGGATAGTGCAGATGAATACGTGGCTTGAGCAATGGTGCAGCAGGGAGGGATTCAAATTCCTGGGGCATTGGAACAGGTTCTGGGGGAGGTGGGACCAGTACAATCTGGACGGTCTGCACCTGGGCAGAATCGGAACCAATGTCCTCGGGGGAGTGTTTGCTAGTGCTGTTGGGGAGGAGTTAAACTAATATGGCAGGGGGATGGGAACCAATGCAGGGAGATAGAGGGAAACAAAAAGGAGGCAAAAGCAAAAGACAGAAAGGAGATGAGGAAAAGTGGAGGGCAGAGAAACCCAAGGCAAAGAACAAAAAGGACCATTGTACAGCAAAATTCTAAAAGGACAGAGGGTGTTAAAAAAACAAGCCTAAAGGCTTTGTGTCTTAATGCAAGGAGTATCCGCAATAAGGTGGATGAATTAACTGTGCAAATAGATGTTAACAAATATGATGTGATTGGGATTACGGAGACGTGGCTCCAGGATGATCAGGGCTGGGAACTCAACATCCAGGGGTATTCAACATTCAGGAAGGATAGAATAAAAGGAAAAGGAGGTGGGGTAGCATTGCTGGTTAAGGAGGAGATTAAGGCAATAGTTAGGAAGGACATTAGCTTGGATGATGTGGAATCTATATGGGTAGAGCTACAGAACACCAAAGGGCAAAAAACGTTAGTGGGAGTTGTGTACAGACCTCCAAACAGTAGTAGTGATGTTCGGGAGGGCATCAAACAGGAAATTAGGGGTGCATGCAATAAAGGTGCAGCAGTTATAATGGGTGACTTTAATATGCACATAGATTGGGCTGTCCAAACTGGAAGCAATACGGTGGAGGAGGATTTCCTGGAGTGCATAAGGGATGGTTTTTTAGACCAATATGTCGAGGAACCAACTAGGGGGGAGGCCATCTTAGACTGGGTGTTGTGTAATGAGAGAGGATTAATTAGCAATCTCGTTGTGCGAGGCCCCTTGGGGAAGAGTGACCATAATATGGTGGAATTCTGCATTAGGATGGAGAATGAAACAGTTTAATTCAGAGACCATGGTCCAGAACTTAAAGAAGGCTAACTTTGAAGGTATGAGGTGTGAATTGGCTGGGATGGATTGGCGAATGATACTTAAGGGATTGACTGTGGATGGGCAATGCCAGACATTTAGAGACTGCATGGATGAACTACAACAATTGTACATTCCTGTCTGGCATAAAAATAAATAAGGGAAGGTGGCTCAACCGTGGCTATCAAGGGAAATCAGGGATAGTATTAAAGCCAAGGAAGTGGCATACAAATTGGCCAGAAATAGCAGCGAACCTGGGGACTGGGAGAAATTTAGAACTCAGCAGAGGAGGACAAAGGGTTTGATTAGGGCAGGGGAAATGGAGTATGAGAAGAAGCTTGCAGGGAACATTAAGACGGATTGCAAAACTTTCTATCGATATGTAAAGAGAAAAAGGTTAGTAAAGACAAACGTAGGTCCCCTGCAGTCAGAATCAGGGGAAGTCATAACGGGGAACAAAGAAATGGCGGACCAATTGAACAAGTACTTTGGTTCGGTATTCACAAAGGAGGACACAAACAACTTTCCGGTTATAAAAGGGGTCGGGGGGTCTAGTAATGAGGAGGAACTGAGGGAAATCCTTATTAGCCGGGAAATTGTGTTGGGGAAATTGATGGGATTGAAGGCCGATAAATCCCCAGGGCCTGATGGGCTGCATCCCAGAGTACTTAAGGAGGTGGCCTTGGAAATAGTGGATGCATTGACAGTCATTTTCCAACATTCCATTGACTCTGGATCAGTTCCTATGGAGTGGAGGGTAGCCAATGTAACCCCACTTTTTAAAAAAGGAGGGAGAGAGAAAACAGGGAATTATAGACCGGTCAGCCTGACATCGGTAGTGGGTAAAATGATGGAATCAATTATTAAGGATGCCACAGCAGTGCATTTGGAAAGAGGTGACATGATAGGTCCAAGTCAGCATGGATTTGTGAAAGGGAAATCATGCTTGACAAATCTTCTGGAATTTTTTGAGGATGTTTCCAGTAGAGTGCACAAGGGAGAACCAGTTGATGTGGTATATTTGGACTTTCAGAAGGCGTTCGACAAGGTCCCACACAAGAGATTGATGTGCAAAGTTAAAGCACATGGGATTGGGGGTAGTGTGCTGACGTGGATTGAGAACTGGTTGTCAGACAGGAAGCAAAGAGTAGGAGTAAATGGGTACTTTTCAGAATGGCAGGCAGTGACTAGTGGGGTACCGCAAGGTTCTGTGCTGGGGCCCCAGCTGTTTACATTGTACATTAATGATTTAGATGAGGGGATTAAATGTCGTATCTCCAAATTTGCGGATGACACTAAGTTGGGTGGCAGTGTGAGCTGCGAGGAGGATGCTGTGAGGCTGCAGAGCGACTTGGATAGGTTAGGTCAGTGGGCAAATGCATGGCAGATGAAGTATAATGTGGATAAATGTGAGGTTATCCACTTTGGTGGTAAAAACAGAGAGACAGACTATTATCTGAATGGTGACAGATTAGGAAAAGGGGAGGTGCAAAGAGACCTGGGTGTCATGGTACATCAGTCATTGAAGGTTGGCATGCAGGTACAGCAGGCGGTTAAGAAAGCAAATGGCATGTTGGCCTTCATAGCTAGGGGATTTGAGTACAGGGGCAGGGAGGTGTTGCTATAGTTGTACAGGGCATTGGTGAGGCCACACCTGCAGTATTGTGTACAGTTTTGGTCTCCTAACCTGAGGAAGGACATTCTTGCTATTGAGGGAGTGCAGCGAAGGTTCACCAGACTGATTCCCGGGATGGCGGGACTGACCTATCAAGAAAGACTGGATCAACTGGGCTTGTATTCACTGGAGTTCAGAAGAATGAGAGGGGACCTCATAGAAACATTTAAAATTCTGACGGGGTTAGACAGGTTCGATGCAGGAAGAATGTTCCCAATGTTGGGGAAGTCCAGAACCAGGGGTCACAGTCTACGGATAAGGGGGAAGCCATTTAGGACCGAGATGAGGAGGAACTTCTTCACCCAGAGAGTGGTGAACCTGTGGAATTCTCTACCACAGAAAGTTGTTGAGGCCAATTCACTAAATATATTCAAAAAGGAGTTAGATGAAGTCCTTACGACTCGGGGGATCAAGGGGTATGGCGAGAAAGCAGGAATGGGGTACTGAAGTTGCATGTTCAGCCATGAACTCATTGAATGGCATTGCAGGCTAGAAGGGCCGAATGGTCTACTCCTGCACCTATTTTCTATGTTTCTATGTTTCTATGTGACACACGGGGTGTTAGTGACACACGGGGGGTTAGTGACCCCCGGGGGGTTAGTGACACACGGGGGGTTAGTGACCCCCGGGGGGTTAGTGACACACGGGGGGTTAGTGACCCCCGGGGGGTTAGTGACACACGGGGGGTTAGTGACACACGGGGGGTTAGTGACACACGGGGGGTTAGTGACACACGGTGGGTTAGTGACACACGGGGAGTTAGTGACACACGGGGGGGGTTAGTGACACACGGGGGGGGGTTAGTGACACACGGGGGGGTTAGTGACACACGGGGGGGTTAGTGACACACGGGGGGGTTAGTGACACACGGGGGGGTTAGTGACACACGGGGGGGTTAGTGACACACGGGGGGTTAGTGACACACGGGGGGTTAGTGACACACGGGGGTTAGTGACTCTCGGGGGGTTAGTGACCCCCGGGGGGTTAGTGACACACGGGGGGTTAGTGACACACGGGGGGGTTAGTGACACACGGGGGGGTTAGTGACACACGGGGGGTTAGTGACACACGGGGGGGTTAGTGACACACGGTGGGTTAGTGACCCCCGGGGGGTTAGTGACACACGGGGGGTTAGTGACACACGGGGGGGTTAGTGACACACGGGGGGGTTAGTGACACACGGGGGGTTAGTGACACACGGGGGGGTTAGTGACACACGGGGGTTAGTGACACACGGGGGGGTTAGTGACACACGGGGGGTTAGTGACACACGGGGGGTTAGTGACACACGGGGGGAGTTAGTGACACACGGGGGGTTAGTGACACACGGGGGGAGTTAGTGACACACGGGGGGGGGTTAGTGACACGGGGGGGTTAGTGACACACGGGGGGTTAGTGACACACGGGGTGTTAGTGACACACGGGGGGGGTTAGTGACACGGGGGGGTTAGTGACACACGGGGGGGTTAGTGACACACGGGGGGGTTAGTGACACACGGGGGGGTTAGTGACACACGGGGGGGTTAGTGACACATTGGGGGGGTGGTTAGTGACACAAAGGGGGTTCGTGACACACGGCAGGGGGGTTAGTGACACACGCAGGGGAGGAACTGGGTTGGGGAGGAGCTGGGTGAGGGGGAGCTGGGTGGGGAACAATGGGTGGGGAGGAGCTGGGTGGGGGGGAGCTGGGTGGGGAGCCCTGGGTGGGGAGAGCTGGGTGGGGGGAGCTAAGTGGGGGGGGAGCTGGGTGGGGAGCTGGGTGGGGAGGAGCTGGGTGGAGGGGAGCTGGGTGGGGGGGAGCTGGGTGGGGGGAGCTGGGTGGGGAGCGCTGGGTGGGGAGAGCTGGGTGGGGGGAGCTGGGTGGGGGGGAGCTGGATGTGGGGGAGCTGGTTGGGGAGCCCTGGGTGGGGAGGAGCTGGGTGGGGAGGAGCTTGGTGGGGAGCCCTGGGTGGGGAGGAGCTGGTTGGGGAGGAGTTGGGTGGGGAGCCCTGGGTGGGGGGGAGCTGGGTGGGGGGAGCTGGGTGGGGGGGAGCTGGGTGGGGAGCGCTGGGTTGGGAGAGCTGGGTGGGGGGGGGAGCTGGGTGGGGAGCCCTGGGTGGGGAGGAGCTGGGTGGGGAGCCCTTGGTGGGGAGGAGCTGGGTGGGGAGGAGCTGGGTGGTGGGGAGCTGGGTGGGGGGAGCTGGGTGGGGAGCGCTGGGTGGGGAGGAGCTGGGTGGGGAGGAGCTGGGTGGGGGGGAGCTGGGTGGGGGGGAGCTGGGTGGGGAGCGCTGGGTGGGGAGAACCTGGGTGGGGAGGAGCTGGGTGGGGTGGAGCTGGGTCGGGGGAGCTGGGTGGGGGGGAGCTGGATGTGGGGGAGCTGGTTGGGGAGCCCTGGGTGGGGAGGAGCTGGGTGGGGAGGAGCTTGGTGGGGAGCCCTGGGTGGGGAGGAGCTGGTTGGGGAGGAGTTGGGTGGAGGGGAGCTGGGTGGGGGGGAGGTGGGTGGGGGGAGCTGGGTGGGGAGCGCTGGGTGGGGAGGAGCTGTGTGGGGAGGCGCTGGGTGGGGAGAACCTGGGTGGGGAGGAGCTGGGTGGGGTGGAGGTGGGTGGGGGGGAGCTGGGTGGGGAGCGCTGGGTGGGGAGGAGCTGTGTGGGGAGGCGCTGGGTGGGGAGAACCTGGGTGGGGAGGAGCTGGGTGGGGTGGAGCTGGGTCGGGGGAGCTGGGTGGGGGGGAGCTGGATGTGGGGGAGCTGTGTGGGGAGCGCTGGGTGGGGAGGAGCTGGGTGGGGAGGAGCTGGGTGGGGAGCCCTTGGTGGGGAGGAGCTGGGTGGGGAGGAGCTGGGTGGTGGGGAGCTGGGTGGGGGGGAGCTGTGTGGGGAGCGCTGGGTGGGGAGGAGCTGGGTGGGGAGGAGCTGTGTGGTGAGGAGCTGGGTGGTGAGGAGCTGGGTGGTGGGGAGCTGGGTGGGGGGGAGCTGGGTGGTGAGGAGCTGGGTGGTGGGGAGCTGGGTGGGGAGGAGCTGGGTGGGGGGGAGCTGGGTGGGGAGGAGCTGGGTGGGGAGCTGGGTGGGGGGGAGCTGGGTGGGGAGGAGCTGGGTGGGGGGGAGCTGGGTGGGGAGGAGCTGGGTGGGGAGGAGCTGGGTGGGGGGGAGCTGGGTGGGGGGGAGCTGGGTGGGGGGGAGCTGGGTGAGGGGGAGCTGGGTGGGGAGGAGCTGGTTGGGGGGGAGCTGGGTGGGGGGGAGCTGGGTGGGGAGGAGCTGGGTGGGGAGGAGCTGGGTGGGGGGGAGCTGGGTGGGGAGGAGCTGGGTGGGGAGCGCTGGGTGGGGAGGAGCTGGGTGGGGGTGAGCTGGGTGGGGAGCTGGGTGGGGAGCGCTGGGTGGGGAGGAGCTGGGTGGGGAGCGCTGGGTGGGGAGGAGCTGGGTGGGGGGAGCTGGGTGGGGAGCTGGGTGGGGAGGAGCTGGGTGGGGAGGAGCTGG
This sequence comes from Pristiophorus japonicus, assembly GCF_044704955.1. Lineage (NCBI taxonomy): Eukaryota > Metazoa > Chordata > Chondrichthyes > Pristiophoridae > Pristiophorus > Pristiophorus japonicus. Next base: position 3,423,733 of record NC_091985.1, on the reverse strand, counting down.
GTGGGGAGCCCTGGGTGGGGAGGAGCTGGGTGGGGAGGAGCTGGGTGGGGAGGAGCTGGGTGGGGAGGAGCTGGGTGGGGAGGAGCTGGGTGGGGAGCCCTGGGTGGGGAGGAGCTGGGTGGGGAGGAGCTGGGTGGGGAGCTGGGTGGGGAGGAGCTGGGTGGGGGGGAGCTGGGTGGGGGGGAGCTGGGTGGGGGGGAGCTGGGTGGGGAGGAGCTGGGTGGGGAGCTGGGTAGGGAGCCCTGGGTGGGGAGGAGCTGGGTGGGGAGCGCTGGGTGGGGAGGAGCTGGGTGGGGAGCTGGGTAGGGAGCCCTGGGTGGGGAGCTGGGTGGGGAGCGCTGGGTGGGGAGGAGCTGGGTGGGGAGCGCTGGGTGGGGAGGAGCTGGGTGGGGGTGAGCTGGGTGGGGAGCTGGGTGGGGGGAGCTGGGTGGGGAGGAGCTGGGTGGGGGGGAGCTGGGTGGGGGGGAGCTGGGTGGGGGGGAGCTGGGTGGGGAGGAGCTGGGTGGGGAGGAGCTGGGTGGGGGGGAGCTGGGTGGGGGTGAGCTGGGTGGGGAGCTGGGTGGGGAGCGCTGGGTGGGGAGCCCTGGGTGAAGATGCTGGCCGGCGAGGTGGAGCTGGGTGTCAGTGTACTGCTGGACACTGCTCCATGACGGGCAACAGGTCGATAAGGAAGAGGGACCAAAGATGGAGCTTTGGGGAACTTTCAAGGTGAGAGTGTGGTGGTGGGAGAAGAAGTCAGTGGTTCCAGAATCTCTCGGTTGATGCACAGCCATTACCAAACAGAAAGGGACCATTCGCGAATACCTTTCCCCTGCACACAAGAACACGGTTCTAATCACATTCACCATATGCCTTTTAAACCATTTTTCTTCATCCCCTTCTCCAATCTAATCCACAAGGTTGACAGTTCCTGCCTCAGGCCCTGACCCCTGACCCTGATAGTGACCCCCGCAGCCCCTGACCTTGTCAGTGAACCCCACAGCCCCTTACCCTGACCCTGACAGTGACATCCACAGCCCCTGACCCTGACAGTGAACCCCACAGCCCATGACCCCTGACCCTGACAGTGAACCCCACAGACCCTGACCCCTGACGCTGACAGTGAACCCCACAGCCCCTAACCCCTGACCCTGACAGTGAACCACACAGCCCCTGACCCTGTCAGTGATCGCCACAGCCCCTGACCCCTGACCCCTGACCTGACAGTGCACCCCACAGACCCTGACCCCTGACCCTGACAGTGAACCCCACAGCCCTTAACCCCTGACCCTGACAGTGAACCACATAGCCCCTGACCCTGTCAGTGATCGCCACAGCCCCTGACTCTGACAGTGAGCCCCTTACCTCCTGACCCTGAGAGTGGACCCCACAGCCCCTGACCCCTGACTCTGACAGCGAACCCCACAGACCCTGACCCCTGACCCTGACAGCGAACCCCACAGACCCTGATCCCTGACCCTGACGGTGACCCCCACAACCCTGACCCTGACAGTGAATCCCACAGCCCCTGACCCTGACCCTGACAATGACTCCCACAGCTCCTGACCCTGACCCCCACAGCCCCTGACCCTGGCAGTGATCCCCACAGCCCCTGACCCTGACAGTGAACCCCACACCCTCTGACCCTTGACTCTGACAGCGAACCCCACAGACCCTGACCCCTGACCCTGACAGTGAACCCCACAGCCCCTGACCCTGACAGTGAACCCCACAGCCCCTGACCCTGACGGTGACCCCCACAACCCTGACTCTGACAGTGAACCCCACACCCTCTGACCCCTGACCCTGGCAGCGAAAACCACAGACCTTGACCCCTGAACCTGACAGTGAATCCCACAGCCCCTGACCCTGACCCTGACAATGACTCCCACAGCTCCTGACCCTGACCCCCACAGCCCCTGACCCTTGACTCTGACAGCGAACCCCACAGACCCTGACCCCTGACCCTGACAGTGATCCCCACAACCCCTGACCCTGACAGTGAACCCCACACCCTCTGACCCCTGACCCTGGCAGCGAACACCACAGACCTTGACCCCTGAACCTGACAGTGAACCCCACAGACACTGACCCTGACAGTGACCCCCACAGACCCTGAACATAAGAACATAAGAATTAGGAACAGGAGTAGGCCATCTAGCCCCTCGAGCCTGCTCCGCCATTCAACAAGATCATGGCTGATCTGTCCGTGGACTCAGCTCCACTTACCCGCCCGCTCCCCATAACCCTTAATTCCCTTATTGGTTAAAAATCTATCTCTGTGATTTGAATACATTCAATGAGCTAGCCTCAACTGTTTCCTTGGGCAGAGGATTCACAATCTTCTGGGAGAAGAAATTCCTTCTCAACTCGGTTTTAAATTGGCTCCCCCGTATTTTGAGGCTGTGCCCCCTAGTTCTAGTCTCCCCGACAAGTGGAAACAACCTCTCTGCCTCTATCTTGTCTATCCCTTTCATTATTTTAAATGTTTCTATAAGATCACCCCTCATCCTTCTGAACTCCAACGAGTAAAGACCCAGTCTACTCAATCTATCATCATAAGGTAACCCCCTCATCTCCGGAATCAACCTAGTGAATATTCTCTGTACCCCCTTCCTTAGTATATCCTTCCTTAAGTAAGGTGACCAAAACTGCACGCAGTACTCCAGGTGTGGCCTCACCAATACCCTATACAGTTGCAGAAGGACCTCCCTGCTTTTGTACTCCATCCCTCTCGCAATGAAGGCCAACATTCCATTCGCCTTCCTGATTACCTGCTGCACCTGCAAACTAACTTTTTGGGATTCATGCACAAGGACCCCCAGGTCCCTCTGCACCTCAGCATGTTGTAATTTCTCCCCATTCAAATAATATTCCCTTTACTGTTTTTTTTACCAAGGTGGATGACTTCACACTTTCCGACAGTATTCCATCTGCCAAACCTTAGCTCATTCGCTTAACCTATCTAAATCTCTTTGCAGCCTCTCTGTGTCCTCTACACAACCCGCTTTCCCACTAATCTTTGTGTCATATGCAAATTTTGTTACACTACACTCTGTCCCCTCTTCCAGGTCATCTATGTATATTGTAAACAGTTGTGGTCCCAGCACTGATCCCTGTGGCACACCACTAACCACCAATTTCCAACCCGAAAAGGACCCATTTATCCCGACTCTCTGCTTTCTGTTAGCCAGCCAATTCGCGATCTGTGCTAATACATTTCCTCTGACTCCGCGTGCCTTTATCTTCTGCAGTAACCTTTTGTGTGGCACATTATCGAATGCCTTTTGGAAATCTAAATACACCACATCCATCGGTACACCTCTATCCACCATGCTCGTTATATCCTCAAAGAATTCCAGTAAATTAGTTAAACATGATTTCCCCTTCATGAATCCATGCTGCATCTGCTTGATTGCACTATTCCTATCTAGATGTCCCGCTATTTCTTACTTAATGATAGTTTCAAGAATTTTCCCCACTACAGATGTTAAACTAACCGGCCTATAGTTACCTGCCTTTTGTCTGCCCCCTTTCTTAAACAGAGGCGTTACATTAGCTGCTTTCCAATCCGCTGGTACCTTCCCAGAGTCCAGAGAATTTTGGTAGATTATAACGAATGCATCTGCTATAACTTCCGCCATCTCTTTTAATACCCTGGGATGCATTTCATCAGGACCAGGGGACTTGTCTACCTTGAGTCCCATTAGCCTGTCCAGCACTACCCCCCTAGTGATAGTGATTGTCTCAAGGTCCTCCCTTCCCACATTCCCGTGACCAGCAATTTTTGGCATGGTTTTTGTGTCTTCCACTGTGAAGACCGAAGCAAAATAATTGTTTAAAGTCTCAGCCATTTCCACATTTCCCATTATTAAATCCCCCTTCTCATCATCTAAGGGACCAACATTTACTTTAGTCACTCTTTCCCGTTTTATATATCGGTAAAAGCTTTTACTATCCGTTTTTATGTTTTGTGCAAGTTTACCTTCGTAATCTATCTTTCCTTTCTTTATTGCTTTCTTAGTCATTCTTTGCTGTTGTTTAAAATTTTCCCAATCTTCTTGTTTCCCACTAACCTTGGCCACCTTATATGCATTGGTTTTTAATTTGATACTCTCCTTTATTTTTTGGTTATCCACGGCTGGTTATCGCTTCTCTTACCGCCCTTCTTTTTCACTGGAATATATTTTTGTTGAGCACAATGAAAGAGCTCCTTAAAAGTCCTCCACTGTTCCTCAATTGTGCCACCGTTTAGTCTGTGTTTCCAGTCTACTTTAGCCAACTCTGCCCTCATCCCACTGTAGTCCCCTTTGTTTAAGCATAGTACGCTCGTTTGAGACACTACTTCCTCACCCTCAATCTGTATTACAAATTCAACCATTGACCCAGACAGTGAACCCCACAGACCCTGACCCCTGACCTAGACAGTGAACCCCACAGACCCTGACCCCTAACCTTATCAGTTAACCCCACAGCCTCTGACCCTATCAGTTAACCATACTGCCCCTGACCCTGACAGTGAACCCCACAGACCCTGACCCTGACCCTGACAGTGAACCCCACAGCCCCTGACCCTGACAGTGAATCCCACAGCCCCTGACCTTGACCCTGACAGTGAACCCCACAGACCCTGACCCTGACAGTGAACCCCACAGCCCCTGACCCTGACAGTGAACCCCACAGCCCCTGACCCTGACAGTGAACCCCACAGCCCCTGACCCCTGACCCAGACAGTGAACCCCACAGCCCCTGACCTTGACCCTAACCCTGACAGTGAATCCCACAGCCCCTGATCCTGACAGTGAATCCCACAGCCCCTGACCCTGACAGTGACCCCCCACAGCCCCTGATCCTGACAGTGAACCCCACAGCCCCTGACCATGAACCTGACCCAGACAGTGAACCCCACAGCCCCTGTCCCCTGACCCAGACAGTGAACCCCACAGCCCCTGACCTTGACCCTAACCCTGACAGTGAATCCCACAGCCCCTGACCCTGACAGTGAATCCCACAGCCCCTGACCCCTGACCCAGACAGTGAACCCCACAGCCCCTGACCTTGACCCTAACCCTGACAGTGAATCCCACAGCCCCTGACCCTGACAGTGAACCCCACAGCCCCTGACCCTTACAGTGAACCCCACAGCCCCTGACCCTGACAGTGAACCCCACAGCCCCTGAACCTGACATTGAACCCCACAGCCCCTGACCCTGACATTGAACCCCACAGCCCCTGACCCTGACATTGAACCCCACAGCCCCTGACCCTGACATTGAACCCCACAGACCCTGACCATGAACCTGACCCAGACAGTGAACCCCACAGACCCTGACCCTGACAGTGACCCCCAAAGCCCTTGACCCTGACAGTGAATCCCACAGCCCCTGACCCCTGACACTGACAGTGAAACCCACAGCCCCTGACCCTGACAGTGACCCCCACAGCCCCTGACCCTGACCCTGACAGTGAATCCCACAGCCTCTGACCCTGACAGTGAACCCCACAGCCCCTGACCCTGACAGTGAACCCCACAGCCCCAATCCCTGGCCCTGACAGTGACCCCCAAAGCCCTTGACCCTGACAGTGAATCCCACAGCCCCTGACCCCTGACACTGACAGTGAATCCCACAGCCCCTGGCCCTGACAGTGACCCCCACAGCCCCTGACCCTGACCCTGACAGTGAATCCCACAGCCTCTGACCCTGACAGTGAACCCCACAGCCCCTGACCCTGACAGTGAATCCCACAGCCCCTGACCCCTGACCCTGACAGTGACCCCCCACAGCCCCTGACCCCTGACCCTGACAGTGAATCCCACAGCCCCTGACCCCTGACCCTGACAGTGAACCCCACAGCCTCTGCACTCTCTGTGTGAAGAAGTCTCTCCCACATTTAATCTTGTATCTGTGGCCCCTTGTTCCAGACCCTCAACTGCTGTAAACAGCGGTAGTTTGCAAGGACAGACGGGTGAAGGCTGGGTTTTGTGAGGAGTGGTGTGATGACAGCTGGATCTGGAAGGGAGGAGTAGGATCAGAGGAGATGGATCCTCTTACAATGTCAGCTAGCATGGTGGCCAGAAATGGAGATTATGTGGTCAGCAGTTTCATGGGAATGGGGCCAAGACAGCAGGAGGTGGGACATGCACGAGATTAGCGTGGAGAGGCATGGGGCGAGAATCTAGAGAGACAGGGGTCCTTTATAAGTCTTTCGTAAACATAAACAGTAAAAGGAGAGTCAAAGGAAACTTGTGGAGGCAGAGAGCATTGCTGAGGTACTGAATCAAAGCAAAGAGCAAGTTATTCCTTAAATAGAGAAAGATCGCAACGTGCCGCAGTACAGCGGGACCTGGGGGGACTTGTACATGAAACACAAAAGGTTAGTATGCAGGTACAGCAAGTGATCAGGAAGGCCAATGGTATCTTGGCCTTTATTGCAAAGGGGATGGAGTATAAAAACAGGGAAATCTTGTTACAGTTATACAGGGTATTGGTGAGGCCACACCTGGAGTACTGCGTGCAGTTTTGGTTTCCATATTTAAGAAAGGGTTTTGAAATTGAGGTGGCGCTTAGCCAGGAGCCAATGTAGGTCAGTGACCAGGGGGTGATGGGTGAACAGGACTTGGTGCGAGTTAGGACACTGGTCAGTGACCAGGGGGTGATGGGTGAACGGGACTTGGTGCGAGTCCGGACACTGGTCAGTGACCAGGGGGTGATGGGTGAACGGGACTTGGTGCGAGTTAGGACACTGGTCAGTGACCAGGGGGTGATGGGTGAACGGGACTTGGTGCGAGTTCGGGCACTGGTCAGTGACCAGGGGGTGATGGGTGAACGGGACTTGGTGCGAGTTCGGGCACTGGTCAGTGACCAGGGGGTGATGGGTGTACGGGACTTGGTGCGAGTTCGGACACTGGTCAGCGACCATGGGGTGATGGGTGAACAGGACTTGGTGCGAGTTAGGACACTGGTCAGTGACCAGGGGGTGATGGGTGAACGGGACTTGGTGCGAGTTCGGACACTGGTCAGTGACCAGGGGGTGATGGGTGAACGGGACTTGGTGCGAGTTAGGACACTGGTCAGTGACCAGGGGGTGATGGGTGAACGGGACTTGGTGCGAGTTCGGGCACTGGTCAGTGACCAGGGGGTGATGGGTGTACGGGACTTGGTGCGAGTTCGGACACTGGTCAGCGACCATGGGGTGATGGGTGAACAGGACTTGGTGCGAGTTAGGACACTGGTCAGTGACCAGGGGGTGATGGGTGAACGGGACTTGGTGCGAGTTCGGGCACTGGTCAGTGACCAGGGGGTGATGGGTGTACGGGACTTGGTGCGAGTTCGGACACTGGTCAGCGACCAGGGGGTGATGGGTGAACAGGACTTGGTGCGAGTTAGGACACTGGTCAGTGACCAGGGGGTGATGGGTGAACGGGACTTGGTGCGAGTTCGGACACTGGTCAGCGACCAGGGGGTGATGGGTGAACGGGACTTGGTGCGAGTTCGGACACTGGTCAGTGACCAGGGGGTGATGGGTGAACAGGACTTGGTGCGAGTTAGGACACTGGTCAGTGACCAGGGGGTGATGGGTGAACGGGACTTGGGGCGAGTTCGGACACTGGTCAGCGACCAGGGGGTGATGGGTGAACAGGACTTGGTGCGAGTTAGGACACTGGTCAGTGACCAGGGGGTGATGGGTGAACGGGACTTGGTGCGAGTTAGGACACTGGTCAGTGACCAGGGGGTGATGGGTGAACGGGACTTGGTGCGAGTTAGGACACTGGTCAGTGACCAGGGGGTGATGGGTGAACGGGACTTGGTGCGAGTTCGGGCACTGGTCAGCGACCAGGGGGTGATGGGTGAACGGGACTTGGTGCGAGTTAGGACACTGGTCAGTGACCAGGGGGTGATGGGTGAATAGGACTTGGTGCGAGTTAGGACACTGGTCAGTGACCAGGGGGTGATGGGTGAACGGGACTTGGTGCGAGTTCGGACACTGGTCAGTGACCAGGGGGTGATGGGTGAACGGGACTTGGTGCGAGTTCGGACACTGGTCAGTGACCAGGGGGTGATGGGTGAATGGGACTTGGTGCGAGTTCGGACACTGGTCAGCGACCAGGGGGTGATGGGTGAACAGGACTTGGTGCGAGTTCGGACACTGGTCAGCGACCAGGGGGTGATGGGTGAACAGGACTTGGTGCGAGTTAGGACACTGGTCAGTGACCAGGGGGTGATGGGTGAACGGGACTTGGTGCGAGTTAGGGCACTGGTCAGTGACCAGGGGGTGATGGGTGAACAGGACTTGGTGCGAGTTCGGACACTGGTCAGCGACCAGGGGGTGATGGGTGAACAGGACTTGGTGCGAGTTAGGACACTGGTCAGTGACCAGGGGGTGATGGGTGAACAGGACTTGGTGCGAGTTAGGACACTGGTCAGTGACCAGGGGGTGATGGGTGAACGGGACTTGGTGCGAGTTCGGACACTGGTCAGTGACCAGGGGGTGATGGGTGAACGGGACTTGGTGCGAGTTAGGACACTGGTCAGTGACCAGGGGGTGATGGGTGAACGGGACTTGGTGCGAGTTCGGACACTGGTCAGCGACCAGGGGGTGATGTGTGAACGGGACTTGGTGCGAGTTCGGACACTGGTCAGTGACCAGGGGGTGATGGGTGTACGGGACTTGGTGCGAGTTAGGACACTGGTCAGTGACCAGGGGGTGATGGGTGAACGGGACTTGGTGCGAGTTCGGGCACTGGTCAGTGACCAGGGGGTGATGGGTGTACGGGACTTGGTGCGAGTTAGGACACTGGTCAGTGACCAGGGGGTGATGGGTGAACGGGACTTGGTGCGAGTTCGGACACTGGTCAGTGACCAGGGGGTGATGGGTGAACAGGACTTGGTGCGAGTTCGGGCACTGGTCAGTGACCAGGGGGTGATGGGTGAACGGGACTTGGTGCGAGTTAGGACACTGGTCAGTGACCAGGGGGTGATGGGTGTACGGGACTTGGTGCGAGTTAGGACACTGGTCAGTGACCAGGGGGTGATGGGTGAACAGGACTTGGTGCGAGTTAGGACACTGGTCAGTGACCAGGGGGTGATGGGTGAACAGGACTTGGTGCGAGTTAGGACACTGGTCAGTGACCAGGGGGTGATGGGTGAACGGGACTTGGTGCGAGTTAGGACACTGGTCAGTGACCAGGGGGTGATGGGTGTACGGGACTTGGTGCGAGTTCGGACACTGGTCAGTGACCAGGGGGTGATGGGTGTACGGGACTTGGTGCGAGTTCGGACACTGGTCAGTGACCAGGGGGTGATGGGTGAACGGGACTTGGTGCGAGTTCGGACACTGGCAGACGAACATTGGAATTAGGAGCAGCAATCAGCCCCTTCAGCCTGCTCCGCCGTTCAATAAGATCATGGCTGTTCAACATCAACTCCACTTTTCACTCAATCCCCGTATCCCTTAATTCGCTTACAGTCAAAAAATCTACCCCAGCGTCAAATATACTCAATGACTCAGCATCCACAATCCTCTGGGGTAGAGAATTCCAAAGATTCACCACCTTCTGAGTAACGAGATTTCTCCTCAGCTCAGTCCTAAATGGCTGACCCCTGATCCTAAGACTGTGACCCCTGTTTCTAGACTCCCCAGCCCGGGGGAAACAGGCCCTCTGCTTTTCTCTCCACAGATGTTGCCTGACCCGCTGAGATTTCCAGCATTTTCTGTTTTTATTTCTCTCAGTATCTACCCTGTCAATCACCCTCAGAATCTTACATTGAGATCACCTCTCATTCTTCTAAACTCAAGAGAGTATAGATCCATTCTACACAATCTCTCCTCATTGGACAGTCCTCTCATCCCAAGCATCAATCTAGTGAACCTCCATAGCACCCTCTCTCAGTACCTTCCTCAGCTAAGGAGACCAAAACTGTGCGCAGTACTCCAGGTTTGGTCTCACCAAAGCCCTGTACAATTGCAATAAGTCTTCCTTACTCTTATACTCCAACCCCCTTGAAATAAAAGACAGCACACATTTGTCTTCCTATTTGATCGCTGCACCTGCATGTTAACTTTCTGTGTTTCCTGCAGGAGGACACCCAAATCTCTGTGAACACCAATAGTTAAGTTCCTCACCATTTAACAAATATTCTGTTTTGCTATTCTTCCTACCAAAGTGAATAACCTTACAGTTCCTCACATTATATTCCATCTTCCACCTTCTTGCCCATTCACTATGGGGCGTAGTTTAAGAATAAGGGGCCGCCCATTTCGAACTGAGATGAGGAGACATTTCTTCTCTCAGAGGGTTGTAAATCTGTGGAATTCTCTGCCCCAGAGAGCTGTGGAGGCTGGGTCATTGAATATATTTAAGGTGGAGATTGACAGATTTTCGAATGATAAGGGAGTGAAGGGTTATGGGGAGTGGGCGAGGAAGTGGAGCTGAGTCCATGATCAGATCAGCCATGATCGGATTAACTGGTTGAGCAGGCTCGAGGGGCCAATGGCCTACTCTTGCTCCTATTTCTTATGTTCTTATGTTCACTTCACCTATCTACATCCCTTTGCAGACTCTTTGTGTCCTCCTCACAGCTCACGTTCCCACCTTGCTTTGTATTGTCAGCACATTTGGATACATTGCACTCGGTCCCTTCATGTAATCATTAATATAGACTGTAAATAGCTGAGGGCCCAGAATTGATCCCTGTGGCATCCCACGGGTTGGTCATTCATGTGACACCTTATCCTATAGCTTTTGAAAATCCAAATATACTATATCCACTGGTCCCCCTTTATCTATCCTGCTAGTTACATCCTCAAAAAACTCTAACAGATTTGTCAAACATGATTTCCCTTTCACAACACCAATCATTCTAACTGCTGTTAACACTTTCTCAGTAATGGGTTCCAGCATTTTCCCGACGACTGATGGTAGGTTAACTGGCCTGTCATTCCGTTTTCTCTCTCCATCCTTGCCTGAAGAGCAGTTTTAGGTTTTCTACCTTCCAATCCACTGGGCCCGTTCCAGAAGCTATGGACTTCTGGAAGATCACAACCAATGCATCCATTATCTCTGCAGCCACCTGTTTTAGAACCCGAGGATGTAGGCCATCAGGTCCTGGGGATCTGCCGTGTTTTCATCCCATTCATTTCTCCAGTACCTTTTCTTTGCTGATATTCATCACTTTAAGTTCCCTACTCGTGTCAGACAAATTCAGTACCTTAGCGCCAGATTTAATTTTTTTGTTTGTTCCTGGGATGTAGGCGTCCCTGGCAAGGTCGGCATTTATTGCCCATCCCTAATTGCCCCTTGAGAAATGGTGAGCCGCCTTCTTGAACCGCTGCAGTCCGTGTGGTGAAGGTGCTCCCACAGTGCTGTTAGGGAGGGAGTTCCAGGATTGTGACCCAGCGACGATGAAGGAACGGCCGATATATTTCCAAGTCGGGATGGTGTGTGACTGGGAGGGGAACGTGGAGGGGGTGGTGTTCCCATGCGCCTGCTGCCCTTGTCCTTCTAGGTGGTAGAGGTCGCGGGTTTGGGAGGTGCTGTTGAAGAAGCCTTGGCGAGTTGCTGCATTGAAGCATAGAAGGAGGCCATTTCGGCCCATCATGTCCGCATCAAACAACCAAGAGCTATCCAACCAAAACCCACTTTCCAGCTCTTGGCCCGTAGCCCTGTAGGTTATGGTACTTTAAGTGTACATGCAAGTATCTTTGTGGTACTCCGACACGGCAAGCGAGCCCCAGCTGGGCAGAGAAAACGATTCCAGGACACCCTCAAAGTCTCCTTGATAATGTGTAACATCCCCACCGACACCTGGGAGTTCTTGGCCAAAGACCGCCCTAAGTGGAGGAAATGCATCCGGGAGGGCGCTGAGCACCTCGAGTCTCATCGCCGAGAGCATGCAGAAATCAAGCGCAGGCAGTGGAAGGAGCGTGCGGCAAACCAATCCCACCCACACTTTCCTCCAACCATTGCCTGCCCCACCTGTGACTGTAATTCCCGTAGTTTTAGAGTGAAAGCTTGTCTTTCTCGATTTCGAGGGACTGCCTATGATGATGAACTCCCTTTCAGGCAGTGAGTTCCAGACCCCACTACCCTCTGGGTAAAGAAAGTTCCCCTCATATCTCCTCTAAGCCTTCCCTCAATTACTTTAAATCTATGCCCCCTGGTTGTTGACCCTTCTGCCAAGGGAAACAGGTCTTTCTTATCCAATCTATCTAGGCCCCTCATAATTTTATACACCTCAATCAGGTCTCCCCTTAACCTCCTCCGTTCCAAAGAAAACAGACCCAGTAACTCTAGCCTTTCCTCATCGCCAAAATTCTCCAGTCCAGGCAACATTCTTGTAAATCTCCTCTGCACCCTTTCCAGTGGAATCACATTTTGTAATATGGTGACCAGAACTGCACGCAGCATTCCAGCTGCAGCCTAACTAGTGTTTTATACAGTTCAAGCATAACCTCCTTGCTCTTGTATTCCATGCCTCGACTATTAAAGGCAAGTATTCCATATGCCTTCTTAACCACCTTATCTACCTATCCGACAACCTTCAGTGATCTGTGGACCTGCACTTCAAGGTCCCATTGTACCTCTACACTTATCAGTGTTGTACCATTTCATGTGTACTTCCTTACTTTGTTAGACCTCCCCAAATGCATTACCTCACACTGATCCAGATTGAATTCCATTTGCCACTGTTCTGCCCACCTGACTAGTTCATTGATATCTTCCTGCAGTCTGCAGCTTTCTTCATTGAAGGTATGAGGCGTGAATTGGCTAGGATACATTGGTGAATGATACTTAAGGGGTACTTATTGTATGCAATAAAGGTGCAGCAGTTATCATGGGTGACTTTAATATGCATATAGATTGGGCTAACCAAACTGGAAGCAATACGGTGGAGGAGGATTTCCTGGAGTGCATAAGGGATGGTTTTCTAGACCAATATGTCGAGGAACCAACTAGGGGGGAGGTCATCTTAGACTGGATTTTGTGTAATGAGAGAGGATTAATTAGCAATCTCGTTGTGTGAGGTCCCTTGGGGAAGAGTGACCATAATATGGTCTAATTCTATATTAGGATGATAAATGAAACAGTTAATTCAGAGACCATGGTCCAGAACTTAAAGAGTAACTTTGAAGGTATGAGGCGTGAATTGGCTAGGATAGATTGGCGAATGATACTTAAGGGGTTGACTGTGGGTTGGCAATGGCAGACATTTAGAGACCGCATGGATGAACTACAATTGTACATCCCTGTCTGGCGTAAAAATAAAAAAGGGAAGGTGGCTCAACCGTGGCTATCAAGGGAAATCAGGGATAGTATTAAAGCCAAGGAAGTGGCATATAAATTGGCCAGAAATAGCAGTGAACCTGGGGACTGGGAGAAATTTAGAACTCAGCAGAGGAGGACAAAGGGTTTGATTAGGGCAGGGAAAATGGAGTACGAGAAGAAGCTTGCAGGGAACATGAAGACGGACTGCAAAAGTTTCTATAGATATGTAAAGAGAAAAAGGTTAGTAAAGACAAACGTAGGTCCCCTGCAGTCAGAATCAGCGGAAACCATAACGGGGAACAAAGAAATGGCAGACCAATTGAACAAGTACTTTGGTTCGGTATTCACTGAGGAGGACACAAACAACCTTCCGGATATAAAAGGGGTCAGAGGGTCGAGTAAGAAGGAGGGACTGAGGGAAATCCTTATTAGTCGGGAAAATGTGTTGGGGAAATTGATGGGATTGAAGGCCGATAAATCCCCAGGGCCTGATGGACTGCATCCCAGAGTACTTAAGGAGGTGGCCTTGGAAATAGCGGATGCATTGAAAGTTATTTTCCAACATTCCATAGACTCTGGAGCAGTTCCTATCGAGTGGAGGGTAGCCAAGGTAACCCCACTTTTTAAAAAAGGAGGGAGAGAGAAAACAGGGAATTATAGACCGGTCAGCCTGACCTCAGTAGTGGGTAAAATGATGGAATCAATTATTAAGGATGTCATAGCAGCGCATTTGGAAAGAGGTGACATGATAGGTCCAAGTCAGCATGGATTTATGAAAGGGAAATCATGCTTGACAAAACTTCTGGAATTTTTTGAGGATATTTCCAGTAGTGTGGACAAGGGAGAACCAGTTGATGTGGTATATTTGGACTTTCAGAAGGCTTTCGACAAGGTCCCACACAAGAGATTAATGTGCAAAGTTAAAGCACATGGGATTGGGGGCAGTGTGCTGATGTGGATTGAGAACTGGTTGTCAGACAGGAAGCAAAGAGTAGGAGTAAATGGGGACTTTTCAGAATGGCAGGCAATGACTAGTGGGGTGCCGCAAGGTTCTGTGCTGGGGCCCCAGCTGTTTACATTGTACATTAATGATTTAGACGAGGGGATTAAATGTAGTATCTCCAAATTTTGCGGATGACACTAAGTTGGGTGGCAGTGTGAGCTGCGAGGAGGATGCTATGAGGCTGCAGTGACTTGGATAGGTTAGGTGAGTGGGCAAATGCATGGCAGATGAAGTATCATGTGGATAAATGAGAGGTTATCCACTTTGGTGGTAATAAGAGAGACAGACTATTATCTGAATGGTGACAGAGTAGGAAAAGGGGAGGTGCAACGAGACCTGGGTGTCATGGTACATCTGTCATTGAAGGTTGGCATGCAGGTACAGCAGACGGTTAAGAAAGCAAATGGCATGTTGGCCTTCATAGCGAGGGGATTTGAGTACAGGGGCAGGGAGGTGTTACTACAGTTGTACAGGGCCTTGGTGAGGCCACACCTGGAGTATTGTGTACAGTTTTGGTCTCCTAACTTGAGGAAGGACATTCTTGCTATTGAGGGAGTGCAGCGAAGATTCACCAGACTGATTCCCGGGATGGCGGGACTGACATATCAAGAAAGACTGGATCAACTGGGCTTGTATTCACTGGAGTTCAGAAGAATGAGAGGGGATCTCATAGAAACGTTTAAAATTCTGACCGGTTTAGACAGGTTAGATGCAGGAAGAATGTTCTCAATTTTGGGGAAGTCCAGAACCAGGGATCACAGTCTAAGGATAAGAGGTAAGCCATTTAGGTCCGAGATGAGGAGAAACTTCTTCACCCAGAGAGTGGTGAACCTGTGGAATTCTCTACCACAGAATGTTGTTGAGGCCAATTCACTAAATATATTCAAAAGGGAGTTCGATGAAGTCCTTACTACTAGGGAGATCAAGGGGTATGGCGAGAAAGCAGGAATGGGGTACTGAAGTTGCATGTTCAGCCATGAACTCATTGAAAGGCGGTGCAGGCTCAAAAGGCCGAATGGCCTACTCCTGCACCTGTATCCCTTCTCGGTTCAGCAAAATTGGCTTTACCCCAGTTGAGAACTTTTATTCCTGGTGCATCTTGTAGATGGTACACACTGCAGCCACGGTACGCCGGTGGTGGAGGGAGTGATCATCATCATCATAGGCAGTCCCTAGAAATCGAGGAAGACTTGCTTCCAGTCTAAAAGTGAGTTCTCAGGTGACTGAACAGTCCAATACTAGAACCACAGTCCCTGTCACAGGTGGGACAGACAGTGGTTGAGGGAACGGGAGGGTGGGACAGGTTTGCCGCACGCTCCTTCCGCTGCCTGCGCTTGTTTTCTTCATGCTCTCGGCGTTAAGACTCGAGGTGCTCAGCGCCCTCCCGGATGCTCTTCCTCCACTTAGGGCGATCTTTGGCCAGGGACTCCCAGGTGTCGGTGGGGATGTTGCATTCTATCAGGGAGGAGACCTCTCCCTGTGGCCGAGGAGCTCCTCCCGGAGTCACACTGCGGATTTCGTCCCCTACGGGGCACAACGGACATGATTTTTGCAGCGCGATAGCTGCAGGAAAAATGTAGGGAACAGCGTCAGCCCTTATACATGGCCTTCTTCGACCTTACAAAGGCCTCACAAAGGTCTATGGAATGTCCTCCTCCGTTTCGGTTTTTCCCAAATGTTCGGCACCATCCTCCGCCTGCTCCACGACGACATGCAGGCCGTGATCCTTACCAACGGATCCATCACAGACCCAAAACACGTCCGGTCCGGGGTCAAGCAGGGCTGCATCATCGCCCCAACCCTCTTCTCAATCTTCCTCGCTGCCATGCTCCACCTCACAATCAACAAGCTCCCCGCTGGAGTGGAACTAAACTACAGAACCAGTGGGAAGCTGTTCAACCTTCGCCGTCTCCAGGCCAGGTCCAAGATCACCCCAACCTCTGTTGTCGAGCTACAGTACGCGGACGACGCCTGCGTCTGCGCACACACAGAGGCTGAACTCCAGGACATAGTTAACGTATTTACCGAGGCATACGAAAGCATGGGCCTTACGCTAAACATCCGTAAGACAAATGTCCTCCACCAGCCTGTCCTCGCCGCACAGCACTGCCCCCCAGTCATCAAGATCCACGGCATGGCCCTGGACAACGTGGACCACTTCCCATACCTCGGGAGCCTATCAACAAGAGCAAACATCGACGACAAGATCCAACACCGCCTCCAGTGCACCAGTGCAGCCTTCGGCCGCCTGAGGAAAGAGTGTTTGAAGACCAGGCCCTCAAATCTGCCACCAAACTCATGGTCTACAGAGCTGTAGTAATACCCACCCTCCTGTGTGGCTCAGAGACATCGACTATGTACAGTAGACACCTCAAATCGCTGGAGAAATACCACCAACAATGTCTCCGCAAGATCCTACAAATCCCCTGGGAGGACAGACGCACCAACATTAGCGTCCTCATCCAGGCCAACATCCCCAGCATTGAAGCACTGACCACACTCGACCAGCTCCGCTGGGCAGGGCCACATTGTCCGCATGTCCGACACAAGACTTCCAAAGCAAGCGCTCTACTCGGAACTCCTACACGGCAAGCGGGCCCCAGATGTGCAGAGGAGAGAGTGAATGTTGGAGGTGGTGGGTAGCGTGCCAATCAAGCGGGCTGATTGTCCTGGATGGTGTTGAGCTTCCTGAATGTTGTTGGAGCTGCACTCATCCAGGCAAGTGGAGAGTGTTCCATCACACTCCTGACTTGTGTCCTGTAGATGGTGGAAAGGCTTTGGGGAGTCAGGTTGTGAGACACTCGCCACAGAATACCCAGCCTCTGACCTGCTCTTGTGACCACAGTATTTATGTGGCTGGTCCAGTTAAGCTTCTGGTCAATGGTGACCCCCCCAGGATGTTGATGGTGGGGGTTTCGGCGATGGTAATGCCGTTGAATGTCAAGGGACGGTGGTTAGACTCTCGCTTGTTGGAGATGGTCATTGCCTGACACTTGTGTGGTGTGAATGTTACTTGCCACTTATCAGCCCAAGCCTGAATGTTGTCCAGGTCTTGCTACATGTGGGCACGGACTGCTCCATTATCTGAGGAGTTGTGAATGGAACTGAACACTGTGCAGTCATCAGCGAACATCCCCACTTCTGACCTTATGATGGAGGGAAGGTCATTGATGAAGCAACTGAAGATGTTTGGGCCTAGGACACTGCCCTGAGGAACTCCTGCAGCGATGTCCTGGGGCTGTGATGATTGACCTCCAACCACCACAACCATCTTCCTTTGTGCTGGGTATGACTTCAGCCAGTGGAGAGTTTTCCCCCTGATTCCCATTGACCAGTTTTACTGGGGCTCCTTGATGCCACACTCGGTCAAATGCTGCCTTGATGTCGAGGGCAGTCACTCTCACCTCACCTCTGGAATTCAGCTCTTTTGTCCATGTTTGGACCAAGGCTGTAATGTGGTCTGGAGCCGAGTGTTCCTGGTGGTACCCAAACTGAGCATCGGTGAGCAGGTTATTGGTGAGTAAAGTGCCACTTGATAGCACTGTCGACGACACCTTCCACCACTTTGCTGATGATTGAGAGTAGACTGGGCAGTAATTGGCCGGATTGGATTTGTCCTGCTTTTTGTGGACAGGACATACCTGGGCAGTTTCCCACATTGTCGGGTAGATGCCAGTGTTGTAGCTGGACTGGAACAGCTTGACTAGAGGCGCGGCTAGTTCTGGAGCACAAGTCTTCAGCACAACAGCCGGGATGTTGCCGGGGCCCAGAGCCTTTGCTGTATCAGTGCGCTCAGCCGTTTCTTGATCTCACGTGGAGTGAATCGAATTGGCTGAAGACTGGATTCTCAGGAGGAGGCTATGGATCATCCACTCGGCACTTCTGGCGGTAACGGGGCACAAGATCATTATCGCCGGGGCAAGGCGAATCCAACACCACATATCAAATCCCGCCCCCTCCCCTCCCCCGCAGTGACGCCACTGACAGTCATCGCCGGAAGGATGACAAAGCCTCAGAGCGCATAGACAGGGGATTTACGAGAATGGTACTGGGGATGAAGGACTACCATTATGTGGAGAGGCTGAAGAAGCTGTTCTCCTTAGAGTAGAGAAGGTTAAAGGGACACTTGATAGAGGTGCTCAAAGTCATGACGTGTGAAGAAGGAGAAAGTGTTTCCAGTGGTAGGAGGGTCAGATTTAATAACATTGGGAAAAAGTCCAGAAAACGAAAGTAAGGCAAAACACCGCGGATGCTGGAAACTGGAATAAAAACAGAACATATTGGAAATACTCAGCGGGTCAGGCAGCGTTTGCGGATAGAGAAACAGAGTTAACATTTCAGGTCGATGACCCTTCATCAGAACTGGAAAGCACTGAAAGGGGGAGGGGAATAAAGAACAAATGGGAGAGGTTAGAGCGACACAAGGGTCGATGGGCCAAATTGAGATGGTAATGCCAGGAGTTATAAAAACATTGATCAAGATAGGGTGTGAATGGCGGAATAATGGCCAGCTGTCATTAGAGACAAGGGGAAACAGAGAAACATCGAAAATAGGTGCAGGAGTAGGCCATTCGGCCCTTCGAGCCTGCACCACCATTCAATAAGATCATGGCTGATCATTCCCTCAGTACCCCTTTCCTGCTTTCTCTCCATACCCCTTGATCCCTTTAGCCGTAAGGGCCATATCTAACTCCCTCTTGAATATATCCAATGAACTGGCATCAACAACTCTCTGCGGCAGGGAATTCCACAGTTCAACAACTCTCTGAGTGAAGAAGTTTCAAAAAGGAGTTAGATGAAGTCCTTACTACTAGGGGAATCAAGGGGTATGGTGAGAAAGCAGGAATGGGGTACTGAAGTTGCATGTTCAGCCATGAACTCATTGAATGGCGGTGCAGGCTAGAAGGGCCGAATGGCCTACTCCTGCACCTATTTTCTATGTTTCTATGTTTCTATGTTTCCTCATCTTAGTCGTAAATGGCTTACCCCTTATCCTTAGACTATGTCCCCTGGTTCTGGACTTCCCCAACATCAGGAACATTCTTCCTGCATCTAACCTGTCCAATCCAGTCAGTATATGTTTCTATGAGATCCCCTCTCATCCTTCTAAACTCCAGTAAATACAGGCCCAGTCGATCCAGTCTCTCCTCATATGTCAGTCCTGCCATCCCGGGAATCAGTCTGGTGAACCTTCGCTGTACTCCCTCAATAGCAAGAACATCCTTCCTCAGATTAGGAGGCCAAAACTGAACACAATATTCCAGGTGAGGCCTCGCCAAGGCCCTGTACAACTGCAGTAAGACCTCCCTGCTCCTATACTCAAATCCCCTACCTATGTAAGCTAACATACCATTTGCCTTCTTCACCGCCTGCTGTACCTGCATGTCAACTTTTAATGACTGACGAACCATGACACCCAGGTCTCGTTGCACCTCCCCTTTTCCTAATCTGCCGCCATTCAGATAATATTCTGCCTTCGTGTTTTTGCCACCAAAGTGGATAACCTCACATTTATCCATATTATACTGCATCTGCCATGCATTTGCCCATTCACCTAACCTGTCCAAGTCACCCTGCAGCCTCTTAGCATCCTCCTCACAGCTCACACCGCCACCCAGCTTAGTGTCATCTGAAAACTTGGAGATATTACACTCAATTCCTTCATCTAAATCATCTAAAAAAACAGGCTCGGGGGGGGAGCGGAAGTCAAAGATTGGTAGCGGTTATGGTCTGAAATTGTTGAACTCGATGTTGGGTCCAGAAGGCTGTAAAGTGCCTAAAGACGAGGTGCTATTCCTCGAGCTTCATTGGAGCAGTATAGAAGACCGAGGAAGGAGAGGTCAGAGTGGGAGTGAATAAAAGAACATTTTTTTTTCAATAGCGAGTTGTGACCTGGAACACGCCGCCTGAAAGGGCGGTGGAAGCAGATTCAATAATAACTTTCAAAGGGGAACTGGATAAATACTGGAAGAGGAAAATGTGCAGAGCTCTGGGGAAAGAGCAGGTATTGGGTCTAATTGGACAGCTGTTTTAAGGAGCTTCACTGTATCTAACCCGTGCTGTCCCTAACAACATACTGGGGCTGAAATCCCAGTCTCTGTGGGTCCGTACGGAGTGTGTACAGACACGGCGAGGCATCGCAAAAGCCGGTTTTCAGCGTGCAATGCACATGCGCCAAAAAACATATTTTCCGATCTGTCACGTTTTAGCTTGACAGATCGCACGTGTAAAGTCCTGTCCCTGCAGTACAGACTCACACGAGGCACATACTGAATCAAGGTCACTCAGGACCTGCACCTTTATTACACAGCTCTCGAAAGCCACACTTGCCTGAGGCCTGTCCTTATATACCTGTCTGGGACAGGTATCCAGTGTCTCCTGGAAGTGCACCCCTGGTGGTAAGGTAAGCTTGTGGTTACAGGTCATCTCAAGTTACAGTCATGTATAGCATGGTAAGATACAGTTATGTACAGTAGTGTGAGATACATGACATCATCCTCCCCAAGGTCTTATTGTCTTTATAGGTTCAGTCTCTCAGGTGGTCTACGCTCTCGCGTGGAGTGTCTGAGTTGTGGTTCGGTTGTTTGCCTTGGTGTCTGTTTTTCTTTGGGTGTGATTGCTGGTATCTCGACTGGGCTGTCTGTTTCGTTCAGTATGATTGTTGGTGTCTCGCCTGGGCTGTCTGTTGGGATTGCCCTTTCCTCAGGTTGTTCCTCTGTCTGTCCACCAGGTGTGGTGTGAGTTCCACATTGTAGTCTGCCTCTGGTTCCGCAGTGTTGTTGGTAAATCTGCTTTTGACTTGGTCTACATGCCTCCGGCAGGTTTTTCCATTGTCCATTTGTACTACCAGTAGCCTATTTCCCTTCCTTGCCCATTACTGTCCCTGCAAGCCATTTGGGACCCCTGCCATAGTTTAGTACAAACACTTTGTCCCCTATCTCATTCCACCTCCCCTCTCGAATTTCTGTCATGGTACTCAGTCAGCTTACGGCGCTTTGCCTCAACGATTTTGTGCATGTCTGGGAGGATTAATGAGAGCCTTGTTTTTAAAGTCCTTTTCATCAACAGTTGCCCGGGGGGGGATCCCAGTCAGTGAGTACGGACGAGATCTGTAGGCCAGCAGCAGTCGCGACAGGCGACCCTGCAGCGTAGGACCTTGGATTTTAAGCATGCCTTGTTTAATAATCTGCACTGCTCGCTCCGCCTGGCCGCTGGAGGCTGGCTTGAATGGTGCCGTCTTAACAGGATTTATGCAGTGGTCACTCATAAAATCTTGGAATTCTGCGCTGGTGAAGCACGGATCATTGTCACTGACCAATGTATCAAGGATTCCGTGCGTTGCAAACATGGTTCCAAGGCTCTCCACAGTGGTGGAGGTTGTGCTCGAATTTAAAATGGTGCATTCGATCCACTTTGAAAATGCATCTACAACTACGAGGAACATTTTGCCCGTGAATGGGCCCGCATAGTCTACGTGCACCCGCGACCACGGTTTGGTAGGCCAGGGCCAGGGGCTTAGGGGGGCCTCCCTGGGGGCATTGCTGAGTTGGGCACAAATGGTGCACCTTCGGACGCAGAACTCCAAGTCCGTGTCAATACCAGGCCACCAGACGTGGGATCTGGCTATGGCCTTCATGAGAACGATCCCCGGGTGCTCGCGGTGGAGCTCCCGGACAAATGCCTCTCTGCCTCGCAGAGACATGACTACTCGGCTGCCCCACATCAGGCAGTCTGCTTGTAGTGATAGCTCATGCATGCGCCTGTGAAAGGGTTTTAATTCCTCGGGGCAGGCATCGCAAGCCTCTGCCCAGTCACCGGTTAGGACACATCTTTTTACTAAGGATAACGTGGGGTCGCTGGCCGTCCAGGCTCTGATTTGGCGAGCCGTCATGGGTGAACCTGTGGACTCAAAGGCATTGATTGCCATGACTATCTCACATTCCTGTTCGTCAGACCCTTCCGTGGTCGCCAGGGGTAGCCTGCTGAGCGCGTCGGCACAGTTGTCTGTGCCTGGTCTGTGCCTTATGGTATAGTCGTAGGACGCCAGCATGAGTGCCCACCGTTGAATTCGCAATGAGGCGTTGGCGTTTATTGCCTTGCTCTCGGATAGGAGGGACGTGAGGGGCTTGTGGTCGGTTTCTAACACGAACTTGGCCCCGAAAAGATATTGGTGCATCTTTTTGACACCGTACACGCACGCGAGCGCCTCCTTCTCTTCCATTCCGTACCCGCGCTCCGCCCGCGAAAGTGACCTGGAGGCATAGGCTATGGGTTGTAATTTACCCGCACTATTGACATGTTGCAAAACGCACCCGACCCCATACGCTGACGCATCGCATGTGAGAACTAGCTTTTTACCTGGATAAAGAAAGCCAAAACACTGTTGGAACACAGAAGGTTGCGTGCCTTATTGAAGGTGCATTCCTAGGCATCCCCCCAAAACCAATCGCACCCTTTCCTGCGTAGCATGTGGAGAGGCTCCAGCAGCGTGCTTAAGTTCTGCATAAAGTTCCCAAAGTAAGTGAGTCGCCCGAGAAAGGCACGCAGTTCTGAGACATTCCGGGGCCTGGGTGCCAGGCGAATTACTTCTGTTTTGGACTCTGTTGGGCGGATTCCATCAGCGGCAATCCTTCTGCCCAAAAATTCAACCTCAGGTGCGAGAAACAGGCACTTGGATTTCTTGACTCGTAGGCCTACCCGATCCAACCGCTTTAGTACTTCCTCCAAATTATGGAGATGGGAGTCGGTGTCCCTGCCGTGATAAGTATGTCGTCTTGAAATACCACCGTCCCCGGGATGGACTTGAGCAGACTCTCCATGTTGCGCTGGAATATAGCAGCTGCCGACCTGATGCCGAATGGGCATCGATTGTACATGAAAAGACCTCGATGTGTGTTGATGGTGGTGAGTAGCTTGGATTCCTCGGTCAATTCTTGCGTCATATACGCAGATGTGAGGTCTAGTTTTGAGAAAAGTTTTCTTCCAGCCAATGTGGCAAATAGGTCCTCCGCTCTGGGCAGCGGGTACTGGTCCTGTAGGGAGACTCTGTTTATGGTAGATTTGTAGTCCCCACAGATTCGTACGGATCCATCAGGCTTCATGACTGGGACGATGGGACTTGCCCAGTCGCTAAATTCCACAGGTGATATAATGCCTTCCCGCAGAAGCCTGTCCAGTTCATGTTCAATCTTTTCCCTCATCACATAGGGTACAGCTCTGGCCTTGTGATGGACCGGTCTAGCATCCTGTGTGATGTAGATTTTGACTTTGGCCCCTTTGAAGGTGCCCACACCTGGCTCAAAGAGATGTACAAATCGCTTTATAACTGTTGAGCAGGATGTCCGTTCCTCTAATGACATGGCATGGACATCATCCCATTTCCAGTTTAGTTTTGGCAGCCAGCTTCTCCCCAGCAGTGCTGGGGGGTCTCCGGGGACAATCCACAGGGGAAGTCGGTTCACTGTCCCTTTGTGTGTGACAGAGAGCATGGCGCTGCCGAGGACTGGGACGATTTATTTGGTATAGGTCCTTAGTTTGGTGTCGACCCTTGTGAGCTTTGGTCTGTCTCTTTTGTGCGGTCATTGCTGTTCAAATTGTTGAGCGCTCATGAGAGATTGACTCGCTCCCGTATCCAGCTCCATGTTGACGGGTATCCCGTTGAGTAGGACCCTCATCATTATTGGAGGCATCTTGTTGTAAGAGCAGTGGCCATTGATCGTGTTGACCCGCTGTACCTCGGTGTCCCGGGTACTGTCTCCACCTTCTGGTCTTCTGGTCCGCTTACCGACCCTTCCGATTCGTATACCAGCTGAGCTACCATTTTTCTGCACATGCGGGCCAGATGCCCTGTATAGTCGCAGTTTCTGCAGACAGCATGCTGAAATCGACACACCCTTGATGAGTGCCTTCCCCCACATCTCCAGCACAGACCGCTTCCATTGTTTCCAAAGGATGAGCTGCGTTTGGCTGATCTCTCTTGAGCTTCTCTCAGTTTATAGTTGATTGCTCACATTGTGGGTTGATGAGGTGTGAACGGCCGTTCATGTGGCCCTTGATGGCTTCTGGCACCACTGCCTGCTGTTGAGGGCCTGCTCTCCTACCTTTGTCTGTGTGTGGGGGTAGCAGCTTGTTTCACGCTGTGAACCCCTTGTTCCGATGTTTCGTTAGTTGTCGTACTCGCAGTGTAGATCAACCTCGTCTCTTCTTCTCCTGCCAGGAATGTTTCTAGGGTCAAGTTCTTGGTCTCTATGAGCTTTCGGAATATGCCTGCATGGCCTATTCCTTCAATAAAAAAGTCGCTCAGTACTTCTCTCCTTAGTTCAACTTACATTAACTAGCCAACCTCCGAAGTTCCGCCACGAAGTCGGGTATGCTCTGGCCCACACAGCGTCTGTAGTTGTAGAACCTGTGTCTGGCCATGTGTAGGCTGCTCGCTGGCTTCAGGTGGTCTCTTACCAGTGTGCTCAATTCTTCAAATTACTTGCTTGCTGGTTTCTCGGGTGCCAGCAGGTCCTTCATTAAGGCGTATGTTTTCGAGCCACAGCTGGTCAAGAGATAGCTCTTCTCTTGTCTGCCTTATCGTCGCCTAACCAGTCTTTGGTTACGAAGCTTTGCTGGAGCCTTTCCATAAAGTCCTCCCAATTATCTCCAGCATTGTACTTTTCCTCTGAGCCATTGTTCGCCATTCTGTGGATTCTGTAGTCCCGTAACTCGTCGCCACTGTAAAGTCCTGTCCCTGCAGTACAGATTCACACGAGGGACATACTGAAGTCAAGGTCACTCAGGACCTACACCTTTATTACACAGTTCTCGAAAGCCACACTTGCATGAGACCTGTCCTTATATACCTGTCTGGGACAGGTATCCAGTGTCTCCTGCACGTGCACCCCTGATGGTAAGGTAAGCTTGTTGTTACAGGTCATCTCTAGTTACAGTCATGTATAGCATGGTAAGATACAGTTATATACAGTAGTGTGAGATACATGACATCACGCATCTCGGGAGAAGGACATTCGCATGGGCAAGATTGTGGTATTTGCCCATCTCTTGCCCAGCGCATAGCCTGCTTTTACCAGAGTAAGAGTTTTCAAACATATAAAAATAACATTTAAATACACATTTTTATCTTAAAAACCCTGTCCACTAAGGTAAGTTTATTGTAAATCATAAGAACATAAGAACATAAGAAATCGGAGCAGGAGTCGGCCATACGGCCCCTCGAGCCCGCACCGCCATTCAATAAGATCATGGCTGATCCGATCATGGACTCAGCTCCACTTCCCCGCCCGCTCCCCATAACCCCTTATCATTAAAGAAACTATCTATTTCTGTCTTAAATTTATTTAATGTTCCGGCTTCCACAGCTCTCTGAGGCAGCAAATTCTACAGATTTATAACCCTCTCAGAGAAGAAATTTCTCCTCATCTCAGTTTTAAATGGGCGGCCCCTTATTCTAAGATCATGCCCTCTAGTTTTAGTCTCCCCTATCAGTGGAAACATCCTCTCTGCATCCACCTTGTCAAGCCGCCTTATAATCTTATACGTTTCGATAAGATCACCTCTCATTCTTCTGAATTCCAATGAGTAGAGGCCCAACCTACTCAACCTTTCCTCATAAGTCAACCCCCTCATCTCCAGAATCAACCGAGTGAACCTTCTCTGAACTGCCTCCAAAACAAGTATATCCTTTCGTAAATATGGAAACCAAAACTACATGCAGTATTCCAGGTGTAGCCTCACCAATACCCTGTATAACTGTAGCAAGACTTCCCTGCTTTTATACTCCATCCCCTTTGCAATAAAGGCCAAGATTCCATTGGCCCTTCCTGATCACTTGCT
This sequence comes from Pristiophorus japonicus, assembly GCF_044704955.1. Lineage (NCBI taxonomy): Eukaryota > Metazoa > Chordata > Chondrichthyes > Pristiophoridae > Pristiophorus > Pristiophorus japonicus. The sequence continues at coordinate 3,397,646 of NC_091985.1, read as the reverse complement.
GTACCTGCATACTATCCTTTTGTGTTTCATGCACAAGTACCCCCAGGTCCCGCTGTACTGCAGCACTTTGCAATCTTTCTCCATTTAAATAATAACTTGCTCTTTGATTTTTTTCTACCAAAGTGCATGACCTCACACTTTCCAACATTATACTCCATCTGCCAAATTCTTGCCCACTCACTTAGCCTGTCTGTGACCTTTTGCAGATTTTATGTGTCCTCCTCACACATTACCCTACCTTCCATCTTTGTATCGTCAGCAAACTTGGCTCCGTTACACTCAGTCCCTTCTTCCAAGTCGTTAATATAGATTGTAAATAGTTGGGGTCCCAGCACTGATCCCTGCGGCACCCCACTAGTTACTGATTGCCAACCCGAGAATGAACCGTTTATCCCGACTCTCTGTTCTCTGTTAGTTAGCCAATCCTCTATCCATGCTAATATATTACCCCCAACCCCGGGAACTTTTATCTTGTGCAATAACCTTTTGTGTTCTAAAACACTTAAAAAAAACTTTAAAAAAAAATTCACCCCAAAATATTTTTTCTAACACATTTCATTAACTTTAATAAAATTAACGTGAGGTGTTTTTTAATTTTTTATGTTGTGTTTGGGTGTTTGGGGGGTTCTCATTCATAATGATGAGAACTCGGGAGTTACGGAGTTGCCATTACAGGTATTATGAATGAGAATGCTGCACCTTCATTGGCTGTCCAATGCCACCTGACTCCAGCTTCTCCCTCCGTATCTTGACGATGTGAATGAAGTGCCTGAAGAGAAGGCCTCAGACCGAGATTGCTGGAAAGCGCAGGAGCAACAGGTAGGTGCGCATCTTTTCTGTCATTTACAGGCCAGCGCCTGCAGGAAGACCAGAAGCGGAATTTCAGCCCCAAGATATAGGAGCAGGAGTCGGCCATTCGGCCCCTCGAGCCTGCTCTGCCATTCAATGAGATCCTGGCTGATCTTCGACCTCAACTCCACTTTCCTGCACTGTCTCCATATCCCTCGATTCCCTTAATGTTCAAAAATCTATCAATCTCTTTCTTGAATATACTCAAAGACTGAGTCTCCACAGCCCTCTGTGGCAGAGAATTCCAAAGATTCACCACCCTCTGAGTGAAGAAATTCCTCCTCATCTCAGTCCTAAATGGTCGAGCCCTTATCCTGAGACTGTGAGCCCTGGTTCTCGACTCCCCAGCCCGGGGGAAACATCCTCCCTGCATCTACCCTGTCCAATCCCTGTAAGAATTGTGCATGTTTCAATGAGACCACCTCTCATTCTTCTAAACTCTCGAGAATATCGGCCCAGTCTGCTCAATCTCTCCTCATAGGACAATCCCCCCATCCCAGGAATCAGTCTGGTGAACCTTCGTTGCACTCCCTCTCTGACAAGTATATCCTTCCTTAGGTAAGGAGACCGACACAGTACACAATACTCCAGGTGTGGTCTCACCAGGGCCCTGTATAATTGCAGTAAGACATCTTGGGGTCGGAATTGGGCCGTTTCTGTCCCACCGGTCGGCACTAATGGGGACAACGGCCTTTTTGCCTGAGGGTGGGCAGCGGTCGTGGCTGGGGCAAAATTACCCGAGATTTTGGTGACGAATTGATGTTTTTGCTGCCCTGGGCCAGTACACACCCAGTGATGATATTTATTGTCGTGTGCACCGATCTATCACCGCTCTGTGGTGACCCCTTTGCATCCGGTGGGGGAATTCACCCTGCGGGATGCGAGGTTGGCACCGGCCCATGTCCATACCTGCTTCTCATGGCGCGGACACACGCTCGGGGCGCCCCTTAAAGGGGGGGCCATGCGTGTCCCAGGCCTCGTCTCGTCTCGACCAATCCAACATCCTGCAGCCTGGCACTCGTCTTTGCATGTCGGGCCGCTGCCCCGGTGCACTCTGTCCTTGGTGGCCAGAGTGGACCAGCAGAGTCCGCAGCGGATCTCCCCTTTAAATGAAGGGGAGGGGAGTTGTGCAGCGTCAGCGCGACACGAAGCAGCCGCGTACACTGACCACGGCGCCACTCTGACGCCTCAGGTGCGCACCGAGACAGCGCTTCGCCTCGCTTGAGGAGCGCTAAAGAGTAATTCCACATTGGGGGCAGGACTGCTGCCACGGGTGTTAACTGAGCTGGGCTCGGAAGGTCACCATTCCCCCGGACGGGCCCCTTTACACTTACGCTCAAATCCTCGGGTAATACAGGCCAACAGACCATTTGCTTTAATCACTTGCTGTACCTGCAGGTTAACTTTCAGTGATTGGTGTACAAGGACACCCAGGTCCCTCTGAACACCAACATTTCCCAATCTCGCACCATTTAAATATACTTTGCTTTTCTATTTTTCCAACCAAAGCTAGTTACAATATCGAAAAATTCTAACAGATTCGTCAAACATGACATCCTCTTCATAAGTCCGTCTTGACTCTGCCCAATCCTATCATTATTTTCCAAGTGTTCTTTTACCATTTTCTGTGTAATAAATTCTAGGATTTTCCCGACTACTGATGTCAGGCTAACTGGTCTGTAGTTCCCTGTTTTCTCTCTCCCTCCTTTCTTAAATAGCGGGGTTACCTATCTGGGGAGTGTTTGATGGGACAGTGTAGAGGGAGCTTTACTCTGTATCTAACCCATGCTGTGCCTGCCCTGGGAGTGTTTGATGGGACAGTGTAGAGGGAGCTTTACTCTGTATCTAACCCCCTGTACCTGCCCTGGGAGTGTTTGATGGGACAGTGTAGAGGCAGCTTTATTCTGTATCTAACCCGTGCTGTACCTGCCCTGGGAGTGTTTGAAGGGACAGCGTAGAGGGAGCTTGACTCTGTATCTAACCCCCTGTATCTGCCCTGGGAGTGTTTGATGGGACAGTGTAGAGGGAGATTTACTCTGTATCTAACCCGTGCTGTTCCTGCCCTGGGGGTGTTTGATGGGACAGTGTAGAGGGAGATTTACTCTGTAGCTAACCCCCTGTACCTGCCCTGGGAGTGTTTGATGGGACAGTGTAGAGGGGGCTTTACTCTGTATCTAACCCGTGCGTTACCTCCCTGGGAGTGTTTGATGGGACAGCGTAGAGGGAGCTTTACTCTGCACATAAGAACATCAGAATTAGGAACAGGAGTAGGCCATCTAGCCCCTCGAGCCTGCTCCACCATTCAATAAGATCATGACTGATCTGGCCGTGGATTCAGCTCCTCTTACCCGCCCGCTCCCCGTAACCCGTAATTCCCTGATTGGTTAAAAATCTATCTATCTGTGACTTGAATACATTCAATGAGCTAGCCTCAACTGCTTCCTTAGGCAGAGAATTCCACAGATTCACAACCCACTTGGAGAAGAAATTCCTTCTCAACTCGGTTTTAAATTGGCTCCCCCGTATTTTGAGGCTGTGCCCCCGAGTTCTAGTCTCCCCGACCAGTGGAAACAATCTATCTACCTCTATCTTGTCGATCCCTTTCATTATTTTAAATGTTTCTATAAGATCACCCCTCATCCTTCTGAACTCCAATGAGTAAAGACCCAGTCTACTCAATCTATCATCATAAGGTAACCCTCACATCTCCGGAATCAGCCTAGTGAATTATCTCTGAACCCACTCCAAATCTAGTATATCCTTCCTTAAGTGAGGTGACCAAAACTGCACACAGTACTCCAGGTGCGGCCTCACCAATACCCTATACAGTTGCAGCAGGACCTCCCTGCTTTTGTACTCCATCCCTCTCGCAATGAAGGCCAACATTCCATTCACCTTCCTGATGACCTGCTGCACCTGCAAACTAACTTTTTGGGATTCATGCACAAGAACCCCCAGGTCCCTCTGCACCGCAGCATGTTGTAATTTCTCCCCATCCAAATAATATTCCCTTTTACTGTTTTATTTCCCAAGGTGGATGACCTCACACTTTCCGACATTGTATTCCATCTGCCAAACCTTCGCCCATTCGCTTAACCTATCTAAATCTCTTTGCAGCCTCTCTGTGTCCTTTACACAACCCGCTTTCCCACTAAACTTTGTGTCATCTGCAAATGTTGTTACACTACACTCTGTCCCCTCTTCCAGGTCATCTATGCATATTGTAAACAGTTGTGGTCCCAGCACCGATCCCTGTGGCACACCACTAACCACCGATTTCCAACCCGAAAAGGACCCATTTATCCCGACTCTCTGCTTTCTGTTAGCCAGCCAATTCTCTATCCATGCTAATACCTTTCCTCTGACTCCGCGTACCTTTATCTTATGCAGTAACCTTTTGTGTCTAACTCCCTGTATCTGCCCTGGGAGTGTTTGATGGGACAGTGTAGAGGGAGCTTTACTCTGTATCTAACCCCCTGTATCTGCCCTGTGAGTGTTTGATGGGACAGTGTAGAGGGAGCTTTACTCTGTATCTAACCTCGTGCGGTACCTGCCCTGGGAGTGTTTGACGGGACAGTGTAGAGGGAGCTTTACTCTGTATCTAACCCCGTGCAGTACCTGCCCTGGGAGTGTTTGATGGGACAGTGTAGAGGGAGCTTTACTCTGTGTCTAACCCCCTGTACCTGCCCTGGGAGTGTTTGATGGGACAGTGTAGAGGGAGCTTTACTCTGTATCTAACCCCATGCTGTACCTGCCATGGGAGCATTTGATGGGACAGTGTAGAGGGAGCTTTACTCTGTATCTAACCCAGTGCTGTACCTGCCCTGGGAGTGTTTGATGGGACAGTGTAGAGGGAGCTTTACTCTGTATCTAACCCGTGCTGTACCTCCCTGGGAGTGTTTGATGGGACAGCGTAGAGGGAGCTTTACTCTGTATCTAACCCCCTGTACCTGCCCTGGGAGTGTTTGATGGGACAGTGTAGAGGGGGCTTTACTCTGTATCAAACCCGTGCTGTTCCTGCCCTGGGGGTGTTTGGTGGGACAGTGTAGAGGGAGCTTTACTCTGTATCTAACCCGTGCTGTTCCTGCCCTGGGAGTGTTTGATGGGACAGTGTAGAGGGAGCTTTACTCTGTATCTAACCCACTTTACCTGCCCTGGGAGTGTTTGATGGGACAGTGTAGAGGGAGCTTTACTCTGTATCTAACCCGGGCGGTACCTCCTGGGAGTGTTTGATGGGACATCGTAGAGGGAGCTTTACTCTGCACATAAGAACATCAGAATTAGGAACAGGAGTAGGCCATCTAGCCCCTCGAGCCTGCTCCACCATTCAATAAGATCATGACTGATCTGGCCGTGGACTCAGCTCCACTTACCCGCCCGCTCCCCGTAACCCTTAATTCCCTGATTGGTTAAAAATCTATCTATCTGGGACTTGAATACATTCAATGAGCTAGCCTCAACTGCTTCCTTAGGCAGAGAATTCCACAGATTCACAACCCTCTTGGAGAAGAAATTCCTTCTCAACTCGGTTTTAAATTGGCTCCCCCGTATTTTGAGGCTGTGCCCCCGAGTTCTAGTCTCCCCGACCAGTGGAAACAATCTCTCCGCCTCTATCTTGTCTATCCCTTTCATTATTTTAAATGTTTCTATAAGATCACCCCTCATCCTTCTGAACTCCAATGAGTAAAGACCCAGTCTACTCAATCTATCATCATAAGGTAACCCCCTCATCTCCGGAATCAGCCGAGTGAATTATCTCTGAACCCACTCCAAAGCTAGTATATCCTTCCTTAAGTAAGGTGACCAAAACTTCACGCAGTACTCCAGGTGCGGCCTCACCAATACCCTGTACAGTTGCAGCAGGACCTCCCTGCTTTTGTACTCCATCCCTCTCGCAATGAAGGCCAACATTCCATTCACCTTCCTGATTACCTGCTGCACCTGCAAACTAACTTTTTGGGATTCATGCACAAGGACCCCCAGGTCCCTCTGCACCGCAGCATGTTGTAATTTCTCCCCATTCAAATAATATTCCCTTTTACTGTTTTATTTCCCAAGGTGGATGACCTCACACTTTCCGACATTGTTTTCCATCTGCCAAACCTTAGCCCATTCGCTTAACCTATCTAAATCTCTTTGCAGCCTCTCTGTGTCCTCTACACAACCCGCTTTCCCACTAAATTTTGTGTCATCTGCAAATTTTGTTACACTATACTCCGTCCCCTCTTCCAGGTCATCTGTGTATATTGTAAACAGTTGTGGTCCCAGCACCGATCCCTGTGGTACACCACTAACCACCGATTTCCAACCCGAAAAGGACCCATTTATCCCGACTCTCTGCTTTCTGTTAGCCAGCCAATTCTCTATCCATGCGAATACATTTCCTCTGATTCAGCGTACCTTTATCTTATGCAGTAACCTTTTGTGTCTAACTCCCTGTACCTGCCCTGGGAGTGTTTGATGGGACAGTGTAGAGGGAGCTTTACTCTGTATCTAACCCCCTGTATCTGCCCTGGGACTGTCTGATGTGACAGTGTAGAGGGAGCTTTACTCTGTATCTAACCCCGTGCTGTACCTGCCCTGGGAGTGTTTGATGGGACAGTGTAGAGGGGCCTTTACTCTGTATCTAACCCGTGCTGTTCCTGCCCTGGGGGTGTTTGATGGAACAGTGTAGAGCGAGATTTACTCTGTATCTAACCCCCTGTACCTGCCCTGGGAGTGTTTGATGGGACAGTGCAGAGGGAGCTTTACTCTGTATCTAACCCCCTTAACCTGCCCTGGGAGTGTTTGATGGGACAGTGTAGAGTTAGCTTTACTCTGTATCTAACCCCCTGTATCTGCCCTGGGAGTGTTTGATGGGACAGTGTAGAGGGAGCTTTACTCTGTATCTAACCTCGTGCTGTACCTGCCCTGGGAGTGTTTGATGGGACAGTGTAGAGGGAGCTTTACTCTGCATCTAACCCAGTGCTGTACCTGCCCTGGGAGTGTTTGATGGGACAGTGTAGAGGGAGCTTTACTCTGTATCTAACCCCCTGTACCTGCCGTGGGAGTGTTTGATGGGACAGTGTAGTGGGAGCTTTACTCTGTATCTAACCCGCTGTACCTGCCCTGGAAGTGTTTGATGGGACAGTGTAGAGGGAGCTTTACTCTGTATCTAACCCCCTGTATCTGCCCTGGGAGTGTTTGATGGGACAGTGTAGAGGGAGCTTTACTCTGTAGCAAACACCCTGTATCTGCCCTGGGAGTGTTTGATGGGACAGTGTAGAGGGAGCTTTACTCTGTATCTAACCCGTGCTGTTCCTGCCCTGGGGGTGTTTGATGGGACAGTTTAGAGGGAGATTTACTCTGTATCTAACACCCTGTACCTGCCCTGGGAGTGTTTGATGGGACAGTGTAGAGGGAGCTTTACTCTGTATCTAACCCCCTGTATCTGCCCTGGGAGTGTTTGATGGGACAGTGTAGAGGGAGCTTTACTCTGTATCTAACCCGTGCTGTTCCTGCCCTGGGGGTGTTTGATGGCACAGTGTAGAGGGAGCTTTACTCTGTATCTAACCCATGCTGTTCCTGCCCTGCGAGTGTTTGATGGGACAGTGTAGAGGGAGCTTTACTCTGTATCTAACCCACTGTACCTGCCCTGGGAGTGTTTGATGGGACAGTGTAGAGGGAGCTTTACTCTGTATCTAACCCCGTGCTGCACCTGCCCGGGGAGTGTTTGATGGGACAGTGTAGAGGGAGCTTTACTCTGTATCTAACCCCGTGCTGTACCTGCCCTGGGAGTGTTTGATGGGACAGTGTAGAGGGAGCTTTACTCTGTATCTAACCCCGTGCTGTACCTGTCCTGGGAGTGTTTGATGGGACAGTGTAGAGGGAGCTTTACTCTGTATCTAACCCCCTGTACCTGCCCTGGGAGTGTTTGATGGGACAGTGTAGAGGGAGGTTTACTCTGTATCTAACTCCCTTACCTGCCCTGGGAGTGTTTGATGGGACAGTGTGGAGGGAGCTTTACTCTGTATCTAACCCCCTGTACCTGCCCTGCGAGTGTTTGATGGGACAGTGTAGAGGGAGCTTTACTCTGTATCTAACCCCGTGCTGTACCTGTCCTGGGAGTGTTTGATGGGACAGTGTAGAGGGAGCTTTACTCTGTATCTAACCCATGATGTACCTGCCCTGGGAGTGTTTGATGGGACAGTGTAGAGGGAACTTTACTCTGTATCTAACCCCCTGTACCTGCCCTGGGACTGTTTGATGGGACAGTGTCGAGGGATCTTTACTCTGTATCTAACCCCTTGTACCTGCCCTGGGAGTGTGTGATGGGACAGTGTAGAGGGAGCTTTACTCTGTATCCAACCCGTGCTGTACCTGCCCTGGGGGTGTTTGATGGGACAGTGTAGAGGGAGCTTTACTCTGTATCTAACCCGTGCTGTACCTGCCCTGGGGGTGTTTGATGGTACAGTGTAGAGGGAGCTTTACTCTGTATCTAACCCGTGCTGTACCTGCCCTGGGAGTGTTTGATGGGACAGTGTCGAGGCAACTTTACTCTGTATCTAACCCCCTGTCCCTGCCCTGGGAGTGTTTGATGGGACAGTGTAGAGGGAGCTTTACTCTATATCTAACCCCCTGTCCCTGCCCTGGGAGTGTTTGATGGGACAGTGTAGAGGGAGCTTTGCTCTGTATCTAACCCCCTGTGCCTGCCCTGGGAGTGTTTGATGGGACAGTGTCGAGGGAGCTTTACTCTGTATCTAACCCACTGCATCTGCCCTGGGACTGTCTGATGTGACAGTGTAGAGGGAGCTTTACTCTGTATCTAACCCCGTGCTGTACCTGCCCTGGGAGTGTTTGATGGGACAGTGTAGAGGGAGCTTTACTCTGTATCTAACCCCGTGCTGTACCTGCCCTGGGAGTGTTTGATGGGACAGTGTAGAGGGAGCTATACTCTGTATCTAACCCCCTGTACCTGACCTGGGAGTGTTTGATGAGACAGTGTAGAGGGAGCTTTACTCTGTATCTAACCCCGTGATGTACCTGCCCTGGGAGTGTTTGATGGGACAGTGTCGAGGGAACTTTACTCTGTATCTAACCCCCTGTCCCTGCCCTGGGAGTGTTTGATGGGACAGTGTAGAGGGAGCTTTACTCTATATCTAACCCCCTGTCCCTGCCCTGGGAGTGTTTGATGGGACAGTGTAGAGGGAGCTTTGCTCTGTATCTAACCCCCTGTACCTGCCCTGGGAGTGTTTGATGGGACAGTGTCGAGGGAGCTTTACTCTGTATCTAACCCACTGCATCTGCCCTGGGACTGTCTGATGTGACAGTGTAGAGGGAGCTTTACTCTGTATCTAACCCCGTGCTGTACCTGCCCTGGGAGTGTTTGATGGGACAGTGTAGAGGGAGCTTTACTCTGTATCTAACCCCGTGCTGTACCTGCCCTGGGAGTGTTTGATGGGACAGTGTAGAGGGAGCTATACTCTGTATCTAACCCCCTGTACCTGACCTGGGAGTGTTTGATGAGACAGTGTAGAGGGAGCTTTACTCTGTATCTAACCCCGTGATGTACCTGCCCTGGGAGTGTTTGATGGGACAGTGTCGAGGGAACTTTACTCTGTATCTAACCCCCTGTCCCTGCCCTGGGAGTGTTTGATGGGACAGTGTAGAGGGAGCTTTACTCTATATCTAACCCCCTGTACCTGCCCTGGGAGTGTTTGATGGGACAGTGCAGAGGGAGCTTTACTCTGTATCTAACCCCCTTAACCTGCCCTGGGAGTGTTTGATGGGACAGTGTAGAGTTAGCTTTACTCTGTATCTAACCCCCTGTATCTGCCCTGGGGGTGTTTGATGGGACAGTGTAGAGGGAGCTTTACTCTGTATCTAACCTCGTGCTGTACCTGCCCTGGGAGTGTTTGATGGGACAGTGCAGAGGGAGCTTTACTCTGTATCTAACCCCGTGCTGTACCTGCCCTGGGAGTGTTTGATGGGACAGTGTAGAGGGAGCATTACTCTGTATCTAACCCCCTGTACCTGCCCTGGGAGTGTTTGATGAGACAGTGTGGAGGGAGCTTTACTCTGTATCTAACCCCGTGCTGTACCTGCCCTGGGAGTGTTTGATGGGACAGTGTAGAGTGAGCTTTACTCTGTATCTAACCCCGTGCTGTACCTGCCCTGGGAGTGTTTGATGGGACAGTGTCGTGGGAGCTTTACTCTGTATCTAACCCAGTGCTGTACCTGCCCTGGGAGTGTTTGATGGGACAGTTAGAGGGAGCTTTGCTCTGTATCTAACCCCCTGTACCTGCCCTGGGAGTGTTTGATGGGACAGTGTCGAGGGAGCTTTACTCTGTATCTAACCCCCTGTACCTGCCCTGGGAGTGTTTGATGGGACAGTGTAGAGGGAGCTTTACTCTATATCTAACCCCCTGTACCTGCCCTGGGAGTGTTTGATGGGACAGTGCAGAGGGAGCTTTACTCTGTATCTAACCCCCTTAACCTGCCCTGGGAGTGTTTGATGGGACAGTGTAGAGTTAGCTTTACTCTGTATCTAACCCCCTGTATCTGCCCTGGGGGTGTTTGATGGGACAGTGTAGAGGGAGCTTTACTCTGTATCTAACCTCGTGCTGTACCTGCCCTGGGAGTGTTTGATGGGACAGTGTAGAGGGAGCTTTACTCTGTATCTAACCCCGTGCTGTACCTGCCCTGGGAGTGTTTGATGGGACAGTGTAGAGGGAGCTTTACTCTGTATCTAACCCCCTGTACCTGCCCTGGGAGTGTTTGATGAGACAGTGTGGAGGGAGCTTTACTCTGTATCTAACCCCGTGCTGTACCTGCCCTGGGAGTGTTTGATGGGACAGTGTAGAGTGAGCTTTACTCTGTATCTAACCCCGTGCTGTACCTGCCCTGGGAGTGTTTGATGGGACAGTGTCGTGGGAGCTTTACTCTGTATCTAACCCAGTGCTGTACCTGCCCTGGGAGTGTTTGATGGGACAGTTAGAGGGAGCTTTGCTCTGTATCTAACCCCCTGTACCTGCCCTGGGAGTGTTTGATGGGACAGTGTCGAGGGAGCTTTACTCTGTATCTAACCCCCTGTACCTGCCCTGGGAGTGTTTGATGGGACAGTGTAGAGGGAGCTTTACTCTGTATCTAACCTCCTGTACCTGCCCTGGGAGTGTTTGATGGGACAGTGTAGAGGGAGCTTTACTCTGTATCTAACCCCCTGTATCTGCCCTGGGAGTGTTTGATGGGCCAGTGTAGAGGGAGCTTTACTCTGTATCTAACCCGTGCTGTTCCTGCCCTGGGGGTGTTTGATGGGACAGTGTAGAGGGAGATTTACTCTGTATCTAACCCCCTGGAACTGCCCTTGGAGTGTTGGATGGGACAGTGTAGAGGGGGCTTTACTCTCTATCTAACACATGCTGTTCCTGCCCTGGGGGTGTTTGATGGGAGAGTGTAGAGGGAGCTTTACTCTGTACCTGACCCGTGCTGTTCCTGCCCTGGGAGTGTTTGATGGGACAGTGTAGAGGGAGCTTTACTCTGTATCTAACCCGTGCTGTACCTGCCCTGGGAGTGTTTGATGGGACAGGGTAGAGGGAGCTTTACTCTGTATCTAACCCGTTCTGTACCTGCCCTGGGAGTGTTTGATGGGACAGTGTAGAGGGAGCTTTACTCTGTATCTAACCCCCTGTACCTGCCCTGGGAGTGTTTGATGGGACAGTGTAGAGGGAGCTTTACTCTATATCTAACCCCCTGTACCTGCCCTGGGAGTGTTTGATGGGACAGTGTAGAGGGAGTTTTACTCTGTATCTAACCCCCTGTACATGCCCTGGGAGTGTTTGATGGGACAGTGTAGAGGGAGCTTTACTCTGTATCTAACCCCCTGTACCTGCCCTGGGAGTGTTTGATTTGACAGTGTAGAGGGAGCTTTACTCTGTATCTAACCCCCTGTACCTGCCCTGGGAGTGTTTGATGGGACAGTGTAGAGGGAGCTTTACTCTGTATCTAACCCCCTGTACCTGCCCTGGGAGTGTTTGATGGGACAGTGTAGAGGGAGCTTTACTCTGTCTCTAACCCTCTGTAGCTGCCCTGGGAGTCTTTGATGGGACAGTGTAGAGGGAGGTTTACTCTGTATCTAACCCTGTGCTGTACCTGCCCTGGGAGTGTTTGATGGGACAGTGTAGAGGGAGCTTTACTCTGTATCTAACCCTGTGTTGTACCTGCCCTGGGTGTGTTTGATGGGACAGTGTAGAGAGAGCTTTACTCTGTATCTAACCCCCTGTACCTGCGCTGAGAGTGTTTGATGGGACAGTGTAGAGGGAGCTTTACTCGATATCTAACCCCCTGTACCTGCCCTGGGAGTGTTTGATGGGACAGTGTAGAGGGAGCTTTACTCTGTATCTAACCCCCTGCACCTGCCCTGGGATTGTTTGATGGGACAGTGTAGAGGGAGCTTTACTCTGTATCTAACCCCGTGCTGTACCTGCCCTGGGAGTGTTTGATGGGACAGTGTAGAGGGAGCTTTACTCTGTATCTAACCCCCTGTACCTGCCCTGGGAGTGTTTGATGAGACAGTGTAGAGGGAGCTTTACTCTGTATGTAACCCCGTGCTGTACCTGCCCTGGGAGAGTTTGATGGGACAGTGTAGAGGGAGCTTTACTCTGTATCTAACCCCGTGCTGTACCTGCCCTGGGAGTGTTTGATGGGACAGTGTAGAGGGAGCTTTACTCTGTATCTAACCCCGTGCTGTACCTGCCCTGGGAGTGTTTGATGGGACAGTGTAGAGGGAGCTATACTCTGTATCTAACCCCCTGTACCTGACCTGGGAGTGTTTGATGAGACAGTGTAGAGGGAGCTTTACTCTGTATCTAACCCCGTGATGTACCTGCCCTGGGAGTGTTTGATGGGACAGTGTCGAGGGAACTTTACTCTGTATCTAACCCCCTGTCCCTGCCCTGGGATTGTTTGATGGGACAGTGTAGAGGGAGCTTTACTCTGTATCTAACCCCCTGTACCTGCGCTGAGAGTGTTTGATGGGACAGTGTAGAGGGAGCTTTGCTCTGTATCTAACCCCCTGTACCTGCCCTGGGAGTGTTTCATGGGACAGTGTCGAGGGAGCTTTACTCTGTATCTAACCCACTGCATCTGCCCTGGGACTGTCTGATGTGACAGTGTAGAGGGAGCTTTACTCTGTATCTAACCCCGTGCTGTACCTGCCCTGGGAGTGTTTGATGGGACAGTGTAGAGGGAGCTTTACTCTGTATCTAACCCCGTGCTGTACCTGCCCTGGGAGTGTTTGATGGGACAGTGTAGAGGGAGCTATACTCTGTATCTAACCCCCTGTACCTGACCTGGGAGTGTTTGATGAGACAGTGTAGAGGGAGCTTTACTCTGTATCTAACCCCGTGATGTACCTGCCCTGGGAGTGTTTGATGGGACAGTGTCGAGGGAACTTTACTCTGTATCTAACCCCCTGTCCCTGCCCTGGGAGTGTTTGATGGGACAGTGTAGAGGGAGCTTTACTCTATATCTAACCCCCTGTACCTGCCCTGGGAGTGTTTGACGGGACAGTGCAGAGGGAGCTTTACTCTGTATCTAACCCCCTTAACCTGCCCTGGGAGTGTTTGATGGGACAGTGTAGAGGGAGCTTTACTCTGTATCTAACCTCCTGTACCTGCCCTGGGAGTGTTTGATGGGACATGTGTAGAGGGAGCTTTACTCTGTTTCTAACCCCCTGTATCTGCCCTGGGAGTGTTTGATGGGACAGTTTAGAGGGAGCTTTACTCTGTATCTAACCCGTGCTGTTCCTGCCCTGGGGGTGTTTGATGGGACAGTGTAGAGGGAGATTTACTCTGTATCTAACCCCGTGCTGTACCTGCCCTGGGAGTGTTTGATGGGACAGTGTAGAGGGAACTTTACTCTGTATCTAACCCCCTGTACCTGCCCTGGGAGTGTTTGATGAGACAGTGTGGAGGGAGCTTTACTCTGTATCTAACCCCGTGCTGTACCTGCCCTGGGAGTGTTTGATGGGACAGTGTAGAGTGAGCTTTACTCTGTATCTAACCCCGTGCTGTACCTGCCCTGGGAGTGTTTGATGGGACAATGTCGTGGGAGCTTTACTCTGTATCTAACCCAGTGCTGTACCTGTCCTGGGAGTGTTTGATGGGACAGTTAGAGGGAGCTTTGCTCTGTATCTAACCCCCTGTACCTGCCCTGGGAGTGTTTGATGGGACAGTGTCGAGGGAGCTTTACTCTGTATCTAACCCCCTGTACCTGCCCTGGGAGTGTTTCATGGGACAGTGTCGAGGGAGCTTTACTCTGTATCTAACCCACTGCATCTGCCCTGGGACTGTCTGATGTGACAGTGTAGAGGGAGCTTTACTCTGTATCTAACCCCGTGCTGTACCTGCCCTGGGAGTGTTTGATGGGACAGTGTAGAGGGAGCTTTACTCTGTATCTAACCCCGTGCTGTACCTGCCCTGGGAGTGTTTGATGGGACAGTGTAGAGGGAGCTATACTCTGTATCTAACCCCCTGTACCTGACCTGGGAGTGTTTGACGGGACAGTGCAGAGGGAGCTTTACTCTGTATCTAACACCCTTAACCTGCCCTGGGAGTGTTTGATGGGACAGTGTAGAGGGAGCTTTACTCTGTATCTAACCTCCTGTACCTGCCCTGGGAGTGTTTGATGGGACATGTGTAGAGGGAGCTTTACTCTGTATCTAACCCCCTGTATCTGCCCTGGGAGTGTTTGATGGGACAGTGTAGAGGGAGCTTTACTCTGTATCTAACCCGTGCTGTTCCTGCCCTGGGGGTGTTTGATGGGACAGTGTAGAGGGAGATTTACTCTGTATCTAACCCCGTGCTGTACCTGCCCTGGGAGTGTTTGATGGGACAGTGTAGAGGGAGCTTTACTCTGTATCTAACCCCCTGTACCTGCCCTGGGAGTGTTTGATGAGACAGTGTGGAGGGAGCTTTACTCTGTATCTAACCCCGTGCTGTACCTGCCCTGGGAGTGTTTGATGGGACAGTGTAGAGTGAGCTTTACTCTGTATCTAACCCCGTGCTGTCCCTGCCCTGGGAGTGTTTGATGGGACAGTGTCGTGGGAGCTTTACTCTGTATCTAACCCAGTGCTGTACCTGTCCTGGGAGTGTTTGATGGGACAGTTAGAGGGAGCTTTGCTCTGTATCTAACCCCCTGTACCTGCCCTGGGAGTGTTTGATGGGACAGTGTCGAGGGAGCTTTACTCTGTATCTAACCCCCTGTACCTGCCCTGGGAGTGTTTGATGGGACAGTGTAGAGGGAGCTTTACTCTGTATCTAACCCCCTGTACCTGCCCTGGGAGTGTTTGATGGGACAGTGTAGAGGGGGCTTTACTCTCTATCTAACACATGCTGTTCCTGCCCTGGGGGTGTTTGATGGGAGAGTGTCGAGGGAGCTTTACTCTGTATCTAACCCGTGCTGTTCCTGCCCTGGGGGTGTTTGATGGGACAGTGTAGAGGGAGATTTACTCTGTATCTAACCCCGTGCTGTACCTGCCCTGGGAATGTTTGATGGGACAGTGTAGAGGGAGCTTTACTCTGTATCTAACCCCCTGTACCTGCCCTGGGAGTGTTTGATGAGACAGTGTGGAGGGAGCTTTACTCTGTATCTAACCCCGTGCTGTACCTGCCCTGGGAGTGTTTGATGGGACAGTGTAGAGTGAGCTTTACTCTGTATCTAACCCCGTGCTGTACCTGCCCTGGGAGTGTTTGATGGGACAGTGTCGTGGGAGCTTTACTCTGTATCTAACCCAGTGCTGTACCTGTCCTGGGAGTGTTTGATGGGACAGTTAGAGGGAGCTTTGCTCTGTATCTAACCCCCTGTACCTGCCCTGGGAGTGTTTGATGGGACAGTGTCGAGAGAGCTTTACTCTGTATCTAACCCCCTGTACCTGCCCTGGGAGTGTTTGATGGGACAGTGTAGAGGGAGCTTTACTCTGTATCTAACCTCCTGTACCTGCCCTGGGAGTGTTTGATGGGACAGTGTGGAGGGAGCTTTACTCTGTATCTAACCCCCTGTATCTGCCCTGGGAGTGTTTGATGGGACAGTGTAGAGGGAGCTTTACTCTGTATCTAACCCGTGCTGTTCCTGCCCTGGGGGTGTTTGATGGGACAGTGTAGAGGGAGCTTTACTCTGTATCTAACCCGTTCTGTACCTGCCCTGGGGGTGTTTGATGGGAGAGTGTAGAGGGAGCTTTACTCTGTATCTGACCCGTGCTGTTCCTGCCCTGGGAGTGTTTGATGGGACAGTGTAGAGGGAGCTTTACTCTGTATCTAACCCGTGCTGTACCTGCCCTGGGAGTGTTTGATGGGACAGTGTAGAGGAAGCTTTACTCTGTATCTAACCCACTGTACCTGCCCTGGGAGTGTTTGATGGGACAGTGTAGAGGGAGCTTTACTCTATATCTAACCCCCTGTACCTGCCCTGGGAGTGTTTGATGGGACAGTGTAGAGGCAGTTTTACTCTGTATCTAACCCCCTGTACATGCCCTGGGAGTGTTTGATGGGACAATGTAGAGGGAGCTTTACTCTGTATCTAACCCCCTGTACCTGCCCTGGGAGTGTTTGATTTGACAGTGTAGAGGGAGCTTTACTCTGTATCTAACCCCCTGTACCTGCCCTGGGAGTGTTTGATGGGACAGTGTAGAGGGAGCTTTACTCTGTATCTAACCCCCTGTACCTGCCCTGGGAGTGTTTGATGGGACAGTGTAGAGGGAGCTTTACTCTGTCTCTAACCCTCTGTAGCTGCCCTGGTAGTCTTTGATGGGACAGTGTAGAGGGAGGTTTACTCTGTATCTAACCCTGTGCTGTACCTGCCCTGGGAGTGTTTGATGGGACAGTGTAGAGGGAGCTTTACTCTGTATCTAACCCTGTGTTGTACCTGCCCTGGGTGTGTTTGATGGGACAGCGTAGAGAGATCTTTACTCTGTATCTAACACCCTGTACCTGCGCTGGGAGTGTTTGATGGGACAGTGTAGAGGGAGTTTTACTCTGTATCTAACCCCCTGTACATGCCCTGGGAGTGTTTGATGGGACAGTGTAGAGGGAGCTTTACTCTGTATCTAACCCCCTGTACCTGCCCTGGGAGTGTTTGATTTGACAGTGTAGAGGGAGCTTTACTCTGTATCTAACCCCCTGTACCTGCCCTGGGAGTGTTTGATGAGACAGTGTAGAGGGAGCTTTACTCTGTATGTAACCCCGTGCTGTACCTGCCCTGGGAGAGTTTGATGGGACAGTGTAGAGGGAGCTTTACTCTGTATCTAACCCAGTGCTGTACCTGCCCTGGGATTGTTTGATGGGACAGTGTAGAGGGAGCTTTACTCTGTATCTAACCCCCTGTACCTGCCCTGGGAGTGTTTGATGGGACAGTGTAGAGGGAGCTTTACTCTGTATCTAACCCCCTGTACCTGCCCTGGGAGTGTTTGATGGGACAGTGTAGAGGGAGCTTTACTCTGTCTCTTACCCTCTGTAGCTGCCCTGGGAGTCTTTGATGGGACAGTGTAGAGGGAGGTTTACTCTGTATCTAACCCTGTGCTGTACCTGCCCTGGGAGTGTTTGATGGGACAGTGTAGAGGGAGCTTTACTCTGTATCTAACCCTGTGTTGTACCTGCCCTGGGTGTGTTTGATGGGACAGCGTAGAGAGAGCTTTACTCTGTATCTAACCCCCTGTACCTGCGCTGGGAGTGTTTGATGGGACAGTGTAGAGGGAGCTTTACTCTGTATCTAACCCCGTGCTGTACCTGCCCTGGGAGTGTTTGATGGGACAGTGTAGAGGGAGCTTTACTCTGTATCTAACCCCCTGTACCTGCCCTGGGAGTGTTTGATGAGACAGTGTAGAGGGAGCTTTACTCTGTATGTAACCCCGTGCTGTACCTGCCCTGGGAGAGTTTGATGGGACAGTGTAGAGGGAGCTTTACTCTGTATCTAACCCAGTGCTGTACCTGCCCTGGGAGTGTTTGATGGGACAGTGTCGAGGGAGCTTTACTCTGTATCTAACCACCTGTACCTGCCCTGGGAGTGTTTCATGGGACAGTGTCGAGGGAGCTTTACTCTGTATCTAACCCACTGCATCTGCCCTGGGACTGTCTGATGTGACAGTGTAGAGGGAGCTTTACTCTGTATCTAACCCCGTGCTGTACCTGCCCTGGGAGTGTTTGATGGGACAGTGTAGAGGGAGCTTTACTCTGTATCTAACCCCGTGCTGTACCTGCCCTGGGAGTGTTTGATGGGACAGTGTAGAGGGAGCTATACTCTGTATCTAACCCCCTGTACCTGACCTGGGAGTGTTTGACGGGACAGTGCAGAGGGAGCTTTACTCTGTATCTAACCCCCTTAACCTGCCCTGGGAGTGTTTGATGGGACAGTGTAGAGGGAGCTTTACTCTGTATCTAACCTCCTGTACCTGCCCTGGGAGTGTTTGATGGGACATGTGTAGAGGGAGCTTTACTCTGTATCTAACCCCCTGTATCTGCCCTGGGAGTGTTTGATGGGACAGTGTAGAGGGAGCTTTACTCTGTATCTAACCCGTGCTGTTCCTGCCCTGGGGGTGTTTGATGGGACAGTGTAGAGGGAGATTTACTCTGTATCTAACCCCGTGCTGTACCTGCCCTGGGAGTGTTTGATGGGACAGTGTAGAGGGAGCTTTACTCTGTATCTAACCCCCTGTACCTGCCCTGGGAGTGTTTGATGAGACAGTGTGGAGGGAGCTTTACTCTGTATCTAACCCCGTGCTGTACCTGCCCTGGGAGTGTTTGATGGGACAGTGTAGAGTGAGCTTTACTCTGTATCTAACCCCGTGCTGTCCCTGCCCTGGGAGTGTTTGATGGGACAGTGTCGTGGGAGCTTTACTCTGTATCTAACCCAGTGCTGTACCTGTCCTGGGAGTGTTTGATGGGACAGTTAGAGGGAGCTTTGCTCTGTATCTAACCCCCTGTACCTGCCCTGGGAGTGTTTGATGGGACAGTGTCGAGGGAGCTTTACTCTGTATCTAACCCCCTGTACCTGCCCTGGGAGTGTTTGATGGGACAGTGTAGAGGGAGCTTTACTCTGTATCTAACCCCCTGTACCTGCCCTGGGAGTGTTTGATGGGACAGTGTAGAGGGGGCTTTACTCTCTATCTAACACATGCTGTTCCTGCCCTGGGGGTGTTTGATGGGAGAGTGTCGAGGGAGCTTTACTCTGTATCTAACCCGTGCTGTTCCTGCCCTGGGGGTGTTTGATGGGACAGTGTAGAGGGAGATTTACTCTGTATCTAACCCCGTGCTGTACCTGCCCTGGGAATGTTTGATGGGACAGTGTAGAGGGAGCTTTACTCTGTATCTAACCCCCTGTACCTGCCCTGGGAGTGTTTGATGAGACAGTGTGGAGGGAGCTTTACTCTGTATCTAACCCCGTGCTGTACCTGCCCTGGGAGTGTTTGATGGGACAGTGTAGAGTGAGCTTTACTCTGTATCTAACCCCGTGCTGTACCTGCCCTGGGAGTGTTTGATGGGACAGTGTCGTGGGAGCTTTACTCTGTATCTAACCCAGTGCTGTACCTGTCCTGGGAGTGTTTGATGGGACAGTTAGAGGGAGCTTTGCTCTGTATCTAACCCCCTGTACCTGCCCTGGGAGTGTTTGATGGGACAGTGTCGAGAGAGCTTTACTCTGTATCTAACCCCCTGTACCTGCCCTGGGAGTGTTTGATGGGACAGTGTAGAGGGAGCTTTACTCTGTATCTAACCTCCTGTACCTGCCCTGGGAGTGTTTGATGGGACAGTGTGGAGGGAGCTTTACTCTGTATCTAACCCCCTGTATCTGCCCTGGGAGTGTTTGATGGGACAGTGTAGAGGGAGCTTTACTCTGTATCTAACCCGTGCTGTACCTGCCCTGGGGGTGTTTGATGGGACAGTGTAGAGGGAGCTTTACTCTGTATCTAACCCGTTCTGTACCTGCCCTGGGGGTGTTTGATGGGAGAGTGTAGAGGGAGCTTTACTCTGTATCTGACCCGTGCTGTTCCTGCCCTGGGAGTGTTTGATGGGACAGTGTAGAGGGAGCTTTACTCTGTATCTAACCCGTGCTGTACCTGCCCTGGGAGTGTTTGATGGGACAGTGTAGAGGAAGCTTTACTCTGTATCTAACCCACTGTACCTGCCCTGGGAGTGTTTGATGGGACAGTGTAGAGGGAGCTTTACTCTATATCTAACCCCCTGTACCTGCCCTGGGAGTGTTTGATGGGACAGTGTAGAGGCAGTTTTACTCTGTATCTAACCCCCTGTACATGCCCTGGGAGTGTTTGATGGGACAATGTAGAGGGAGCTTTACTCTGTATCTAACCCCCTGTACCTGCCCTGGGAGTGTTTGATTTGACAGTGTAGAGGGAGCTTTACTCTGTATCTAACCCCCTGTACCTGCCCTGGGAGTGTTTGATGGGACAGTGTAGAGGGAGCTTTACTCTGTATCTAACCCCCTGTACCTGCCCTGGGAGTGTTTGATGGGACAGTGTAGAGGGAGCTTTACTCTGTATCTAACCCAGTGCTGTACCTGCCCTGGGAGTGTTTGATGGGACAGTGTAGAGGGAGCTTTACTCTGTATCTAACCCCCTGTACCTGCCCTGGGAGTGTTTGATGGGACAGTGTAGAGGGAGCTTTACTCTGTATCTAACCCTGTGTTGTACCTGCCCTGGGTGTGTTTGATGGGACAGCGTAGAGAGATCTTTACTCTGTATCTAACCCCCTGTACCTGCGCTGGGAGTGTTTGATGGGACAGTGTAGAGGGAGTTTTACTCTGTATCTAACCCCCTGTACATGCCCTGGGAGTGTTTGATGGGACAGTGTAGAGGGAGCTTTACTCTGTATCTAACCCCCTGTACCTGCCCTGGGAGTGTTTGATTTGACAGTGTAGAGGGAGCTTTACTCTGTATCTAACCCCCTGTACCTGCCCTGGGAGTGTTTGATGGGACAGTGTAGAGGGAGCTTTACTCTGTATCTAACCCCCTGTACCTGCCCTGGGAGTGTTTGATGGGACAGTGTAGAGGGAGCTTTACTCTGTCTCTTACCCTCTGTAGCTGCCCTGGGAGTCTTTGATGGGACAGTGTAGAGGGAGGTTTACTCTGTATCTAACCCTGTGCTGTACCTGCCCTGGGAGTGTTTGATGGGACAGTGTAGAGGGAGCTTTACTCTGTATCTAACCCTGTGTTGTACCTGCCCTGGGTGTGTTTGATGGGACAGCGTAGAGAGAGCTTTACTCTGTATCTAACCCCCTGTACCTGCGCTGGGAGTGTTTCATGGGACAGTGTAGAGGGAGCTTTACTCTGTATCTAACCCCGTGCTGTACCTGCCCTGGGAGTGTTTGATGGGACAGTGTAGAGGGAGCTTTACTCTGTATCTAACCCCCTGTACCTGCCCTGGGAGTGTTTGATGAGACAGTGTAGAGGGAGCTTTACTCTGTATGTAACCCCGTGCTGTACCTGCCCTGGGAGAGTTTGATGGGACAGTGTAGAGGGAGCTTTACTCTGTATCTAACCCAGTGCTGTACCTGCCCTGGGAGTGTTTGATGGGACAGTGTAGAGGGAGCTTTACTCTGTATCTAACCCCCTGTACCTGCCCTGGGAGTGTTTGATGGGACAGTGTAGAGGGAGCTTTACTCTGTATCTAACCCCCTGTACCTGCCCTGGGAGTGTTTGATGGGACAGTGTAGAGGGAGCTTTACTCTGTCTCTTACCCTCTGTAGCTGCCCTGGGAGTCTTTGATGGGACAGTGTAGAGGGAGGTTTACTCTGTATCTAACCCTGTGCTGTACCTGCCCTGGGAGTGTTTGATGGGACAGTGTAGAGGGAGCTTTACTCTGTATCTAACCCTGTGTTGTACCTGCCCTGGGTGTGTTTGATGGGACAGCGTAGAGAGAGCTTTACTCTGTATCTAACCCCCTGTACCTGCGCTGGGAGTGTTTGATGGGACAGTGTAGAGGGAGCTTTACTCTGTATCTAACCCCGTGCTGTACCTGCCCTGGGAGTGTTTGATGGGACAGTGTAGAGGGAGCTTTACTCTGTATCTAACCCCCTGTACCTGCCCTGGGAGTGTTTGATGAGACAGTGTAGAGGGAGCTTTACTCTGTATGTAACCCCGTGCTGTACCTGCCCTGGGAGAGTTTGATGGGACAGTGTAGAGGGAGCTTTACTCTGTATCTAACCCAGTGCTGTACCTGCCCTGGGAGTGTTTGATGGGACAGTGTAGAGGGAGCTTTACTCTGTATCTAACCCCCTGTACCTGCCCTGGGAGTGTTTGATGGGACAGTGTAGAGGGAGCTTTACTCTGTATCTAACCCCCTGTACCTGCCCTGGGAGTGTTTGATGGGACAGTGTAGAGGGAGCTTTACTCTGTCTCTTACCCTCTGTAGCTGCCCTGGGAGTCTTTGATGGGACAGTGTAGAGGGAGGTTTACTCTGTATCTAACCCTGTGCTGTACCTGCCCTGGGAGTGTTTGATGGGACAGTGTAGAGGGAGCTTTACTCTGTATCTAACCCTGTGTTGTACCTGCCCTGGGTGTGTTTGATGGGACAGCGTAGAGAGAGCTTTACTCTGTATCTAACCCCCTGTACCTGCGCTGGGAGTGTTTGATGGGACAGTGTAGAGGGAGCTTTACTCTGTATCTAACCCCGTGCTGTACCTGCCCTGGGAGTGTTTGATGGGACAGTGTAGAGGGAGCTTTACTCTGTATCTAACCCCCTGTACCTGCCCTGGGAGTGTTTGATGGGACAGTGTAGAGGGAGCTTTACTCTGTATCTAACCCCCTGTACCTGCCCTGGGAGTGTTTGATTTGACAGTGTAGAGGGAGCTTTACTCTGTATCTAACCCCCTGTACCTGCCCTGGGAGTGTTTGATGGGACAGTGTAGAGGGAGCTTTACTCTGTATCTAACCCCCTGTACCTGCCCTGGGAGTGTTTGATGGGACAGTGTAGAGGGAGCTTTACTCTGTCTCTTACCCTCTGTAGCTGCCCTGGGAGTCTTTGATGGGACAGTGTAGAGGGAGGTTTACTCTGTATCTAAGCCTGTGCTGTACCTGCCCTGGGAGTGTTTGATGGGACAGTGTAGAGGGAGCTTTACTCTGTATCTAACCCTGTGTTGTACCTGCCCTGGGTGTGTTTGATGGGACAGCGTAGAGTGAGCTTTACTCTGTATCTAACCCCCTGTACCTGCGCTGGGAGTGTTTGATGGGACAGTGTAGAGGGAGCTTTACTCTGTATCTAACCCCGTGCTGTACCTGCCCTGGGAGTGTTTGATGGGACAGTGTAGAGGGAGCTTTACTCTGTATCTAACCCCCTGTACCTGCCCTGGGAGTGTTTGATGAGACAGTGTAGAGGGAGCTTTACTCTGTATGTAACCCCGTGCTGTACCTGCCCTGGGAGAGTTTGATGGGACAGTGTAGAGGGAGCTTTACTCTGTATCTAACCCAGTGCTGTACCTGCCCTGGGAGTGTTTGATGGGACAGTGTAGAGGGAGCTTTACTCTGTATCTAACCCCCTGTACCTGCCCTGGGAGTGTTTGATGGGACAGTGTAGAGGGAGCTTTACTCTGTATCTAACCCCCTGTACCTGCCCTGGGAGTGTTTGATGGGACAGTGTAGAGGGAGCTTTACTCTGTCTCTTACCCTCTGTAGCTGCCCTGGGAGTCTTTGATGGGACAGTGTAGAGGGAGGTTTACTCTGTATCTAACCCTGTGCTGTACCTGCCCTGGGAGTGTTTGATGGGACAGTGTAGAGGGAGCTTTACTCTGTATCTAACCCTGTGTTGTACCTGCCCTGGGTGTGTTTGATGGGACAGCGTAGAGAGAGCTTTACTCTGTATCTAACCCCCTGTACCTGCGCTGGGAGTGTTTCATGGGACAGTGTAGAGGGAGCTTTACTCTGTATCTAACCCCGTGCTGTACCTGCCCTGGGAGTGTTTGATGGGACAGTGTAGAGGGAGCTTTACTCTGTAACTAACCCCCTGTACCTGCCCTGGGAGTGTTTGATGAGACAGTGTAGAGGGAGCTTTACTCTGTATGTAACCCCGTGCTGTACCTGCCCTGGGAGAGTTTGATGGGACAGTGTAGAGGGAGCTTTACTCTGTATCTAACCCAGTGCTGTACCTGCCCTGGGAGTGTTTGATGGGACAGTGTAGAGGGAGCTTTACTCTGTATCTAACCCCCTGTACCTGCCCTGGGAGTGTTTGATGGGACAGTGTAGAGGGAGCTTTACTCTGTATCTAACCCCCTGTACCTGCCCTGGGAGTGTTTGATGGGACAGTGTAGAGGGAGCTTTACTCTGTATCTAACCCCCTGTATCTGCCCTGGGAGTGTTTGATGGGACAGTGTAGAGGGAGCTTTACTCTGTATCTAACCCCCTGTATCTGCCCTGGGAGTGTTTGATGGGACAGTGTAGAGGGAGCTTTACTCTGCATCTAACCCGTGCTGTTCCTGCCCTGGGGGTGTTTGATGGGACAGTGTAGAGGGAGCTTTACTCAGTATCTACCCCGTGCTGTTCCTGCCCTGGGAGTGTTTGATGTGACAGTGTAGAGGGAGCTTTACTCTGTATCTAACCCCCTGTACCTGCCCTGGGAGTGTTTGATGGGACAGTGTAGAGGGAGCTTTACTCTGTATCTAACCCCCTGTATCTGACCTGGGAATGTTTGATGGGACATTGCAGAGGGAGCTTTACTCTGTATCTAACCTCGTGCTGTACCTGCCCTGGGAGTGTTTGATGGGACAGTGTAGTGGGAGCTTTACTCTGTATTTAACACCGTGCTGTAACTGCCCTGGGATTGTTTGATGGGACAGTGTAGTGGGAGCTTTACTCTGTATCTAACCCCCTGTAGCTGCCCTGGGAGTGTTTGATGGGACAGTGTAGAGGGAGCTTTACTCTGTATCTAACCCCCTGTATCTGCCCTGGGAGTGTTTGATGGGAAAGTGTAGAGGGAGCTTTACTCTGTTTCTAACCCCCTGTATCTGCCCTGGGAGTGTTTGATGGGAAAGTGTAGAGGGAGCTTTACTCTGTATCTAACCCGTGCTGTTCCTGCCCTGGGAGTGTTTGATGGGACAGTGTAGAGAGAGCTTTCGTCTGTATCTAACCCACTGTACCTGCCCTGGGAGTGTTTGATGGGACAGTGCAGAGGGAGCTTTACTCTGTATCTAACCCCGTGCTGTACCTGCCCTGGGAGTGTTTGATGGGACAGTGTAGAGGGGGCTTTACTCTGTATCTAACCCACTGTACCTGCCCTGGGAGTGTTTGATGGGACAGTGTAGAGGGAGCTTTACTCTGTATCTAACCCCGTGCTGTACCTGCGCTGGGAGTGTTTGATGGGACAGTGTAGAGGGAGCTTTACTCTGTATCTAACCCTTGCTGTACGTGCCCTGGGAGTGTTTGATGGGACAGTGTAGAGGGAGCTTTACTCTGTATCTAACCCCGTGCTGTACCTGCCCTGTGAGTGTTTGATGGGACAGTGTCGAGGGAGCTTTTCTCTGTATCTAACCCGTGCTGTACCTGCCCTGGGAGTGTTTGATGGGACAGTGCAGAGGGAGCTTTTCTCTGTACCTAACCCCCTGTATCTGCCCTGAAAGTGTTTGATGGGACAGTGTAGAGGGAGCATTACTCTGTATCGAACCCATGCTGTTCCTGCCCTGGGGGTGTTTGATGGGACAGTGTAGAGGGAGATTTACTCTGTATCTAACCCCCTGTACCTGCCTTGGGAGTGTTTGATGGGACAGTGTAGAGGGAGCTTTACTCTGTATCTAACCCCCTGTATCTGCCCTGGGAGTGTTTGATGGGACAGTGTAGAGGGAGCTTTACTCTGTATCTAACCCGTGCTGTTCCTGCCCTGGGGGTGTTTGATGGGACAGTGTAGAGGGAGATTTACTCTGTATCTAACCCCTTGTACCTGCCATGGGAGTGTTTGTTGGGACAGTGTAGAGGGGGCTTTACTCTGTATCTAACCCGTGCTGTTCCTGCCATGGGGGTGTTTGATGGGACAGTGTAGAGGGAGATTTACTCTGTATCTAACCCGTGCTCTTCCTGCCCTGGGAGTGTTTGATGGGAAAGTGTAGAGAGAGCTTTAGTCTGTATCTAACCCACTGTACCTGCCCTAGGAGTGTTTGATGGGACAGTGCAGAGGGAGCTTTACTCTGTATCTAACCCCGTGCTGTACTTGCCCTGGGAGTGTTTGATGGGACAGTGTAGAGGGGGCTTTACTCTGTATCTAACCCACTGTACCTGCCCTGGGAGTGTTTGATGGGACAGTGTAGAGGGAGCTTTACTCTGTCTCTAACCCCGTGCTGTACCTGCGCTGGGAGTGTTTGATGGGACAGTGTAGAGGGAGCTTTACTCTGTATCTAACCCGTGCTGTACATGCCCTGGGAGTGTTTGATGGGACAGTGTAGAGGGAGCTTTACTCTGTATCTAACCCCGTGCTGTACCAGCCCTGGGAGTGTTTGATGGGACAGAGTCGAGGGAGCTTTACTCTGTATCTAACCCGTGCTGTTCCTGCCCTTGGAGTGTTTGATGGGACAGTGTAGAGGGAGCTTTACTCTGTATCTAACCCACTGTACCAGCCCTGGGAGTGTTTGATGGGACAGTGTAGAGGGAGCTTTACTCTGTATCTAACCCCGTGCTGTACCTGCCCTGGGAGTGTTTGATGGGACAGTGTAGAGGGAGCATTACTCTGTATCTAACCCGTGCAGTACGTGCGCTGGGAGTGTTTGATGGGAGAGTGTAGAGGGAGCTTTACTCTGTATCTAACCCGCGCTGTTCCTGCCCTGGGAGTGTTTGATGGGACAGTGTAGAGGGAGCTTTACTCTGTATCTAACCCCGTGCTGTACCTGCCCTGGGAGTGCATGATGGGACAGTGTAGCGGGAGCTTTACACTGTATCTAACCCATGCTGTACCTGTCCTGGGAATGTTTGATGGGACAGTGTAGAGGGAGCTTTTCTCTGTATCTAACCCCGTGCTGTACCTGCCCTGGGAGTGTTTGATGGGACAGTGTAGAGGGAGCTTTACTCTGTATCTAACCCGTGCTGTACCTGCCCTGGGAGTGTTTGATGGGACAGTGTAGAGGGAGCTTTCCTCTGTATCTAACCCCCTGTACCTGCCCTGGGAGTGTTTGATGGGACAGTGTAGAGGGAGCTTTACTCTGTCTCTAACCCTCTGTAGCTGCCCTGGGAGTCTTTGATGGGACAGTGTAGAGGGAGGTTTACTCTGTATCTAACCCTGTGCTGTACCTGCCCTGGGAGTGTTTGATGGGACAGTGTAGAGGGAGCTTTACTCTGTATCTAACCCTGTGTTGTACCTGCCCTGGGTGTGTTTGATGGGACAGTGCAGAGAGAGCTTTACTCTGTATCTCACCCCCTGTACCTGCGCTGGGAGTGTTTGATGGGACAGTGTAGAGGGAGCTTTACTCGATATCTAACCCCCTGTACCTGCCCTGGGAGTGTTTGATGGGACAGTGTAGAAGGAGCTTTACTCTGTATCTAACCCCCTGTACCTGCCCTGGGATTGTTTGATGGGACAGTGTAGAGGGAGCTTTACTCTGTATCTAACCCCGTGCTGTACCTGCCCTGGGAGTGTTTGATGGGACAGTGTAGAGGGAGCTTTACTCGGTATCTAACCCCCTGTACCTGCCCTGGGAGTGTTTGATGAGACAGTGTAGAGGGAGCTTTACTCTGTATGTAACCCCGTGCTGTACCTGCCCTGGGAGAGTTTGATGGGATAGTGTAGAGGGAGCTTTACTCTGTATCTAACCCAGTGCTGTACCTGCCCTGGGAGTGTTTGATGGGACAGTGTAGAGGGAGCTTTACTCTGTATCTAACCCCCTGTACCTGCCCTGGGAGTGTTTGATGGGACAGTGTAGAGGGAGCTTTACTCTGTATCTAACCCCCTGTATCTGCCCTGGGAGTGTTTGATGGGACAGTGTAGAGGGAGCTTTACTCTGCATCTAACCCGTGCTGTTACTGCCCTGGGGGTGTTTGATGGGACAGTGTAGAGGGAGATTTACTCTGTATCTAACCCCCTGTACCTGCCCTGGGAGTGTTTGATGGGACAGTGTAAAGGGGTCTTTACTCTATATCTAACACGTGCTGTTCCTGCCCTGGGGGTGTTTGATGGGACAGTGTAGAGGGAGCTTTACTCAGTATCTACCCCGTGCTGTTCCTGCCCTGGGAGTGTTTGATGTGACAGTGTAGAGGGAGCTTTACTCTGTATCTAACCCCCTGTACCTGTCCTGGGAGTGTTTGATGGGACAGTGTAGAGGGAGCTTTACTCTGTATCTAACCCCCTGTATCTGCCCTGGGAATGTTTGATGGGACATTGCAGAGGGAGCTTTACTCTGTATCTAACCTCGTGCTGTACCTGCCCTGGGAGTGTTTGATGGGACAGTGTAGTGGGAGCTTTACTCTGTATTTAACCCCGTGCTGTAACTGCCCTGGGATTGTTTGATGGGACAGTGTAGAGGGAGCTTTACTCTGTATCTAACCCCCTGTAGCTGCCCTGGGAGTGTTTGATGGGACAGTGTAGAGGGAGCTTTACTCTGTTTCTAACCCCCTGTATCTGCCCTGGGAGTGTTTGATGGGACAGTGTAGAGGGAGCTTTACTCTGTATCTAACCCGTGCTGTTCCTGCCCTGGGGGTGTTTGATGGGACAGTGTCGAGGGAGATTTACTCTGTATCTAACCCCCTGTACCTGCCATGGGGGTGTTTGATGGGACAGTGTAGAGGGGGCTTTACTCTGTATCTAACCCGTGCTTTTCCTGCCATGGGGGTGTTTGATGGGACAGTGTAGAGGGAGCTTTACTCTGTATCTAACCCCGTGCTGTACCTGCCCTGGGAGTGTTTGATGGGACAGTGTAGAGGGGGCTTTACTCTGTATCTAACCCACTGTACCTGCCCTGGGAGTGTTTGATGGGACAGTGTAGAGGGAGCTTTACTCTGTATCTAACCCCGTGCTGTACCTGCGCTGGGAGTGTTTGATGGGACAGTGTAGAGGGAGCTTTACTCTGTATCTAACCCTTGCTGTACGTGCCCTGTGAGTGTTTGATGGGACAGTGTAGAGGGAGCTTTACTCTGTATCTAACCCCGTGCTGTACCTGCCCTGTGAGTGTTTGATGGGACAGTGTCGAGGGAGCTTTTCTCTGCATCTAACCCGTGCTGTACCTGCCCTGGGAGTGTTTGATGGGACAGTGTAGAGGGAGCTTTTCTCTGTACCTAACCCCCTGTATCTGCCCTGAAAGTGTTTGATGGGACAGTGTAGAGGGAGCTTTACTCTGTATCGAACCCATGCTGTTCCTGCCCTGGGGGTGTTTGATGGGACAGTGTAGAGGGAGATTTACTCTGTATCTAACCCCCTGTACCTGCCCTGGGAGTGTTTGATGGGACAGTGTAGAGGGAGCTTTACTCTGTATCTAACCCCCTGTATCTGCCCTGGGAGTGTTTGATGGGACAGTGTAGAGGGAGCTTTACTCTGTATCTAACCCGTGCTGTTCCTGCCCTGGGGGTGTTTGATGGGACAGTGTAGAGGGAGATTTACTCTGTATCTAACCCCTTGTACCTGCCATGGGAGTGTTTGTTGGGACAGTGTAGAGGGGGCTTTACTCTGTATCTAACCCGTGCTGTTCCTGCCATGGGGGTGTTTGATGGGACAGTGTAGAGGGAGCTTGACTCTGTATCTAACCCGTGCTCTTCCTGCCCTGGGAGTGTTTGATGGGACAGTGGAGAGAGAGCTTTAGTCTGTATCTAACCCACTGTACCTGCCCTAGGAGTGTTTGATGGGACAGTGCAGAGGGAGCTTTACTCTGTATCTAACCCCGTGCTGTACTTGCCCTGGGAGTGTTTGATGGGACAGTGTAGAGGGGGCTTTACTCTGTATCTAACCCACTGTACCTGCCCTGGGAGTGTTTGATGGGACAGTGTAGAGGGAGCTTTACTCTGTATCTAACCCCGTGCTGTACCTGCCCTGGGAGTGTTTGATGGGACAGTGTAGAGGGAGCATTACTCTGTATCTAACCCGTGCAGTACGTGCGCTGGGAGTGTTTGATGGGAGAGTGTAGAGGGAGCTTTACTCTGTATCTAACCCGCGCTGTTCCTGCCCTGGGAGTGTTTGATGGGACAGTGTAGAGGGAGCTTTACTCTGTATCTAACCCCGTGCTGTACCTGCCCTGGGAGTGCATGATGGGACAGTGTAGAGGGAGCTTTACACTGTATCTAACGCATGCTGTACCTGTCCTGGGAATGTTTGATGGGACAGTGTAGAGGGAGCTTTTCTCTGTATCTAACCCCGTGCTGTACCTGCGCTGGGAGTGTTTGATGGGACAGTGTAGAGGGAGCTTTACTCTGTATCTAACCCGTGCTGTACCTGCCCTGGGAGTGTTTGATGGGACAGTGTAGAGGGAGCTTTCCTCTGTATCTAACCCCCTGTACCTGCCCTGGGAGTGTTTGATGGGACAGTGTAGAGGGAGCTTTACTCTGTATCTAACCCGTGCTGTACCTGCCCTGGGAGTGCTTGATGGGACAGTGTAGAGGGAGCTTTACTCTGTATCGAACCCGTGCTGTACCTGCCCTGGGAGTGTTTGATGGGACAGTGTAGAGGGAGCTTTACTCTGTATCTAACCCCCTGTACCTGCCCTGGGAGTGTTTGATGGGACGGTGTCGAGGGAGCTGTACTCTGTATCTAACCCCCTGAACCTACCCTGGGAGTGTTTGATGGGACGGTGTCGAGGGAGCTGTACTCTGTACCTAACCCCGTGTGTGGCGAATAGTTACGCTGAGTTTATACTGGTGATATTGTCATACGTCATTGTCCGGGTCCTTGTCGAGGAAGTGCCGTGCGACGTGACTGGGCAGCATGTTGTTCAGCAGACTGGCGTTGTGCATCCGAAGCTCCTCCATCTCTTCCATTTCCTGTCTGGCCAGCAGCTTCCACAGGAAGTCCAGTCGGGCCGTTGCCTCGATCTGTCGGCCGAGGAGGAGAAAGAGCATCGGTCAGTCTGAACACTGCCGGGATCGCAGTGGCCCACATCTCCGAGACCTGCCAGTAACTGCCCAGTTCCCAAACTCCCCAGGACCAACATTTCCCTCCCTCAATCCATGGGGCTGGCACGTCCCCGAAGACACCCCCCAGCACCGGCATTCCCTCCCAGACCTGGCATGTCCCCGTGGGCCAGCCTGGAGAGGGAGAGTTCCCCGGCTCCGATGATGGGGGGCAGCAGCCCTGACCCCTTCTCATGAGGCTGTGAGTGCTCAGTGTCTTATAACGGTGGCTGCATACTAATTGGCCTGATTTTTCTCTCCATGGAGCAAAGACGAGTAAGTGGAGGTCAGGTGCAGATCAGCCATGGTCCAACTGATTGGTGGAACAGGTCCAAGTGGCTGAATGGTCTTCTCCTGTTCCAATGGAACCCATGGGTACTGAGGCAAGCTGGAGCACTTCGGCTGTGTCTAGCTAACTCAGCGTTGACCAGGCTGGGTACAGAAAGGTATTGGAGCAGGCCCCAGATCATGCGATGCCCCAGGCTGGGTACAGAGAGGTGTTGGAGCAGGCCCCAGACCATGCGATGCCCCAGGCTGGGTACGGAGAGATGTTGGAGCAGGCCCCAGACCAAGCGATCCCCCAGGCTGGGTACAGTAAGGTATTGGAGCAGGCCCCAGATCATGCAATGCCCCAGGCTGGGTATGGAGAGGTGTTGGAGCAGGCCCCAGACCAAGCGATCCCCCAGGCTGGGTACAGAGAGGAGTTGGGGTAAGCCTGAGACCAGCCTGAGACTTTCCTGGGGACAGTGCCAGAATTGAACGCAGCTCTCAAGTTGTGGTGTAACCAGAAAGAGTCACAAATGGACAGGCAGGGATAGAAACACCAATACAGAGATGAGCAGAGGTACAGACACAGACCCACAACACCGCTTACCGATTGACATGTTGTACACTGACTAACGATGTACTCTATATCTTTATCTAAACTTAACCACCATAAATAACTGCGTGCAAAACTCTTGGTCAAGCACATTCCCAGTTGCTGGTCATGAAGATCTCCTAATAGTTTGGACCTGAATTTATTTGGAGTAACTATTCTTGCACCCCATATGATACAGTCTTTATCCACTGATAATTCATTCCTACGAATGAAGTATGGATGAATATCTTTGTCTATTACCTGGTTTGGCCAGCTATTTGCAATATACTCATACACCTTTGACATCACTGGGTCACGTTTGGTTGCTCTACCAATCTCTTCAGCTGTGACTGGCAGTTCATCAATGAATGAAAAATAGAACACCTCTTCCCTATCGATTGTAACTTGTGAAGGTGAAGGCAATCTAAACATAGCATCGGTATTACTGTGATCAGCTGATCATCTGTACTCTGTGCTCAATGTCATATGCTGACAAAATCAAAGCCCATCTCTGCATTCGGGCTGCAGCTAATGTTGGAACTGGGGACTTTGGATGAAGATTTGCTGTCAGGGGCTTATGGTCCGTAACGATGGTAAACTTTCGACCATACAAGTATTTGTGGAACTTCTTGATCCCAAAAATTAATGCCAAAGCTTCTCTTTCGATTTGTGAATAATTACTCTCACTGGTACTGAGAGTACGTGAAGCAAAAGCAATTGGTCTCTCCTCTCCACTATGTAGTACATGAGAGATCACTGCCCCAACTTCATGCTAGCTTGATCTCCGTAGATACGTCATAGTGAACTAACATGGTGCTCTCTACCAGCTGACTTTTACAACCCTTGAATGCTGTATCGCATTCTTCTGACCACTTCCAATGGACCTGTTTTTTCAACAGCTCATTCAGTGGATGTAATACTGTAGCCAAATTGGGTAGGAACTTCCCATAATAAGACTCGCATTTATATAGTGCCTTTCACGACCACCAGATGTCTCAAAGCGCTTTACAGCCAATGAAGTACTTTTGAAGTGTAATCACTGTAGTAATGTGGGAAGATTAATTCCCAAAAATGATTGAAGTTCAGTGACATTCTTGGGAGTGGGTGCATTTCTGATTGCATCCAGCTTTCCCTTGGTTGGATGTAAACCATCTTTATCTACTTCTGTGCCCTAAGTATTCCACTGAAATAGCTCACACTTATGAGAAGTTACTCGTACTCGGTGCGATGGTGGTATAGTGGTGAGCATAGCTGCCTTCCAAGCAGTTGACCTGGGTTCGATTCCTGGCCATCGCAACCGAGGTACTTTCCAGGTCCTCAAATCCGACACCAGTCTACAGAGCAGTCGTGATACCCGCCCTCCTATATGGCTCAGAGACATGGACTATGTACAGCAGGCACCTCAAAACACTGGAGAAGTACCACCAACGCTGCCTCCGCAAAACCCTGCAAATCCATTGGCAGGATCGGCACGCCAATGTCAGTGTTCTCGCTCAGGCCAACATCCCCAGCATCGAAGCATTGACCACACTCGACCAGCTCTGTTGGGCGGGCCACATTGTTCACTTGCCTGACATGAGACTTCCAAAAGAAGCGCTCTACTTGGAGCTCCAACACGGCAAGCGAGCCCCAGCTGGGCAGAGGAAACTTACAAGGACACCCTCAAAGCCGCCTTGAAAAGTGCAACATCCCCACCGACACCTGGGAGTCCCTGGCCCAAGACCACTCAAAATGGAGAAAAGCATTCAGGAAGGCACTAAACACCTCGAGTCTCGTCACTGAGAGCAAGCTGAAGCCAAGCGTTGACAGCGGAGGGAGCGTGCGGCAACCCAGACTCCCCACCCACTCGTTCTTCAACCACCGTCTGTCCCACCTGTGACGGAGACTGTAGGCCCCGCACTGGACTCTTCAGTCACCTGAGAACTCATGTTTAGTGTGGAAGCAAGTCTTCCTCGACTCCGAGGGACTGCCTAAGAATAAGACTCTGTGCTTCTCTAGCCATTTGAGGACTTCATTCAAGATGTTATTATAAATTTGCCTGTTTGGTGCTGAAATTAGTGTGACATCTAAATAACATACTACCCCTTCAATACCTTGCAAAATCTGGTTCATCACCCCTTGGAAAATGTCAGGGGCGGAAGACACTCCAAACGGTAGTCTATTAAATTGATATAGGCCGAGATGAGTATTTAGAGTCAAGCATGACTTGGACTCCTCATCTAGTTCAAGTTGTAAGTAGGCATTTGTAAGATCCAACTTTGAGATGATCTGACCACCTGTCAGTGTTGTGAACAAATCTTCTACATTTGGCAATGTATTGGGGAGATTACCCTCTGGAACCTGGTTTACGGTTACTTTATAATCACCACACAAACCTTACCTTACCATCGGACTTTGGTACAACAACAATGGGTGTAGCCCAATTACATCGATCTACCGTAGAAATAATGTTCTCAGTTTCTAATCTTTAGAATTCTTGCTCAACTTTCTCTTCGAGTGTGTATGGTACGGGACGTGGCTTGCAGTAAACCGGTCTAGCGTCCTTGTGTACCCTGACACTCACCTTGAAGCCTTGGATCGGACTGCCTGTTTCACAGAACACCTTCGGATAATTCTTGCTGACATCATCCTTTGATGCAAATTTTGTTTCAACACGAAAATCTCACTCTAATCCAGCTTCGATGATCCCAACCAATTTCTACCTATTAAGGCAGGCTTGTCTCCTGCCACTACTAAGAGAGGCAAGCTCTGAAACTGATCCTTGTGTGGTGATACGTCCTATCACAGGGATTTGCTCTCCTGTGTAGCCTCACAGCTCAGGCTTTGACTTGTCCAGTGAGAAAACACTCAACTTGTCGAGATATCATCATCATAGGCGGTTTCCCCCCCGCCGCCCGCCCCCCCATGGCTCACCATCAGCAGGTGTCGAGATATAGCGGTACTACACTCACGGATGCACCAGTATTGATTTCCAGGGGTATCCTGGTTCCTGCAACATCCACTTGGATGACGATACTCCGCGAATCATTGTTAGATATCCTCGTGTTCCTGATGACGTGAATCTCCAGAACCTCCTCATTCTGTTGCTTCTCTACATTGCTATGCAGTGTCTGACGATTTCTACCTCGAGCATTGAACATCGGTTTACTCTTCAGCCGGCATGCCTTTGCAAGGTGCCCAATTTTCTTGCAGAAGAAGCACTCTGCCTTCACATATGGACAATTTTGAGTGAGGTGTCGTCCCAGACACCAATAGCATGACTTCAATTACTTTGGCCAGTTGCTGAGGCCTTGGGGCCCAACTGCTCTTTAGTGTTAACTTGTAGGTGATACACCTCGGTTGTCTGATGACTGGAAATGGTACGAAATTCTCGGGAATATTGGTCGGCCATGTCCATTGACATAGCTCTCTGACAAGCTAAATCAAAAGTCAACAACTTTCTTCTGATTGCTTCATTTTTCACCCCACAAACAAAGCGGTCACGCAATGCTCGGTCCTGAAAGTTTCCGAAAAGCTACAATGTACTCACTGATACTTTCGTCAATAAATTAATCTCGTATTCTGAAATGATAACTTTCAGCAATTTCCAGGGGTTCAGGACTGGAGTGCTGTTCTAACTTAGTTAGAATCTCAATGGTGTGTCCTTTGGTTTGGCGGAACAAGCACATTTTTCAGGGTTTCATACACCTCAGGCCCTGCTTCAGTTAAGAAAATAGCTCCTTTTCTTTCTCACACCACCTGCTTATGGTTTTCATCAACAGGGACATCAACGGTATTATTCATGGCGAAAAAGATTTCTAGCTGCTCCACATACGCTCCGACAGTTTCTCGGTCACGATAAAACCCACCTAAGCGTTCTATTATCCCCATAGGCATGGCTATCTGGACTCTTAAGATCAGCCAAGTATGCTTGAAGTTTTCCTTGGATTTTTAGCTGTTATTCACAAAGAACCTCTCAAAATATATCTGTCGGTTGGCTGAATCATCCACCAACAAAAATTACAGCCAGGGAATCTGAATACCCTATCCTCATTTGCCAATGTGATATATCACAGGCTCTCAAGGTGGCTTCATTCCTTTTACTGTACAAACATGGCTGCATTACCACACTAGTCCACTGGGTGGATCAGGAGTCCACTAGGAGCAGCTATATTACACATTGGCTGTAAAGTGTTTTGAGATGTCCAGTGGTTGTGAAAGGTGCTATATAAATGCAAGTCTCTCTTTCTTTCTTTACCTGGTCCCTGTCTCAGGCTGAACCAGACTGTTTGCAACCTTGGTGCCCTATTTCACTAGGAGATTCATTTCCAACCCCACATCTTCTCCATCACAAACACCGCCCTCTTCCACCTACGGAACACCACCCAGCTCTGCCCTGCCCCAGTCCATCTGCTGCTAAAGCCTTCATCCATGCTTTTATAACCTCTAGATTGGACTATTCCAATGCTCTCCTGGCCACCCTTCCATCTCCATAAGCTACAATTCACCAGGGACTCTGCTGCCCATATCCTAACTCGCACCAAGTCCCGTTCACCCCTCGGCCCTGTGCTCACTGACCTACACTGGCTCCCAAGTCTGGTAACACCTGAATTGTTAAATTCTCATGCGCTCCTCCCTATATCTGTAACCTCCTCTAGTTCGATTACCCTCCAAGATCTCTTTGTTACTCTGACACTGAGCACTCGCACAGGTAGTTTCATACACCCCGGGTACAGACACAGACGCTCGCACACTGCACTTCTACCATACATGTAGTGAATGCGGAAAGCAGACACTTGTTTCACAGGGTTACCTGTCGTCCTTGATAATAGACTTCCACAAGAAACATGAACAGGAGCAAGAAGCTGATTCCCTGCTGCCACTTGTAGTAGGAGCTGGATGCAGAGAGAGAGAGAAAAATTAGACATATCATCACAAATGTTACAAATTTTCATTGCCCAGGCCCAGGAGAGCAGTGTTTCCCCAGGCCCAGGCCCAGGCCCAGGAGGGCAGTGTTTCCCCAGGCCCAGGAGAGCAGTGCTTCCCCAGGCCCAGGAGGGCAGTGTTTCACCAGGCCCAGGCCCAGGAGGGCAGTGTTTCCCCAGGCTCAGGCCCAGGAGGGCAGTGTTTCCCCAGGCCCAAGCCCAGGCCCAGGAGGGCTGTGTTTCCCCAGGCCCAGGCCCAGGCCCAGGAGGGCAGTGTTTCCCCAGGCCCAGGAGGGCTGTGTATCCCCAGGACCAGGAGGGAAGTGTTTCCCCAGGCCCAGGCCCAGGAGGGCAGTGTTTCCCCAGGCCCAGGCCCAGGAGGGCAGTGTTTCCCCAGGCCCAGGAGGGCAGTGTTTCCCTAGGCCCAAGCCCAGGAGAGCAGTGTTTCCCCAGGCCCAGGCCCAGGAGAGCAGTGTTTCCGCAATCCCAAGCCGAGGAGAGCAGTGTTTCCCCAGGCCCAGGCCCAGGAGAGCAGTGTTTCCCCAGGCCCAGGCCCAGGAGGGCAGTGTTTCCCCATGCCCAGGCCCTGGAGGGCAGTGTTTCCCCAGGCCCAGGCCCAGGCCCAGGAGAGCAGTGTTTCCCCAGGCCCAGGCCCAGGAGGGCAGTGTTTCCCCAGGCCCAGGCCCAGGAGAGCAGTGTTTCCCCAGGCCCAGGAGGGCAGTGTTTCCCCAGGCCCAGGCCCAGGAGAGCAGTGTTTCCCCAGGCCCAGGAGGGCAGTATTTCCCCAGGTCCAGGAGGGCAGTGTTTCACCAGGCCCAGGCCCAGGAGAGCAGTGTTTCCCCAGGCCCAGGCCCAGGAGGGCAGTGTTTCCCCAGGCCCAGGCCCACGAGAGCAGTGATTCCCCAGGCCCAGGCCCAGGAGAGCAGTGTTTCCCCAGGCCCAGGCCCAGGAGGGCAGTGTTTCCCCAGGCCCAGGCCCAGGAGAGCAGTGTTTCCCCAGGCCCAGGAGGGCAGTGTTTCCCCAGGCCCAGGCCCAGGAGAGCAGTGTTTCCCCAGGCCCAGGAGGGCAGTATTTCCCCAGGTCCAGGAGGGCAGTGTTTCACCAGGCCCAGGCCCAGGAGAGCAGTGTTTCCCCAGGCCCATGCCCAGGAGGGCAGTGTTTCCCCAGGCCCAGGCCCACGAGAGCAGTGATTCCCCAGGCCCAGGTCCAGGAGGGCAGTGTTTCCCCAGGCCCAGGCCCTGGAGAGCAGTGTTTCCCGAGGCCCAGGAGGGCTGTGTTTCCCTAGGACCAGGAGGGCAGTGTTTCCCCAGGCCCAGGCCCAGGAGGGCAGTGTTTCCCCAGGCCCAGGCCCAGGAGAGCAGTGTTTCCGCAGG
This sequence comes from Pristiophorus japonicus, assembly GCF_044704955.1. Taxonomy (NCBI): domain Eukaryota; kingdom Metazoa; phylum Chordata; class Chondrichthyes; family Pristiophoridae; genus Pristiophorus; species Pristiophorus japonicus. The sequence goes on along the minus strand of NC_091985.1, from coordinate 3,359,621 downwards.
CCCAAGCCCAGGAGAGCAGTGTTTCCCCAGGCCCAGGCCCAGGAGAGCAGTGTTTCCCCAGGCCCAGGCCCAGGAGGGCAGTGTTTCCCCATGCCCAGGCCCATGAGAGCAGTGTTTCCCCAGGCCCAGGCCCAGGAGAGCAGTGTTTCCCCAGGCCCAGGCCCAGGAGGGCAGTGTTTTCCCAGGCCCAGGCCCAGGAGAGCAGTGTTTCCCCAGGCCCAGGAGGGCAGTGTTTCCCCAGGCCCAGGAGGGCAGTGTTTCCCCTGGCCCAGGATGGCAGTATTTCCCTAGGCCCAGGAGGGCAGTGTTTCCCCAGGCCCAGGAGAGCAGTGTTTCCCCAGGCCCAGGCCCAGGAGGGCAGTGTTTCCCCAGGCCCAGGGCCACAAAAGCAGTGATTCCCCAGGCCCAGGCCCAGGAGGGCAGTGTTTCCCCAGGCCCAGGCCCTGGAGAGCAGTATTTCCCGAGGCCCAGGAGGGCTGTGTTTCCCCAGGACCAGGAGGGCAGTGTTTCCCCAGGCCCAGGCCCAGGAGGGCAGTGTTTCTCCAGGCCCAGGCCCAGGAGGGCAGTGTTTCCCCAGGCCCAGGCCCAGGAGGGCAGTGTTTCCCCAGGCCCAGGCCCAGGAGGGCAGTGTTTCCCCAGACCCAGGCCCAGGAAAGCAGTGTTTCCCCAGGCCCAGGCCCAGGACGGCAGTGTTTCCCCAGGACCAGGAGGGCAGTGTTTCTCCAGGCCCAATCCCAGGAGAGCAGTGTTTCCCCAGGCCCAGGAGAGCAGTGTTTCCCCAGGCCCAGGCCCAGGTGGGCAGTGTTTCCCCAGGCCCAGGCCCAGGAGAGCAGTGTTTCCCCAAGCCCAGGCCCAGGAGAGCAGTGTTTCCCGAGGCCCAGGAGGGCTGTGTTTCCCCAGGACCAGGAGGGCAGTGTTTCCCCAGGCCCAGGCCCAGGAGAGCAGTGTTTCTCCAGGCCCAGGAGGGAAGTGTTTCCCTAGGCCCAGGCCCAGGAGGGCAGTGTTTCCCCAGGCCCAGGCCCAGGCGGGCAATGTTTCCCCAGGCCCAGGCCCACGAGAGCAGTGATTCCCCAGGCCCAGGAGGGCAGTGTTTCCCCAGGCCCAGGCCCTGGAGAGCAGTTTTTCCCGAGGCCCAGGAGGGCTGTGTTTCCCCAGGACCAGGAGGGCAGTGTTTCCCCAGGCCCAGGCCCAGGTGGGCAGTGTTTCCCCAGGCCCAGGCCCAGGAGGGCAGTGTTTCTCCAGGCCCAGGCCCAGGAGGGCAGTGTTTCCCCAGGCCCAGGCCCAGGAGCGCAGTGTTTCCCCAGGCCCAGGCCCAGGAAAGCAGTGTTTCCCCAGGCCCAGGCCCAGGAGGGCAGTGTTTCCCCAGGACCAGGAGGGCAGTGTTTCCCCAGGCCCAATCCCAGGAGAGCAGTGTTTCCCCAGGCCCAGGAGAGCAGTGTTTCCCCAGGCCCAGGCCCAGGTGGGCAGTGTTTCCCCAGGCCCAGGCCCAGGAGAGAAGTGTTTCCCCAGGCCCAGGCCCAGGAGAGCAGTGTTTCCCGAGGCCCAGGAGGGCTGTGTTTCCCCAGGACCAGGAGGGCAGTGTTTCCCCAGGCCCAGGCCCAGGAGAGTAGTGTTTGCCCAGGCCCAGGAGGGAAGTGTTTCCCCAGGCCCAGGCCCAGGAAGGCAGTGTTTCCCCAGGCCCAGGCCCAGGCGGGCAATGTTTCCCCAGGCCCAGGCCCAGGAGAGCAGTGTTTCCCCAGGCCCAGGCCCAGGAGGGCAGTGTTTCCCCAGGCCCAGGCCCAGGAGGGCAGTGTTTCCCCAGGCCCAGGCCCAGGCCCAATTGGGCAGTGTTTCCCCAGGCCCAGGCCCAGGAGAGCAGTGTATCCCCAGGCCCAGGCCCAGGATAGCAGTGTTTCCCCAGGCCCAGGAGGGCTGTGTTTCCCCAGGACCAGGAGGGCAGTGTTTCCCCAGGCCCAGGCCCAGGAGAGCAGTATTTCCCCAGGCCCAGGAGGGAAGTGTTTCCCCAGGCCCAGGCCCAGGAGGGCAGTGTTTCCCCAGACCCAGGCCCAGATGGGCAATGTTTCCCCAGGCCCAGGCCCAGGAGAGCAGTGTTTCCCCAGGCCCAGGCCCAGGAGGGCAGTATTTCCCCAGGCCCAGGAGGGAAGTGTTTCCCCAGGCCCAGGCCCAGGAGGGCAGTGTTTCCCCAGACCCAGGCCCAGGTGGGCAATGTTTCCCCAGGCCCAGGCCCAGGAGAGCAGTGTTTCCCCAGGCCCAGGCCCAGGAGGGCAGTGTTTCCCCAGGACCAGGAGGGCAGTGTTTCCCCAGGCCCAATCCCAGGAGAGCAGTGTTTCCCCAGGCCCAGGCCCAGGAAGGCAGTATTTCCCCAGGCCCAGGCCCAGGAGGGCAGTGTTTCCCCAGGCCCAAGAGGGCAGTGTTTCACCAGGCCCAGGCTCAGGAGAGCAGTGTTTCCCCAGGCCCAGGCCCAGGAGAGCAGTGTTTCCCCAGGACCAGGAGGGCAGTGTTTCCCCAGGCCCAGGCCCAGGAGGGCTGTGTTTCCCCAGCACCAGGAGGGCAGTGTTTCCCCAGGCCCAGGCCCAGGAGAGCTGTGTTTCCCCAGGCCCAAGAGGGCAGTGTTTCCCCAGGCCCAGGCCCAGGAGGGCAGTGTTTCCCCAGGACCAGGAGGGCTGTGTTTCCCCAGGCCCAGGAGGGCAGTGTTTCCTCAGGCCCAGGAGGGCAGTGTTTGCCCAGGCCCAGGAGGACAGTGTTTCCCCAGGCCCAAGAGGGCAGTGTTTCCCCAGGCCCAGGAGGGCAGTGTTTCCCCAGGCCCAGGAGGACGGTGTTTCCCCAGGCCCAGGAGGGCAGTGTTTCCCCAGGACCAGAAGGGCTGTGTTTCCCCAGGCCCAGGAGGACGATGTTTCCCCAGGTCCAGGAGTGCAGTGTTTCCCCAGGCCCAGGCCCAGGTGGGCAGTGTTTCCCCAGGCCCAGGAGGGCAATGTTTCCCCAGGCCCAGGAGGACGGTGTTTCCCCAGGCCCAGGAGGACGATGTTTCCCCAGGTCCAGGAGTGCAGTGTTTCCCCAGGCCCAGGCCCAGGTGGGCAGTGTTTCCCCAGGCCCAGGAGGGCAATGTTTCCTCCTGTAAAGTCCTGTCCCCTCAGTACAGATTCACACGAGGCATGTAGTGAAGTAAAGGTCACTTTGGACCTGCACCTTTATTTCACAGCTCTGGAATGCTGCACTTGCCTGAGACCTGTCCTTATATACCTGTCTCTTGCAAGTGCACCCCTGGTGGTCAGGTATGCTGGTGATTACAGGTCATATCTTATTACAGTCATGTATAGCATGTTGGGATACAGTTATATATAATAATGTAAGATACATGACATCACCCTCCCCCAAGTTCTTATTGTCTTTATAGGTTCAGTCTCTCAGGTGGTCTACGCTCTCGCATGGAGCGTCTGAGTTGTGGTTCAGTTGTTTGCCTTGGTGTCTGTTTTTCTTTGGGTGTGGTTGCTGGTATCTCGCCTGGGCTGTCTGTTTCGATTGGTGTGCTTGTTGTTGACTTGCCTGGGCTGTCTGTTGGGATTGCCCTTTCCTCAGGTTGTTCCCTCTCTCTGTCCACCTGGTGTGGTGTGAGTTCCACATTGTAGTCTGCCTCTGGTTCCGTAGTGTTGTTGGTAAATCTGCTTTTGACTTGGTCCACATGCCTCCGGCAGGTTTTGCCATTGTCCATTTGTACTACCAGTAGCCTGTTTCCTTCCTTGCCTGTTACTGTCCCTGCAAGCCATTTGGGACCCCTGCCATAGTTTAGTCCAAACACTTTGTCCCCTATCTCATTCCATCTCCCCCTCAAATTTCTGTCATGGTACTCAGCCAGCTTACGGCGCTTTGCCTCAACGATTTTGTGCATGTCTGGGAGGATTAATGAGAGCCTTGTTTTTAAAGTCCTTTTCATCAACAGTTGCGCGGGGGGGGATCCCAGTCAGTGAGTGCGGACGAGATCTGTATGCCAGCAGCAGTCGCGACAGGGACCCTGCAGCATGGGACCTTGGATTTTAAGCATGCCTTGTTTAATAATTTGCACTGCTCTCTCCGCCTGGCCGTTGGAGGCCGGCTTGAACGGTGCCGTCTTGACGTGATTTATGCCGTGGTCAATTATAAAATCTTGGAATTCTGCGCTGGTGAAGCACGGACCATCGTCACTGACCAATATGTCAGGGATTCCGTGCGTTGCAAACATGGTTGCAAGGCTCTCCACAGTGGTGGAGGTTGTGCTCGAGTTTAAAATGGTGCATTCGATCCACTTTGAAAATGCATCTACAACGACGAGGAACATTTTGCCCATGAATGGGCCCGCATAGTCTACGTGCACCCGCGACCACGGTTTGGTAGGACAGGTCCAGGGGCTCAGTGGAGCCTCCCTGGGGGCATTGCTGAGTTGGGCACAAATGGTGCACCTTCGGACGCAGAGCTCCAAGTCCGCGTCAATACCAGGCCACCAGACGTGGGATCTGGCTATGGCCTTCATGAGAACGATCCCCGGGTGCTCGTGGTGGAGCTCCCGGACAAATGCCTCTCTGCCTCGCAGAGGCATGACTACTCGGCTGCCCCACATCAGGCAGTCTGCTTGTAGTGATAGCTCATGCATGCACCTGTGAAAGGGTTTTAATTCCTCGGGGCAGGCATTGCGAGCCTTGCCCAATCACCGGTTAGGACACATCTTTTTACTAAGGATAACGTGGGGTCGCTGGCCGTCTAGGCTCTGATTTGGTGAGCCATCATGGGTGAACCTGTGGACTCAAAGGCATTGATTGCCATGACTATCAGACCCTTCCGTGGTCGCCAGGGGTAGCCTGCTGAGCGCGTCGGCACAGTTGTCTGTGCCTGGTCTGTGCCTTATTGTGTAGTCGTAGGATGCCAGCATGAGTGCCCACCATTGAATTCGCGTCGAGGCGTTGGCGTTTATTGCCTTGCTCTCGGATAGGAGGACGTGAGGGGCTTGTGGTCGGTTTCTAACGTGAACTTGGCCCCGAAAAGGTATTGGTGCATCTTTTTGAAACCATACACGCATGAGAGCGCCTCCTTCTCTAGCATTCCGTACCCGCGCTCCGCCCGCGAAAGTGACCTGAAGGCATAAGCTATGGGTTGTAATTTGCCCGCACTATTGACATGTTGCAAAACCCACCCGACCCCATACGCTGACGCATCGCATGTGAGAACTAGCTTTTTACCTGGGTCAAAGAAGGTCAAAACACTGTTGGAACACAGAAGGTTGCATGCCTTATTGAAGGCGCGTTCCTGGGCGTCCCCCCAAAACCAATCACACCCCTTCCTGAGTAGCACGTGGAGAGGCTCCAGCAGCGTGCTTAAGTTCTGCATAAAGTTCCCAAAGTAATTGAGTAACCCGAGAAAGGCACGCAGTTCTGAGACATTCCAGGGCCTGGGAGCCAGGCGAATTGCTTCTATTTTGGACTCTGTTGGGCGGATTCCATCAGCGGCAATCCTTCTGCCCAAAAATTCAACCTCGGGAGCGAGAACCAGGCACTTGGATTTCTTGACTCGTAGGCCCGCCTGATCCAACCGCTTTAGTACTTCCTCCAAATTACGGAGATGGGAGTCTGTGTCCCTGTCCGTGATAAGTGTGTCGTCTCGAAATACAACCGTCCCCGGGATGGACTTGAGCAGACTCTCCAAGTTGCGCTGGAATATGGCAGCTGCCGACCTGATGCCGATTGGGCCTCGATTATACATGAAAAGGCCTCGATGTGTGTTGATGGTGGTGAGTAGCTTAGATTCCTCGGTCAATTCTTGCGTCATATACGCAGATGTGAGGTCTAATTTTGAGAAAAGTTTACCTCCAGCCAATGTGGCAAATAAGTCCTCCGCTCTGGGCAGCAGGTACTGGTCCTGTAGGGAGACTCTGTTTATGGTAGATTTGTAGTCCCCACAGATTCGTACGGATCCATCAGGCTTCATGACTGGGACGATGGGACTTGCCCAGTCGCTAAATTCCACAGGTGATATAATGCCTTCCCGCAGAAGCCTGTCAAGTTCGTGTTCAATATTTTCCCTCATCACATAGGGTACAGCTCTGGCCTTGTGATGGACCGGTCTAGCATCCTGTATGATGTAGATTTTGACTTTGGCCCCTTTGAAAGTGCCCACACCTGGCTGAAAGAGATGTTCAAATCGCTTTATAACTGTTGAGCAGGAGGTCCGTTCCTCTAATGACATGGCATGGACATCATCCCATTTCCAGTTTAGTTTTGCCAGCCAGCTTCTCCCCAGCAGTGCTGGGGGGTCTCCGGGGACAATCCACAGGGGAAGTCAGTTCACTGTCCCTTTGTGTGTGACAGAGAGCATGGCGCTGCCGAGGACTGGTACGATTTCTTTGGTGTAGGTCCTTAGTGTGGTGTCGACCCTTGTGAGTTTTGGTCTGTCTCTTTTATGTGGCCACAGTTGTTTAAATTGTTGAGCGCCCATGAGAGATTGACTTGCTCCCGTATCCAGCTCCATGTTGACAGATGTCCCGTTGAGTAGGACCCTCATTATTATAGGAGGCATCCTGTTGTAGGAGAGTGGCCATTGATCATGTTGACCTGCTGTACATCGGTGTCCCGGGTACTGTCCCCACCATCTTCTGGTCCGCTTTCCGACCCATCCGATTCGTATACCAGCTGAGCTGCCGTTTTTTTGCACATGCGGGCCAAATGCCCTGTATATTCACAATTTCTGCAAACAGCCTGCTGAAATTGACATCCCATTGCCGAGTGCCCAACCCCACACCTCCAGCACAGACCTGTTCCATTGTTCAAAGTGTTCCCAAAGAATGAGCTGCGTCTGGCTGATCTCTCTTGAGCTTCTCTCAGTTTGTAGTTGATTGCTCGCATTGTGGGTTGATGAGGTGTGAACGGCCGTTCCTGTGGCCCTTGATGGCTTCTGCCTGCTGTCGAGAGCCTGTTCTCCCGGTTTTGTCTGTGTGTGGGGGTAGCAGCTTGTTTAGTGCTGTGAACTTCTTGTTCCAATATTTCGTTAGTTGTCGTACCTGCATTGTAAATCAACCTCGTTTCTTCTTCCCCTACCAAGAATGTCTGTGCAACCAGTGCTGCTGCCTCTAAGGTCAGGTTCTTGGTCTCTATGAGCTTTCGGAATATGCCTGTGTGGCCTATTCCTTCAATTAAAAAGTCTCTCAGCATTTCTCTCCTCAGTTCATCGGAGAACTCACATAAACTAGCCAACCTCCGAAGTTCCGCCACGAAGTCAGATATGCTCTGGCCCACACAGCGACTGTAGTTGTAGAACCTGTGTCTGGCCATGTGTAGGCTGCTTGCTGGCTTCAGGTGGTCTCTTACCAGTGTGCTCAACTCTTCAAACGACTTGCTTGCTGGTTTCTCGGGTGCCAACAGATCCTTCATTAAAGCGTATGTTTTCGAGCCACAGCTGGTCAAGAGATGGGCTCTTCTCTTGTCTGCCTTATCATCACCTAACCAGTCTTTGGTTACAAAGCTTTGCTGGAGCCTTTCTATAAAGTCCTCCCAATTGTCTCCCACATTGTACTTTTCATCTGATCCGTTGTTCGCCATTCTGTGGATTCTGTAATCCCGTAACTCGTCGCCACTGTAAAGTCCTGTCCCTCAGTACAGATTCACACGAGGCATGTCGTGAAGTCAAGGTCACTCTGGACCTGCACCTTTATTTCACAGATCTGGAATGCTGCACTTGCCTGAGACCTGTGCTTATATACCTGTCTCTTGCAAGTGCACCCCTGGTGGTAAGGTATGCTGGTGGTGACAGGTCATATCTTATTACAGTCATGTATAGCATGTTAGGATACAGTTATATATAATAATGTAAGATACATGACACCCCCGGCCCAGGAGGACAGTGTTTCCCCAGGCCCAGGAGGGCTGTTTTTCCCCAGGCCCAGGAGGGCAGTGTTTCCCCAGGCCCAGGAGGGCAGTGTTGCCCCAGGCCCAGGAGGGCAGTGTTTCCCCAGGCCCAGGAGGGCAGTGTGTCCCCAGGCCCAGGAGGGCTGTGTTTCCCCAGGCCCAGGAGGGGAGTGTGTCCCCAGGCCCAGGATGGCAGTGTTTCCCCAGGCCCAGGATGGCAGTATTTCCCCAGGCCCAGGGGGGCAGTGTTTCCCCAGGCCCAGGAGGGCAGTGTGTACCCAGGCCCAGGAGGGCAGTGTTTCCCCGGGCCCAGGAGGGCAGTGTGTCCCCAGGCCCAGGAGGGCTGTGTTTCCCCAGGCCCAGGAGGGAAGTGTGTTCCCAGGCCCAGGATGGCAGTGTTTCCCCAGGCCCAGGAGGGCAGTGTTTCCCCAGGCCCAGGAGGGCAGTGTTTCCCCAGGCCCAGGAGGGCAGTGTGTCCCCAGGCCCAGGAGGGCTGTGTTTCCCCAGGCCCAGGAGGGCAGTGTGTCCCCAGGCCCAGGAGGGGAGTGTTTCCCCAGGCCCAGGAGGGCAATGTGTCCCCAGGCCCAGGAGGGCAGTGTTTCCCCAGGCCCAGGATGGCAGTGTTTCCCCAGGCCCAGGGGGGCAGTGTTTCCCCAGGCCCAGGAGGGCTGTGTTTCCCCAGCCCAGGAGGGCAATGTGTCCCCAGGCCCAGGAGGGCAGTGTGTCCCCAGGCCCAGGATGGCCAGTGTTTCCCCAGGCCCAGGAGGGCAGTGTTTCCCCAGGCCCAGGAGGGCTGTGTTTCCCCAGGCCCAGGAGGGCAGTGTGTCCCCAGTCCCAGGAGGGCAGTGTGTCCCCAGGCCCAGGATAGCAGTGTTTCCCCAGGCCCAGGAGGGCTGTATCATGTATTCAACTGTCATTGTAACCTATGTATAAGCTGACCTAAGTTGTACACATAGAGAACATTGACCACAACAGGATGAACTTGTGGGAGACACTCCTGACCTGGACTTACAGGTATAAAACGGAAGCTCCACCCACCTTCATCACTTGAGATCTTGGTAATAAAGGTAACTGGTCACAGAGTGACCTTCTCTCAAGTATGGGCCTCGTGTGCGTTTATACTGTATAGTAAGGACTTATTATTGGCGACGAGAAACTGGGATTTAAACCACGCGAGCATGGCCACTAGCAGCACAGAAGAGAGGTACTGTGTTGGTGATGATTGGGACGACTTTATTGAGAGACTACAGCAAAGTTTTGTCACTAAGGAATGGTTGGGACAGGATTCGGCCGACAAACGCAGGGCTCATCTCCTGACGGTTTGTGGATCCAGGACGTACTCCCTGATGAAGGACCTTCTAGCACCAGAGAAGCTGGCAGACAAGACATTTGAAGAGCTCAGTAAGTTGATCGGGGAACACCTTAATCCGGCGAGCAGCATGCACATGGCGAGACACCGGTTTTACACGCACCGGCAGCGAGGAAGGCAAAGCGTTCCAGACTTCGTGGCAGACCTCCGGTGACTGGCGAGCCTATGTAAGTTCACAGATGCATGCAGAGCGGAGATACTGAGAGACTTTTTATTGAGGGCATCGGGCACGCTGGGGTTTTCAGGAAACTGATTGAGACCAAAGACTTGACCTTGGAAGCGGCAGCTCTGATAGCCCAGACATTTATCTCAGGGGAGGAAGAGACCAGAATGATGTTTGACAAAATTCTTGGCTCAAATGCGGCAAACGACCAGGGAGTCAACATTGTTAACGCAGCACACAGTTCTCCAGGCAGACAAGGGCAATCGGACATGTCCCAGCATGTAATCGAACCCAAAGGGGGAAATTCAACAGAGACAATGGCTAGCTGAACGACGATTCATGGCATCGTAATGGACAATGCGGCCAGTAATGGGGCCATCAACACCTGTTAATGGTGCACTTAAGGACAGTTACAGAGACAGTCAGAGACGATCGACTGGTAATGGATCTTTTGCTTCCAACAACGGGGCCTCCAGCTCATGTTGGAGGTGTGGAGGCAAACACCCAGCCAGAGCTTGCAGGTATCAGCAATATACCTGTAGAAACTGCAACGTCAGCGGCCACTTGGTGCGTATATGCAGGAAGCCTGCAGCCAGGTTGATGTACGAGGAGGACGGGCCCGATGTAAGCCCTACGAGGCCAAATGAATACAGGGGGAAATCGCTGGAAGCTGAAGTTCAGCGAGTTCATGTGGAGCACATATACAGCTCATATACCAGGACGCCACCGATAATGATGAAAGTGCTCCTCAATGGCATCCCAATATCAAAAGAGCTAGACACAGGGGCCAGCCAGTCCCTGATAAGTATCAAACAGTTCGAAAGGTTGTGGGTGTCCAAGGCCAGGAAGCCAAAATTATTGCCGACTGACGCACTGCTACGGACATATACAAAGGAGATAATTCCGGTGCTAGGCAGCGCCACGGTAGTCATGACCCACAAAGACTCAGAGAACAGGTTGCCACCCTGGATTGTCCCAGGGGATGGTCCCACACTACTGGGGAGGAGTTGGCTTGCTATCATGAACTGAAAATGGGACGATGTCAATGCAATTTCTTCTGTGGAGCGAATATCATGCTCACAGATCCTGGACAAATTTGACTCATTATTTCAACCTGGCATCGGCACTTTCATGGGGACCAAGGTAGTAATTCACATAAATCCGGACGCCAGGCCAGTACACCACAAGGCCAGAGTGGTGCTGTACCAAATGCGGAAAAAGATAGAAAGCGAATTGGACCGCCTGCTGAGGGAAGGCATCATCTCGCCAGTGACTGGGCGAGCCCAATCGTGCCGGTGCTCAAGGCGGATGGGTCAGTCAGGATATGTGGCGATTACAAGGCCACCATCAATCGGGTGTCACTCCAAGACCAGTACCCGCTACCGAGAGCGGAGGACCTCTTTGCGACGCTATCCAGTGGCAAACTTTTTTCAAAATTGGACCTGATCTCAGCTTACATGACCCAGGAGCTGGCAAGTGAGTCGAAGAAGCTGACCACCATCACGACACACAAGGGGTTGTTTGAGTATAACAGATGTCCGTTCGGGATTCGTTCGGCCTCCTCAAGTCGATTCCAGGGATGGTGGTTTTTCAAGACGACATCCTCATTACGGGTTACGATACTGAAGAACACCTCCACAACCTGGAGGAGGTGCTACGCAGACTGGACCGGGTAGGGCTGCAACTGAAAAAGGCGAAGTGTGCCTTCTTAGCTCCGGAGGTAGAATTCCTGGGGATGAGGGTAGCAGCAGATGGGATCAGACCTACTGCATCCAAAACGGAAGCAATCCAGAGAGCACCCAGACCCCGTAACACGACGGAGCTGCGTTCATTCCTGGGGCTCCTGAACTATTTTGGTAACTTTCTTCTCAAATTGAGCATGCTGCTAGAGCCGCTACACGTGCTCCTACGCAAAGGTCACGATTGGGTCTGGGGGGACAGCCAGGAAAGGGCTTTTGTTAGAGCACGCAATTTGTTATGCTCCAACAAACTGTTAACGTCATATGACCCGTGTAAGAAACTTGTTTTAACGTGTGATGCGTCGTCCTATGGGGTCGGGTGTGTGTTGCAGCATGTGAATGCCAATGGTCAGTTACAGCCAGTAGCTTATACCTCCAGAAGTCTATCCCAGGCAGAAAGAGGCTACAGGATGGTAGAAAAGGAAGCGCTAGCATGTGTATATGCAGTAAAAAAAATGCACCAGTACCTGTTTGGCGGGAAATTTGAGCTGGAGACAGATCACAAACCCCTAACGTCCCTTTTGGCCGACAACAAGGCCATAAATGCAAATGCATCGCCCACATACAGAGGTGGACACTCACGTTAGCTGCCTATGACGACACAATTCGGCACAGACCGGGCACTGAAAACTGCGCCGATGCACTCAGCAGGCTCCCACTAGCCACCACTGAGGGGGCAACTGAGCATGAGGCTGAGATGGTCATGGCTGTTGAAGCATTTGAAAGCGAAGGCTCACCTGTGACAGCCCATCAGATTAAAGTCTGGACAAATAAAGACCCGCTACTGTCTTTAGTTAAGAAATGTGTCCTCAATGGGGACTGGGCAGCCATGTATGGGGCATGCCCTGAGGAATTTAAACCCTTTCATAGGCGCAAGGGTAAACTCTCGATTCAGGCCGATTGCCTACTGTGGGGAAACTGCGTAGTCATGCCCTAGATGGGCAGTGAGGTGTTCATCAGAGAACTCCACAATGAGCACCCGGGCATTGTCATGGTGAAGGCAATTGCCAGGTCACACGTTTGGCGGCCAGGGATAGATGCAGACCTGGAACTTTGTGTTTGCAGGTGCAACACGTGTGCTCAGCTGGGCAATGCGCCCAGGGAAGCCCTCCTTAGCCCCTGGCCATGGCCCGCCAAGCCTTGGGCACGCATCCATGTGGACTGCGCAGGTCCTTTCATGGGAAAAATGTTTTTGGTTGGAGTAGACGCCTACTCCAAATGGATCGAGTGTGACATTTTAAATTCAAGCACATCCTCTGCCACGGTAGAAAGTCTACGGGCAATGTTCGCCAGCCATGGTCTACCAGACGTCTTGGTCAGTGACAATGGCCCGTGCTTCACAAGCACTGAATTCCAGGACTTCATGGCAGGCAGTGGAATCAACCATGTCAGAACGGCACCATTCAAGCCGGCCTCAAACGGCCAGGCGGAACGAGCAGTGCAGATAATCAAACAGGGGATGCTCAGATTCCAAGGGGGTTCCCTACAAAGCCACTTATCACGCTTCCTGTTGGCCAATAGATCCCGACCACACTCGCTCACAGGGGTTCCATCTGCAGAGCTGCTAATGAAAAGAACGCTCAAAACCAGGTTATCCCTTATACACCCGACTATGAAAGAAATTGTTGAGAGCAGGCGTCAGTCACAATGTGACTACCATGACAGGAATGCGAAGGCTCGATGCATTGATTGTCAATGACCGTGTTTTTGTCCTTAACTACGCTGCAGGGCCCAAATGGCTCGCAGGCACTGTGATTGCCAAAGAGGGAAATAGGATTCTGGTAGTTAAACTTACCAATGGACAAATCTGCTGCAAACATGTGGTTCAAACAAAAAGGAGGTTCAGCAACCCCATAGAAGAAGCAGAGGAAGAACACGATATAGAGTTCACTCCACCACAGGTGACCGAACACCGGAACCAAAGGGAGGAGAGCCCAGTCACTGTGGGCAGTCCGGACAGGCCTGAGGCACTGCAAACAGCAGACACTCAGGCCAGCGCCCAATAACCGGAGCCCCAACTCAGGCGCTCTACAAGGGAGCGTAAACCACCAGAGAGACTCAATCTGTGATCCCAATAAGACTTTGGGAGGGAGGTGATGTCATGTATTCAACCAGCATTGTAACCCATGTATAAACTGACCGAAGTTGTACACCTTGAGAACATTGATGACAGGGGGAGAACTTGTGGGAGACACTCCTAACCTGGACTTTCAGGTATAAAAGGGGAAGCTCCACCCACCTTCTCCACTTGAGGCCTTGGTAATAAAGGTAACTGGTCACAAGTATGGGCCTCGTGTGCATTTATACTGTATAGTAAGGACTTATCAGGCAGTGTTTCCCCAGGCCCAGGAGGGCAGTGTTTCCCCAGGCCCAGGAGGGCAGTGTTTCCCCAGGCCCAGGAGGGGAGTGTTTCCCCAGGCCCAGGAGGGCAGTGTTTCCCCAGGCACAGGCCCAGGAGGGCAGTGTTTCCCCAGGCCCAGGAGGGCAGTGTTTCCCCAGGCCCAGGAGGGGAGTGTTTCCCCAGGCCCAGGAGGGCAGTGTTTCCCCAGGCACAGGCCCAGGAGGGCAGTGTTTCCCCAGGCCCAGGAGGGCAGTGTTTCCCCAGGCCCAGGTGGGTAGTGTTTCCCCAGGCCCAGGAGGGCAGTGTTTCCCCAGGCCCAGGAGGGGAGTGTTTCCCAGGCCCAGGAGGGCAGTGTTTCCCCAGGCCCAGGAGGGCAGTGTTTCCCAGGCCCAGGAGGGCAGTGTTTCCCCAGGCCCAGGAGGGCAGTGTTTCTCCAGGCCCAGGAGGGGAGTGTTTCCCCAGGGCCATGAGGGCAGAGTTTCTCCAGGCCCAGGAGGGCAGTGTTTCCCCAGGCCCAGGAGGGCAGTGTTTCCCCAGGCACAGGCCCAGGAGGGGAATGTTTCCCCAGGCCCAGGAGGGCGGTGTTGCCCCTGGCCCAGGATCGGAGTGTTTCCCCAGGTCCAGGAGGGGAGTGTTTCCCCAGGCCCAGGAGGGCAGTGTTTCCCAGGCCCAAGAGGGCAGTATTTCCCCAGGCCCAGGAGGGCAGTGTTTCCCAGGCCCAGGAGGGCAGTGTTTCCCCAGGCCCAGGTGGGCAGTGTTTCCCAGGCCCAGGAGGGCAGTGTTTCCCCAGGCCCAGGAGGGCAGTGTTTCTCCAGGCCCAGGAGGGGAGTGTTTCCCCAGGCCCAGGAGGGCAGAGTTTCTCCAGGACCAGGAGGGCAGTGTTTCTCCAGGCCCAGGAGGGCAGTGTTTCCCCAGGCCCAGGCCCAGGAGGGCAGTGTTTCCCCAGGCCCAGGAGGGCAGTGTTTCCCCAGGCCCAGAAGGGCAGTGTTTCCCCAGGCCCAAGAGGGCAGTGTTTCCCCAGGCCCAGGAGGGGAGTGTTTCCCCAGGCCCAGGAGGGCAGTGTTTCCCCAGGCACAGGCCCAGGAGGGGAATGTTTCCCCAGGCCCAGGAGGGCGGTGTTGCCCCAGGTCCAGGAGGGGAGTGTTTCCTCAGGTCCAGGAGGGGAGTGTTTTCCCAGGCCCAGGAGGGCAGTGTTTCCCCAGGCCCAGGAGGGCAGTGTTTCCCCAGGCCCAGGTGGGCAGTGTTTCCCCAGGCCGAAGAGGGCAATGTTTCCCCAGGCCCAGGTCCAGGAGGGCAGTGTTTCCCCAGGCCCAGGTGGGCAGTGTTTCCCCAGGCCCAGGTCCAGGAGGGCAGTGTTTCCCCAGGCCCAGGAGGGCAGTGTTTCCCCAGGCCCAGGAGGGCAGTGTTTCCTCAGGCCCAGGAGGGGAGTGTTTCCCCAGGCCCAGGAGGGCAGTATTTCCCAGGCCCAAGAGGGCAGTGTTTCCCCAGGCCCAGGAGGGCAGTGTTTCCCAGGCCCAGAAGGGCAGTGTTTCCCCAGGCCCAGGAGGGCAGTGTTTCCCAGGCCCAGGAGGGCAGTGTTTCCCCAGGCCCAGGAGGGCAGTGTTTCTCCAGGCCCAGGAGGGGAGTGTTTCCCCAGGCCCAGGAGGGCAGAGTTTCTCCAGGCCCAGGAGGGCAGTGTTTCCCCAGGCCCAGGAGGGCAGTGTTTCCCCAGGCACAGGCCCAGGAGGGGAATGTTTCCCCAGGCCGAGGAGGGCGGTGTTGCCCCAGGCCCAGGAGGGGAGTGTTTCCCCAGGTCCAGGAGGGGAGTGTTTTCCCAGGCCCAGGAGGGCAGTCTTTCCCCGGCCCAGGAGGGCAGTGTTTCCCCAGGCCCAGGTGGGCAGTGTTTCCCCAGGCCGAAGAGGGCAGTGTTTCCCCAGGCCCAGGTCCAGGAGGGCAGTGTTTCCCCAGGCCCAGGAGGGCACTGTTTCCCCAGGCCCAGGTGGGCAGTGTTTCCCCAGGCCCAGGAGGGGAGTGTTTCCCCAGGCCCAGGAGGGCAGTGTTTCCCAGGCCCAAGAGGGCAGTATTTCCCCAGGCCCAGGAGGGCAGTGTTTCCCAGGCCCAGGAGAGCAGTGTTTCCCCAGGCCCAGGAGGGCAGTGTTTCCCAGGCCCAGGAGGGCAGTGTTTCCCCAGGCCCAGGAGGGCAGTGTTTCTCCAGGCCCAGGAGGGGAGTGTTTCCCCAGGCCCAGGAGGGCAGAGTTTCTCCAGGCCCAGGAGGGCAGTGTTTCTCCAGGCCCAGGAGGGCAGTGTTTCCCCAGGCCCAGGCCCAGGAGGGCAGTGTTTCCCCAGGCCCAGGAGGGCAGTGTTTCCCCAGGCCCAGGAGGGCAGTGTTTCCCCAGGCCCAAGAGGGCAGTGTTTCCCCAGGCCCAGGAGGGGAGTGTTTCCCCAGGCCCAGGAGGGCAGTGTTTCCCCAGGCACAGGCCCAGGAGGGGAATGTTTCCCCAGGCCCAGGAGGGCGGTGTTGCCCCAGGCCCAGGAGGGGAGTGTTTCCCCAGGTCCAGGAGGGGAGTGTTTTCCCAGGCCCAGGAGGGCAGTGTTTTCCCAGGCCCAGGAGGGCAGTGTTTCCCCAGGCCCAGGAGGGGAGTGTTTCCCCAGGCCCCGGAGGGCAGTGTTTCCCAGGCCCAAGAGGGCAGTGTTTCCCCAGGCCCAGGAGGGCAGTGTTTCCCAGGCCCAGGAGGGCAGTGTTTCCCCAGGCCCAGGAGGGCAGAGTTTCTCCAGGCACAGGAGGGCAGTGTTTCTCCAGGCCCAGGAGGGCAGTGTTTCCCGAGTCCCAGGCCCAGGAGGGCAGTGTTTCTCCAGGCCCAGGAGGACAGTGTTTCTCCAGGCCCAGGAGGGCAGTGTTTCCCCAGGCCCAGGAGGGCAGTGTTTCCCCAGGCCCAGGAGGGCAGTGTTTCCCCAGGCCTAGGAGGGCAGTGTATGCCCAGGCCCAGGAGGGCAGTGTTTCCCTAGGACCAGGAGGGCAGTGTTTCCCCAGGTCCAGGAGGGCAGTGTTTCCCCAGGCCCAGGAGGGCAGTGTTTCCCCAGGCCCAGGCCCAGGAGGGCAGTTTTTCCCCAGGCCCAGGAGGGCAGTGTTTCCCCAGGCCCAGGAGGGCAGTGTTTCTCCAGGCCCAGGAGGGCAGTGTTTCCCCAGGTCCAGGAGGGCAGTGTTTCCCCAGGCCCAGGAGGGCAGTGTTTCCCCAGGCCCAGGAGGGCAGTGTTTCCCCAGGCCCAGGAGGGCAGCGTTTCCCCAGGCCCAGGAGGGAAGTGTTTTCCCAGGCCCAGGAGGGCAGTGTTTCCCCAGGCCCAAGAGGGCAGTGTTTCCTCAGGCCCAGGAGGGCAGTGTTTCCCCAGGCCCAGGAGGGCATTGTTTCCCCAGGCCCAGGAGGGCAGTGTTTCCCCAGGCCCAGGAGGGCAGTGTATCCCCAGGCCCAGGAGGGCAGTGTTTCCCCAGGCCCAGGAGGGCAGTGTTTCCCTAGGCCCAGGAGGGCAGTGTTTCCCCAGGCCAGGAGGGCAGTTTTTCCCTAGGCCCAGGCCCAGGAGGGCAGTGTTTCCCCAGGCCCAGGAGGGCAGTGTTCCCCCAGGCCCAGGAGTGCAGTGTTTCCCCAGGCCCAGGAGGGGAGTGTTTCCCCAGGCCCAGGAGGGCAGTGTTTCCCAGGCCCAAGAGGGCAGTGTTTCCCGATGCCCAGGAGGGCAGTGTTTCCCCAGACCCAGGAGGGCAGTGTTTCCCCAGGCCCAGGAGGGCAGTGTTTCCCCAGGCCCAGGAGGGCAGTGTTTCCCCAGGCCCAGGAGGGCAGTGTTTCTCCAGGCCCAGGAGGTCAGTGTTTCCCCAGGCCAAGGCCCAGGTGGGCAGTGTTTCCCCAGGCCCAGGAGGACAGTGTTTCTCCAGGCCCAGGAGGGCAGTGTTTCTCCAAGCTCAGGAGGGCAGTGTTTCCCCAGGCCCAGGAGGGAAGTGTGTCCCCAGGCCCAGGAGGGCAGTGTTTCCCTAGGCCCAGGAGGGCAGTGTTTCCCCAGGCCAAGAGGGCAGTGTTTCCCCAGGCACAGGCCCAGGAGGGCAGTGTTTCCCCAGGCCCAGGGCCAGGAGGGCAGTGTTTCCCCAGGCCCAGGAGGGCAGTGTTTCCCCAGGCCCAGGAGGGGAGTGTTTCCCCAGGCCCAGGAGGGCAGTGTTTCCCCAAGCCCAGGAGGGCAGTGTTTCCCCAGGCCCAGGAGGGCAGTTTTTCCCCAGGCCCAGGAGGGCAGTGTTTCCCCAGGCCCAGGAGGGCAGTGTTTCCCCAGGCCCAGCAGGGCAGTGTTTCCCCAGGCCCAGAAGGGCAGTGTTTCCCCAGGCCCAGGAGGGGAGTGTTTCCCCAGGCCCAGGAGGGCAGTGTTTCCCCAGGCCCAGGAGGGCAGTGTTTCCCCAGGCCCAGGAGGGGAGTGTTTCCCCAGACACAAGAGGGCAGTGTTTCCCCAGGCCCAGGAGGGCAGTGTTTCCCCAGGCCCAGGAGGGCGGTGTTGCCCCAGGCCCAGGAGGGCAGTGTTTCCCCAGGCCCAGGAGGGCAGTGTTTCCCCAGGCCCAGGAGGGCAGTGTTTCCCCAGGCCCAGGAGGGCAGTGTTTCCCCAGGCCCAGGAGGGGAGTGTTTCCCCAGGCCCAGGAGGGCAGTGTTTCCCCAGGCACAAGCCCAGGAGGGGAATGTTTCCCCAGGCCCAGGAGGGCGGTGTTGCCCCAGGCCCAGGAGGGGAGTGTTTCCCCAGGTCCAGGAGGGGAGTGTTTTCCCACGCCCAGGAGGGCAGTGTTTCCCCAGGCCCAGGAGGGCAGTGTTTCCCCAGGCCCAGGAGGGCAGTGTTTCCCCAGGCCCAGGAGGGCAGTGTTTCTCCAGGCCCAGGAGGGGAGTGTTTCCCCAGGCCCAGGAGGGCAGAGTTTCTCCAGGCCCAGGAGGGCAGTATTTCCCCAGGCCCAGGAGGGCAGTATTTCCCCAGGCACAGGCCCAGGAGGGGAATGTTTCCCCAGGCCCAGGAGGGCGGTGTTGCCCCAGGCCCAGGAGGGGAGTGTTTCCCCAGGTCCAGGAGGGGAGTGTTTTCCCAGGCCCAGGAGGGCAGTCTTTCCCCAGGCCCAGGAGGGCAGTGTTTCCCCAGGCGCAGGTGGGCAGTGTTTCCCCAGGCCGAAGAGGGCAGTGTTTCCCCAGGACCAGGTCCAGGAGGGCAGTGTTTCCCCAGGCCCAGGAGGGCACTGTTTCCCCAGGCCCAGGAGGGCAGTGTTTCCCCAGGCCCAGGAGGGGAGTGTTTCCCCAGGCCTAGGAGGGCAGTGTATGCCCAGGCCCAGGAGGGCAGTGTTTCCCTCGGACCAGGAGGGCAGTGTTTCCCCAGGTCCAGGAGGGCAGTGTTTCCCCAGGCCCAGGAGCGCAGTGTTTCCCCAGGCCCAGGCCCAGGAGGGCAGTTTTTCCCCAGGCCCAGGAGGGCAGTGTTTCCCCAGGCCCAGGAGGGCAGTGTTTCTCCAGGCCCAGGAGGGCAGTGTTTCCCCAGGTCCAGGAGGGCAGTGTTTCCCCAGGCCCAGGAGGGCAGTGTTTCCCCAGGCCCAGGAGGGCAGTGTTTCCCCAGACCCAGGAGGGCAGCGTTTCCCCAGGCCCAGGAGGGAAGTGTTTTCCCAGGCCCAGGAGGGCAGTGTTTCCCCAGGCCCAAGAGGACAGTGTTTCCTCAGGCCCAGGAGGGCAGTGTTTCCCCAGGCCCAGGAGGGCATTGTTTCCCCAGGCCCAGGAGGGCAGTGTTTCCCCAGGCCCAGGAGGGCAGTGTATCCCCAGGCCCAGGAGGGCAGTGTTTCCCCAGGCCCAGGAGGGCAGTGTTTCCCTAGGCCCAGGTGGGCAGTGTTTCCCCAGGCCAGGAGGGCAGTTTTTCCCTAGGCCCAGGCCCAGGAGGGCAGTGTTTCCCCAGGCCCAGGCCCAGGAGGGCAGTGTTCCCCCAGGCCCAGGAGTGCAGTGTTTCCCCAGGCCCAGGAGGGGAGTGTTTCCCCAGGCCCAGGAGGGCAGTGTTTCCCAGGCCCAAGAGGGCAGTGTTTCCCGATGCCCAGGAGGGCAGTGTTTCCCCAGACCCAGGAGGGCAGTGTTTCCCCAGGCCCAGGAGGGCAGTGTTTCCCCAGGCCCAGGAGGGCAGTGTTTCCCCAGGCCCAGGAGGGCAGTGTTTCTCCAGGCCCAGGAGGACAGTGTTTCCCCAGGCCAAGGCCCAGGAGGGCAGTGTTTCCCCAGGCCCAGGAGGACAGTGTTTCTCCAGGCCCAGGAGGGCAGTATTTCTCCAAGCCCAGGAGGGCAGTGTTTCCCCAGGCCCAAGAGGGCAGTGTTTCCCCAGGCCCAGGAGGGGAGTGTTTCCCCAGGCCCAGGAGGGCAGTGTTTCCCCAGGCACAGGCCCAGGAGGGGAATGTTTCCCCAGGCCCAGGAGGGCGGTGTTGCCCCAGGTCCAGGAGGGGAGTGTTTCCTCCGGTCCAGGAGGGGAGTGTTTTCCCAGGCCCAGGAGGGCAGTGTTTCCCCAGGCACAGGAGGGCAGTGTTTCCCCAGGCCCAGGTGGGCAGTGTTTCCCCAGGCCGAAGAGGGCAATGTTTCCCCAGGCCCAGGTCCAGGAGGGCAGTGTTTCCCCAGGCCCAGGTGGGCAGTGTTTCCCCAGGCCCAGGTCCAGGAGGGCAGTGTTTCCCCAGGCCCAGGAGGGCAGTGTTTCCCCAGGCCCAGGAGGGCAGTGTTTCCTCAGGCCCAGGAGGGGAGTGTTTCCCCAGGCCCAGGAGGGCAGTATTTCCCAGGCCCAAGAGGGCAGTGTTTCCCCAGGCCCAGGAGGGCAGTGTTTCCCAGGCCCAGAAGGGCAGTGTTTCCCCAGGCCCAGGAGGGCAGTGTTTCCCAGGCCCAGGAGGGCAGTGTTTCCCCAGGCCCAGGAGGGCAGTGTTTCTCCAGGCCCAGGAGGGGAGTGTTTCCCCAGGCCCAGGAGGGCAGAGTTTCTCCAGGCCCAGGAGGGCAGTGTTTCCCCAGGCCCAGGAGGGCAGTGTTTCCCCAGGCACAGGCCCAGGAGGGGAATGTTTCCCCAGGCCGAGGAGGGCGGTGTTGCCCCAGGCCCAGGAGGGGAGTGTTTCCCCAGGTCCAGGAGGGGAGTGTTTTCCCAGGCCCAGGAGGGCAGTCTTTCCCCGGCCCAGGAGGGCAGTGTTTCCCCAGGCCCAGGTGGGCAGTGTTTCCCCAGGCCGAAGAGGGCAGTGTTTCCCCAGGCCCAGGTCCAGGAGGGCAGTGTTTCCCCAGGCCCAGGAGGGCACTGTTTCCCCAGGCCCAGGTGGGCAGTGTTTCCCCAGGCCCAGGAGGGGAGTGTTTCCCCAGGCCCAGGAGGGCAGTGTTTCCCAGGCCCAAGAGGGCAGTATTTCCCCAGGCCCAGGAGGGCAGTGTTTCCCAGGCCCAGGAGAGCAGTGTTTCCCCAGGCCCAGGAGGGCAGTGTTTCCCAGGCCCAGGAGGGCAGTGTTTCCCCAGGCCCAGGAGGGCAGTGTTTCTCCAGGCCCAGGAGGGGAGTGTTTCCCCAGGCCCAGGAGGGCAGAGTTTCTCCAGGCCCAGGAGGGCAGTGTTTCTCCAGGCCCAGGAGGGCAGTGTTTCCCCAGGCCCAGGCCCAGGAGGGCAGTGTTTCCCCAGGCCCAGGAGGGCAGTGTTTCCCCAGGCCCAGGAGGGCAGTGTTTCCCCAGGCCCAAGAGGGCAGTGTTTCCCCAGGCCCAGGAGGGGAGTGTTTCCCCAGGCCCAGGAGGGCAGTGTTTCCCCAGGCACAGGCCCAGGAGGGGAATGTTTCCCCAGGCCCAGGAGGGCGGTGTTGCCCCAGGCCCAGGAGGGGAGTGTTTCCCCAGGTCCAGGAGGGGAGTGTTTTCCCAGGCCCAGGAGGGCAGTGTTTCCCCAGGCCCAGGAGGGCAGTGTTTCCCCAGGCCCAGGAGGGCAGTGTTTCCCAGGCCCAAGAGGGGAGTGTTTCCCCAGGCCCAGGAGGGCAGAGTTTCTCCAGGCACAGGAGGGCAGTGTTTCTCCAGGCCCAGGAGGGCAGTGTTTCCCGAGTCCCAGGCCCAGGAGGGCAGTGTTTCTCCAGGCCCAGGAGGACAGTGTTTCTCCAGGCCCAGGAGGGCAGTGTTTCCCCAGGCCCAGGAGGGCAGTGTTTCCCCAGGCCCAGGAGGGCAGTGTTTCCCCAGGCCTAGGAGGGCAGTGTATGCCCAGGCCCAGGAGGGCAGTGTTTCCCTAGGACCAGGAGTGCAGTGTTTCCCCAGGTCCAGGAGGGCAGTGTTTCCCCAGGCCCAGGAGGGCAGTGTTTCCCCAGGCCCAGGCCCAGGAGGGCAGTTTTTCCCCAGGCCCAGGAGGGCAGTGTTTCCCCAGGCCCAGGAGGGCAGTGTTTCTCCAGGCCCAGGAGGGCAGTGTTTCCCCAGGTCCAGGAGGGCAGTGTTTCCCCAGGCCAAGGAGGGCAGTGTTTCCCCAGGCCCAGGAGGGCAGTGTTTCCCCAGGCCCAGGAGGGCAGCGTTTCCCCAGGCCCAGGAGGGAAGTGTTTTCCCAGGCCCAGGAGGGCAGTGTTTCCCCAGGCCCAAGAGGGCAGTGTTTCCTCAGGCCCAGGAGGGCAGTGTTTCCCCAGGCCCAGGAGGGCATTGTTTCCCCAGGCCCAGGAGGGCAGTGTTTCCCCAGGCCCAGGAGGGCAGTGTATCCCCAGGCCCAGGAGGGCAGTGTTTCCCCAGGCCCAGGAGGGCAGTGTTTCCCTAGGCCCAGGAGGGCAGTGTTTCCCCAGGCCAGGAGGGCAGTTTTTCCCTAGGCCCAGGCCCAGGAGGGCAGTGTTTCCCCAGGCCCAGGAGGGCAGTGTTCCCCCAGGCCCAGGAGTGCAGTGTTTCCCCAGGCCCAGGAGGGGAGTGTTTCCCCAGGCCCAGGAGGGCAGTGTTTCCCCAGGCCCAGGAGGGCAGTGTTTCCCCAGGCCCAGGAGGGCAGTGTTTCCCCAGGCCCAGGAGGGCAGTGTTTCTCCAGGCCCAGGAGGTCAGTGTTTCCCCAGGCCAAGGCCCAGGTGGGCAGTGTTTCCCCAGGCGCAGGAGGACAGTGTTTCTCCAGGCCCAGGAGGGCAGTGTTTCTCCAAGCTCAGGAGGGCAGTGTTTCCCCAGGCCCAGGAGGGAAGTGTGTCCCCAGGCCCAGGAGGGCAGTGTTTCCCCAGGCCCAGGAGGGCAGTGTATCCCCAGGCCCAGGAGGGCAGTGTTTCCCCAGGCCCAGGAGGGCAGTGTTTCCCTAGGCCCAGGAGGGCAGTGTTTCCCCAGGCCAGGAGGGCAGTTTTTCCCTAGGCCCAGGCCCAGGAGGGCAGTGTTTCCCCAGGCCCAGGAGGGCAGTGTTTCCCAGGCCCAAGAGGGCAGTGTTTCCCGATGCCCAGGAGGGCAGTGTTTCCCCAGACCCAGGAGGGCAGTGTTTCCCCAGGCCCAGGAGGGCAGTGTTTCCCCAGGCCCAGGAGGGCAGTGTTTCCCCAGGCCCAGGAGGGCAGTGTTTCTCCAGGCCCAGGAGGTCAGTGTTTCCCCAGGCCAAGGCCCAGGTGGGCAGTGTTTCCCCAGGCCCAGGAGGACAGTGTTTCTCCAGGCCCAGGAGGGCAGTGTTTCTCCAAGCTCAGGAGGGCAGTGTTTCCCCAGGCCCAGGAGGGAAGTGTGTCCCCAGGCCCAGGAGGGCAGTGTTTCCCTAGGCCCAGGAGGGCAGTGTTTCCCCAGGCCAAGAGGGCAGTGTTTCCCCAGGCACAGGCCCAGGAGGGCAGTGTTTCCCCAGGCCCAGGGCCAGGAGGGCAGTGTTTCCCCAGGCCCAGGAGGGCAGTGTTTCCCCAGGCCCAGGAGGGGAGTGTTTCCCCAGGCCCAGGAGGGCAGTGTTTCCCCAAGCCCAGGAGGGCAGTGTTTCCCCAGGCCCAGGAGGGCAGTTTTTCCCCAGGCCCAGGAGGGCAGTGTTTCCCCAGGCCCAGGAGGGCAGTGTTTCCCCAGGCCCAGCAGGGCAGTGTTTCCCCAGGCCCAGAAGGGCAGTGTTTCCCCAGGCCCAGGAGGGGAGTGTTTCCCCAGGCCCAGGAGGGCAGTGTTTCCCCAGGCCCAGGAGGGCAGTGTTTCCCCAGGCCCAGGAGGGGAGTGTTTCCCCAGACACAAGAGGGCAGTGTTTCCCCAGGCCCAGGAGGGCAGTGTTTCCCCAGGCCCAGGAGGGCGGTGTTGCCCCAGGCCCAGGAGGGCAGTGTTTCCCCAGGCCCAAAAGGGCAGTGTTTCCCCAGGCCCAGGAGGGCAGTGTTTCCCCAGGCCCAGGAGGGGAGTGTTTCCCCAGGCCCAGGAGGGCAGTGTTTCCCCAGGCACAAGCCCAGGAGGGGAATGTTTCCCCAGGCCCAGGAGGGCGGTGTTGCCCCAGGCCCAGGAGGGGAGTGTTTCCCCAGGTCCAGGAGGGGAGTGTTTTCCCACGCCCAGGAGGGCAGTGTTTCCCCAGGCCCAGGAGGGCAGTGTTTCCCCAGGCCCAGGAGGGCAGTGTTTCCCCAGGCCCAGGAGGGCAGTGTTTCTCCAGGCCCAGGAGGGGAGTGTTTCCCCAGGCCCAGGAGGGCAGAGTTTCTCCAGGCCCAGGAGGGCAGTATTTCCCCAGGCCCAGGAGGGCAGTATTTCCCCAGGCACAGGCCCAGGAGGGGAATGTTTCCCCAGGCCCAGGAGGGCGGTGTTGCCCCAGGCCCAGGAGGGGAGTGTTTCCCCAGGTCCAGGAGGGGAGTGTTTTCCCAGGCCCAGGAGGGCAGTCTTTCCCCAGGCCCAGGAGGGCAGTGTTTCCCCAGGCACAGGTGGGCAGTGTTTCCCCAGGCCGAAGAGGGCAGTGTTTCCCCAGGACCAGGTCCAGGAGGGCAGTGTTTCCCCAGGCCCAGGAGGGCACTGTTTCCCCAGGCCCAGGAGGGCAGTGTTTCCACAGGCCCAGGAGGGGAGTGTTTCCCCAGGCCTAGGAGGGCAGTGTATGCCCAGGCCCAGGAGGGCAGTGTTTCCCTAGGACCAGGAGGGCAGTGTTTCCCCAGGTCCAGGAGGGCAGTGTTTCCCCAGGCCCAGGAGCGCAGTGTTTCCCCAGGCCCAGGCCCAGGAGGGCAGTTTTTCCCCAGGCCCAGGAGGGCAGTGTTTCCCCAGGCCCAGGAGGGCAGTGTTTCTCCAGGCCCAGGAGGGCAGTGTTTCCCCAGGTCCAGGAGGGCAGTGTTTCCCCAGGCCCAGGAGGGCAGTGTTTCCCCAGGCCCAGGAGGGCAGTGTTTCCCCAGGCCCAGGAGGGCAGCGTTTCCCCAGGCCCAGGAGGGAAGTGTTTTCCCAGGCCCAGGAGGGCAGTGTTTCCCCAGGCCCAAGAGGACAGTGTTTCCTCAGGCCCAGGAGGGCAGTGTTTCCCCAGGCCCAGGAGGGCATTGTTTCCCCAGGCCCAGGAGGGCAGTGTTTCCCCAGGCCCAGGAGGGCAGTGTATCCCCAGGCCCAGGAGGGCAGTGTTTCCCCAGGCCCAGGAGGGCAGTGTTTCCCTAGGCCCAGGAGGGCAGTGTTTCCCCAGGCCAGGAGGGCAGTTTTTCCCTAGGCCCAGGCCCAGGAGGGCAGTGTTTCCCCAGGCCCAGGCCCAGGAGGGCAGTGTTCCCCCAGGCCCAGGAGTGCAGTGTTTCCCCAGGCCCAGGAGGGGAGTGTTTCCCCAGGCCCAGGAGGGCAGTGTTTCCCAGGCCCAAGAGGGCAGTGTTTCCCGATGCCCAGGAGGGCAGTGTTTCCCCAGACCCAGGAGGGCAGTGTTTCCCCAGGCCCAGGAGGGCAGTGTTTCCCCAGGCCCAGGAGGGCAGTGTTTCCCCAGGCCCAGGAGGGCAGTGTTTCTCCAGGCCCAGGAGGGCAGTGTTTCCCCAGGCCAAGGCCCAGGAGGGCAGTGTTTCCCCAGGCCCAGGAGGACAGTGTTTCTCCAGGCCCAGGAGGGCAGTATTTCTCCAAGCCCAGGAGAGCAGTGTTTCCCCAGGCCCAGGAGGGAAGTGTGTCCCCAGGCCCAGGAGGGCAGTGTTTCCCTAGGCCCAGGAGGGCAGTGTTTCCCCAGGCCAAGAGGGCAGTGTTTCCCCAGGCACAGGCCCAGGAGGGCAGTGTTTCCCCAGGCCCAGGGCCAGGAGGGCAGTGTTTCCCCAGGCCCAGGAGGGCAGTGTTTCCCCAGGCCCAGGAGGGGAGTGTTTCCCCAGGCCCAGGAGGGCAGTGTTTCCCCAAGCCCAGGAGGGCAGTGTTTCCCCAGGCCCAGGAGGGCAGTTTTTCCCCAGGCCCAGGAGGGCAGTGTTTCCCCAGGCCCAGGAGGGCAGTGTTTCCCCAGGCCCAGCAGAGCAGTGTTTCCCCAGGCCCAGGAGGGCAGTGTTTCCCTAGGCCCAGGAGGGGAGTGTTTCCCCAGGCCCAGGAGGGCAGTGTTTCCCCAGGCCCAGGAGGGCAGTGTTTCCCCAGGCCCAGGAGGGGAGTGTTTCCCCAGACCCAAGAGGGCAGTGTTTCCCCAGGCCCAGGAGGGCAGTGTTTCCCCAGGCCCAGGAGGGCGGTGTTGCCCCAGGCCCAGGAGGGCAGTGTTTCCCCTGGCCCAGGAGGGCAGTGTTTCCCCAGGCCCAGGAGGGCAGTGTTTCCCCAGGCCCAGGAGGGGAGTGTTTCCCCAGGCCCAGGAGGGCAGTGTTTCCCCAGGCACAGGCCCAGGAGGGGAATGTTTCCCCAGGCCCAGGAGGGCGGTGTTGCCCCAGGCCCAGGAGGGGAGTGTTTCCCCAGGTCCAGGAGGGGAGTGTTTTCCCACGCCCAGGAGGGCAGTGTTTCCCCAGGCCCAGGAGGGCATTGTTTCCCCAGGCCCAGGAGGGCAGTGTTTCCCCAGGCCCAGGAGGGCAGTGTTTCTCCAGGCCCAGGAGGGGAGTGTTTCCCCAGGCCCAGGAGGGCAGAGTTTCTCCAGGCCCAGGAGGGCAGTATTTCCCCAGGCCCAGGAGGGCAGTATTTCCCCAGGCACAGGCCCAGGAGGGGAATGTTTCCACAGGCCCAGGAGGGCGGTGTTGCCCCAGGCCCAGGAGGGGAGTGTTTCCCCAGGTCCAGGAGGGGAGTGTTTTCCCAGGCCCAGGAGGGCAGTCTTTCCCCAGGCCCAGGAGGGCAGTATTTCCCCAGGCCCAGGTGGGCAGTGTTTCCCCAGGCCGAAGAGGGCAGTGTTTCCCCAGGACCAGGTCCAGGAGGGCAGTGTTTCCCCAGGCCCAGGAGGGCAGTGTTTCCCCAGGCCCAGGAGGGGAGTGTTTCCCCAGGCCCAGGAGGGCAGTGTTTCCCAGGCCCAAGAGGGCAGTATTTCCCCAGGCCCAGGAGGGCAGTGTTTCCCAGGCCCAGGAGGGCAGTGTTTCCCCAGGCCCAGGAGGGCAGTGTTTCCCAGGCCCAGGAGGGCAGTGTTTCCCCAGGCCCAGGAGGGCAGTGTTTCTCCAGGCCCAGGAGGGGAGTGTTTCCCCAGGCCCAGGAGGGCAGAGTTTCTCCAGGCCCAGGAGGGCAGTGTTTCTCCAGGCCCAGGAGGGCAGTGTTTCCCCAGGCCCAGGAGGGCAGTGTTTCCCCAGGCACAGGCCCAGGAGGGGAATGTTTCCCCAGGCCCAGGAGGGCGGTGTTGCCCCAGGCCCAAAGGGGAGTGTTTCCCCAGGTCCAGGAGGGGAGTGTTTTCCCAGGCCCAGGAGGGCAGTGTTTCCCCAGGCCCAGGAGGGCAGTGTTTCCCCAGGCCCAGGTGGGCAGTGTTTCCCCAGGCCGAAGAGGGCAATGTTTCCCCAGGCCCAGGTCCAGGAGGGCAGTGTTTCCCCAGGCCCAGGAGGGCAGTGTTTCCCCAGGCCCAGGAGGGCAGTGTTTCCCCAGGCCCAGGAGGGGAGTGTTTCCCCAGGCCCCGGAGGGCAGTGTTTCCCAGGCCCAAGAGGGCAGTGTTTCCCCAGGCCCAGGAGGGCAGTGTTTCCCAGGCCCAGGAGGGCAGTGTTTCCCCAGGCCCAGGAGGGCAGTGTTTCTCCAGGCCCAGGAGGGATTGTTTCCCCAGGCCCAGGAGGGCAGAGTTTCTCCAGGCACAGGAGGGCAGTGTTTCTCCAGGCCCAGGAGGGCAGTGTTTCCCCAGTCCCAGGCCCAGGAGGGCAGTTTTTCCCCAGGCCCAGGAGGGCAATGTTTCCCCAGGCCCAGGAGGGCAGTGTTTCTCCAGGCCCAGGAGGGGAGTGTTTCCCCAGGCCCAGGAGGGCAGTGTTTCCCCAGGCCAGGAGGGCAGTGTTTCCCCAGGCCCAGGAGGGCAGTGTTTCCCCAGACCCAGGAGGGCAGCGTTTCCCCAGGCCCAGGAGGGAAGTGTTTTCCCAGGCCCAGGAGGGCAGTGTTTCCCCAGGCCCAAGAGGGCAGTGTTTCCTCAGGCCCAGGAGGGCAGTGTTTCCCCAGGCCCAGGAGGGCATTGTTTCCCCAGGCCCAGGAGGGCAGTGTATCCCCAGGCCCAGGAGGGCAGTGTATCCCCAGGCACAGGAGGGCAGTGTTTCCCCAGGCCCAGGAGGGCAGTGTTTCCCTAGGCCCAGGAGGGCAGTGTTTCCCCAGTCCAGGAGGGCAGTTTTTCCCTAGGCCCAGGCCCAGGAGGGCAGTGTTTCCCCAGGCCCAGGCCCAGGAGGGCAGTGTTTCCCCAGGCCCAGGAGGGCCTGTTTCCCCAGGCCCAGGAGGGGAGTGTTTCCCCAGGCCCAGGAGGGCAGTGTTTCCCAGGCCCAAGAGGGCAGTGTTTCCCGATGCCCAGGAGGGCAGTGTTTCCCCAGACCCAGGAGGGCAGTGTTTCTCCATGCCCAGGAGGGGAGTGTTTCCCCAGGCCCAGGAGGGCAGTGTTTCTCCAGGCCCAGGAGGGCAGTGTTTCTCCAGGCCCAGGAGGGCAGTGTTTCCCCAGGCCAAGGCCCAGGAGGGCAGTGTTTCCCCAGGCCCAGGAGGACAGTGTTTCTCCAGGCCCAGGAGGGCAGTGTTTCCCCAGGCCCAGGAGGGAAGTGTATCCCCAGGCCCAGGTGGGCAGTGTTTCCCCAGGCCTAGGAGGGCAGTGTATCCCCAGGCCCAGGAGGGCAGTGTTTCCCTCGGCCAAGGAGGGCAGTGTTTCCCCAGGCACAGGAGGGCAGTGTTTCCCCAGGCCCAGGAGGGCAGTGTTTCCCCAGGCCCAGGAGGGCAGTGTTTCCCCAGGCCCAGGAGGGCAGTGTTTCCCCAGGCCCAGGAGGGCAGTGTTTCCCCAGGCCCAGGAGGGGAGTGTTTCCCCAGGCCCAGGAGGGCAGTGTTTCCCCAGGCCCAGGAGGACAGTGTTTCCCTAGGCCCAGGAGGGCAGTGTTTCCCCAGGCCAAGAGGGCAGTGTTTCCCCAGGCCCAGGAGGGCAGTGTTTCCCCAGGCCCAAGAGGACAGTGTTTCCTCAGGCCCAGGAGGGCAGTGTTTCCCCAGGCCCAGGAGGGCAGTGTATCCCCAGGCCCAGGAGGGCAGTGTTTCCCCAGGCCCAGGAGGGCAGTGTTTCCCTAGGCCCAGGAGGGCAGTGTTTCCCAGGCCCAAGAGGGCAGTGTTTCCCGATGCCCAGGAGGGCAGTGTTTCCCCAGACCCAGGAGGGCAGTGTTTCCCCAGGCCCAGGAGGGCAGTGTTTCCCCAGGCCCAGGAGGGCAGTGTTTCCCCAGGCCCAGGAGGGCAGTGTTTCTCCAGGCCCAGGAGGGCAGTGTTTCCCCAGGCCAAGGCCCAGGAGGGCAGTGTTTCCCCAGGCCCAGGAGGACAGTGTTTCTCCAGGCCCAGGAGGGCAGTATATCTCCAAGCCCAGGAGGGCAGTGTTTCCCCAGGCCCAGGAGGGAAGTGTGTCCCCAGGCCCAGGAGGGCAGTGTTTCCCTAGGCCCAGGAGGGCAGTGTTTCCCCAGGCCAAGAGGGCAGTGTTTCCCCAGGCACAGGCACAGGAGGGCAGTGTTTCCCCAGGCCCAGGGCCAGGAGGGCAGTGTTTCCCCAGGCCCAGGAGGGCAGTGTTTCCCCAGGCCCAGGAGGGGAGTGTTTCCCCAGGCCCAAGAGGGCAGTGTTTCCCCAAGCCCAGGAGGGCAGTGTTTCCCCAGGCCCAGGAGGGCAGTTTTTCCCCAGGCCCAGGAGGGCAGTGTTTCCCCAGGCCCAGGAGGGCAGTGTTTCCCCAGGCCCAGCAGGGCAGTGTTTCCCCAGGCCCAGGAGGGCAGTGTTTCCCCAGGCCCAGGAGGGGAGTGTTTCCCCAGGCCCAGGAGGGCAGTGTTTCCCCAGGCCCAGGAGGGCAGTGTTTCCCCAGGCCCAGGAGGGGAGTGTTTCCCCAGACCCAAGAGGGCAGTGTTTCCCCAGGCCCAGGAGGGCAGTGTTTCCCCAGGCCCAGGAGGGCGGTGTTGCCCCAGGCCCAGGAGGGCAGTGTTTCCCCTGGCCCAGGAGGGCAGTGTTTCCCCAGGCCCAGGAGGGCAGTGTTTCCCCAGGCCCAGGAGGGGAGTGTTTCCCCAGGCCCAGGAGGGCAGTGTTTCCCCAGGCACAGGCCCAGGAGGGGAATGTTTCCCCAGGCCCAGGAGGGCGGTGTTGCCCCAGGCCCAGGAGGGGAGTGTTTCCCCAGGTCCAGGAGGGGAGTGTTTTCCCACGCCCAGGAGGGCAGTGTTTCCACAGGCCCAGGAGGGCAGTGTTTCCCCAGGCCCAGGAGGGCAGTGTTTCCCCAGGCCCAGGAGGGCAGTGTTTCTCCAGGCCCAGGAGGGGAGTGTTTCCCCAGGCCCAGGAGGGCAGAGTTTCTCCAGGCCCAGGAGGGCAGTATTTCCCCAGGCCCAGGAGGGCAGTATTTCCCCAGGCACAGGCCCAGGAGGGGAATGTTTCCACAGGCCCAGGAGGGCGGTGTTGCCCCAGGCCCAGGAGGGGAGTGTTTCCCCAGGTCCAGGAAAGGAGTGTTTTCCCAGGCCCAGGAGGGCAGTCTTTCCCCAGGCCCAGGAGGGCAGTATTTCCCCAGGCCCAGGTGGGCAGTGTTTCCCCAGGCCAAAGAGGGCAGTGTTTCCCCAGGACCAGGTCCAGGAGGGCAGTGTTTCCCCAGGCCCAGGAGGGCACTGTTTCCCCAGGCCCAGGAGGGCAGTGTTTCCCCAGGCCCAGGAGGGGAGTGTTTCCCCAGGCCCAGGAGGGCAGTGTTTCCCAGGCCCAAGAGGGCAGTATTTCCCCAGGCCCAGGAGGGCAGTGTTTCCCAGGCCCAGGAGGGCAGTGTTTCCCCAGGCCCAGGAGGGCAGTGTTTCCCAGGCCCAGGAGGGCAGTGTTTCCCCAGGCCCAGGAGGGCAGTGTTTCTCCAGGCCCAGGAGGGGAGTGTTTCCCCAGGCCCAGGAGGGCAGAGTTTCTCCAGGCCCAGGAGGGCAGTGTTTCTCCAGGCCCAGGAGGGCAGTGTTTCCCCAGGCCCAGGAGGGCAGTGTTTCCCCAGGCACAGGCCCAGGAGGGGAATGTTTCCCCAGGCCCAGGAGGGCGGTGTTGCCCCAGGCCCAGGAGGGGAGTGTTTCCCCAGGTCCAGGAGGGGAGTGTTTTCCCAGGCCCAGGAGGGCAGTGTTTCCCCAGGCCCAGGAGGGCAGTGTTTCCCCAGGCCCAGGTGGGCAGTGTTTCCCCAGGCCGAAGAGGGCAATGTTTCCCCAGGCCCAGGTCCAGGAGGGCAGTGTTTCCCCAGGCCCAGGAGGGCAGTGTTTCCCCAGGCCCAGGAGGGCAGTGTTTCCCCAGGCCCAGGAGGGGAGTGTTTCCCCAGGCCCCGGAGGGCAGTGTTTCCCAGGCCCAAGAGGGCAGTGTTTCCCCAGGCCCAGGAGGGCAGTGTTTCCCAGGCCCAGGAGGGCAGTGTTTCCCCAGGCCCAGGAGGGCAGTGTTTCTCCAGGCCCAGGAGGGATTGTTTCCCCAGGCCCAGGAGGGCAGAGTTTCTCCAGGCACAGGAGGGCAGTGTTTCTCCAGGCCCAGGAGGGCAGTGTTTCCCCAGTCCCAGGCCCAGGAGGGCAGTTTTTCCCCAGGCCCAGGAGGGCAATGTTTCCCCAGGCCCAGGAGGGCAGTGTTTCTCCAGGCCCAGGAGGGGAGTGTTTCCCCAGGCCCAGGAGGGCAGTGTTTCCCCAGGCCAGGAGGGCAGTGTTTCCCCAGGCCCAGGAGGGCAGTGTTTCCCCAGACCCAGGAGGGCAGCGTTTCCCCAGGCCCAGGAGGGAAGTGTTTTCCCAGGCCCAGGAGGGCAGTGTTTCCCCAGGCCCAAGAGGGCAGTGTTTCCTCAGGCCCAGGAGGGCAGTGTTTCCCCAGGCCCAGGAGGGCATTGTTTCCCCAGGCCCAGGAGGGCAGTGTATCCCCAGGCCCAGGAGGGCAGTGTATCCCCAGGCACAGGAGGGCAGTGTTTCCCCAGGCCCAGGAGGGCAGTGTTTCCCTAGGCCCAGGAGGGCAGTGTTTCCCCAGTCCAGGAGGGCAGTTTTTCCCTAGGCCCAGGCCCAGGAGGGCAGTGTTTCCCCAGGCCCAGGCCCAGGAGGGCAGTGTTTCCCCAGGCCCAGGAGGGCCTGTTTCCCCAGGCCCAGGAGGGGAGTGTTTCCCCAGGCCCAGGAGGGCAGTGTTTCCCAGGCCCAAGAGGGCAGTGTTTCCCGATGCCCAGGAGGGCAGTGTTTCCCCAGACCCAGGAGGGCAGTGTTTCTCCATGCCCAGGAGGGGAGTGTTTCCCCAGGCCCAGGAGGGCAGTGTTTCTCCAGGCCCAGGAGGGCAGTGTTTCTCCAGGCCCAGGAGGGCAGTGTTTCCCCAGGCCAAGGCCCAGGAGGGCAGTGTTTCCCCAGGCCAAGGCCCAGGAGGACAGTGTTTCTCCAGGCCCAGGAGGGCAGTGTTTCCCCAGGCCCAGGAGGGAAGTGTATCCCCAGGCCCAGGTGGGCAGTGTTTCCCCAGGCCTAGGAGGGCAGTGTATCCCCAGGCCCAGGAGGGCAGTGTTTCCCTCGGCCAAGGAGGGCAGTGTTTCCCCAGGCACAGGAGGGCAGTGTTTCCCCAGGCCCAGGAGGGCAGTGTTTCCCCAGGCCCAGGAGGGCAGTGTTTCCCCAGGCCCAGGAGGGCAGTGTTTCCCCAGGCCCAGGAGGGCAGTGTTTCCCCAGGCCCAGGAGGGGAGTGTTTCCCCAGGCCCAGGAGGGCAGTGTTTCCCCAGGCCCAGGAGGACAGTGTTTCCCTAGGCCCAGGAGGGCAGTGTTTCCCCAGGCCAAGAGGGCAGTGTTTCCCCAGGCCCAGGAGGGCAGTGTTTCCCCAGGCCCAAGAGGGCAGTGTTTCCTCAGGCCCAGGAGGGCAGTGTTTCCCCAGGCCCAGGAGGGCATTGTTTCCCCAGGCCCAGGAGGGCAGTGTTTCCCCAGGCCCAGGAGGGCAGTGTATCCCCAGGCCCAGGAGGGCAGTGTTTCCCCAGGCCCAGGAGGGCAGTGTTTCCCTAGGCCCAGGAGGGCAGTGTTTCCCCAGGCCAGGAGGGCAGTTTTTCCCTAGGCCCAGGCCCAGGAGGGCAGTGTTTCCCCAGGCCCAGGCCCAGGAGGGCAGTGTTCCCCCAGGCCCAGGAGTGCAGTGTTTCCCCAGGCCCAGGAGGGGAGTGTTTCCCCAGGCCCAGGAGGGCAGTGTTTCCCAGGCCCAAGAGGGCAGTGTTTCCCGATGCCCAGGAGGGCAGTGTTTCCCCAGACCCAGGAGGGCAGTGTTTCCCCAGGCCCAGGAGGGCAGTGTTTCCCCAGGCCCAGGAGGGCAGTGTTTCCCCAGGCCCAGGAGGGCAGTGTTTCTCCAGGCCCAGGAGGGCAGTGTTTCCCCAGGCCAAGGCCCAGGAGGGCAGTGTTTCCCCAGGCCCAGGAGGACAGTGTTTCTCCAGGCCCAGGAGGGCAGTATATCTCCAAGCCCAGGAGGGCAGTGTTTCCCCAGGCCCAGGAGGGAAGTGTGTCCCCAGGCCCAGGAGGGCAGTGTTTCCCTAGGCCCAGGAGGGCAGTGTTTCCCCAGGCCAAGAGGGCAGTGTTTCCCCAGGCACAGGCACAGGAGGGCAGTGTTTCCCCAGGCCCAGGGCCAGGAGGGCAGTGTTTCCCCAGGCCCAGGAGGGCAGTGTTTCCCCAGGCCCAGGAGGGGAGTGTTTCCCCAGGCCCAGGAGGGCAGTGTTTCCCCAAGCCCAGGAGGGCAGTGTTTCCCCAGGCCCAGGAGGGCAGTTTTTCCCCAGGCCCAGGAGGGCAGTGTTTCCCCAGGCCCAGGAGGGCAGTGTTTCCCCAGGCCCAGCAGGGCAGTGTTTCCCCAGGCCCAGGAGGGCAGTGTTTCCCCAGGCCCAGGAGGGGAGTGTTTCCCCAGGCCCAGGAGGGCAGTGTTTCCCCAGGCCCAGGAGGGCAGTGTTTCCCCAGGCCCAGGAGGGGAGTGTTTCCCCAGACCAAAGAGGGCAGTGTTTCCCCAGGCCCAGGAGGGCAGTGTTTCCCCAGGCCCAGGAGGGCGGTGTTGCCCCAGGCCCAGGAGGGCAGTGTTTCCCCTGGCCCAGGAGGGCAGTGTTTCCCCAGGCCCAGGAGGGCAGTGTTTCCCCAGGCCCAGGAGGGGAGTGTTTCCCCAGGCCCAGGAGTGCAGTGTTTCCCCAGGCACAGGCCCAGGAGGGGAATGTTTCCCCAGGCCCAGGAGGGCGGTGTTGCCCCAGGCCCAGGAGGGGAGTGTTTCCCCAGGTCCAGGAGGGGAGTGTTTTCCCACGCCCAGGAGGGCAGTGTTTCCACAGGCCCAGGAGGGCAGTGTTTCCCCAGGCCCAGGAGGGCAGTGTTTCCCCAGGCCCAGGAGGGCAGTGTTTCTCCAGGCCCAGGAGGGGAGTGTTTCCCCAGGCCCAGGAGGGCAGAGTTTCTCCAGGCCCAGGAGGGCAGTATTTCCCCAGGCCCAGGAGGGCAGTATTTCCCCAGGCACAGGCCCAGGAGGGGAATGTTTCCACAGGCCCAGGAGGGCGGTGTTGCCCCAGGCCCAGGAGGGGAGTGTTTCCCCAGGTCCAGGAGGGGAGTGTTTTCCCAGGCCCAGGAGGGCAGTCTTTCCCCAGGCCCAGGAGGGCAGTATTTCCCCAGGCCCAGGTGGGCAGTGTTTCCCCAGGCCAAAGAGGGCAGTGTTTCCCCAGG
Source organism: Pristiophorus japonicus (assembly GCF_044704955.1). Taxonomy (NCBI): domain Eukaryota; kingdom Metazoa; phylum Chordata; class Chondrichthyes; family Pristiophoridae; genus Pristiophorus; species Pristiophorus japonicus. The sequence continues at coordinate 3,325,141 of NC_091985.1, read as the reverse complement.
ACCAGGTCCAGGAGGGCAGTGTTTCCCCAGGCCCAGGAGGGCACTGTTTCCCCAGGCCCAGGAGGGCAGTGTTTCCCCAGGCCCAGGAGGGGAGTGTTTCCCCAGGCCCAGGAGGGCAGTGTTTCCCAGGCCCAAGAGGGCAGTATTTCCCCAGGCCCAGGAGGGCAGTGTTTCCCAGGCCCAGGAGGGCAGTGTTTCCCCAGGCCCAGGAGGGCAGTGTTTCCCAGGCCCAGGAGGGCAGTGTTTCCCCAGGCCCAGGAGGGCAGTGTTTCTCCAGGCCCAGGAGGGGAGTGTTTCCCCAGGCCCAGGAGGGCAGAGTTTCTCCAGGCCCAGGAGGGCAGTGTTTCTCCAGGCCCAGGAGGGCAGTGTTTCCCCAGGCCCAGGAGGGCAGTGTTTCCCCAGGCACAGGCCCAGGAGGGGAATGTTTCCCCAGGCCCAGGAGGGCGGTGTTGCCCCAGGCCCAGGAGGGGAGTGTTTCCCCAGGTCCAGGAGGGGAGTGTTTTCCCAGGCCCAGGAGGGCAGTGTTTCCCCAGGCCCAGGAGGGCAGTGTTTCCCCAGGCCCAGGTGGGCAGTGTTTCCCCAGGCCGAAGAGGGCAATGTTTCCCCAGGCCCAGGTCCAGGAGGGCAGTGTTTCCCCAGGCCCAGGAGGGCAGTGTTTCCCCAGGCCCAGGAGGGCAGTGTTTCCCCAGGCCCAGGAGGGGAGTGTTTCCCCAGGCCCCAGAGGGCAGTGTTTCCCAGGCCCAAGAGGGCAGTGTTTCCCCAGGCCCAGGAGGGCAGTGTTTCCCAGGCCCAGGAGGGCAGTGTTTCCCCAGGCCCAGGAGGGCAGTGTTTCTCCAGGCCCAGGAGGGATTGTTTCCCCAGGCCCAGGAGGGCAGAGTTTCTCCAGGCACAGGAGGGCAGTGTTTCTCCAGGCCCAGGAGGGCAGTGTTTCCCCAGTCCCAGGCCCAGGAGGGCAGTTTTTCCCCAGGCCCAGGAGGGCAATGTTTCCCCAGGCCCAGGAGGGCAGTGTTTCTCCAGGCCCAGGAGGGGAGTGTTTCCCCAGGCCCAGGAGGGCAGTGTTTCCCCAGGCCAGGAGGGCAGTGTTTCCCCAGGCCCAGGAGGGCAGTGTTTCCCCAGACCCAGGAGGGCAGCGTTTCCCCAGGCCCAGGAGGGAAGTGTTTTCCCAGGCCCAGGAGGGCAGTGTTTCCCCAGGCCCAAGAGGGCAGTGTTTCCTCAGGCCCAGGAGGGCAGTGTTTCCCCAGGCCCAGGAGGGCATTGTTTCCCCAGGCCCAGGAGGGCAGTGTTTCCCCAGGCCCAGGAGGGCAGTGTATCCCCAGGCACAGGAGGGCAGTGTTTCCCCAGGCCCAGGAGGGCAGTGTTTCCCTAGGCCCAGGAGGGCAGTGTTTCCCCAGTCCAGGAGGGCAGTTTTTCCCTAGGCCCAGGCCCAGGAGGGCAGTGTTTCCCCAGGCCCAGGCCCAGGAGGGCAGTGTTTCCCCAGGCCCAGGAGGGCCTGTTTCCCCAGGCCCAGGAGGGGAGTGTTTCCCCAGGCCCAGGAGGGCAGTGTTTCCCAGGCCCAAGAGGGCAGTGTTTCCCGATGCCCAGGAGAGCAGTGTTTCCCCAGACCCAGGAGGGCAGTGTTTCTCCATGCCCAGGAGGGGAGTGTTTCCCCAGGCCCAGGAGGGCAGTGTTTCTCCAGGCCCAGGAGGGCAGTGTTTCTCCAGGCCCAGGAGGGCAGTGTTTCCCCAGGCCAAGGCCCAGGAGGGCAGTGTTTCCCCAGGCCCAGGAGGACAGTGTTTCTCCAGGCCCAGGAGGGCAGTGTTTCCCCAGGCCCAGGAGGGAAGTGTATCCCCAGGCCCAGGTGGGCAGTGTTTCCCCAGGCCTAGGAGGGCAGTGTATCCCCAGGCCCAGGAGGGCAGTGTTTCCCTCGGCCAAGGAGGGCAGTGTTTCCCCAGGCACAGGAGGGCAGTGTTTCCCCAGGCCCAGGAGGGCAGTGTTTCCCCAGGCCCAGGAGGGCAGTGTTTCCCCAGGCCCAGGAGGGCAGTGTTTCCCCAGGCCCAGGAGGGGAGTGTTTCCCCAGGCCCAGGAGGGCAGTGTTTCCCCAGGCCCAGGAGGGCAGTGTTTCCCTAGGCCCAGGAGGGCAGTGTTTCCCCAGGCCAAGAGGGCAGTGTTTCCCCAGGCCCAGGCCCAGGAGGGCAGTGTTTCCCCAGGCCCAGGGCCAGGAGGGCAGTGTTTCCCCAGGCCCAGGAGGGCAGTGTTTCCCCAGGACCAGGAGGGCAGTGTTTCCCCAGGCCCAGGAGGGCAGTGTTTCCCCAGGCCCAGGACGGCAGTGTTTCCCCAGGCCCAGGAGGGGAGTGTTTCCCCAGGCCCAGGAGGGGAGTGTTTCCCCAGGCCCAAGAGGGCAGTGTTTCCCCAGGCCCAGGAGGGCAGTGTTTCCCCAGGCCCAGGAGGGCGGTGTTGCCCCAGGCCCAGGAGGGCAGTGTTTCCCCAGGCCCAGGAGGGCAGTGTTTCCCCAGGCCCAGGAGGGCAGTGTTTCCCCAGGCCCAGGAGGGCAGTGTTTCCCCAGGCCCAGGAGGGCAGCGTATCCCTAGGCCCAGGAGGGCAGTGTTTCCCCAGGCCCAGGAGGGCAGTGTTTCCCTAGGCCCAGAAGGGCAGTGTTTCCGCAGGCCAGGAGGGCAGTGTTTCCCCAGGCCCAGGCCCAGGAGGGCAGTGTTTCCCTAGGCCCAGGCCCAGGAGGGCAGTGTTTCCCCAGGCCCAGGAGGGCAGTGTTTCCCCAGGCCCAGGAGGGGAGTGTTTCCCCAGGCCCAGGAGGGCAGTGTTTCCCCAGGCCCAGGAGGGCAGTGTTTCCCCAGGCCCAGGAGGGCAGTGTTTCCCCAGGCCCAGGAGGGGAGTGTTTCCCCAGGCCCAGGAGGGCAGTGTTTCCCCAGGCCCAAGAGGGCAGTGTTTCCCCAGGCCCAGGAGGGCAGTGTTTCCCCAGGACCAGGAGGGCAGTGTTTCCCCAGGCACAGGCCCAGGAGGGCAGTGTTTCCCCAGGCCCAGGAGGGCAGTGTTTCCCCAGGCCCAGGAGGGGAGTGTTTCCCCAGGCCCAGGAGGGGAGTGTTTCCCCAGGCCCAAGAGGGCAGTGTTTCCCCAGGCCCAGGAGGGCAGTGTTTCCCCAGGCCCAGGAGGGCAGTGTTTCCCCCGGCCCAAGAGGGCAGTATTTCCCCAGGCCCAGGAGGGCTGTGTTTCCCCAGGCCCAGGAGGGCAGTGTTTCCCCAGGCCCAGGAGGGCAGTGTTTCCCCAGGCCCAGGAGGGGAGTGTTTCCCCAGGCCCAGGAGGGCAGTGTTTCCCAGTCCCAGGAGGGGAGTGTTTCCCAGGCCCAGGAGGGGAGTGTTTCCCCAGGCCCAGGAGGGCAGTGTTTCCCCAGGCCCAGGAGGGCAGTGTTTCCCCAGGCCAGGAGGGGAGTGTTTCCCCAGGCCCAGGAGGGGAGTGTTTCCCCAGGCCAGGAGGGGAGTGTTTCCCCAGACCCAGGAGGGCAGTGTTTCCCCAGGCCAGGAGGGGAGTGTTTCCCTAGGCCCAGGAGGGCAGTGTTTCCCAGGCCCAGGAGGGCAGTGTTTCCCCAGGCCCAGGAGGGCGGTGTTTCCCCAGGCCCAGGAGGGCAGTGTTTCCCCAGGCCCAGGAGGGGAGTGTTTCCCCAGGCCCAGGAGGGCAGTGTTTCCCCAGGCCCAGGAGGGCAGTGTTTCCCCCGGCCCTGGAGGGGAGTGTTTCTGCACAGCCCATGCCAAGGACAAGTGTGTCTTATTTAAGGAAATCCAGCACAGATGTGTTAAATGCAAATCGTGTTTAACTAAGTTGATCGAGATTTTTGATGAGGTTACAGAGAAGTTTGATGAGGGAAATGTTGTTGATGTGATGTATATGGACAAAAGGCATTTGACAAAGTGCCACATTATCGGCTTGCCTGAAAAGTTGAAGCCCGTGGAATAAAATGGACAGGGGCAGCATGTATATGGAATTGGCTCAGTGACAGGAAACAGAGAGTAGTGGTGAATGGTCCTGGGACCACTGCTTTTCTTTATACATATTAATGACTTGGATGTGGGTGTTCAGTGCACAATTTCAAAATTTGCAGATGACAAAAAACTTGGAAGTATCGTGAACTGTGAGGAGGATAGTGACAGACATCAAGAGGACAGTCTGGTGGGATGGAGCGACACGTGGCAGATGAAACTTAACGCAGAAAAGTGTGAAGGATTGCATTTTGGTGAAAAGACCGGAGAAGCTGAGGTTGTTCCCCTTAGAGCAGAGAAGTTTGAGAGGAGATTTAATAAAGGTGTTCAAAATCATGAGGGGTCTGGACTAAATAGAGAGAGAAACTGTTCCCATTGGCAGAAGGGTCAAGAACCAGAGGACACAGATTTGTTTCACAGCGAGTAGTTAGGATCTGGAATGCACTGCTTGAAAGGGTGGTGGAGGCAGATACAATTTTATCTTTTAAAAGTGAGTGGATAAGTCTCTGAAGGATCAGAATTCGCAGGGCTATGGGGAAAGGGCGGGAGAGTGGGACTAGCTGAGAGTTGGCATGGGCTGTAACCATTCTATGATTCTATATAGAAACATACAAACATAGAAAATAGGTGCAGGAGTAGGCCATTCGGCACTTCGAGCCTGCACCACCATTCAATAAGATCATGGCTGATCATTCACTTCAGTACCCCTTTCCTGCTTTCTCTCCATACTCATCGATCTCTTTAGCCGTAAGGGCCATATCTAACTCCCTCTTGAATATATCCAATGAACTGGCCTCAACAACTCTCTGCGGCAGGGAATTCCACAGGTTCACAACTCTCTGAGTGAAGAAGTTTCTCCTCATCTCGGTCCTAAATGGTCTACCCCTTATCCTTAGACTGTGACCCCTGGTTCTGGACTTCCCCAACATCGGGAACATTCTTCCTGCATCTAACCTGTCTAATTCCGTCAGAATTTTATATGTTTCTATGAGAACCCCTCTCATCCTTCTAAATTCCAGTGAATATAAGCCTAGTCGATCCAGTCTCTCCTCATATGTCAGTCCTGCCATCCCGGGAATCAGTCTGGTGAACCTTCGCTGCACTCCCTCAATAGCAAGAACATCCTTCCTCAGATTAGGCGACCAAAACTGAACACAATATTCCAGGTGTGGCCTCACTAAGGCCCTGTACAACTGTAGCAACACCTCCCTGCTCCTATACTCAAATCCCCTAGCTATGAAGGCCAACATGCCATTTGCCTTCTTCACTGCCTGCTGTACCTGCATGCCAACTTTCAATGACTGATGTACCATGACACCCAGGTCTCGTTGCACCTCACCTTTTACTAATCTGTCACCATTCAGATAATAATTTGCCTTCCTGTTTTTGCCACCAAAGTGGATAACCTCACATTTATCCACATTATACTGCATCTGCCATGCATTTGCCCACTCACCTAACCTGTCCAAGTCACCCTGCAGCCTCTCAGCATCCTCCTCACAGCTCACACCGCCACCCAGTTTAGTGTCATCTGCAAACTTGGAGATATTACATTCAATTCCTTCGTCCAACTCATTAATGTATATTGTAAATAGCTGGAGACCCAGCAGTGAATCGTGCAGTACCCCGCTAGTCACTGCCTGCCATTCTGAAATGGACCCGTTTATCCCGACTCTTTGCTTCCTGTCTGCCAACCAGTTCTCTATCCACGTCAGTACATTACCCCCAATACCATGTGCTTTGATTTTGCACACCAATCTCTTGTGTGGGACCTTGTCAAAAGTCTTTTGAAAGTTCAAATACACCACATCCACTGGTTCTCCCTTGTCCACTCTACCAGTTACATCCTCAAAAAATTCTACATTTTTGTCAAGCATGATTTCCCTTTCATAAATCCATGCTGACTTGGACCGATCCTGTCACTGCTTTCCAAATGCACTTTAATAATTGATTCTAACATTTTCCCCACTACTGATGTCAGGCTAACTGGTCTATAATTACCCGTTTTCTCTCTCCCTCCTTTTTTAAAAAGTGGGGTTACATTAGCTACCCTCCAGTCCATAGGAACTGATCCAGAGTCTATGGAATGTTGGAAAATGATCACCAATGCATCCACTATTTCTAGGGCCACTTTCTTAAGTACTCTGGGATGCAGACTATCAGGCCCTGGGGACTTATCGGCCTTCAATCTCATCAATTTCCCCAACACAATTTCCTGCCTAATAGTCTGAATCCTTCAGTTCCTCCTTCTCACTAGACCCTCGGTCCCCTAGTATTTCCGGAAGGTTATTTGTGTCTTCCTTCGTGAAGACAGAACCAAAGTATTTGTTCAATTGGTCTGCCATTTCTTTGTTCCCCATTATAAATGCAGCTGATTCTGACTGCAAGGGACCTACGTTTGTTTTCACTAATCTTTTTCTCTTCACATATCTATAGAAGCTTTTGCAGTCAGTTTTTATGTTCCCAGCAAGCTTCCTCTCATACTCTATTTTCCCCTCCTAATTAAACCCTTTGTCCTCCTCTGCTGAATTCTAAATTTTTCCCAGTCCTCTGGTTTGCTGCTTTTTCTGGCCAATTTATATGCCTCTTCCCTGGATTTAACACTATCCCTAATTTCCCTTGTTAGCCACGGTTGAGCCACCTTTCCCGTTTTATTTTTACTCCAGACAGGGATGTACAATTGTTGAAGTTCATCCATGTGATCTTTAAATGTTTGCCATTGTCTATCCACCGTCAACCCTTTAAGTATCATTCGCCAGTCTATCCTAGCCAATTCACGTCTCATACCATCGAAGTTACCTTTCTTTAAGTTCAGGACCCTAGTCTCTGAATTAACGGTGTCACTCTCCATCTTAAGGAAGAATTCTATCTTATTATGGTCACTCTTCCCCAAGGGGCCCCGCACAACGTTAGGTTTCGAACAGTGTGCAGTTCTGGGCCCCACAGCGTAGGATGTTATGGATGGATGCAGGTTCTGATTTCTGAACACCATCCCATCAGCCGATCCCACTGAGATTACCTGCTCAGATAACGCGGCAGGTTATCGACCTTTAACACGGGCTGATTGATCTCGCTGAGGTAGGTGTAGATGCAAATAATCATTGAGAGAGTGAGGAGCTTCCAAACCGAGTGTAAATGAAGAAAGGCAGCACAGGTGACCATCACTAACACCCCGCACAGCATAAAATCCTGAGGAAAGACATAAGGCAGAGTTACAGCAACTCCTGACAGTCCTACTGACTCCAGCTACTTCATTATTCACTCCAAAGGGTCCCACCTCCGCTGGAGAAGGGCTTCACAGACACCTTCGAGTTAAACCGTTGTACAAGTGCCAACTGATCTTCACAAATACCCGAGATTGACCCTCACTCACTCCCCGGACTGACCCTCACTCCCCAGACTGACCCTCACTCCCCGCACTGACCCTCACTCACACCCCGGACTGACCCTCACTCACTCCCCGGACTGACCCTCACTCTCCAGACTGACCCTCACTCCCCGCACTGACCCTCATTCCGCAGACTGACCCTCGCTCCCCAGACTGACCCTCACTCACTCCCCGGACTGACCCTCATTCCCTCCCCAGACTGACCATCACTCACTCCCCAGACTCACTCTCACTCCAAAGACTGATCTTCACTCATGTTATATATGTAAACTTATATTTACTCTGTACAGCCACCAGAGGGCTCATCCCCTGGAGTCCCAAGGGATCCCATAATCCCTTGGGAGCACAGGTAGTTAAGGAGGCCTCACAGGTTGAAGAGGCACTCTGGAGACCTGCAATAAAAGACTAAGGTCACACTTTACTTTGAGCTCACAATGTTCAGTCTGACTCTTTCTCCATACACTACAACTGGCGACGAGATACAGATAGCGATCCCAAAGATGCAGAGAACAGTGGGCATCCTGGGGAAATTCTTGGAGGGAGATGATTGGGAAACTTTTGTGGAGCGACTCGACCAATACTTCGTGGCCAATGAGCTAGATGGGGAAGAGAACGCTGCCAAACGAAGGGTGATCCTCCTCACCGTCTGTGGGGCACCAACGTATGGCCTCATGAAGAATCTGCTCACTCCAGCGAAACCCACGGAGAAATCATACGACGATTTGTGCACACTGGTCCGAGAGCATTTGAACCCGTAGGAAAGCGTTCTGATGGCGAGGTACCGGTTCTACATCTACAAAAGGTCTGAAGATCAGGAAGTGGCGAGTTATGTCACCGAGCTGAGACGCCTTGCAGGACATTGTGAATTTGAAGGACATTTGCAGCACATGTTCATAGACTTTTTCGTACTTGGCATTGGCCACGAAACCATGCTTTGTGAACTTTTGACTGTAGAGACCCCAACCTTAAGTAAGGCCATAGTGATAGACCAGGCGTTCATTGCCACCAGTGACAATACTAAGCAAATCACTCAGCACACAAGTGCTGCTACAAGTACTGTGAACAAAGCGATGTTGTTTTCGAATTGTAACTTACAGGGCAGGTCACAAGTGCCTGCAGCTGTACGTCCGCAGATGTCTCAGAGTCCACCATCAAGGGTGATGACTGCAAGGCCATTAACACCTTGTTGGTGCTGTGGGGGTGATCATCGTTTCCATTCATACCGATTTGCAAGGGCTGTGGAACAACGGGACACCTCCAACGTATGTGCAGGCAACTGCAAACCCTGCTAATCCTGCAAACCACCATGTTGCAGAGAAGGACAGATCCACGGAGGATCATGACGAACCAGAACCTCAGACCAAGGAGGCAGAGGTACATGGGGTGCACACATTCACCATGAATTGTCCCCCGATAATGCTGAATGTTAAACTACATGGACTCCCGGTGTCAATGGAGCTGGACACGGGCGCGAGCCAGTCCATCATGGGCAAAAAGACTTTTGAAAGATTGTGGTGCAACAAGGTCTCAAGGCCAATCTTAACTCCAATTCACACGAAACTAAGAACTTACACAAAAGAACTGATTCCTGTAATCGGCAGTGCTACCGTAAAGGTCTCCGACGATGGAGTGGTGCATAAGCTACCACTCTGGGTGGTACCGGGCGATGGTCCCACGCTGCTCGGCAGGAGCTGGCTGGGAAAGATATGCTGGAACGGTTTTATCTCTTCCTGCATTTCCGCTGGGACATTGGACCAACTCCCTTGAAGCTTGAAGCACACAGTTTTTGACTAGGGACAATAAGGGGTCTTGGCTTGTCCAGCTTTTGATCTGCCGGGCAGTGACGGGTGATTGCTCACTCTCAAATGCTTCCATAACCATGGCTAAATCTGCGGGCTGAGCCATTTCCACCCCCGTGGTGGGCAATGGCAGCCAACTGAGAGCATCGGCGCAGTTTTCTGTGCCTAGCCTGTGGCGGATGCATTGGTATTTATCCCTTTACTCTCGGAAAACAGGGATATGAGTAGCTTATGGTCAGTTTTCAATTTGAATTTTAGCCCAAGCAGGTATTGATGCATTTTCTTTACCCCAAAGAGACACGCTAACGCTTCTTTCTCAATCATGCTGTAGGCTCTCTCAGCCTTAGATGGGCGCTCACGTTGTCCACATACAACTACGCCATCCGCCACAGGCCAGGCACAGAAAACTGCATCGATGCTCTCAGTAGGCTGCCATTGCCCACCACGGGGGTGGAAATGTTGCAGCTCGCAGATCTAGCCATGGTGATGGAAGCATTTGAGAGTGAGCAATCACCCGTCACTGCCCGGCAGATCAAAACCTGGACAAGCCAGGACCCCTTATTATCTCGAGTCAAAAGCTGGGTGCTTCACAGGAGCTGGTCCAGTGTCCCAGTGGAAATGCAGGAAGAGATAAAGCCGTTCCAGCGGCGCAAAGATGAAATGTCTATAAAGGCAGACTGCCTTCTGTGGGGCAATCGAGTAGTGGTTTCCAAGAAGGGCAGAGACACCTTCATCAATGACCTCCACAGTACTAACCCAGGCATCGTAATGATGAAAGCGATAGCCAGATCCCACGTGTGGTGGCCTGGTATCGATGCGGACTTAGAGTCCTGCGTTCACAGATGTAATACATGCTCGCAGTTAAGCAATGTACCCAGGGAGGCGCCGCTAAGTTTATGGTCTTGGCCCTCCAAACCGTGGTCTAGGGTACACTATGCAGGCCCATTCTTGGGTAAAATGTTCCTTGTGGTTGTAGACGCGTACTCCAAGTGGATTGAATGTGAGATAATGTCGGCTAGCACGTCCGCTGCCACTACTGAAAGCCTGCGGGCCATGTTTGCCACACACGGCTTACCCGATGTCCTGGTGAGCGACAACGGGCCATGTTTTACCAGTGCTGAGTTCAAAGAATTCATGGCCCGTAACGGGATCAAACATGTCACATCTGCCCTGTTTAAACTAGCGTCCAATGGTCAGGCAGAGAGAGCAGTGCAAACCATCAAGCAAGGCTTGAAGAGGGTCACTGAAGGCTCACTGCAGACTCGCCTATCCTGAGTCCTGCTTAGCTACCGCACGAGACCCCACTCACTCACTGGGATCCCACCTGCTGAACTGCTCATGAAAAGAGCACGAAAGACAAGGCTCTCGTTAGTTCACCCTGATCTACATGAACAGGTAGAGAGCAGGCGGCTTCAACAAAGTACATACCATGATAGTGTAAATGTGTCACGCGAGATTCGAATCAATGATCCTGTATTTGTATTAAATTATGGACAAGGTCCCAAGTGGCTTCATAGAAACATCGAAACATAGAAAATCGGTGCAGGAGTAGGCCATCCGGCCCTTCGAGCCTGCACCGCCATTCAATAAGATCATGGCTGATCATTCCCTCAGTACCCCTTTTCTGCTTTCTCTCCATACCCCTTGATCCCTTTAGTCGTAGGGACCACATCGAACTCCCTCTTGAATATATCCAATGAACTGGCATCAGCTCTCTGTGGTAGGGAATTCCACAGGTTAACAACTCTCTGAGTGAAGAAGTTTCTCCTCACCTCAGTCCGAAATGGCTTACCCCTTATCCTTAGACTGTGTCCCCTGGTTCTGCACTTCCCCAACATCGGGAACATTCTTCCTGCTTCTAACATGTCCAGTACCGTCAGAATTTTATATGTTTCTATGAGATCCCCTCTCATCCTTCTAAACTCCAGTGAATACAGGCCTAGTCGATCCAGTCTCTTCTCATATCCCTGGAATCAGTCTGGTGAACCTTCGCTGCACTCCCTCAATAGCAAGAACGTCCTTCCTCAGATTAGGAGACCAAAACTGAACACAATATTCCAGGTGAGGCCTCACTAAGGCCCTGTACAACTGCAGTTAGACCTCCCTGCTCCTATACTCAAATCCTCTAGCTATGAAGGCCAACACACCATTTGCCTGCTGTAGCTGCATGCAAACTTTCAATAACTGATGAACCATGACACCCAGGTCTTGTTGCATCTCCACTTTTTCTAATCTGCCGCCATTCAAATAATATTCTGCCTTCGTGTTTTTGCCACCAAAGTGGATAACCTCACATTTATCCACATTATACTGCATCTGCCATGCATTTGCCCACTCACCTAATCTGTCCAAGTCACCCTGCAGCCTCTTAGCATCCTCCTCACAGCTCACACCGTCACCCAGCTTAGTGTTATCTGCAAACTTGGAGATATTACACTCAATTCCTTCATCTAAATCATTAATGTATATTGTAAAGAGCTGGGGTCCCAGCACTGAGCCCTGTGGTACTCCACTAGTCACTGCCTGTGATTCTGAAAAGGACCCATTTATGCCGACTCTCTGCTTCCTGTCTGCCAACCAGTTCTCTATCCACGTCAGTACATTACCCCCAATAACATGTGCTTTAATTTTGCACACCAATCTCTTGTATGGGACCTCGTCAAAAGCTTTTTGAAAGTCTAAAAACACAACACCCACTGGTTCTCCCTTGTCCACTCTACTAGTTACATCGTCAAAAAATTCTAGAAGATTTGTCAAGCATGATTTCCCTTTCATAAATCCATGCTGACTTGGACCGATCCTGTCACTGCTTTCCAAATGCGCTGCTATTTCATCTTTAATAAATGAATCCAACATTTTCCCCACTACTGATGTCAGGCTAACCGGTCTATAATTACCCGTTATCCCTCTCCCTCCTTTTTAAAAATGTGTTGTTACATTAGCTACCCTCCAGTCCATAGGAACTGATCCAGAGTCGATAGACTGTTGGAAAATGATCAGCAATGCATCCAATATTTCTAGGGCCACTTCCTTAAGTATTCTGGGATGCAGACTATCAGGCCCTGGGATTTATCAGCCTTCAATCCTATCAATTTCCCGAACACAATTTCCCGCCTAATAAGGATATCCTTCAGTTCCTCCTTCTCACTGGACCCTCGGTCCCCTAGTACATCCGGAAGGTTATTTGTGTCTTCCTTCGTGAAGACAGAACCAAAATATTTGTTCAACTGATCTGCCATTTCTTTGTTCCCCATTATAAATTCACCTGAATCCGACTGCAAGAGATCTATGTTTGTCTTCATTAATCTTTTTCTCTTCACGTATCTGTAGAAGCTTTTGCAGTCAGTTTTTATGTTCCCAGCAAGCTTCCTCTCATACACTATTTTCCCCTTCCTAATTAAACCCTTTGTCCTCCTCTGCTGAATTCTAAATTTCTCCCAGTCCTCAGGTTTGCTGCTTTTTCAAGGCAATTTATATGCCTCTTCCTTGGATTTAACACTATCCTTAATTTCCCTTGTTAGCCACGGTTGAGCCACCTTCCCCGTTTTATTTTTACTCCAGACAGGGATGTACAATTGTTGAAGTTCATCCATGTGATCTTTAAATGTTTGCCATTGCCTATCCACCGTCAACCCTTTAAGTATCATTTGCCAGTCTATCCTAGCCAATTCACGTCACATACCTTTCCTTAAGTTCAGGACCCTGGTCTCTGAATTAACTGTGTCACTCTCCATCTTAATAAAGAATTCAACCATATTATGGTCACTCTTCCCCAAGGGGCCTCACACAACAAGATTGCCAATTAGTCCTTTCTCATTACACATCACCCAGTCTAGGATGGCCAGCTCTCTAGTTGGTTCCTCGACATATGGGTCCAGAAAACCATCCCTAATACACTCCAGGAAATCCTCCTCCACCGTATTGCTACCAATCTATATGTAGATTAAAGTCACCCATGATAACTGCTGTACCTTTATTGCACATATCTCTAATTTCTTGTTTGATGCTGTCCCCAGCCTCACTACTACTGTTTGGTGGTCTGTACACAACTCCCACTAGCGTTTTCTGCCCTTTGGTATTCCATAGCTCCACCCATACCGATTCCACATCATCCAAGCTAATGTCCTTTCTTACTATTGCGTTAATTTCCTCTTTAACCAGCAACGCCACCCCACCTCCTTTTTCTTTCTGTCTATCCTTCCTGAATGTTGAATACCCCTGGATGTTGAGTTCCCAGCCTTGGTCACCCTTGAGCCATGTCTCCGTGATACCAATTATATCATATTCATTCATTGCTGCCTGTGCAGTTAATTCGTCTACCTTATTCCGAATACTCCTCGCATTGAGGCACAGAGCCTTCAGGCTTGTCTTTTTAACACACTTTGCCCCTTTAGAACTTTCCCAGCACTGTTGTGGCCAAATAGGGGAGCAGGGTGTTTCGGGTCAAACTTTCAAATGGACTCATTCACCGGAAACATTTGGACCAAATCAAACTCAGATTCACGGACTATCCTGAGCAACCCACCTTGAACCCTACATTTTTTGATCCCCCGACATACACACCAGTGGCAATCGGCACCACGGTTGACCAGGAAGCAGAACCCATCATCCACAGCAGCCCTGCAGGGCCCAACAGGGCCTAATTCAGAGACCATGGTCCAGAACTTAAAGAAGGGTAACTTTGAAGGTATGAGGCGTGAATTGGCTAAGATAGATTGGCGAATGATACTTAAGGGGTTGACTGTGGATGGGCAATGGCAGACATTTAGAGACCGCATGGATGAATTACAACAATTGTACATTCCTGTCTGGCGTAAAAATAAAAAAGGGAAGGTGGCTCAACCGTGGCTATCAAGGAAAATCAGGGATAGTATTAAAGCCAAGGAAGTGGCATACAAATTGGTCAGAAATAGCAGCGAACCTGGGGACTGGGAGAAATTTAGAACTCAGCAGAGGAGGACAAAGGGTTTGATTAGGGCAGGGAAAATGGAGTATGAGAAGAAGCTTGCAGGGAACATTAAGGCGGATTGCAAAAGTTTCTACAGGTATGTAAAGAGAAAAAGGTTAGTAAAGACAAACGTAGGTCCCCTGCAGTCAGAATCAGGGGAAGTCATAACGGGGAACAAAGAAATGGCAGACCAATTGAACAAGTACTTTGGTTCAGTATTCACTAAGGAGGACATAAACAACCTTCCGGATATAAAAGGGGTCAGAGGGTCTAGTAAGGAGGAGGAACTGAGGGAAATCTTTATTAGTCGGGAAATTGTGTTGGGGAAATTGATGGGATTGAAGGCCGATAAATCCCCAGGGCCTGATGGACTGCATCCCAGAGTACTTAAGGAGGTGGCCTTGGAAATAGCAGATGCATTGACAGTCATTTTCCAACATTCCATTGACTCTGGATCAGTTCCTATGGAGTGGAGGGTAGCCAATGTAACCCCACTTTTTAAAAAAGGAGGGAGAGAGAAAGCAGGGAATTATAGACCGGTCAGCCTGACCTCAGTAGTGGGTAAAATGATGGAATCAATTATTAAGGATGTCATAGCAGCGCATTTGGAAAATGGTGACATGATAGGTCCAAGTCAGCATGGATTTGTGAAAGGGAGATCATGCTTGACAAATCTTCTGGAATTATTTGAGGATGTTTCCAGTAAAGTGGACACAGGAGAACCAGTTGATGTGGTATATTTGGACTTTCAGAAGGCTTTCGACAAGGTCCCACACAGGAGATTAATGTGCAAAGTTAAAGCACATGGGATTGGGAGTAGTGTGCTGACGTGGATTGAGAACTGGTTGTCAGACAGGAAGCAAAGAGTAGGAGTAAATGGGTACTTTTCAGAATGGCAGGCAGTGACTAGTGGGGTACCGCAAGGTTCTGTGCTGGGGCCCCAGCTGTTTACATTGTACATTAATGATTTAGACGAGGGGATTAAATGTAGTATCTCCAAATTTGCGGATGACACTAAGTTGGGTGGCAGTGTGAGCTGCGAGGAGGATGCTATGAGGCTGCAGAATGACTTGGATAGGTTAGGTGAGTGGGCAAATGCGTGGCAGATGAAGTATAATGTGGATAAATGTGAGGTTATCCACTTTGGTGGTAAAAACAGAGAGACAGACTATTATCTGAATGGTGACAGATTAGGGAAAGGGAAGATGCAACGAGACCTGGGTGTCATGGTACATCAATCATTGAAGGTTGGCATGCAGGTACAGCAGGCGGTTAAGAAAGCAAATGGCATGTTGGCCTTCATAGCGAGGGGATTTGAGTACAGGAGCAGGGAGGTGTTGCTACAGTTGTACAGGGCCTTGGTGAGGCCACACCTGCAGTATTGTGTACAGTTTTGGTCTCCTAACTTGCGGAAGGACATTCTTGCTATTGAGGGAGTGCAGTGAAGATTCACCAGACTGATTCCCGGGATGGTGGGACTGACCTATCAAGAAAGACTGGATCAACTGGGCTTGTATTCACTGGAGTTCAGAAGAGTGAGAGGGGACCTCATAGAAACGTTTAAAATTCTGACTGGTTTGGACAGGTTGGATGCAGGAAGAATGTTCCCAATGTTGGGGAAGTCCAGAACCAGGGGTCACAGTCTAAGGATAAGGGGTAAGCCATTTAGGACCGAGATGAGGAGAAACTTCTTCACCCAGAGAGTGGTGAACCTGTGGAATTCTCTACCGCAGAAAGTAGTTGAGGCAATTCACTAAATATATTCAAAAGGGAGTTCGATGAAGTCCTTACTACTCGGGGGATCAAGGGGTATGGCGAGAAAGCAGGAATGGGGTACTGAAGTTTCATGTTCAGCCATGAACTCATTGAATGGCGGTGCAGGCTAGAAGGGCTGAATGGCCTGCTCCTGCACCTATTTTCTACGTTTCTATGTAACACACCAGGCAGCCTAGCAAGGCCAGCTACACAGCAGCAGAGC
This sequence comes from Pristiophorus japonicus, assembly GCF_044704955.1. Classification (NCBI taxonomy): domain Eukaryota; kingdom Metazoa; phylum Chordata; class Chondrichthyes; family Pristiophoridae; genus Pristiophorus; species Pristiophorus japonicus. The sequence continues at coordinate 3,309,063 of NC_091985.1, read as the reverse complement.
GAGGGCCCAACAAATGATACAACAACACCAGCTTTCACACCGAGACGATCAACCAGGGCAAGAAGGGCCTGAGATCGACTCACATTGTAAATAGTTAAACTATTTATTTTGCTGGGGAGTGTTATATACGTAAACTTGTATTTAATCTGTACAGCCACCAGAGGGCTCATCCCCTGGAGTCCCAAGGGATCCCATAATCCCTTGGGAGCACAAGTATTTAAGGAGGCCTCACAGGCTGGAGAGGCGCTCTGGAGACCTGCAATAAAAGACTAAGCTCACTCTTTACTTTGAGCTCACAGTGTTCAGTCCGACTCTTTCTCCATGCACAATAATTCATTCCCCAGACTGACTCTCACTCACTCCCCAGACTGACCATGAGTGGCTCACCTCCTGACTCCTCAAACCCACTCTAAAAAATCTAGGCTGATGCTCCAGTGCAGTACTGAGGGAGTGCCGCACTGTCGGAGGGGCAGTACTGAGGGAGTGCCGCACTGTCGGAGGGGCAGTATTGAGGGAGTGCCGCACTGTTGGAGGGGCAGTACTGAGGGAGAGCTGCACTGTCGGAGGGGCAGTACTGAGGGAGCGCTGCACTGTTGGAGGGGCAGTACTGAAGGAGCGCCGCACTGTCGGAGGGGAAATACTGAGGGAGCGCTGCACTGTCGGAGGGGCAGTCCTGAAGGAGCGCTGCACTGTCGGAGGGGAAATACTGAAGGAGCGCTGCACTGTCAGAGGGGCAGTACTGAGGGAGCGCTGTACTGTCAGAGGGGCAGTACTGAGGGAGCGCCGCACTGTCGGAGGGGCAGTACTGAGGGGCAGTCTTTTGTTTTTTGGATGAGATCTTAAACCGAGGCCCCGTCTGCTCTCTCAAGTGGACGTATAAGATCCCATGGCACTATTTTGAAGAAGAGCAGGGGAGTTCTCCCCAGTGTCGTGGGGCCAATATTTATCCCTCAATCAACATATCAAAAAAACAAATTATCGGGTCATTATCACATTACTGTTTGTGGGAACTTGCTGTGCGCAAATTGGCTGCCGCGTTTCCAACATTGCAACAGTGACTATACTCCAAAAGCATTTCATTGGCTGTAAAGCGCTTTGAGACGTCTGGTGGTCATGAAAGGTGCTATATAAATGGAAGTCTTTCTTTCTTTCAAAGCTTCTCTACCATTTACAAAGCTGTGGTGGGCAGTGTGATGGAATACTTACCACTTGCTTGGCTAGTACAGCCGCAGCAAGACCCAAGCAGCTCCACACCCTCCAGCATAGAGCGGTTAGCTGGTTAGCCATCCCTATCACTAGACTCAGTATCCACTCTCTCCATCACCGGCATACTATGATCGCAGTGTGCATGATCTCAAGATCATCAAGGTTATCTCGACAACCCTCCTTCTCCATGACCTCTACCATCGAGAACAGCAAGAAATAGCAATGTCATGATGGCGCCATGACCTTGAATATCCCCGCGAATTCACACACCATCCTGACTTGCATGTATGTTCCTTCATTGTGCCCGAGACAATACCCTGGAACTCCCAACCTAACACCACTGTGGGTGCACCATCACCACACGGACTGTGGTGGTTCATGGAGAAGGGTCACCGCCACCTTCTCAGGGCAACAAGGGAAGGGCAATAAATATGTTCTTGCCACCATTGCCCACATCACAAGACCAGATTAAAAAATATAATTCAAGGTGAGTCAACTCGCGTATAAGTAAGACACACAGGCTACGACAGCAGTGAACACCCATGACCATCCCGTGACCATTTGTGAGCCTCTCTGTCAGTAATACCAAAGCAACCATCTCCAATTCCCGTAAGCACATACATACCTGCACTCTTCATTAGTCCCTCCTGTAACACAAGCTTGGTGTCCTGCTTAACCTCCATGCTGAACTTTCTATCTTGTATATGATCTGTTACCTCGAGAACATTGTCCACTTGGTTACTTATTCTCCCTCAATGCTGCAGAAACCCTGATCCATGCTTTCATTGCCTTCAGTATTGAGCTCTCCAAAACCATCTTCCTAGCTCCAAACTCTAGGACGCTCAGTATTCTGCAAGTCAACTCTTCCACAAAATGTCCCATGCACCAATCACCGCTGTCCTCTCCTGGCATGTCTGGTTCCTCGTAAATTAACTCTCAGGATCCTCAGCTGTGTTTTGATTTTCACCCAGGTCTTACTCCTCACCATTTGTGTGATCGCCACTCTTCCTACACCAGGTATTCCTTCCTACTCACTGCAACCAGTTGCAATGCCACTGCGTCCTTGAAATCTCTCCATTAACCACTTCACTGCTGCCTTTCTCCCTGCCTCTTACAGACCTTTCTCTTTGCCTGTGTCTTTAGTGTCCCCTCAGCCTAACAGCCTAGTCCTCTTCTTTCAGCTCAGTTTCACTGTCTGAGACAGAATGAAGATGCAATGTCCCTTATCTCAGCAGTTCCCAACAATGCAGCAAGGCCACCCACTGCAGCTCTCTCAGTAATAAGAGGTGAATGACGGAACAGAGTTGTGCATACCTCAGACTGAAAACAGATGCTCAATAACCACCCAGTCGTAAAATTCATGCTCGAGGCGTTAAACCCAGCGATTCCAAATGGATCCAAAGTGGGGCACCAAATCTGAGGGGAGATAACACAAATCAAAATCACCACAGCATTGGAGAGATCATTTCTAAATTATCAACCATACAAGGTTATAGAAAAGGCTGTTCAACCCATCATAGAAACAGAGAAAATAGGTGCAGGAGTCGGCCATTCGGCCCTTCGAGCCTGCACCACCATTCAATATGATCATGGCTGATCCTCTATCTCAACATCATATTCCCGTCTTCTCCCCATACCCCTTGATGTATTTTGTGTCTAGAAATCTATCTGTCTCCCTCTTAAATATATTCAGTGACTTGGCCTCCACAGCCTTCTGTGGTAGAGAATTCCACAGGTTCACCACCCTCTGAGTGAAAAAATGTCTCCTCATCTCGGTCCTAAATTTCCTACCCCATACCCTGAGACTGTGACCCCTTGTTCTAGACTTCCCAGCCCCGGGGAAACACCCTCTCTGCATCCAGTCTGTCCAACCCCGTCAGAATTTTATACGTTTCAATGAGATCCCCTCTCATTCTTCTAAACTCGAGTGAATACAGACCCAGTCGATCCAGTCTCTCCTCATACGACAGTCCTGCCATCCCGGGAATCAGTCTGGTGAACCTTCGCTGCACTCCTTCTATGGCAAGTGTATCCTTCCTTAGGTAAGGAGACCAAAACTGCACACAATACTCCAGGTGCGGTCTCACCAAGGCCCTGTATAACTGGAGTAAGACATCCTTGCTCCTGTACTCAAATCCTCTTGCAATGAAGACCAACATCGCACTGTGCTGGCTCTATACTGAGGCAAAAAGTCCCAATGCTCCACGCTCTCCCCATAGCCCTGTATCAATCCCCAACTAATCCCACTGCCCAGCTCTCTCCCCATAGACCTATATCAATCCCAAACTAATCCCACTGTCCCACTCTCTCCCATAGCACTGTATCAATTTGAAATTAATCCTATTGCCTCACTCTCTCCCCATAGCCCTGTATCAATCACAAAACTGATCCCACTGCCCACTCTCTCCCCATAGCCCTGTATCAATTCCCAAACTAATCCCACTGCCCTGCTCTCCCCATAGCCCTGTGTCAATTACAAACTAATCCCACTGCCCTGCTCTCCCCATAGCCCTGTATCAATCCCCAAACTAATCGCACTGCCCCGCTCTCGCCCCATAGACCTATATCAATCCAAAACTAATCCCACTCCCCGCTCTCTCCCATAGCACTGTATCAATCCCCAAACTAATCCCACTGCCCCGCTCTCCCCATAGTCCTGTATCAATCCCCAAACTAATCCCACTGCCCCGCTCTCTCCCCATAGTCCTGTATCAATCCCCAAACTAATCGCACTGCCCCGCTCTCGCCCATAGACCTATATCAATCCAAAACTAATCCCACTGCCCCGCTCTCTCCCATAGCACTGTATCAATCCCCAAACTAATCCCACTGCCCCGTTCTCTCCCCATAGCCCTGTATCAATCCCAAACTAATCCCACTGCCCTGCTCTCCCCATAGCCCTGTATCAATCCCAAACTAATCCCACTGCCCCGCTCTCCCCATAGCCCTGTATCAATCCAAAACTATTCCCACTGCCCCGCTCTCCCCATAGCCCTGTATCAATCCCAAACTAATCCCACTGCCCCGCTCTCCCCATAGCCCTGTATCAATCCCAAACTAATCCCACTGCCCTGCTCTCCCCATAGCCCTGTATCAATCCCCAAACTAATCCCACTGCCCTTCCCTCCCCATAGCCCTGTATCAATCCCCAAACTAATCCCACTGCCCTTCCCTTCCCATAGCCCTGTATCAATCCCAAACTAATCCCACTGCCCTTCTCTCCCCATAGCCCTGTATCAATCCCAAACTAATCCCACTGCCCCGCTCTCCCCATAGCCCTGTATCAATCACAAACTAATCCCACTGCCCCACTCTCCCCATAGCCCTGTATCAATCCCAAACTAATCCCACTGCCCCGCTCTCCCCATAGCCCTGTATCAATCCCAAACTAATCCCACTGCCCCACTCTCCCCATAGCCCTGTATCAATCTCAAACTAATCCCACTGCCCTGCTCTCCCCATAGCCCTGTATCAATCCCAAACTAATCCCACTGCCCTGCTCTCCCTATAGCCCTGTATCAATCCCCAAACTAATCCCACTGCCCTGCTCTCCCCATAGCCCTGTATCAATCCCCAAACTAATCCCACTGCCCTTCCCTCCCCATAGCCCTGTATCAATCCCCAAACTAATCCCACTGCCCTTCCCTTCCCATAGCCCTGTATCAATCCCAAACTAATTCCACTCCCGGCATAGTACTGCATCAATCAAAAAATAATCCCACTGCCCCGCTCTTTCGTTTTGCCCTGTATCAATCCCAAACTAATCCCACTGACCCATTCTCTCCCCATAGCCAAGTATCAACCCAAACTAATCCTGTGCCCCGCTCTCTGCCATAGCCGTGTATCAATTTCGATGGATTCCTTTCTCAAGGGCAACTAAGCATGGGTTGTAAATGGTGGTTTAGGCAGCAATGCCCACACCCCGAGAATAAATGAAGTGTTTTGTGCAGAGTACTGGGCTTTGTGTAGTGTACTTGGCTGGGCATACGATATGTGAATTGGCAAAATGTGCAGTGCTGACCTAATGCACGAAGGGTGAGGGTGAGGTTTCTGCAGGGTCTGCCACTCACCGTATTATAGATAGCGGAGATAAAGTTGATTATGATGGCGAGGAGCATGAAAGTGTTTCTGACACTGTAGGTCTTATGAATCCAGTTGCTGAGTTCATGCAGGGCGTGCGGGAGACATGGGAAGCCCTCAGCCAAGGTGCACAACAGCAACCAACAGTAAATGAGCACGATGGCGATAAAATGGCCAAGCCTCATAGCTTCCCTGCGGGCAGAAGACATGTGAGTGGGTTTGTGTGTAAGACGTATTGCCAAACATTTCACACACAACAAAATCCAATGACTGTTGCTACTTGGCTGAATATGGCAGCCATATTGCAGGCAGCATAATCCCACAAGCAGCAGTGAGATGAATGACTGTTCGTCTATTTCTGGTCTTGTTGAGAGGAATGTTGTCCAGGATACTAAGTGAGCTTGTGTGTACCACCAACAGCTGAGCGTTACTGCACTAAGCTCTCAGTTCAGACCAGGTGCCGAAGTCCTGCAGTCAGAGGCTATGGTGTCAATTAGTACTCCGCAAAAGTTAAACTCAAGCCCATGCCCTGGGTGGGAGGGGAAGAGTATGTGTGAGCCGCCGCATTTAATTGTTGGCCCTTGCTGCAGCCTGGATCCAAGGTGTGTCAGGCCGAGAGTATGTGCTCACAACTTCTCCCGTGTGACTCAGGTACTGCGCACTGAGCCAAGCTGACAATGGAGGCTGACATTACAAGGTTCTGCCAATTACACTGCCCATATTAGCTGAGAGAGAGATTCTGTGATGTCTCCTATGAGCCCAAGTACCTCATCTGCAATCTCGGGCTGTTGACCCCGCTGTGCAAAATCCTAACATCACATGACCCTTTACCCTGAACCACTCAGCACCTGCTTGTTGTTCCTTGCTGTCCCTCGGAGATATCATCTGCAGACACAGCATTGGTTTCCGTGTCCAGCTTCCCCCCGTACCCAGCTCCTCTCTCCCCTCCCCCCCCCCGTACCCAGCTCCTCTCTCCCCACCCCCGGCACATAGCCCCCCCCCGTACCCAGCTCCTCTCTCCCCTCCCCCCGCCCCGTACCCAGCTCCTCTCTCCCCTCCCCCCCCCCCGTACCCAGCTCCTCTCTCCCCACCCCCGGCACATAGCCCCCCCCCGTACCCAGCTCCTCTCTCCCCTCCCCCCACCCGCACATAGCTCCCCCGTACCCAGCTCCTCTCTCCCCTCCCCCCCCCGTACCCAGCTCCTCTCTCCCCACCCCCGGCACATAGCCCCCCCCGTACCCAGCTCCTCTCTCCCCACCCCCCCCCCGTACCCAGCTCCTCTCTCCCCACCCCCGGCACATAGCCCCCCCCGTACCCAGCTCCTCTCTCCCCACCCCCGGCACATAGCCCCCCCCCGTACCCAGCTCCTCTCTCCCCTCCCCCCCCCCGCACATAGCTCCCCCTGTATCCAGCTCCTCTCTCCCCTCCCCACCCCCCCCCCGCACATAGCTCCCCCCGCACACAGCTCCTCTCTCCCCTCCCACCTCCCCCCGTACCCAGCTCCTCTCTCCCCCCCCCCCCCCGCACATAGCTCCCCCCGCACACAGCTCCTCTCTCCCCTCCCACCTCCCCCCGTACCCAGCTCCTCTCTCCCCACCCCCCACCCGCACATAGCTCCCCCTGTATCCAGCTCCTCTCTCCCCTCCCACCTCCCCCCGTACCCAGCTCCTCTCTCCCCTCCCCCCACCCGCACATAGCTCCCCCTGTATCCAGCTCCTCTCTCCCCTCCCACCTCCCCCCGTACCCAGCTCCTCTCTCTCCTCCACCCCACCCCCGCGTGCCCCCCCCCAGCACATAGCACCCCCCGTACCCAGCTCCTCTCTCCCCTCCCACCCCCCACTGCGTGCCCCCCCCCGCACACAGCACCCCCCGTACCCAGCTCCTCTCTCCCCTCCCACCCCCCACCGCATGCCCCCCCCGCACACAGCACCCCCTGTACCCAGCTCCTCTCTCCCCTCCCCCCCCCCGCACATAGCTCCCCCCGCACACAGCTCCTCTCTACCCTCCCCCCCCCCCCCCGCACATAGCTCCCCCCGCACACAGCTCCTCTCTCCCCTCCCACCTCCCCCCGTACCCAGCTCCTCTCTCCCCACCCCCGCACATAGCTCCCCCGTACCCAGCTCCTCTCTCCCCTCCCACCCCCCACCGCGTGCCCCCCCCGCACACAGCACCCCCTGTACCCAGCTCCTCTCTCCCCTCCCACCCCCCGCACATAGCTCCCCCTGTATCCAGCTCCTCTCTCCCCCTCCCCCCCCCCCCCCCGCACATAGCTCCCCCCGCACACAGCTCCTCTCTCCCCTCCCACCTCCCCCCGTACCCAGCTCCTCTCTCTCCTCCACCCCACCCCCGCGTGCCCCCCCCAGCACATAGCACCCCCCGTACCCAGCTCCTCTCTCCCCACCCCCGCACATAGCTCCCCCCGTACCCAGCTCCTCTCTACCCCCTCCCCCCCCCAACCTGCCCCACCCCCGCACACAGCTCCCCCTGTACCCAGTTCATCTCTCCCCTCCCCCGCCTGCCCCTCCCAACTGCCCCACCCCCGCACATAGCTCCCCCGTACCCAGCTCATCTCTCCCCCACCCCGACACCCGGCTCCTCTCTCCCCTCCCCCACCCCCAACCCCCGCCTGCCCCCCCCCCACCCTCTCGCACACAGCTCCCCCCCGTACCCAGCTCATCTCTCCCCCCCCAACACCAGACTCCTCTCTCCCCTCCCCCACCGCCCCCCCCCCAGCCTGCCCCCTCCCCGCAAACAGCTCCCCCCGTACCCAGCTCATCTCTCCCCCCTCCCTGCCCCCCGAACACCCGGCTCCACTCCTCCCCTCACGCCCCCCCCGTACCCGGCTCCTCTCTCCCCTCCCACCCCCCCACGCTTAGCTCCTCTCCCCCCACCTTCAACAATGAGTCCACTATTCTGTCCCCACCATAATGTGTCCTTTATTGGTAACCACAAGCCCTTTAAGCTCTGCTGCCTGGCTAGGTTACCTTCTCCACGGCCATGTGCCGCAGGAGGGAATCCCACTGGAAATTGGGACACGACTTGCCTGGCAAGCACCAGGCTCCAGCTGATGAAACGTGCCGATGTGTGACTATCCACGGGAGTCAAGGAGCCCTTCATCAATGCCCGGCCGTCGGAGGAACCGGCAGCCCCACAATTAAGCTACTTAACTGAAAAAAAAAGATGCCGGCGCACTAGGGGCGGGAGATGGTGTTGTGGGTCAGTGCGAGGCGGACACACTCGGGGCGGGAGGGAGGTGTTGTGGGTCAGTGTGAGGTGGACACACTCGGGGCGGGAGGGAGGTGTTGTGGGTCAGTGTGAGGTGGACACACTCGGGGCGGGAGGGAGGTGCTGTGGGTCAGTGCGAGGCGGACACACTCGGGGCGGAGGGAGGTGTTGTGGGTCAGTGCGAGGTGGACACACTCGGGGTGGAGGGAGGTGCTGTGGGTCAACTCGAGGCGGACACACTCGGGGCGGAGGGAGGTGCTGTGGGTCAGCGCGAGGCGGACACACTCGGGGTGGAGGGAGGTGCTGTGGGTCAACTCGAGGCGGACACACTCGGGGCGGAGGGAGGTGCTATGGGTCAGTGCGAGGCGGACACACTCGGGGCGGAGGGAGGTGCTGTGGGTCAGCGCGAGGCGGACACACTCGGGGCGGAGGGAGGTGCTGTGGGTCAGCGCGAGGCGGACACACTCGGGGCGGAGGGAGGTGTTGTGGGTCAGTGCGAGGCGGACACACTCGGGGCGGAGGGAGGTGCTGTGGGTCAGCGCGAGGCGGACACACTCGGGGCGGAGGGAGGTGCTGTGGGTCAGCGCGAGGCGGACACACTCGGGGCGGAGGGAGGTGCTGTGGGTCAGCGCGAGGCGGACACACTCGGGGCGGAGGGAGGTGCTGTGGGTCAGTGCGAGGTGGACACACTCGGAGCGGAGGGAGGTGCTGTGGGTCAGTGCGAGGCGGACACACTCGGGGCGGAGGGAGGTGCTGTGGGTCAGTGCGAGGCGGACACACTCGGGACGGAGGGAGGTGCTGTGGGTCAACTCGAGGCGGGAGTTGGACACACTCGGGGCGGGAGATGGTGCTGTGGGTCAGTGCGAGGCGGGAGTTGGACACACTCGGGGCGGAGGGAGGTGCTATGGGTCAGTGCGAGGCGGACACACTCGGGGCGGAGGGAGGTGCTGTGGGTCAGTGCGAGGCGGGAGTTGGACGCACTCGGGGCGGAGGGAGGTGCTGTGGGTCAGTGCGAGGCGCGAGGCAGACACACTCGGGGCGGGAGATGGTGCTGTGGGTCAGTGTGAGGCGGACACACTCGGGGCGGAGGGAGGTGCTGTGGGTCAGTGCGAGGCGCGAGGCAGACACACTCGGGGCGGGAGATGGTGCTGTGGGTCAGTGCGAGGCGGGAGTCGGACACACTCGGGACACTGTGAAGCCGATGGCAGTCTCCGTGGTGCTCCCTGTGCCACCATGGTGGGTTCAGCCGGACCAGTCACACCAGCGGCCACCATTGCCAGGCCGATGCCAGAATCAGGCGACAATTAAATTCAGTTGGTCGCTGCGGCAGTCGGCCACCCCCTTTCAGGGAGGCCACACACCGCGGCCACCGACAGATCCGCGCCCCGTGGGGCAATTTCCCCCGTGACCTGCAAAGGGTTGGCACGGGTCGATAAGCGGGTGGCGATCACGGTGAAAAGCCGCTTTTCCCGCAGCATCCCGGGGGTAATTCTGGGCACGTCGCTTCTGCCGCCTGCCCCACTGATTGCACGGATAGCACAGGCCGGGGGCGATGGTCTTGCACAAAGGGGCAATTTTGGCCCCTTTGTGTCTGTCTTCACGGAAGAAACTTACCAGAAATCGTGGAAAAACAAGGGTCCAGTGAAATTGAGGGTCTGAAAGAAATTTGTATTGGTAAAAAAATAGTACTGGAGAAATTACTGGGACTGAAAGCCGATAAATCCCCTGGACCTGATGGCCTACATCTGAAGGCTTGTGGGAGAAGCTGTTTGGAAGTAGCCTCGGGGGATGGGGCAAGCCGTTTGAATTCAAACAGGAAGATCATCAACAGGAAAAAGCATGTTGTAGGACATTCAAGTTGGCCAATCAGCGGAAATGGTCACCTGATCTCTAACCAAGCAGAACTGGACATTTGGCTGGTAACTGAGATCAGTCTGTTTGAGAAGTATAAGAACTTCGAACAAAGGAATTTTCCTTCTCGAGAGCTTGGAACAGTTGGTGTTGGAAGATGGCCGTCGAACACGTGGAAGGAAACACGTGCAATATATATATTTGGATGGACCGTGTTGTGTATGCATGCCTGTTTACTGTGTGATGTCTGTAACACTGTATGCAACATTGAATGTACCCTTGTACTGTACACACCTTACTCGAGGCTGCTGTTGCTGGAGACCCAGGGGTTGCCTGCACACGGCAGGTAACCCAGTATAAAAAGGAACACACAGTTTGTTGTTGGCACTCAGGAGTTGCGAATAAAGGACTGCAAGTCTGCAGAGTTTAAGCACCATACCCTGCCTCGTGGAGTCATTGCTAAAGGTGCCTACATACACTACAGACTGATCACCCGTTGAGTTATACTGAGCCAGTTTGAGCATAGTTACTGCTGGGAGACATGACCACTTAACATAGGTTTTAAATTGTACGTAACTGGGGAAATAGGACAACTGTAAACAGTTGGATATATACATTGCAGAGAATTGTGCATAACTAATTAACGTAGGAGCCTATGCGAAGTTTAAGGTTGTTATAATTGTGTCAAGCTGAGGAAATTGGGGCATGTGAATCTAAAATCGGTAATCTAGAGATGTGTAGCTTCGGTTTTAGATTTTAAATCTGTATGCGGTAGTGTTGAACTTGGAACTTATAGTCATTTTTAATCTTTTTAATAAAAGTCCATTGGGCTCGAACCTCCACTTTTGTGCTTTGGGTGATATTTCCGGCGTGGGCGGTAAAAAAGGGTTTTCAGATCGCCTGCTTCTCGCCCATTCTCAAGGCACCTAGTCCCCATTTTTGAAAATGGGTGTTAGCTCAAACGATATGAAATGGGCGTTCGCGTTAAATTTTTTTGACCTTCTGCCATAAAGTGTCGCCGTCCTTAGCAACGGCATGGCAACGCTCGATTCCCGCGATTCAGGAGGTCAGGGGTCATCATGACATGCGCTGAAGAGGAGACAGAGAGAGAGGGAGCTGAGAGGCACTGAAAGTGTGTGTGGGTGTGGTGTGTGCTTGTCTGGCTGTTGTGGGAGGCACACGGGAGATCCACCTGCAGCAAAAAGCCCACTGAGCACCAAGAACATAGCTGGCACCGAGGTTTTGTCCAACAAATAAGATATAACATGGGAGGGATGGAGGAGGCCCTGGAGCTGGTAACCAGGAACACTGGTGGCAGAGGGCTCCCAGTGGTCCCAGAGCGTGGCACTGTACCCCAAGGTGACGCACCCCCATTGTCAACCACACGAGGGCCAGCAGCAACATCTTGTTTCTGGCTCGGAGCACGTTCCCACCTCGGGACCGTCCTCTCCCGTATCCGTCCAAGCTGTGCCTCGGCCGTCACCCCCATCAATGAAGCATCATCTGAGAAGGTCCTCGACCAGGCGGCTTGGAGTCAGGAGGGGAAAGGGAAGGGGTAGAGGTGGGGAGGAGAAGCGGGGGAGGGAAGGGTTGGTTTGTACAGAAATACTGATGATTTCAGACTAATGTTCAGTTTAAATGTTTTCTATTTAACAAAACCTTGTTGCGCATTGGCTCAGATAGCTGCACCATTACACGCTGGTGATTCCTTAACATCAAAGGGTATAATTACACTTAACTTCAATCAACTTAAACTTTAACTGTCACCAAGGTGATGCCCACCGTTGATGTATCACCTGCACACCCAGCAGTGAGTCAGATTTGTAAATAACACCAACGTGCTTTCAGGCAAAGGAGGGGAAAGATCCAGTTGTTGTGGTCCACGTGGGTACCAACGACATAGATAGGACAAAGAGATTCTGCTGAGAGAGTGTGAGCAGCTAGGGGCCAAATTAAAAAGCAGAACCACAAAGGTAATAATCTCTGGATTACTACCTGAGCCATGAGCAAATTAGCATTGGGTGAATAAGATCAGAGAGTTAAACACGTGACTCAAAGACCGGTGTGGGAGAAATGGGTTTTGGTTCATGGGACACTGGTTCCAGTACTGGAGTAAGAGGGAGCTGTTCCATCGGGACGGGCTTCACTTAAACCATACTGGGGATAGGGTCCTGGCAAGTCGAATAACTAGGGCTGTAGAGAGGGCTTTAAACTAAATAGTGAGTTGGGGGGGTTCAGGTGAGCGTAAATTTAAAAGGTCAAAGATCAAGAAAAGGCAATAGAACAGGGTAGCACTGGGGGGAATGATAACCAGAGTGTGACAGGAAGGGACAGAATGTATAAACATCAGAGTGTATCAGAAAGTGGGGTCAAAGCAGGAAAAAATGGTAAAAAGACAAAACTAAAAGCTGTTTATCTGAAAACATGCAGCGTTCGTAACAAAATAGATGAGTTGACGGCACATATAGATATAAATGGGTATGATCTGGTAGCCATTACAGAGACGTGGTTGCAAGGTGACCAAGGCTGGGAACTGAATATTCAGGGATGTTTGACCATTCGGAAGGATAGACAGAAAGGAAAATGAGGTGGGGTATCTCTGTTAATAAAGGATGAGATCAGTGCGTTAGAGAAATGATATTGGCTCAGAAGATCAAGATGTAGAATCAGTTTGGGTGGAGTTAAGGAATAATAAGGGGAAGAAGTCACTGGTGGGCGTAGTCTATAGAACCCCTAACAGTAGCTACACTGTTGGACGGAGCATAAATCAAGAAATAATGGCGGCTTGTATGAAAGGAACAGCAATAATCATGGGCAATTTTAATCTTCATATTGACTGGACAAATCAAATTGGCCAGGGTGGCCTTGAGGAAGAGTTCAATGAGTGTATCCAGGATAGTTTCCTTGAACAGTACGTTGAGGAACCGACCAGGGAGCAGGCTATCTTAGATCTGGTACTGTGTAATGAGGCAGGATTAATAAATAATCTCCTAGTAAAGGATCCTCCAGGAAAGAATGATCACAGCATGGTTGAATTTCAAATTCAATTGGAAGGTGAGAAAGTTTAAATAAAGGAGACTGCAAAGGTATGAAGGCAGAGTTGGCTAAAGTGGACTGGGAAAACAGATTAAAGTATGGACGGTTGATGAACAGTGGTGGACATTTAAGGAAATATTTCATAACTCTCAACAAAAATATATTCCAATGAGAAGGAAATACTTTAAGAGAAGAGATAACCATCTGTGGCTAACTAAGGAAATAAAGGATGGTATCAAATTGAAAACAAGGGCATACAAAGTGGCCAAGATTAGTGGGAGGCCAGAGGATTGGGAAACTTTTAAAAACCAGCAAAGAACGACTAAAAAAATAATAGAGGGATGATAGATTCTGAAAGTAAACTAGTAAGAAATATAAAAACAGATAGTAAGAGTTTCTACAGGTACATGAAAAGGAAGAGACTGACTAAAGTAAATGTTGGTCCCTTAGAGGATGAGACTGGGGAATTAATAATGGGGAACAGGGAAATGACAGAGACTTTGAAAACATATTTTGAATCGGTCTTCACGGCAGAAGACACTAAAAACATACCAATAGTGGATAATCATAGGTCTATAGTGTCATGTATGTACATGCTGTTTGTAGCCACCAGTTGGTGTCATTGTTGGAGGCCACTGAGCAGCAGGCACATGGTGCTGCTCTGGTATAAAAGGCCAGCCATTTTGTGTGTCAGGCACTTTGGGCCGAAATAAAGCAGAAGCAAGGTTGTACCTTGCTTAGTTAAACAGTACTCAGTTTGTTGCATTCATAACATATAGGGAGGGTGCAACTTAATACAATCACTATCACTAATGAAGTAGTACTCAGTACAATAACGGGACTAAATGTGGACAAGTCCCCTGGACCTAGGGTTTTAAAAGAAGTGGCTGCAGAGCTAGTGGATGCATTGGTTGTAATCTACCAAAATTCCCTGGATTCTGGGGAGGTCCCAGTGGATTGGAAAACTGCAAATGTAACGCCCTGATTTAACAAAAGGAGGCAGACAAAAAGCAGGAAACTATAGACCAGTTAGCCTAACATCTGTCTTGGGGAAAATGCTGGAGTCCATTATTAAGCAAGCACTAGCAGGACATTTGGAAAAGCATAATTCAATCAAGCAGAGTCAGTATGGTTTTATGAAAGGGAAATCATGTTTGACAAATTTGCTGGAGTTCTTTGGTGATGTAACGAGCAGGGTGGATAAGGGGAACCAGTAGATGTGGTGTATTTCAATTTCTGGAAAGCATTCGATAAGGTGGCACATAAAAGGTTACTGCACAAGATAAAAGTTCACGGGGTTGGGGGTAATATATTAGCATGGATAGAGGATTGGCTAACTAACAGAGTTGGGAGAAATGGTTCATTTTCCGGTTGGCAAACAGTGACTAGTGGGGTGCCGTAGGGATCGGTGCTGGGTCCTCAACTATTTACAATCTATATTAATGACTTGGATGAAGGGACCGAGTGTAACGTAACCAAGTTTGCTGACGTAAGTGTGAGGTCATGCACTTTGGCAGAAAAAATCAAAGAGCAAGTTATTATTTATTGGGATATTTTTAATGTGCTCTACCGTAAAGACTGATACAAAATATTTGTTCAGAGTTCCTGCCATCTCCATGTTCCCCATTACTAATTCCGCGGTCTCATCCTCTAAGGGACCAACATTTACTTTAGCCACTCTTTTCCTTTTTATATACCTATCTTGCCATCTGTTTTGATGGAGTATACTGTCGGAAAATATGAGGTTATCCACTTTGGCAGACAAAATATAAAAACAAATTATTATTGCAGAAAAATTGCAAAATGCTGCAGTACAGAGGGACCTGGGGGTCCTTGTACATGAAACACAAAAAGTTAGTATGCAGGTACAGCAAGTGATGAGGAAGGCAAATGGAATGTTGGCCTTTATTGCAAGGGGGATAGAGTATAAAAGCAGAGAAATCCTGCTACAACTGTACAGGGTGTTGATGAGGCCACACCTGGAGTACTGCGTACAGTTTTGGTCTCTGTATTTAAGGAGGGATATACTTGCATTGGAGGCAGTTCAGAGAAGGTTCACTAGGTTGATTCTGGAGATGAGGACGTTGTCTTATGAAGATAGGTTGAGTAGGTTGGGCCTATACTCACTGGAGTTCAGAAGAATGAGAGGTGATTTTATTAAAACATATAAGATAAGGAGGGGGCTCAACAAGGTGGATGCAGAGAGGATATTTTCACTCATGTGGGAATCTAGAACGAGGGGAAATAGTCTCAGAATAAGGGGCCGCCCATTTAAAACTGAGATGAGGAGGAATTTCTTCTCTCTGAGGGTTGTAAATCTGTGAAATTCTTTGGCCCAGAGAGCTGTGGAGGCTGGGCCATTGAATATATTTAAGTGGAGATAGACAGAATTTTGAGCGATAAGGGAGCAAAGGTTATGGGGTCCATGATCAGATCAACCATGATCTTATTGAATGGCGGAGCAGGCTCGAGGGGCCGAATGGCCAACTCCTGCTCCTATTTCTTATGTTCTTATCATGACATGGGAACATAGCAACATGGCAACACTGAATATGCGAACATAGCTGTAATGTATGAACCTGTGAGGATGCTCACAGGTTTGTAGAGCTGTTGAATTGTGAGTACCTCAGCCAGTCACATGATGTTCACAAGACTCAAAAATCCCCCAGTCAGTTTGATTTAGGGGATCCACGAGGAGGCAGGTGGTTGTGAGCCTGGTGGATGAACTGGTAATGTGCAGTGTGATTGTTAATAAACCAACTAGTTCTTAATAGCAATGTGTTGCTAGGAATGGTTAAGCAAAGAAATCATGACGCAAATACCATGGTAATGTGGTAACATGGTAACATGGTAACATAGGAACTTGGTAACGTGGTAACATGGTAACATGGTAACATGGGAACATGGTAACATGGGAACATGGTAATATGGGAACATGAGAACATGGGAACGTGGTAACATGGTAACATGGGAACATGGGAACGTGGTAATATGGGAACATGAGAACATGGGAACGTGGTAACATGGTAATATGGGAACATGGGAATGTGGTAATGTGGGAACATGAGAACATGGGAACGTGGTAACATGGTAACATGGGAACATGGGAACGTGGTAATATGGGAACATGAGAACATGGTAATATGGGAACATGGTAACATGGGAACATGGGAATGTGGTAATATGGGAACATGAGAACATGGTAACATGGGAATATGGGAAAGTGGTAACATGGGAATGTGGTAACATGGGAACATGGGAACATGGTAACATGGGAACATGGGAAAGTGGTAATATGGGAACATGGGAACGTGGTAAAATGGGAACATGGGAAAGTGGTAACATGGGAACATGGGAATGTGGTAATATGGGAACATGGGAAAGTGGTAACATGGGAATGTGGTAATATGGGAACATGGGAAAGTGGTAACATGGGAATGTGGTAACATGGGAACATGTGAAAGTGGTAACATGGGAACATGGGAATGTGGTAATATGGGAACATGGGAACGTGGTAATATGGGAACATGGGAAAGTGGTAACATGGGAACATGGGAAAGTGGTAACATGGGAATGTGGTAACATGGGAACATGTGAAAGTGGTAACATGGGAATGTGGTAACATGGTAATATGGGAACATGGGAACGTGGTAATATGGGAACATGGGAACATGATAACATGGGAACATGAGAACATGGTATCATGGGAACATGGGAACGTGGTAACATGGGAACATGAGAATGTGGTAACATGGGAACATGAGAACATGGGAACGTGGTAACATAGTAACATGGGAACATAGTAACATGGGAACATAGTAACATGGGAATGTGGTAATATGCAAGCAGCAGGAGTCCGGGGACAGCGGAGCGGCCTATAAAGGTGATGTGTAATGAGAAAGGATTAATTGGCAATCTTGTTGTGTGAGGCCCCTTGGGGAAGAGTGACCATAATATGGTAGAATCTTTATTAAGATGGAACGTGACACAATTAATTCAGAGACTAGGGTCCTGAACTTAAGGAAAGGTAACTTTGATGGTATGGGACGTCAACTAGCCAGAATAGACTGGAGAATGATACTTAAAGGGTTGACGGTGGATAGGCAATGGCAAACATTTAAAGATCACATGGATGAACTTCAACAATTGTACATCCCTGTCTGGAGTAAAAATAAAACGGGGAAGGTGCCTCAACCGTGGCTAACAAGGGAAATTAAGGATAGTGATAAATCCAAGGAAGAGGCATATAAATTGGCCAGAAAAACTAGCAAACCTGAGCACTGGGAGAAATTTAGAATAGAGCAGAAGAGGACAAAGGGTTTAGAAACATAGAAAATAGGTGCAGGAGCAGGCCATTCGGCCCTTCTAGCCTGCACCGCCATTCAATGAGTTCATGGCTGAACATGCAACTTCAGTACCCCATTCCTGCTTTCTCGCCATACCCCTTGATCCCCCTAGTAGTAAGGACTTCATCTAACTCCTTTTTGAATATATTTAGTGAATTGGCCTCAACAACTTTCTGTGGTAGAGAATTCCACAGGTTCACCACTCTCTGGGTGAAGAAATTCCTCCTCATCTCGGTCCTAAATGGCTTACCCCTTATCCTTAGACTGTGTCCCCTGGTTCTGGACTTCCCCAACATTGGGAACATTCTTCCTGCATCTAACCTGTCTAACCCCGTCAGAATTTTAAACGTTTCTATGAGGTCCCCTCTCATTCTTCTGAACTCCAGTGAATACAAGCCCAGTTGATCCAGTCTTTCTTGATATGTCAGTCCCGCCATCCCGGGAATCAGTCTGGTGAACCTTCGCTGCACTCCCTCAATAGCAAGAATGTCCTTCCTCAGGTTAGGAGACCAAAACTGTACACAATACTCCAGGTGTGGCCTCACCAAGGCCCTGTACAATTGTAGCAACACCTCCCTGCCCTTGTACTCAAATCCCCTCGCTATGAAGGCCAACATGCCATTTGCTTTCTTAACCGCCTGCTGTACCTGCATGCCAACCTTCAATGACTGATGTACCATGACACCCAGGTCTCTTTGCACCTGCCCTTTTCCTAATCTGTCACCATTCAGATAATAGTCTGTCTCTCTGTTTTTACCATCAAAGTGGATAACCTCACATTTATCCACATTATACTTCATCTGCCATGCATTTGCCCACTCACCTAACCTATCCAAGTCGCTCTGCAGCCTCATAGAATCCTCCTTGCAGCTCACACTGCCACCCAACTTAGTGTCATCCGCAAATTTGGAGATACTACATTTAATCCCCTCGTCTAAATCATTAATGTACAGTGTAAACAGCTGGGGCCCCAGCACAGAACCTTGCGGTACCCCACTAGTCACTGCCTGCCATTCTGAAAAGTCCCCATTTACTCCTACTCTTTGCTTCCTGTCTGACAACCAGTTCTCAATCCATGTCAGCACACTACCCCCAATCCCATGTGCTTTAACTTTGCACATTAATCTCTTGTGTGGGACCTTGTCGAAAGCCTTCTGAAAGTCCAAATATACCACATCAACTGATTCTCCCTTGTCCACTCTACTGGAAACATCCTCAAAAAATTCCAGAAGATTTGTCAAGCATGATTTCCCTTTCACAAATTCATGCTGACTTGGACCTATCATATTACCTCTTTCCAAATGCACTGCTATGACATCCTTAATAATTGATTCCATCATTTTACCCACTACCGATGTCAGGCTGACCGGTCTGTAATTCCCTGTTTTCTCTCTCCCTCCTTTTTTAAAAAGTGGGGTTACATTGGCTACCCTCCACTCCATAGGAACTGATCCAGAGTCAATGGAATGTTGGAAAATGATTGTCAACGCATCCACTATTTCCAAGGCCACCTCCTTAAGTACTCTGGGATGCAGTCCATCAGGCCCTGGGGATTTATCGGCCTTCAATCCCATCAATTTCCCCAACACAATTTCCCGACTAATAAGGATTTCCCTCAGTTCCTCCTCCTTACTAGACCCTCCGACCCCTTTTATATCCGGAAGGTTGTTTGTGTCCTCCTCAGTGAATACCGAACCAAAGTACTTGTTCAATTGGTCCGCCATTTCTTTGTTCCCCGTTATGACTTCCCCTGATTCTGACTGCAGGGGACCTACGTTTGTCTTTACTAACCTTTTTCTCTTTACATATCTATAGAAACTTTTGCAATCCGTCTTAATGTTCCCTGCAAGTTTCTTATCGTACTCCATTTTCCCTGCCCTAATCAAACCCTTTGTCCTCCTCTGCTGAGTTCTAAATTTCTCCCAGTCCCCGGGTTCGCTGCTATTTCTGGCCAATTTGTATGCCACTTCCTTGGCTTTAATGCTATCCCTGATTTCCCTTGATAGCCACGGTTGAGCCACCTTCCCTTTTTTATTTTTACGACAGACAGGAATGTACAATTGTTGTAGTTCATCCATGCGGTCTCTAAATGTCTGCCATTGCCCATCCACAGTCAACCCCTTCAGTATCATTCGCCAATCTATCCTAGCCAATTCACGCCTCAGACCTTCAAAGTTAGCCTTCTTTAAGTTCTGGACCATGGTCTCTGAATTAACTGTTTCATTCTCCATCCTAATGCAGAATTCCACCATATTATGGTCACTCTTCCCCAAGGGGCCTCGCACAACGAGATTGCTAATTAATCCTCTCTCATTACACAACACCCAGTCTAAGATGGCCTCCCCCTAGTTGGTTCCTCGACATATTGGTCTAAAAAACCATCCCTTATGCACTCCAGGAAATCCTCCTCTACCGTATTGCTTCCAGTTTGGTTAACCCAATCTATGTGCATATTAAAGTCACCCATTATAACTGCTGCACCTTTATTGCACGCACCCCTAATTTCATGTTTGATGCCCTCCCCAACATCACTACTACTGTTTGGAGGTCTGTACACAACTCCCACTAACGTATTTTGTCCTTTGGTATTCTGCAGCTCTACCCATATAGATTCCACATCATCCAAGCTAATGTCCTTCCAAACTATTGCCTTAATTTGCTCCTTAACCAGCAATGCTACCCCACCTCCTTTTCCTTTTATTCTATCTTTCCTGAATGTTGAATACCCCTGGATGTTGAGTTCCCAGCCCTGATCATCCTGGAGCCACGTCTCCGTAATCCCAATCACATCATATTTGTTAACATCTATTTGCACAGTTAATTCATCCACTTTATTGCGGATACTCCTTGCATTAAGACACAAAGCCTTCAGGCTTGTTCTTTTAACACCCTTTGTCCTTTTAGAATTTTGCTGTACAGTGGCCCTTTTTGTTCTTTGCCTTGGGTTTCTCTGCCCTCCACTTTTCCTCATCTCCTTTCTGTCTTTTGCTTTTGCCTCCTTTTTGTTTACCTCTGTCTCCCTGCATTGGTTCCCATCCCCCTGCCATATCAGTTTAAATCCTCCCCAACAGCACTAGCAAACACTCCCCCTAGGACATTGGTTCCGGTCCTGCCCAGTTGCAGACCGTCCGGTTTGTACTGGTCCCACCTCCCCCAGAACCGGTTCCAATGTCGAGGAACCAACTAGGGGGGGAGGCCAAATTAAGAGAGGGAAATTAGAGTACGAGAGGAAGCTTGCCGGAAACATAAAAACTGACTGCAAAAGCTTCTATAGATATGTGTAGAGAAAAAGATTAGTGAAGACAAATGTTGGTCCCTTGCAGTCGGATTCGGGTGAATTTATAATGGGGAACAAAGAAATGGCAGACCAATTGAACAAATACTTTGGTTCTGTCTTCATAAAGGAAGACACAAATAACCTTCCGGATGTACTAGGGGACCGAAGGTCTCGTGAGAAGGAGGAACTGAAGGATATCCTTATTCGGCAGGAAACTGTGTTAAGGAAATTGACAGGGTTGAAGGCCGATAAATGCCCAGGGCCTGATAGTCTACATCCCAGAGTACTTAAGGAAGTGGCCCTAGAAATAGTGGATGCATTAGTGATAATTTTCCAACAGTCGATCGACTCTGGATCAGTTCCTGTGGACTGGAGGGTAGCTAATGTAACACCACTTTTTAAAAAAGGAGGGAGAGAAAACGGGTAATTATAGACCGTTTAGTCTGACATCAGTAGTGGGGAAAATGTTGGAATCAATCATTAAGGATGAAATAGCAGCACATTTGGAAAACAGTGACAGGATCGGTCCAAGTCAGCATGGACTGATGAAAGGGAAATCATGCTTGACAAATCTTCTGGAATTTTTTGAGGATGTAACTAGTAGAGTGGATATGGTGTATTTGGACTTTCAAAAGGCTTTTTACAAGGTCCCACACAAGAGATTGGTGTGCAAAATCAAAGCACATGGTATTTGGGGTAATGTACTTACATGGATAGAGAACTGGTTGGCAGACAGGAAGCAGAGAGTCGGGGTTAACTGGTCCTTTTCAGAATGGCAGGCAGTGACTAGTGGAGTGCCGCAGGGCTCAGTGCTGGGACCCCAGCTCTTTACAGTATATATTAACGATTTAGATGAAGGAATTGAGTGTAATATCTCCAAGTTTGCAGATGACACTAAACTGGGTGGTGGTGTGAGCTGTGAGGAGGACGCTAAGAGGCTGCAGGGTGATTTGGACAGGTTAGGCGAGTGGGCAAATACATGGCAGATGCAGTATAATGTGGATAAATGTGAGGTTATCCACTTTGGTGGTAAAAACACAAAGGTAGAATATTATCTGAATGGCGGCAGATTAGGAAAAGGGGAGGTGCAGCGAGACCTGGGTGTCATGGTACATCAGTCATTGAAAGTTGGCATGCAGGTACAGCAGGCGGTGAAGAAGGCAAATGGTATGTTGGACTTCATAGCTAGGGGATTTGAGTATAGGAGCAGGGAAGTCTTACTGCAGTTGTACAGAGCCTTGGTGAGGCCCCACCTGGACTATTGTGTTCAGTTTTGGTCTCCTAATCTGAGGAAGGACGTTCTTGCTATTGAGGGAGTGCAGCGAAGGTTCACCAGACTGATTTCCGGGATGCAGGACTGACATATGTGGAGAGACTGGATCGACTGGGCCTGTATTCATTGGAGTTTAGAAGGATTAGAGGGGATCTCATAGAAACCTATAAAATTCTGACGGGACTGTACAGGTTAGATGCAGGAAGAATGTTCCCGATGTTGGGGAAGTCCAGAACCAGGGGACACAGTCTAAGGATAAGGGGTAGGCCATTTAAGACCGAGATGAGGAGAAACTTCTTCACTCAGAGAGTTGTTGAACTGTGGAATTCCCTGCCGCAGAGAGTTGTTGATGCCAGTTTATTGGATATATTCAAGAGGGAGTTAGATATGACCCTTGCGGCTAAAGGGATCGGGGGGGTATGGAGAGAAAGCAGGAAAGGGGTACTGAGGGAATGATCAGCCATGAACTTATTGAATGGTGGTGCAGGCTCGAAGGGTCGAATGACCTACTCCTGCACCTATTTTCTATGTATCTATGTATCTCTAGGAACATGCTAACATGGGAACGTGGAAACATGGGAATGTAGTAACATGCTAACATGTGAACATAGGAACATGGTAACATGGAAATGTAGTAACATGGAAACATAGTAACATGGGAACGTGGTAACATGGGAACATGAGAATGTGGGAACATGGGAACATGGGAACGTGGTAACATGGGAACATGAGAATGTGGGAACATGGGAACGTGGGAACATGGGAACGTGGTAACATGGGAAGATGGGAACATGGGAACATAGTAACATGGGAACGTGGTAACATGGTAACATGGGAACGTGGAAAAATGGCAACATGGGAACATGAGAATATGGTAACATGGGAATGTGGGAACATGGGTACATGGAAACATGGGAACATGGGAATGTGGTAACATGGGAACATAGTAACATGGGAATGTGGTAATATGGGAACATGGTAACATGGGAACATGAGAATGTGGTAACATGGGAATGTGGGAACATGGGAACGTAGTAACATGGGAACATGGGAACGTGGTAACATGGGAACATGAGAACATGGGATCATGGGTATTGTGTTTCTAACACAGATGAGACTGCACACAGGGAGATTAAAGTAACAGTGACCTCAGTCTTTAATAAGACATTCCAGATTGAGGAACAGGCCTTGGGGGCCGGCTTATATACAGTGCTCCCAAGGGATGGTGGGATCTCTTGGGACGTCAGGGGATGCGCTCCCTGGTGGCGGAACATGGGAGTGCATGCTTTACAGATACACAACATCACTCCCCCCTCAAAGTCAAAGTGCAAACTATTTACAAGGTGAGGCGGTCGGGAGCCTTTCTTTCCCTGGTGGACCGCCTCGGTACAAATATCTGTTCTGGTGTGTTGGCTGTGCCCTCGCTGGGCTGGTGTGTTGTTGGCCCTGCAGGGCTGCTGGGTGAGCCTGGCCTTGCTAGGCTGTTGGGCGTGATGGGTTCGATTTCCTGGGGCCCTGTGAGCGGGTGGGGTCTCGTGCGGTAGCTGAGCAGTACTCGGGACAGGCGGGTTTGGAGTGAGCCTTCTGTGACTTGTTTAAGGCTCTGTTTGATGGTTTGTACTGCCCGCTCTGCCTGCCCATTGGAGGCTGGTTTAAACGAGGCCGAGGTGACATGTTTGATCCCATTGCGGGTCATGAATTCTTTAAATTTGGCACTGGTGAAACATGGTCCGTTGTCACTGACCAGTATGTCAGGCAGGCTGTGGGTGGCAAACATGGTCCTCAGGCTTTCAATGGTGGCGGTGGCGGTGCTTCCCAACATTATTTCACATTCAATCCATTTTCAAAAAGCATCCACCACCACCAGGAACATTTTACCGAGAAACGGGCCCGCATAGTCGACATGGATCCTCGACCATGGTCTGGAGGGCCAGGACTACAAACTTAGTGGTGCCTCTCTGGGTGTGTTGCTCAACTGAGCACATACGCTGCATTGCCGTACACAGGAGTCTAAGTCAGAGTCAATACCGGGCCACCACACGTGGGATCTGGCTGTCGCTTTCATCATTACTATACCCGGGTGTATGCTGTGGAGATCCGAGATGAAGTCTCCCTGCCCTTTTTGGGTAGCACTACGCGGTTACCCCACAACAGGCAGTCTGCCTGAATAGACAGCTCGTCCTTTCGCCGCTGGAACGGCTTGATTGGCTCTTGCATTTCAATGGGGATGCTGGCCCAGTTCCCATGCAGGACACAGTTTTTTACTAGGGACAGCAGAGGATCTTGGCTGGTCCAAGTCCTAATCTGGCGGGCCGTAACAGGTTATTTATCATTTTCAAACGCTTCCATGACCATTAACAAGTCTGCGGGCTGCGCCACCATCAACAAGTTTGCAGGCTGCACCATTTCCACCCCCGTGGTGGCCAATGGTAGCCGACTGAGAGCATCTGCACAGTTCTCGGTGCCTGGCCTGTGGCGGATGGTATAGTTATACGCTGATAGCGTGAGTGCCCACCTTTGTATGCGGGCTGAGGCATTAGTATTTATCCCCTTGTTTTCAGCGAACAGGGATGTGAGGGGCTTGTGATCGGTTTCCAGCTCAAATTTGAGGTCAAACAGGTACTGATGCATTTTCTTTACCCCGAACACACACACTAATGCCTCTTTCTCAATCATGCTGTAGGCCCTCTCGACCTTAGACAAGCTCCTGGAAGCATAGGCGACAGGTTGCAACTTCCCCGCAACGTTAGCTTGTTGTAATACACACCCGACTCCGTACGACGACGCATCACACGCTAGCACAAGTCTTTTACACGGGTTATACAATACAAGCAGCTTGTTGGAGCATAAAATGTTTCTGGCTTTCTCAAAAGCAATTACTTGTTTTTTTTCCCCATACCCAGTTCTCACCTTTGCGCAATAACACATGTAGGGGCTCGAAAAGCGTGCTTAACCTCGGTAGGAAGTTACCAAAATAGTTGAGGAATCCCAGGAACGACCGCAGCTCCGTGACGTTCTGTGGCCTGGGCGTGTTCCTGATAGCCTCTGTCTTGGCATCTGTGGGCCGAATGCCGTCCGCCGCGATCTTTCTCCCCAAAAATTCCACTTCTGTTGTCATGAAGATGCATTTTGACCTCTTCAGCCGCGGCCCTACGCGATCCAGTCGCTGGAGAACCTCCTCCAGGTTTTGTAGGTGCTCGGCGGTGTCCCGACCCGTGACCAATATGTCGTCCTGAAAAACCACCGTGTGTGGTACCGACTTGAGTAGGCTCTCCATGTTTCTCTGGAAGATCGCTGCAGCCGACCGAATTCCAAACAGGCATCTGTTGTAGATGAACAGTCCCTTGTGCGTGTTGATGCAGGTGAGGCCTTTCGAAGATGCCTCCAGCTCCTGCAGCATGCAGGCTGAAGTCAGGTCGAGCTTGGTGAACGTCTTGCCTCCTGCCAGCGTCGCAAATAAGTCGTCTGCATTAGGTAGCGGGTATTGGTCCTGTAGCGAGAAACGATTAATAGTTACTTTATAATCTCCGCAAATCCTGACCGTGCCATCACTTTTGAGCACTGGAACAATCGGACTGGCCCACTCGATGAATTCCACTGGGGAGATGATGCCCTCGCGTTGCAGCCTGTCCAGCTCGATTTCCACTCTCTCCCTCATCATGTGAGGTACCGCTCGTGCCTTGTGGTGGATGGGTCGTGCCTCTGGGACCAAGTGGATCCGCACCTTCGTCCCGGAAAAGTTTCCAATGCCTGGCTCAAAAAGGGAAGGAAATTTGTTAAGAACCTGGGTACATGAGGCCTCATCGACGTGTGATAGCGCTCGGATGTCATTCCAGTTCCAGCGGATTTTGCCCAGCCAGCTCCTTCCAAGCAGTGTGGGGCCATCGTCCGGGACAATCCAGAGTGGCAGATAATGCACCATGCCCTCGTAGGTGACCTTGACCATGGCGCTGCCCAGGACAGTGATAAGCTCTTTGGTGTACGTTCTCAGTTTCTTGTGGATGGGGCTCAGGGCTGGTCTGAGTGCCTTGTTGCACCACAGTCTCTCAAACATCTTTTTACTCATGATGGATTGGCTAGCGCCAATGTCCAGTTCCATGGCTACGGGTAAACCATTCAATTTTACGTTTAGCATTATAGGTGGACATTTCGTCAAAAATGTGTGCACCCTGTGTACTTCAGCATCTGCCTCCTCTCTGAGGCTCGAAATTGCTTTGATCCACCACGGACCGATCTTCCTCTGCCACGTGGTGGTTAGCAGGTTTTGCAGAGCTTGCAGCTCGTTTGCAAGCTCGTTGGAGGTGCCCCATTGTTCCACAGCTCTTGCAAACATACTCTTTGAAGCGGCATGAATAGGCTGAATGGAAGCCTCCACAACGCCAACAAGGTGTGAATTGCCTTACATTCATCCTTTGTTGGGAACTCTAAGTCATCTGGGTCACCTGAGGCCTGTTGGCAGTTGCAGACTTGTGGTTTCTGCCCTGTACATTTCTGCTCGCAAACACAGTTCCAGTTAATTTATGAACATTGCTAGCACTTGTGTGCTGAGAGATTTGTTTGGTGTTATCACTGGTGAACATAAACGCCTGTGCTATCGCAATGGCCTTACTGAGGGTCGGTGTCTCTACAGTCAAAAGTTTTCGTAGGATGGTCTCGTGGCCAATGCCCAGTACAAAAAAAGTCTCTGAGCATCTGCTCCAGGTAGCCATCAAACTCACATTGTCCATCAAGTCGCCTTAGCTCAGCGACGTAGCTCGTTACTTCCTGACCTTCAGATCGCTGGCACGTGTAGAACCGATACCTCGCCATCAGCACGCTCTCCCTCGGGTTAAGATGCTCCCGAAACAGTGTACACAGCTCCTCATACGACTTATCTGTGGGTTTCACCGGAGCCAGAAGATTCTTCATGAGGCTGTAGGTCGGTGCCCCGCAGACCGTGAGGAGGACCGCTCTCCTTTTTGCAGCGCTTCCTTCTCCGTCCAGCTCATTGGCTACAAAGTACTGGTCTAGCCGTTCAACATAGGCTTCCCAGTCCTCACCCTCCGAGAACTTCACCAGGATGCCCACAGTTTGCTGCATCTTTGCGTTGGATTCGTATTCTCGTCGCCAGTTATTGTGTTCCTAACACAGATGAGACTGCACACAGGGAGGTTAAAGTAACAGTGACCTCAGTCTTTAATAAGACACTCCAGAGTGAGGAACAGGCCTTAGGGGCCGGCTTATATACAGTGCTCCCAAGGGATGAGCTCCTTGGTGGCAGAACATGGGAGTGCATGCTTTACAGATACACAACAATGGGAACATAGTAACATGGGAATGTGGTGACATGGGAATGTGGTAACATGGGAACGTGGTAACATGGGAACATGAGAACGTGGCAACATGGGAACATGGGAACTTTGTAACATACTAACATGGGAACATAGTAACATGGGAACATAGTAACATGGGAATGTGGTAACATGGGAACATGGGAACATAGTAACATGGGAACATGGTAACATGGGAACATGGGAACGTGGTGACATGGGAATGTGATAACATGGGAACATGGGAACGTGGCAACATGGGAACATGGTAACATGGTAACATGGGAACATGGTAACATGGTAACATGGGAACATGGGAACATGGGAACATAGTAACATGGAAACGTGGTAACATGGGAACGTGGTAACATGGGAACATGGGAACATAGTAGCATGGGAATGTGGGAACGTGGTGACATGGGAATGTGGTAACATGGGAACATGTGAACATAGTAACATGGGAACGTGGTAACATGGGAACATGGTAACATGAGAACATGAGAACGTGGTAACATGGGAACATGGTAACTTTGTAACATACTAACATGGGAACATAGTAACATGGGAACATAGTAACATGGGAACATGGTAACATGGGAACGTGGTAACATGGGAACATGGGAACTTTGTAACATACTAACATGGGAACATAGTAACATGGGAACATAGTAACATGGTAACATGGGAACGTGGTAACATGGGAACATGGTAACATGGGAACATGGGAACTTGGTAACATACTAACATGGGAACATAGTAACATGGAAACATAGTAACATCAGAATGTGGTAACATGGGAACATGGTAACATGGGAACGTGGTAACATGCTAACATGGGAATGTGGTAACATGGGAACATAGTAACATGGGAATGTGGTAACGTGGGAACATGGGAATATGGGAACGTGGTAACATGGGAACATAGTAACATGGAAACATAGTAACATGGGAACATAGTAACATGGGAACACGGTAACATGGGAACATGGGAATGTGGTAACATGGGAACATGGGAATGTGGTAACATGGGAACATAGCAACATGGGAATGTGGTAACATGGGAACGTAGTAATATGGGAACGTGGTAACATGGGAACATGGGAATGTGGTAACATGGGAACATAGTAACATGGGAACACGGTAACATGGGAACACGGTAACATGGGAATGTGGTAACATGGGAACATGGGAACGTAGTAACATGGGAACAATGAAAATAATGGCATAGTAACATAGTACTAGTTTCAGACAAGAGAAAACCTTCGGCACATCTCGCCCACCTATCCACAGTATTTTCTCGATGCATTTCAAATAAACCTAGAATCTCATTCATTGCCCACAACCTGTCCTGTTCCTGTTGAAACCCACTAGATTTCTTCTTTCATCGAAGCCACTCTGCAATGTACTTTACACTGGTATTGACTCTACTTACATTGGTGTGGGCCTCAATCTGGGCTGGGTAAACACAATGAATCAATGTCAGTCAATACTTACTCAGGTACTACGAACAAGAGCTGCACACCGAGAATGAACAGCATCATGATGAAAGCGCAGACCATGTTAGACTTGAAAACCACATCTCGTAACCTGCGATACTGAACATCAGAGAGAAAGATCAGTGAATGCCCAGAATACTGACATCATTTAGTGATCAGAGCCACATCAACCCACCGGCTGTGCCAGTCACAGAAAGAACACAGCGTCTCAGGGGGTTATATATCGGCTCGATGTATTCAGTTATAAGATAGCCTCCATTTCTCGCCAAACAAAAGGGCTGACAACTCCATGCCCCTCCCCATTCCCCACTGCCCTTAGAAAATGCTCAGGACAGGCAGAGAACAGAATATTAATGTGCACGAACTCTTCCAACCCTGATCAGACTGGGAGACTGGGCGGAGAGAGAGGAGAGAGAGGGAGCGAGAGGGGGAGAGAGAGAGGGGGAGAGAGAGGGTGCGAGAGAATGGGAGAGAGAGGGAGCGAGAAAGGGAGAGAGACGGGGAGAGAGAGGGAGAGAGAGAGTGGGAGAGAGGGGGAATGAGAAAGGGAGAGAGAGGGGGAGAGAGAGGGAGAGAGAAGGGGTGAGCGGGGGAGAGAGAGGGAGTGAGAGAGTGGGAGAGAGAGGGAGCGAGAGGGGGAGAGAGAGAGGGGGAGAGAGAGGGTGCGAGAGAATGGGAGAGAGAGGGAGCGAGAAAGGGAGAGAGACGGGGAGAGAGAGGGAGAGAGAGAGTGGGAGAGAGAGGGAATGAGAAAGGGAGAGAGAGGGGGAGAGAGAGGGAGAGAGAAGGGGTGAGCGGGGGAGAGAGAGGGAGCGAGAGAGTGGGAGAGAGGGGTGGCAAGAGAGGGAGAGAGAAGGGGAGAGAGAGGGAGAGGAGGGGAGAGAGGGGGGAGCGAGAAAGAGGGAGAGAGGGGGAGAGAGAGGCTGAGAGGGAGAGAGAGGCTGAGAGAGAGAGGGAGAGGGAGAGAGAGAGCGGGACAGAGAGGCTGAGAGAGAGAGGGAGAGGGAGAGAGAGAGGGGGACAGAGAGGGGGACAGAGAGGGGGGACAGAGAGGGGGAGAGAGGGGGAGAGAGAGGGGGGAGAGGCGTAGACAGATTGGAGAGAGAGAAGGAAATTGCTGTGAGTGGAGGACTTCTAATGTAATACCCTTGTTTAAAAAGGGAGGAAGGGATAGGCCGAGTAATTACAGGCCTTTCAGCCTAACCTCAGTGGTGGGAAAATTATTGGAAAAAAATCCTGCAAGTCAGGATAAATCTACATTTGGAAAGGCAAGGATTAATTAGGGACAGTCAGCGCGGATTTGTTAAGGGAAGATCGTGTTTGACATAGAAACATAGAAAATAGGTGCAGGAGTAGGCCATTCGGCCCTTCAAGCCTGCACCACCATTCAATAAGATCATGGCTGATCATTCCCTCAGTACCCCTTTCCTGCTTTCTCTCCATACCCCTTGATCCCTTTAGCCATAAGGGCCATATCTAACTCCCTCTTGAATATATTCAATGAACTGGCATCAACAACTCTCTGCAGCAGGGAATTCCACAGGTTAACAACTCTCTGAGTGAAGAAGTTTCTCCTCATCTCAGTCCTAAATGGCCTACCCCTTATCCTAAGACCGTGTCCCCTGGTTCTGGACTTCCCCAACATCGGGAACATTCTTCCCGCATCTAACCTGTCCAGTCCCGTCAGAATCTTATATGTTTCTATGAGATAAATATGAAACCCTGGATTGAACTGAGAACCTTGACTAAACGGATTGAATTTTTTGAGGAGGTAATCAAGAGGGTCGATGAGGGTAGTGCGTACGATGTAGTATATATGGACTTTAGTAAAGCTTTTGATGAGGTCCCACATGGTAGGCTGGTCATGAAGGTTAAAGCCCATGGGATCCAGGGCAAAGTGGCAAGTTGGATCCAAAATTGGCTCAGAGGTAGGAAGCAAAGGGCAATGGCTGATGGATGTTTTTGTGACTGGAAGGATGTTTCCAGTGCGGTTCCGCAGGGCTCAGTACTGGGTCCCTTGCTTTTTGTGGTATATATCAATGATTTAGATTTGAATAAAGGGAGTATGATTAAGAAGTTTGCAGATGACACTAAAATTGTCTGTGTGTTTGATAATGAAGAGGAAAGTCATGGGCTGCAGGAGGATATCAATCTACTGGTCAGGTGGGCAGAGCAGTGGCAAATGGAATTTAATTCAGAGAAGTGTGAGGTGATGCAGTTTGGGAGGGCTAATAAGCAAAGGGTATACACATTAAGCGGTAGGCCACTTAATAATGTCGATGAACAAAGGGACCTTGGAGTGCTTGTCCACAGATCCCTGAAAGTAGCAGGCCAGGTGGATTAGGTGGTTCAGAAAAGCATATGGAATGTTTGCCTTTATTGACCGAGGCATAGAATACAAGTGCAGGAAGATTATGCTTAAATTGTATAATACTTTAGTTAGGCCACAGCTGCATGCAGTTCTGGTTGCCGTATTACAGGAAAGACATGATTGCACTAGAGAGGGTGCAGAGGAGATTTACCAGGATGCTGCCTGGAATGGAGAATCTTAGTTATGAGGACAGATTGGATAGGCCAGGTTTGTTCTCATTGGAGCAGTGGAGCTTGAGAGGAGACCTCATTGAGGTGTACAAAATTTTGAGGGGCCTGGACATAGTGGATAGCAAGGGTCTATTTCTATTGGTAGAGGGGTCTATTACGAGGGGGCATAGTTTTAAGGTGGTTGGTGGAAGGTTTAGAGGAGATTTGAGGGAGGGGCTTCACGCAGAGGGTTGTGGGGATCTGGAACTCGCTGCCTGGAAGAGTGGTGGATGCAGAAACCTTCACCACTTTTAAGAGATGATTGGATGTGCACTTAAAGTGCAGTAACCTGCAGGGTTACGGACCTAGAGCTGGTAATTGGGATTAGACTGGATGACCTTTAGTTGGATGGTGCAGATACGATGGTAAGTACTGCAGGGAATAGAATACATGATCTCCTGGACTAGTGTCGATCGCCCGGATGGGTCGGAGAGGAATTATCCCAGATTTTTTTGCCCAATTGACCTGGGTTTTTATCTGTTTTTTGCCTCTCCCGGGAGATCACATGGCTCCGGTTGGGGTGGAGTGTAGAATGTTTCAGTGTAAGGGGTGTCACAGTTGTGTGGGGCAGACTGGTTGGGCTGGGTGCTCTTTACCTTTCCGCCATTGTTCATTGTTCTTCGGTTTATATGTAACCTTCAGGGCTGCTGACCGAGGGCCATGCGGCACTTTTTCGGCCGGCGCGGACACGATGGGCTGAAATGGCCTCCTTCTGTGCTGTAAATTTCTATGTTTTTATGAGAGGGGAGAGAGACTGGGATACAGATTGGAGAGAGAGATGGAGACAGAGAGGAGGAGAGAGATGAGAGATGGAGACTGAGAGAGGGGGGAGAGAGATGGAGAGAGATGTTGGAAAGTGTGAGGTCATGCACTTTGGCAGAAAAAATCAAAGAGCAAGTTATTATTTAAATGGAGAAAGATTGCAAAGTGCCGCAGTACAGCGGGACCTGGGGGTACTTCTGCATGAAACACAAAAGGTTAGTATGCAGGTACTGCAAGTGATCAGGAAGGCCAATGGTATCTTGGCCTTTAGTGCAAAGGGGATGGAGTATAAAAGTAGGGAAGTCTTGCTACAGTTATACAGGCTATTGGTGAGGCCACACCTGGAATACTGCGTGCAGTTTTGGTTTCCATATTTACGAAAGGATATACTTGCTTTGGAGTCAGTTCAGAGAAGGTTCACTAGATTGATTCCGAAGATGAGGGGGTTGACTTATGAGGAAAGGTTGAGTAGGTTGGGCCTTTACTCATTGGAATTCAGAAGAATGAGAGGTGATCTTACTGAAACGTATAAGATTATGAGGGGGCTTGACAAGGTGGATGCAGAGAGGATGTTTCCACTGATGGGAGAGACTAGAACTAGAGGGCATGATCTTAGAATAAGGGGCTGTCCATTTAAAACTGAGATGAGGAGGAATTTCTTCTCTCAGAGGGTTGTAAATCTGTGGAATTCGCTGCCCCAGAGAGCTGTGGAAGCTGGGACATTGAATATATTTAAGACAGAAATAGACAGTTTCTTAAGCGATAAGGGGTTATGGGGAGCGGGCAGGGAGGTAGACCTGAGTCCATGATCAGATCACCTGTGATCTTATCGAATGGCAGAGCAGGCTCGAGGGGCCAAGTGGCCTACTCCTGCTCGTATTTCTTATGTTCTTATGAGAGGGGAAAGAGATGTAGACAGATGGAGACAAAGGGGGAAAGAGAGGGAGAGAGGGGGAGAGATGGGGAGTGAGAGAGAGGGGGGGGGAGAGCGGGGGAGAGAGAGGGGAAGAGAGAGGGGAAGAGAGAGGGAAGAGAGAGGGAAGAGAGAGATAGGGGAGAGAGAGATGGAGACAGATGAGATAGAGAGAGGGGAGAGAGAGAGGTGGAGAGAGAGAGGGGAGAGAAATAGAGGATAAAGATAGGGGCAAGAGATAGAGACAAGAGATAGGGGAGAGAGATGGAGACAAAGAGGCTATTGAGGTAAATTGGGAGAAAGAATACTGAAGAGGTGAGCAGTGCTGGAGAGTTCAAACTATACAGGAGCGGAAGTCTGTGTGGAGCAGATGAACGCACAATGCACGCACCTCTCTCATGTACAGAGAAGGCGATCTCCCAAACAGTCTTATAGTTGAGTTTGTAGAGTTCATGATTAAATATGAAATGCTTCAGATTACAGGTGTAAGATAAAGATTGAGAAGGATTCATAAGTTAGACAATGTCCAAAATTATAAAATGCAAAAAGCTGATTTTAAGGGGATGGGAATGAAACTAGGGAAAATAAATTGGAAACTTTTCTGACAAGCAAAGAAATAGAAGAGCAGGAGGAAATATTTAAACCGGTGATCAATAGAGTTCAGGAGAAATATATCCCACTGAAAGCAGCAACTAACTAACCAGCAATGACAAGCAATGGCCAGCAATAAGGGCAACATTGAAACTGAAGAAAAAGGCACACGTTAAAGGTGCTATATAAATATAAGTTGTTGTTGTATGATCTAAGGTAGGTTTACAGTGTACGTCTGTGAACACATGAAGCATGGTAAACAAGGTGGTGATCTGTAGGCACAAGTACCCACATGGGAATATAACAGAGATCTGGCTCAAAAAGGGGCAGGATTGGGGATTAAATATTCCTGGATATAGGGTGTTCAGGAAAGATAGGGAAGGAAAGATAGGAGGTGGTATGGCAGTATTGGTTAAGGAGAATGTTCCAGTGCTGGAGAGAGAGGATGTCCTGGAGGGGTCAAGGACAGAAGCTAGAGTTAAGAAACAATAGAGGTGCCAATACATTACCCGGTGTACTCGATAGGCCACCAACTAGTGGGGAAATATAGAGAAGCAAGTTTGCTGAGAAATTAGAACGATGCAAGAACTGTAGAGTAGTGACAATGGGGGACTTCAACTGTCCCAATATAGACTGGGATAGTAATAGTGTAACGGGCAGAGAGGGGGAAGAATTTCTGAAGTGTGTTCTGGAGAACTTGCTTGATCAGTTTGTTTCCGGCCTGATGAGGGAGGAGGCATTGCTGGATCTGGTCCTGGGGAGTGTGGTAGGTCAGGTGGGGCAAGTGTCAGTCGGGGAACATTTAGGGAACAGCGATCATAGTATCATAAGCTTGAGATTAGCTATGGAAACGGACCGGGAGCAATCTAGAGTAAAAATACTTAATTGGAGGAAGGCAAATTTCAGTGGGATGAGAACGGATCTGGCCCGGATAAACTGGAATCAAAGATTGTCAGGCAAAACTGTCGTGGAACAATGGGCTGCCTTTGATGAGGAGGTGGTTCGGGTACAGTCACAGTACATTCCCACGAGGGGCATTGGTCGGGCAATTAAAGTCAGAGCTCTCTGATGACGAAAGAGATAGCGAGTAGAGATAGAGAGTATGAAGAAGCAGTAAAAGAGTGTGTACGACAGATGTCAGGTCGAAAATATATCTAAGAATCAGGCTAAAGATAGAAAGTTTGGAGGAGAAAGTTGTTGAGGCCAATTCACTAAATATATTCAAAAAGGAGTTAGATGTAGTCCTTACTACTAGGGGGATCAAGGGGTATGGTGAGAAAGCAGGAATGGGGTACTGAAGTTGCATGTTCAGCCATGAACTCATTGAATGGTGGTGCAGGCTCGAAGGGCCGAATGGCCTACTCCTGCACCTATTTTCTATGTTTCTATGTTTCTAAAAGAAAATAAGAGGGGCAAAGAGAGAATTGCAAATGTTACACCCTTGTTCAAAAAAGGGTGTAAAGATAAACCCAGCAACTACAGACCGAGTTTAACCTCTGGAGTGGGGAAGCTTTTAGATACAATAATCAGGGACAAAATTAACAGTCACTTGGACAAATGTGGATTAATTAAGGAACGCCAGCATGGATGTATCAGAGAGGGTTGATGAGGGCAATGCAGTTGACGTGGTGTACATGGCGTTTGACAAAGTGCCACATAATCAGCTTACAGCAAAGTTGAAGCCCGTGGAATAAAAGGGACAGGGGCAGTGTGGATACGGGATTGTCTCAGTGACAGGGAACAGAGAGTAGTGGGGAACGGTTGTTTCTCGGACTGGAGGAAGGTATACAGTGGTGTTCCCCAGGGGTCGGGACTGGGACCACTGCTTTTCCTGATATATATTAATGATTTAGACTTGTGTGTACAGGGCACAATTTCAAAATTTGCAGATGACACAAAACTTGGAAGTATAGTGAACAGTGAGGGGGATAGTGTTAGACTTCAGGAAGACAGACAGGCTGGTGGGATGGGCGGACACGGGGCAGATGAAATTTAACGCAAAAAAGTGCAAAGTGATACATTTTGGTGAAAAGAATGAGGAGAAGAAATATAAACTATATGTACAATCCTAAAGGGGGTGCACGAACCGAGAGACCTGACAGTATATGTGCATGTTGGAGCAGATTTTTGGACATATACTTGATTAGTATACGGGACCAAACATTTGTTTTATTTTCCCCTTTAATGAATTTTGTAAGGGGCAATACTGATGCATTATGCTTTATATAAAAAAAACAGTTAGACTTCAAGGTATGCTGGCCTTGAGTTATGGAGATAGGAAAGTGAGATAATGAACACTGGAGAGTTAAGTGCTGGGTATGTTTGTTTATACCGGTGCCAAAAGCCTGCACTTGTTTATACTGCCCTGTCACAATGCAGGATGGTTTATATCAAAAGCTTAGCCTTCGATAGTAAAAGCTTTGCAGTGCTAAAGCATGTGTTGTAAAGTGACGTAATTTGTAAGATAAAATACCTTCACTGGAGATACTAATTTGAGAATTGGTTCAAAGACAGGGGTCTTTAACACTTCTCCCAAAGCTTTGTCTCCGATTTAATAAACCTCTCTTTATATATTATACAGTCTCGGAAATATTTTTCCACAACAAAATGGCGTCACGACAGGATACTGTCTGATCAGACGTGATCACTTAAGACAGTATCTGGAATCTGGTGTTAGAGACTGAAAAGAGAGGTGTACGGGCACGACGGGATAGTGTATAAGATACGAGTAAGTAGATAGCTGGAAGAGGCTGACTAACCAGTTTGAGTTGTCCCTTTAGTAAATAAGGTTGGTGCGGAAGGGAACTGATCGATCCAACCCAGAGCCGAAAACTCCGGTGGTAAGGAAACACGCTAGCTTTGTTGCGAAGTCAAAGGATCTCCACAGAGTAGTCGTGGCCGTGAGTATTACAGAAACAAAGGGAAACGTCCGAGACTGGCGAACATGGAAGGTAAGGAAGGGAATGTAAAACGCGGGCTGCCCGGGTCATTAATTAATTCCTATCATTAATTGTAACTTGCGTAATTACGTAATGCCATAAAAAAAAGCTGATAGTGACTATCTTAAGTGACATATGGATCCAGACATAAGCTTTGTTGAATGAAGAGAGACTTTTGTGAGTGTCTATTTTGAATGAAGAGAGTACTCGAGTGATTTTGACTGTAGAATGAATGAAAGCCTGCTTGGGAAGGTGTGGAGTTGCCTGCCTGTTTTAGCTCCACCCACTCTTTCCAAACAGAGTGAAATGTTTTTTTTAACCCTTCGTAGTGTTGTCCTGTATGTGGGAAGTTTAAGAAACTGTGAACCTTATGGTATTACATTTTAAGTTAGAAACGAAGGTGTGGATATTTTCGGATGATAAGTTACGGAGCTAGGAAATGCACAAAGGATAGGTTTGTTGACTAAAAGATAAAAATACATGGTCCCGGTAGTAAAAAAAAAAAAATTTGACACGCTCACTTATTTGTCGAAAGAAAACATGCAATTGAGTTGAAAGACATAAAGAATGCCTTTTAAAACGCTCCCATTTTCCTTTGTGTAAAACCTTGACACGAAAGCTTCTAGCTCAGTAAAAAAAAAGATTTTTAAATTTAGAAATACCTTCAGGGATCAGGTCAAACTCCTGGGCGAGTGGTGAGCTATCTGTGAAGGTGTAAAAGGGACTTTTGAAAAAGGCTAAAACAGTAAGCTTTGGCAGTTTAGAAAAGAAAAAGATAAAGCAAGA
The DNA here is from genome assembly GCF_044704955.1 of Pristiophorus japonicus. Classification (NCBI taxonomy): domain Eukaryota; kingdom Metazoa; phylum Chordata; class Chondrichthyes; family Pristiophoridae; genus Pristiophorus; species Pristiophorus japonicus. Next base: position 3,271,393 of record NC_091985.1, on the reverse strand, counting down.
AAAGGTCTCTGCCACGGGAACAGGAGGAGGGCAGAAAAGGGGGACTTGCCATAATTGTGGAAAACCGGGCCATTTTGCCAGGGAATGCAAAGGGAAAGGCAGTGAAAAGCAATGTACGTATTGTGGTAAGAAAAGGCACCTGGAAGCGACATGCTATGGTAAAAATGGCTATCCTAATAAGGCAAGGACCCTGTCAGAACAGGAATACCAGCAGTGGCAGGTGTACAAAGCCACCCTGTGATGTCCGGTGGCCCCTGTACAAAGTAAAAAGGAGGGAAGGATATATGTGTCTGCACTAGCAGGGGGCCGACAGTGTGAGATGCTAGTGGACACGGGAGCCTCAATATCCATTACCAATATGCCCCTTCCCGTCACCGACAAGAAGGATCTGATAAACGGAATAGATGGACGGCCCACACTGGCCTACTTGAGTACCACCCAATTGGTGGAAATTGATAACTTATATATACCCATGAGATTTTACGTATGCAAGAATGGTGAGGGAACAATATTGGGGAATGATGTAATGAGGGAATTTAAGGCCCTGATTGATTGCGGCAAGGGGAAACTGACATGGCCAAAGGCGGATGGCAGTAAGGGAGATTTAGGACAGATAACCCACCATGTGGAAAGTTTAGGTGTAGCTACAGCCACAAAAACTGACTGGCTTATCGGGACTGGAGGGTATGGAGGCATATGTGCCTCTGTGCCCGGGGTCTGGGCACAGACAAAATTGGATACCGGAAAGGCGAAGCTGGATCCTATTAAAGTCCCTGGACCACCTCATAAACCACACCGACAATACCCTATAAGACCTGAAGCTAGAACAGCGGTTGTAGAAATAGTAAAAGGGCTAGTGGAAAAGGGTATCTTAAAAGAAACAGTTAGCACCACTAACTCCCCAACATGGCCGGTAGGGAAACCAGATGGGAGTTATAGACTCACTATCAACTACACTGCCCTTAACAAGGTCACCCCCAAATTACACCCGATAGTGGCCAGCCCCTCCACAATCCTTACCTCATAGAGTGGGGCCCTGAACAAGAACAGGCGTACAGTAAACTCAAGTCAGAACTAGTCTCCGTACCTGGATTGGGACTGCCTGACATGAGTAAGGATTTCCACATCCACTGTAACAATGAGATGGGTTCTATATGGCCGTGGTCACCCAAGATCACGGGGATAAAAGGAGACCTATAGCCTATTACTCTACCACCGAAAGCTCGGTGGTGACTGGGTTATCCAGATGTATAGCCGCGCTAGATTGCGCAGCTTGGGCGGTAAAACTTAAGCGAGCCTGTGGTGATGACTGGAAACATCATTCTCCACACTAAACACACATTGGTAGAAATGTTAAACACAGGAAAACTGAGAACCGTATCTAATATGAGACGGGCAAAGTGGGAAGCAGTCCTCTTAACACCCAACAAAGCGGTAACCATAATTAGGGATGTAGGAAACAACCCTGCAGAAGGTATGATGGGTGAGGGGGAACCGCACTTTTGTGAAGAGGTATGTGAGGATATGGAAGAGGATAGAATAAAAGATGCCCCCCCTTCAAACCGCAGAACAAACCTTGTTTGTGGACGGCTCAGGAAAATACGTAGAGGGACTACCTCGTACCGGATGGGCCGTAGTTAACCAGGATCTAGAGACAGTCGAATCAGGGCGAATTAATGGGGGGTCGTCAGCTCAAGTGGCAGAACTGGTAGCCCTCACCCGGGCACTGGAATTATCGGAAAATAAGATTGTTAATATCTATACGGACAGTAGGTATGCATTCGGGGTAGTACACGATTATATGACAGCATGAGGGAGAAGGGGTGTTTGCGATGGATAAAGACATAACTTACTAAATACCAGTTGATATCAGCTGTGAAAAAGATATTGGTTTAATTAGAAAAAAAAAAGAATTTGAAGAGGTAAAAAACACTCTCCATTGATAATGATTTTAAATTATTAAAATTAAGTCAGTGCCGCTGGGGCCCGAGACCAACAGATAAGTATTGAGAAACTACACCAGGACACTTCTGAGGAGGAAATAGGTATGTGGACAAAGCAGGGCACAACGCAAGGGAAGGATAACGTTTGGAGACAAAACGACAAGGTAATGGTGCCTGAATGCATACAGAATACCTTATTGGAGTTGCACCATGGCCTTTCCCATTCAGGATGAGAGGCCATGACCGGGAGTCTTGGGAGAGATTGGTGATGGAAAGGGATGGGGAGAGATATTGCCAAATATTGCCATCGATGCGTTACGTGCGCACAATATAATCCAGGCAGGCCCATTAAAACTAAAATGGGACACCAGCCCTGTCCACGGGGGCCGTGGGAACACGTGCAGATTGATTTCACAGGTCCTTTGCCCCCATCCCATGGAACAAGATATTGCCGAGTGATTATAGATCAATTTACCCGGTGGGTGGACGCTTTTCCCACACGTGATTGCACTGCCTCAACAGTGGCAAGGATATTGACCGAGCAGGTGATTCCCCGATGGGGAGTGCCTCAACAGTGGCAAGGATATTGACCAAGCAGGTGATTCCCCGATGGGGAGTGCCTCAACAGTGGCAAGGATATTGACCGAGCAGGTGATTCCCCGATGGGGAGTGCCTCAACAGTGGCAAGGATATTGACCGAGCAGGTGATTCCCCGATGGGGAGTGCCTCAACAGTGGCAAGGATATTGACCGAGCAGGTGATTCCCCGATGGGGAGTGCCTCAACAGTGGCAAGGATATTGACCGAGCAGGTGATTCCCCGATGGGGAGTGCCTCAACAGTGGCAAGGATATTGACCGAGCAGGTGATTCCCCGATGGGGAGTGCCTCTTCACATAGATTCCGACCACTTCACCGGGAATGTTGTAAAAACAATATGCCAGCTGATGAGCATCAAACAAAAATTCCACATCCCCTAGCACCCGCAGAGTTCTGGGATGGTAGAGCGCATGAACCGTACCCTTAAGAACGCCCTGGCAAAGGCCCTGCAAACATCAGGAAAAACGTGGACGGAAGTATTACCCATTATATTGATGAAGTTAAGAGCCACGACAAACCGGACAACCGGATTAACTCCTTATGAACTAATGACAGGAAGGGAGATGCAATTACCAGAGAACATCATAACAGGGGGGGCGATGTAGGCCCATTAAAAGACAAAATAAAACGGTATGTTTTGGAACTAAGTACTCAATTAAAAGGGATGCGTAAATTAGTTAGGGACAATCAGGAAGAAAGAGACGCGGAAGCAGAGCTTACAAAGCTCCCTGAAGTCCCGTTGGCGGGAAGTCGCGTTATGGTAAGGGTCCTCCCGGGAAAACCGGGGTTTGCCCCAAAAATGGATAGGACCGTATGAGGTTATAATCAGCAGGGACACTTGTGCCTGCATCGATGTTAAAGGGAACAGACAATGGAAGCATTGGACCCAGCTTCAGGTTTTTGAACCAGCCGTTTAGCACACGCATTAGTTGTTGTTGTTTGTCTATTTACAGATTGACAGCGAGAGATTCTTCAAGCAAGCCATACGGCCATTTTGCCTTTGATTATTTGTTAATTATAGAGTAATAAGATGAAACTATATATTGCGATCGGTGCGATTATCATAGTTCGTGTTAGGTCCAGCCTGCTAGCTAGATCGAAACGAGAGTTACATGTGAATACCTTTTTGTACATGTCTTATGTTTATGCGCAAAATGAGAACTTTTCCAGTTGCTGGGTATGTTCGCACATCCCCATACATAGCAAAGGAGGCATCCCTTTGAGGTCAATCTCCCTTAACATCTCGGAAGTAGCAGAGTGGGTAATGCGACCAAACGGTACAGGGGAAGTAAATGATACTTGGAACCAGAGTGGGGATAAAGAAACGTGGAGATAGGGGGGTTACCTTTTGGATACATTTGACGGATGGTACCAGCCGGAATACAATAGGTCGGTACGACCCCCGTTCCTGGTTTTGACCAACACCTCAGGAGTTGGAAGGCCCACCGCTGACATTTGTTTCACTAGAAACCTGACTGGTGAGGAAACAGGTTTTGTAGCAGGATATAGCAATTGTACGCAATACTTTAACCTCACCAGGTGGAACATAACAGCCAGCGAAACAACAAACCAGGGGTTCTTTGAAATAGAGGGTTTGAAGAATCAGACACATAGCCAGGACTGGGACCCTAAGATTAGGTGGCGATGGGGGCTGAGAGAGAGATTGGGATCGAATCTAACAGCATACAATGGAACTTATTTTGTGTGCGGGCATAAGGCCTACCCCTGGTTGCCTCAGAACTGGAGGGGGTCCTGTTATTTGGGATATGTGGTCCCTTTTGTCAGACAGGTACGTACTTTAGCAGAAGTACAGACACCAGGTCGACTAAGACGAGATCTTACCCCGGTAGAGAGGCTATTTGGGGTCATGATGCTCCCATTCGGGATAGGACGCACCATGGATGAATTATGTAACCTAGAGAGGGTACTGGAACAGATAGTTAACAACACTGCTGAAGCAATGGAGGGCATAACGGCTGAAATGGTAGCCATACTCACAATGTTACTCCAGAACCGAATGGCCCTAGATACTAGCACAAAGTGGGGGCACATGTGCCTTAATTGGAGCTGAATGTTGCACTTACATTCCCGATAATTCAGAAAACATAACCAACCTCGCTGATCACATAAGAAGGGAGGTAAAGAAGTTATCCATGACAGCAGGAGGATCTGGCTGGTTTGACTGGCTGTTAGGGGGATCCTGGGGGTCCTATCTTATGCATGGAGTAATTATTCTGGTTGTAATAATAATTACTTGCTGTCTGATTATCGGGTGTTTTAATATCTGCTGTAAAGTTATGATGGCCCGACTGATGCCAGTAGCCAGTGTAATCGCCGAAGAAGAAGCACACCTGATGGAAATACCTGAAGACACAAAGGATGAAGAAACAGACGACAATGACACTGACCACTATCTTTGAAGGGTAGCCTAGAGCTACAGGCAAGGTGGACATACGGAACATCAGGGAAGTAACATACCCCAAAGGACGAATATATGACACCATGCTACTATCATTGTGGTCATCTGGATTCCGTGAACATCCTCCAGGACCAAAAGGGGGAATATTGTTGGAGCGGATTTTTGGACATATACTTGATTAGTATACGGGACCAAACATTTGTTTTATTTTCCCCTTTAATGAATTTTGTAAGGGGCCATACTGATGCATTATGCTTTATATAAAAAAAAACAGTTAGACTTCAAGGTATGCTGGCCTTGAGTTATGGAGATAGGAAAGTGAGAAAATGAACACTGGAGAGTTAAGTGCTGGGTATGTTTGTTTATACCGGTGCCAAAAGTCTGCACTTGTTTATACTGCCCTGTCACAATGCAGGATGGTTTATATCAAAAGCTTAGCCTTCGATAGTAAAAGTTTTGTAGTGCTAAAGCATGTGTTGTAAAGTGACGTAATTTCTAAGATAAAAGAACTTCACTGCAGATACCAATTTGAGAATTGGTTCAAAGACAGGGGTCTTTAACACTTCTCCCAAAGCTTTGTCTCCGATTTAATAAACCTCTTCTTTATATATTATACAGTCTCGGAAATATTTTTCCACAACATGCATAAGTTACTGAAGGTGGCATTGCAGGTTAAGAAAACTTACAGGATCCAGGGTTTCATGAATAAAGGTATAGGAACATAAGAAATCGGAGCAGGAGCAGGCCATTCGGCCCCTTGAGCCTGCTCCGCCATTCTATAAGATCATGGCTGATCTGATCTTGGCCTCAACTCCACTTCCCTGCCTGCACCCCATAACCCTTCACTCCCTTATCTTTCAAAAATCTATCTATCTCTGTCTTAAATATATGCAATGACCCAGCCTCCACAGCTCTCTGGGGCAGAGAATTCCACAGATTTACAACCCTCTGAGAGAAGAGATTCCTCCTCATCTCAGTTCTAAATGGGCGACCCCTTATTCTGAAACTACGTCCCATAGTTCTAGATTCCCCCACGAGGGGAAACATCCTCTCTGCATCCACCTTGTCGAGCCCCCTCAGTATCTCATGTTTCAATAAGGTCACCTCTCATTCTTCTAAACTGCAATGAGTATAGGCCCAACCTGCTCAACCTTTCTTCATAAGTCAACCCCCTCATGATCTTATCAGATCAGCCATGATCTTATTGAATGGTGGAGCAGGCTCAAGAGGCCAAATGGCCTACTCCTGCTCCTATTTCTTATGTTCTCATCTCAGGAATCAACCCCGTGAACCATCTCTGAACAGCCTCCAATGCAAGTATATCCTTCCTTAAATACGGAGACCAAAACTGTGCGCAGTACTCCAGGTGTGGTCTCACCAATACCCTGTACAGTTGTAGCAGGACTTCTTTGCTTTTATACTCCATCCCTCTTCCATTTGCCTTCCTGATCACTTGCTGTACCTACATTACTAACTTTTCGTGTTTCATGTACAAGTACCCCCAGTACTGCAGCATTTTGTAATCTCTCTCCATTTAAATAATAATTTGCTTTATTATTTTTCTTGCCAAAGTGGATAACCTCACACTTTCCCACATTATACTCCATCGGCCAAATGTTTGCCCATTCACTTAGCTGGTCAATATCCCCGTGCAGATTCTTTGTGTCCTCCTCACAACTTGCTTTCCCACCTATCTTTGTACAAAAGCGTGCAAATGATAATGAACCTGGTTCGGCCTCAACTGAAGTACTGTGTCCAATTCTGGTCACCGTACATTAGGAAGGATGTGAAGGCCTTAGAGAAGATACAGAAAAGATTTACGAGAATGATTCCAGGGATGAGGGACTTCAGTTATGGGGAGAGACTGGAGAAGCTGGGGTTGTTCTCCTTGGAGCAGAGAAGGTTGAGAGGAGATTTGAAATGTTGAGGTGTTCAACATCATGAGGGGTCTGGACAGAGTAGATGGAGAGAGACTGTTCCCATTGGTGGAAGGGTCGGGAACCAGAGGACACAGATTTAAGGTGATTGGCAAAAGAATCAAAGGCGACATGAGGAAAAACATTTTTACGCAGCGAGTGGTTAGGATCTGGAATGCACGGCCTGAGAGGGTGGGGGAGGCAGACTCAATCATGGCTTTCAAAAGGGGGTAAGTACCTGAAAGAAAATAACTTGCCGTGCTATGGGGAAAGGGCGGGGGAGTGGGACTGGCTGAGGTGCTCTTGCAGAGATCCGGCACGGGCTCGACGGGTCGAATGGCCTCCTTCTGTGCTGTAACCGTTCTGTGATTCTATATTCTATATTCTGTGATTCTATACACCAGCTGGCCGACAGCCATGATGTGTGAGGATTTTTCATCGCAGTCAAGGCCACCTATGGTCCAAACTCCCAAGGCCCCACCCCACTCCTGGCCAAGAACGGGGAAATACTCATCAAGGACACCGAGGCAGTCAGGGCCCGCTGGAAGGAGCACTTCGAAGATCTCCTCAACCGAGACTCTGCCTTTGACTCGAGTGTTCTCGACTCCATTCCTCAGCATGCAACCCGCCACCACCTCAGTGAGACCCCAACACTGCACGAGGTAGAAAAAGCCATAAGACAGCTTAAGAACATCAAAGCTACGGGAACGGATGGAATCCCCGCTGAGGCACTGAAGTATGGCGGAGAGGCGCTGTTGGCGCGGATACATGACCTCATCTCTCTCATCTGGAGGGAGGAGAGCATGCCGGGAGATCTCAGAGATGCAGTGATCGTGATCATCTTTAAAAAGGGGACAAGTCCGACTGCGGTAACTACAGGGGAATCTCCCTATCAGCCACTGGGAAAGTTGTCGCTCGGGTCCTCCTCAACCGATTTCTCCCTGTGGCCGAGGAGCTCCTCCCAGAGTCACAGTGCGGGTTTCGTTCCCTACGGGGCACAACAGACATGATCTTTGCAGTGCGACAGCTGCAGGAAAAATGCAGGGAGCAGCGCCAGCCCTTATACAGGGCCTTCTTCGATCTTACGAAGGCCTTTGACACTGTCAACCGTGAGGGTCGATGGAGCGTCCTCCTCCGTTTCGGATGCCCCCAAAAGTTTGTCACCATTCTCGGCCTGATCCACGATGACATGCAGGCCGTGATCCTTACCAACAGATCCATTACAGACCCAATACACATCCGGACCGGGGTCAAACAGGGCTGTGTCATCGCTCCAACCCTCTTCTCAATCTTCCTCGCCGCCATGCTCCACCTCACAGTCAACAAGCTCCCCGCTGGAGTGGAACTAAACTACAGAACCAGTGGGAAGCTGTTTAACCTTCGCCGTCTCCAGGCCAGGTCCAAGATCACCCCAACCTCTGTCGTTGAGCTACAGTACGCGGACGACGCCTGCGTCTGTGCACATTCAGAGGCTGAACTCCAGGACATAGTCAATGTATTTACTGAGGTGTATGAAAACATCCGTAAGACAACGATCCTCCACCAGCCTGTCCTCGCTGCACAGCCCTCCCCCCCAATCATCAAGATCCACGGTGCGGCCCTGGACAACGTGGACCATTTCCCATACCTCGGGGGCCTCGTATCAACAAGTGCAGACATTGACAACGAGATTCAACACCGCCTCCAGTGCACCAGCACAGCCTTCGGCCGCCTGAGGAAAAGAGTGTTTGAAGACCAGGCCCTCGAAACTGTCACCAAGCTCATGGTCTACAGGGCTGCAGTAATATCCGGCCTCCTGTATGGCTCAGAAACATGGACCATGTACAGTAGATACCTCAAGTCGCTGGAGAAATACCACCAACAATGTCTCCGCAAGATCCTACAAAGCCCTTGGGAGGACGCACCAAGTTTAGCGTCCTCGACCAGGCCAACATCCTCAACATTGAAGCACTGACCACACTTGATCAGCTCCGCTGGGCAGGCCACATCGTTTTCATGCCAGACACGAGACTCCCAAAGCAAGCGCTCTACTCGGAACTCCTTCACGGCAAACGAGCCAAAGGTGGACAGAGGAAACGTTACAAGGACGCCCTCAAAGCCTCCCTGATAAAGTGCAACACCCCCACTGACACCTGGGAGTCCCTGGCCAAAGACCGCCCTAAGTGGAGGAAGTGCATCCGGGAGGGCGCTGAGCACCTCGCGTCTCATCACCGAGAGCATGCAGAAACCAAGTGCAGGCAGCGGAAGGAGCGTGCGGCAAACCAGTCCCACCCTCCCTTTCCCTCAACCACTGTCTGTCCCACCTGTGACAGGGACTGTGGTTCCTGTATTAGACTGTTCAGTCACCAAAGGACTCATGCTGAGAGTGGAAGCCGAGGGACTGCCTATGATGATGATGATTATTGTCATGTGTGTACATTCTGTTTGTAGCCACCAGATGGCATCATTGTTGGAGGCCACTGAACAGCACGCACATGATGCTGCTCAGACATAACAGGCCAGCCATTTTGAGAGTCAGGCACTTTGGGCCTAAATAAAGCAGAGCCAAGGTTGGACCTTGCTTAGTTAAACAGTACTCAATTTTGAACCTTTATTGCACACATAACATTTAGCGACGAGAACACAAGAACCTTTGTTTGCAAAACGAGCACGATTGGATTTTTAGAGCGATTCGTGGATGGAGAAAATTGGGCAGACTTTGTCAGCCGTTTGAACCAGTACTTCGTGGCCAACACAATGAAGGGGGTCGATGATGCAGATCAGCACCAGGCTGTGTTCCTCACTGTGTGCGGTTCAAAGATCTACGGCCTGATAAAGAATCTACTCATGCCTAGTGATCCAACAGAGAAAACATACGAGGAAACATAGGAACATAGAAAATAGGTGCAGGAGTAGGCCATTCGGCCCTTCGAGCCTGCACCACCATTCAATATGATCATGGCTGATTATGCAACCTCAGTACCCCATTCCTGCTTTCTCTCCATACCCCTTGATCCCTTTAGCCGTAAGGGCCACATCTAACTCCCTCTTGAATATATCTAACGAACTGGCCTCAACAACTCTCTGTGGTTGAGAATTCCAGAGGCTCACAATTCTCTGAGGATTTGTGTACATTGGTACGGGAGCACCACAAACCATACGACAGCATCATCATCTCGAGGTACAGGTTTTATACACACGTTCGATCGGAGGGCCAGAGCACGGCGGAATTCGTTACCGACTTGAGACATCTAGCGGGACCGTGCAAGTTCGGGACATGCTGCGGGACCTCTTTGTTCTCGGTATCAACCACGAGGTGATCCTGTGCAAACTTCTGGCGGTGGAGGAGTTGGATTTAAAAAGGGCCATCCAGATCGCTCAATCATGTATGACGACGGAAGGAGTTTAATAGCGGTGTAGAACCGAACCGCGGCAAGTACTGTAAATGCGAGTGATTCGACATTCGGCAGAGTGGCACATGGCAGGGCCTATCCGGCTGCGTTGGCGAAACCTGTGGCTGCCCAAGTCCGCCAGCGGGACTGTTGTGTATTGTCCAGGTACATTAAATGTATAAGTACAATGGTGCGCCACAGAGGGCGCTGTGGTGGGAGACCTGAAAGTACCTGCAAGACAGAGTATAAAAGGCTGCCCACCACACCTGAGAGGCACTCTGGAGATACACAATAAAGGATTAAGGTCACAGCAGTTACTACAACACCAGACTGTGTGGAGTCTGTGATTTGTGTGCTACATACACCACAGGGACTGTATCTGACTTCTCCGTGTTGGCGTTGTGGGGGTAATCACCGGCACCAGCAGTGCCGATTTAAGCAATATAGTTGCAAAGGCTGTCTGAGAGTGGGGCATCTCCAATTCAATTTTCCGCAGATGAGCAAGCGAGCTGTGACACACCACGTGGAGGATGAGAGTCAGACTAGCGCGGATCCAGATACGCAATCCGCAATGCCAGAGGAGGCAGTGTATGGACTGTACTCCATCATAACCAAGAGTAAACCAATTTTGATTAATGTGAAGTTTAACAGGATACTGATAGTGATGGAACTGGACACGGGGGCGAGTCAATCGATCATGAATGAGAGGGCATTTAATAAGCTGTGGGGATACTAATACAGTGAGGCCCAGCTGAGCCCAGTTAACGCCAAGCTGTACATGTACACCAAAGAACTGATAAAGGTGATTGGCAATGCACAAATTAATGTGACATATAACAGTGCGGTTCACGAGATACCGCTATGGATTGTTCCAGGCAATGGCCCAATGCTGTTCGGCAGGAGCTGGTTGGAGAAAATCAGATGCGACTGGAATGACATAAAGGCTTTGTCATCGGAGGAAGAAACATGTGCCCAAGTATTGAGCTAGTTCCCCTCGCTGTTCGAACCGGGTATCGGTAACTTCACGTGGAATCAGATACAAGACCCTTCCATTATAAATCTCATGCAGTGCTGTATATGATGAGGGAGAAGGTTGAAGTTGAGCTGGACAGACTCCAGCGTGAAAGGATCACATCACCGGTCGAATTTAATGAATGGGCCAGCCCCATTGTTCCTGTGCTGAAAAGTGATGACACAGTCAGAATCTGTGGAGATTACAAGGCTACGATCAACAGGGTTTCGAAACAAGATCAGTACCCGTTACCGAAGGCTGATGATTTGTTTGCGACGCTAGTCGGAGGGAAATCATTCACAAAACTGGACTTGACGTCGGCCTGTATGACACAGGAGTTGGTCGAGATGTTGAAGAGACTTACGTGCATTAACACACACAAAGGACCGTTTATTTACCACAGGTGCCCTTTCGGAATTCGCTCGGCTGTAGCAACATTCCAGAGGAATATGGAAAGTCTACTGAAGTCCGTTCCCAGAACCGTCGTGTTTCAAGATGACATCCTGATCACCGGTCGTGACTCCAAGGAACATCTGCACAACCTGGAAGAGGTTCTATTGCATTTGGACAGAGTGGGACTCAGACTGAAACGCTCGAAGTGCGTCTTCATGGCACCGGAGGTAAAATTTCTCGGGAGGAAAATTGCTGTTGATGGCATCAAACCTACTGACGTGAAAACCAAGGCCATCAAGAATGCACCCAAGCCGCAGAATGTGATGGAGCTGCGTTCGTTCCTGGGTCTACTCAACCACTTTGGTAACTTCCCACCTAAATTGAGCACCTTACTTGAACCACTGCACATGCTATTGAGAAAAGGCAACAACTGGGTGTGGGGCGCATCGCAAGACAGAGCTTTCGAGAAAGCCACCAATCTGCTTTGCTCGAACAAGCTGCTGGTACATTATGACCCATGTAAACGTTTAGTTTTGGCCTGTGAAACATCGTCATATGGAATTGGTTGCGTACTCCAACAATTCAATGAGTCGGGGAAACTTCAACCTGCCAAGTATGCACCCAAAAATTTGTCTAAAGCAGAAAGAGCCTACAGTATGGCAGAAAAAGAAGCTTTAGCGTGTGGTGTACGGTGTTAAAAAGATGCATCAATACCTGTTCGGTCTGAGGTTCGAATTAGAGACCGATCACAAGCCGCTTATTTCGTTGTTTTCTGAGAGCAAAGATATCCATACCATGACTTCAACCTGCATCCAAAGGTGGGCGCTGACATTATCTGCCTATGATTATGTCATCCGCCACAGACCTGGCACAGAGAATTGTGCCGATGCTTTGAGCCGGTTGCCGTTGCCCACACCGGAGGTGGAAATGCCACAACCGGCGGATTTAGTGTTAATCATGGATGCTTTTGGAGAGTGAAGGAACCCCTGTCACAGCTCAACAAGTTAAGACCTGGACCAGCCAGGACCCGATTTTATCGGTGGTAAAGGGTTGCATCCTCAAAGGGGATTGGTCTGCCATCTAAGCAAATGTGCGAGGAGACCGAACGGTACATTCATCACAAGGACGAACTGACTATTGTGGGGCAATCGAGTTGTAATGCCCAAGAAAGGGAGAGAGAAGTTTGTGCATGAGTTACACAGCACACACCCTGGTAGAGTGATGATGAAGACCATCGCCAGGTCCCATATATGGTGGCCAGGAATTGATTCTGAGCTGGAAGCATGTGTGCATCAGTGCAACACCTACATGCAGCTCAGCAAAGTACCAGCGGAATCACCGCTGAGTCTGTGGTCATGTCCATCCAAACCTTGGTCCAGGATCCATGTAGATTTTGCAGATCCCTTCCTGGGCAAGATGTTTTTAGTGGTGGTGGACGCTTATTCAAAGTGGATAGAATACATAATCATGTCATCCAGCACGTCCACGGCAACCATAGAAAATCTCAATGTCATGTTCGCGACACATGGTCTGCCTGACATAGTGATGAGCGACAATGGGTCGTGTTTCACCAGTCAGGAGTTTCAGGAGTTTGTGAAACTTAACAGCATAAAACATGTAAGGTCAGCACCGTTCAAGCCTGCGTCCAACGGGCAAGCAGAACGTGCAGTACAAATTATCAAGCAAAGCATGAGGAGAATAACCCAAGGGTCACTGCAGACCCACTTGTCCTGCATACTGCTGGTTACAGGACAAGACCCCACACACTCACAGGGGTCTCGCCTGCTGAACTCATGATGAAAAGAGATCTTAAGACCAAGCTATCTCTGGTACACCTGGATTTAAATAATCATGTTGAATACAGAAGACAAAGTCAACAAGGTTACCACGATCGCACAACTGTGTCACGTGAGATTTCTGTTAATGATCCTGTATATGTGTTGAATTATGATCAAGGTCACAAATGTATCGCTGGTACAGTCATGGCCAAGGAGGGCAACAGAGTATTTGTTATTAAGCTCAAGAATGGGCAAACTTGCAGGAACCACATGGATCAGACAAAGCTGAGGCACACAGACGAGCCAGAGCAGTCGGACGAAGAAACCATCGACGACCAACCAACCTACCAGCAGCCTTCAGTGGGTTCAAGGGTCATCAGTGAACCTGGAATTTCCATCACAGACATGTTCAATAAAAATGGACTTGTAATTCCTGACATGGCCACTGCCATGCCCAACAAGTCAGTCATCCAGCCACCAGCCACAACAGACCCCGCACACTCACCCAAGGCTGGAATCGAACTGAGACGATCAAGCCAGGAGTGCAAAGCACCAGACCATCTCAACCTGTAAAAGACTGTGATAAGATCTCAGAGGTGGGTATTGTCATGTATGTACATTCAGTTTGTAGCCACCAGATGGCGTCATTGTTGGAAGCCACTGAGCAGCATGCACATGGTGCTGCTCTGGTAAAAAAGGCCAGCCATTTGAGAGTCAGACACTTTGGGCCTAAATAAAGCAGAGCCAAGATTGTACCTAGCTTTGTTAAGTACTCAGTTTGAACCTTTATTGCATACATAACAGTTATGATCATTGAGTCCAGAAGGTTATAAAATGCCGAATCAAAAGATCAAGTGTTGTTCCTTGAGGTTACGTTGAGCTTTATTGGAACAGTGTAGGCCGAGGATGGAGAGATCAGAGTGGGAGTGGAGTGAGGAATTAAAGTGACAGGCGACCGGAAGCTCAGAGTTACGTTTGCAGACTGAACGGAGGTGTTCCGCAAAGCAGTCACCCAATCTGCGTTGGGTCTCCCTAGTGTAGTGGAGACCACATCATGAGCAACAAATACAGTATACTCTTTTTTAAATTAATTCCGGGATGTGGGCATTGCTGGCGAGGTCGGCATTTATTGCCCATCCCTAATTGCCCCTTGTGAAGGTGGTGGTGGTGAGCCGCCTTCTTGAACCGCTGTAGTCCGTGTGGTGAAAGGGCTCAGTGCTGTTAGGGAGGGAGTTCCAGGATTGTGACCCAGCGACGATGAAGGAACGGCCGATATATTTCCAAGTCAGGATGGTGTGTGACTGGGAGGGGAACGTGGAGGTGGTGGTGTTCCCATGCACCTGCTGCCCTTGTCCTTCTAGGTGGTAGAGGTCGCGGGTTTGGGAGGTGCTGTTGAAGAAGCCTTGGTGAGTTGCTGCAGTGCATCTTGTAGATGGTACACACTGCAGCCAGGGGGCGCCGGTGGTGGAGGGAGTGAGTGTTGAAGGTGGTGGATGGGGAGCCGATCAAGTGGCTGCTTTGTCCTGGATGGTGTCGAGCTTCTCGAGTGTTGTTGGAGCTGCACTCATCCAGGCAAGTGGAGAGTATTCCATCACACTCCTGACTTAGAAACATAGAAACATAGAAAATAGGTGCAGGAGTAGGCCATTCGGCCCTTCTAGCCTGCACCGCCATTCAATGAGTTCATGGCTGAACATTCAACTTCAGTACCCCATTCCTGCTTTCTCGCCATACCCCTTGATCCCCCTAGCAGTAAGGACCTCATCTAACTCCTTTTTGAATATATTTAGTGAATTGGCCTCAACAACTTTCTGTGGTAGAGAATTCCACAGGTTCACCACTCTCTGGGTGAAGAAGTTCCTCCGCATCTCGGTCCTAAATGGCTTACCCCTTATCCTTAGACTGTGACCCCTGGTTCTGGACTTCCCCAACATTGGGAACATTCTTCCTGCATCTAACCTGTCTAACCCCGTCAGAATTTTATATGTTTCTATGAGGTCCCCTCTCATTCTTCTGAACTCCAGTGAATACAAGCCCAGTTGATCCAGTCTTTCTTGATAGGTCAGTCCCGCCATCCCGGGAATCAGTCTGGTGAACCTTCGCTGCACTCCCTCAATAGCAAGAATGTCCTTCCTCAGGTTAGGAGACCAAAACTGTACACAATACTCCAGGTGTGGCCTCACCAATGCCCTGTACAACTGTAGCAACACCTCCCTGCCCCTGTACTCAAATCCCCTTGCTATGAAGGCCAACATGCCATTTGCTTTCTTAACCGCCTGCTGCACCTGCATGCCAACTTTCAATGACTGATGTACCATGACACCCAGGTCTCTTTGCACCTCCCCTTTTCCTAATCTGTCACCATTCAGATAATAGTCTGTCTCTCTGTTTTTACCACCAAAGTGGATAACCTCACATTTATCCACATTATACTTCATCTGCCATGCATTTGCCCACTCACCTAACCTATCCAAGTCGCTCTGCAGCCTCACAGCATCCTCCTCGCAACTCACACTGCCACCCAACTTAGTGTCATCCGCAAATTTGGAGATACTACATTTAATCCCCTCATCTAAATCATTAATGTACAGTGTAAACAGCTGGGGCCCCAGCACAGAACCTTGCGGTACCCCACTAGTCACTGCCTGCCATTCTGAAAAGTACCCATTTACTCCTACTCTTTGCTTCCTGTCTGACAACCAGTTCTCAATCCATGTCAGTACACTACCCCCAATCCCATGTGCTCTAACTTTGCACATCAATCTCTTGTGTGGGACCTTGTCGAACGCCTTCTGAAAGTCCAAATATACCACATCAACTGGTTCTCCCTTATCCACTCTACTGGAAACATCCTCAAAAAATTCCAGAAGATTTGTCAAGCATGATTTCCCTTTCACAAATCCATGCTGACTTGGACCTATCATGTCACCTCTTTCCAAATGCACTGCTATGACATCCTTAATAATTGATTCCATCATTTTACCCACTACCGATGTCAGGCTGACCGGTCTATAATTCCCTGTTTTCTCTCTCCCTCCTTTTTTAAAAAGTGGGGTTACATTGGCTACCCTCCACTCCATAGGAACTGATCCAGAGTCAATGGAATGTTGGAAAATGACTGTCAACGCATCCACTATTTCCAAGGCCACCTCCTTAAGTACTCTGGGATGCAGTCCATCAGGCCCTGGGGATTTATCGGCCTTCAATCCCATCAATTTCCCCAACACAATTTCCCGGCTAATAAGGATTTCCCTCAGTTCCTCCTCCTTACTAGACCCCCCGACCCCTTTTATAACCGGAAGGTTGTTCGTGTCCTCCTTCGTGAATACCGAACCAAAGTACTTGTTCAATTGGTCCGCCATTTCTTTGTTCCCCGTTATGACTTCCCCTGATTCTGACTGCAGGGGACCTACATTTGTCTTTACTAACCTTTTTCTCTTTACATATCTATAGAAACTTTTGCAATCCGTCTTAATGTTCCCTGCAAGCTTCTTCTCATACTCCATTTTCCCTGCCCTAATCAAACCCTTTGTCCTCCTCTGCTGAGTTCTAAATTTCTCCCAGTCCCCGGGTTCGCTGCTATTTCTGGCCAATTTGTATGCCACTTCCTTGGCTTTAATACTATCCCTGATTTCCCTTGATAGCCACGGTTGAGCCACCTTCCCTTTTTTATTTCTATGCCAGACAGGAATGTACAATTGTTGTAGTTCATCCATGCGGTCTCTAAATGTCTGCCATTGCCCATCCACAGTCAACCCCTTAAGTATCATTCGCCAATCCATCTCAGCCAATTCACGCCTCATACCTTCAAAGTTAGCCTTCTTTAAGTTCTGGACCATGGTCTCTGAATTAACTGTTTCATTCTCCATCCTAATGCAGAATTCCACCATATTATGGTCACTCTTCCCCAAGGGGCCTCGCACAACGAGATTGCTAATTAATCCTTTCTCATTACATAACACCCAGTCTAAGATGGCCTCCCCCCTAGTTGGTTCCTCGACATATTGGTCTAAAAAACCATCCCTTATGCACTCCAGAAAATCCTCCTCCACCGTATTGCTTCCAGTTTGGTTAGCCCAATCTATGTGCATATTAAAGTCACCCATTATAACTGCTGCACCTTTATTGCATGCACCCCTAATTTCCTGTTTGATGCCCTCCCCAACATCACTACTACTGTTTGGAGGTCTGTACACAACTCCCACTAACGTTTTTTGCCCTTTGGTGTTCTGCAGCTCTACCCATATAGATTCCACATCATCCAAGCTAATGTCCTTCCTAACTATTGCCTTAATCTCCTCCTTAACCAGCAATGCTACCCCACCTCCTTTTCCTTTTATTCTATCCTTCCTGAATGTTGAATACCCCTGGATGTTGAGTTCCCAGCCCTGCTCAACCTGGAGCCACGTCTCCGTAATCCCAATCACAATGACTTGTGCCTTGTAGATGGTGGAAAGGCTTTGGGGGGTCAGGAGGTGAGGCATTTGCCGCAGAATACCCAGCCTCTGACCCGCTCTTGTAGCCACAGTATTTATGTGGCTGGTCCAGTTAAGTTTCTGGCCAATGGTGACCCCCAGGATGTTGATGGTGGGGGTTTCGGCGATGGTAATGCCGTTGAATGTCAAGGGACGGTGGTTAGACTCTCGCTTGTTGGAGATGGTCATTGCCTGACACTTGTGTGGTGCGAATGTTACTTGCCACTTATCAGCCCAAGCCTGAATGTTGTCCAGGTCTTGCTGCATGTGGGCATGGACTGCTCTGTTATCTGAGGAGTTGTGAATGGCACTGAACACTGTGCAGTCACCAGCTCTTTTGTCCATGTTTGGAACAAGGCTGTAATGGAGCCGAGTGGTCCGGGCGGAACCCAAACTGGGCCTCGGTGAGCAAGTTATTGGTGAGTACCACTTGATAGCACTGTCGACAACACCTTCCGTCACTTTGCTGATGATTGAGAGTCGACTGATGGGCTGGTAATTGGACCAATTGGATTTATCTGGCTTTTTGTGGACAGGACATACTAAACTGAAAGTAGTAAATCGCTGTTTCACCTGGAAGGAGTGTCTGGGGCCCTGGACAGTGGGAAGGGAGGAGGTAAAAGGACAGGTGTTGCATCTCCTGCACTTGCACGGGAAGGTGCCATGGGAAGGGGAGGGGGTGCTGGGGGTGATTGAGGAATGGACCAGGGAGTCGTGGAGGGAATGCTGAGAGGGGAGGGGAGGGGAAGATGTGTTTGGTGGTGGGATCTCACTGGAGGTGGTGGAAGTTGCAGAGGATGATCCATTGAATGTGGAGGCTGGGGGGGAGGTGGGGGGGGGGAAGGGTGGAGAGTGAAGATAAGGGGAGGATTGTCGTGGTTATGAGAGAGAGGGGGAAGGGTGAGAGCAAAGGTGCGAGAAACAGAACGGACACTGTCGAAGGCTATGTCAACCATGGTGGCCGTGGACCATGTACAGTAGAGAATTACCACCAACTGTGCAAGATCCTGCATATCCCCTGGGAGGACAGACGCACCAACGTTAGCGTCCTCGATCAGACCAACATCCCCAGCATCGAAGCACTGACCACATTGTTCTCATGCCCGACACAAGACTCCCAAAGCAAGCGCTCTATTCGGAACTCCTACATGGCAAGTGAGCCCCAGGTGGGCAGAGGGAACGTTACAAGGGCACCCTCAAAGCCTCCTTCATAAAATGCAACATCCTCACCGACACCTGGGAGTCCCTGGCCAAAGATTGCCCTAAGTGGAGGAAAAGTATCCGGGAGGGCGCTGAGCAACTTGTCGCTGAGAGCATGCAGAAAACAAGCGCAGGCAACGGAAGGAGCGTGCGGCAAACCAGACTCCCCACCCACCCTTTCCCTCAACGACTATCTGTCCCACCTGTGACAGAGACTGTAATTCCCGTATTGGACTGTTCAGTCACCTGAGAACTCACTTTTAGAGTGGAAGCAAGTCTTCCTCGATTTCGAAGGTCTGCCTATGATGATCCTGAATCCTTGGTTGAAGAAATAGGAAGACATATTGGAAGCACTAGTATGAAAGGTGGCATCGTCAGAACAGATGCGATGGAGACGGAGAAACTGAGAGAATGGAATGGAGTTCCTAGAGAAAGCTGGGTAGGAGGAAGTGTAGTCCAGGTTGATGTGGCAGCCATTGGGCTTATCGGGGATATTGGTCGATATCCTATCCCCAGAGATGGAGTCAGAGAAGTTGAGGAAGGGAAGGGAAGTGTTGGAGAAGGCCCATGTGAAGGTGAGCGAAGGGTGGATGACCTTTTCCAGTTCAGGGTGAGCAGAAAACGGCACCGATATAGTTATCAATGTACTGGACAAAGAGGTGAGGGAGGGGACCCGAGTGTGTCTGGACATAGCCCATGAAAAGGCAGGCATAGCTCGCAGTGATGCAGCTTCCCACACCAACACCAGCAAATAAAAGGGGTCATTGGGCCATTTTTCAGGCATCTACGGCAGCCACCTAAAACAGGTAAATGAGGGGCCCTTATGCTGTGAAATTGGATAAGGATGAACGGAGCTCACACAATGAATGTTGATTTCCGGTTGGCCCCAGGCTTCCTGGTTGGAGCACACTCTGTGCGTGGTTATCATTTCAAGCCCGAAAATGCGCCACAAGGGATTTCCCCCCCCCTTCCCCTCCAATGTCTACTGGCCATGCAGTCACTGGTTGATATTAGGGTCAACCTGTGATTCACATCTTCAAACAGAAGTCCCAACAAGATGCAATCACATTACCTTCATTTCAATATCATGGTCTTTAAAAGTCATCGTTAACTCATTGATATAGATGGTGCGCATCTTGTCACTGCTGCGGATCTCAATGGCGTGCTCGAGATTATTGTTGACTTTCTTGAACCTGGTAGAAATGTGTGTGCGGGCTGGGTCGTCCTGGGCCCTTTTTCTGAACATTTTCCACATGACCTGGAGGAGTAACAAAAAGGAAAAGATGCATCTGTGTGTGTTAACCATGCAGTATCCTCGGGCAAAGGCAGTCCTCGGTGATAGAACTGGCAGCTTAGTGGGTGCAGCTATGAATAGTGAGGCATACAAACATAAGAAGGAAGAGCAGGGGTTGGCCATTCGGCCCCTCGAGCCTGCCCCGCCATTTAATAAGATTATGGCTGATCTTCTACCCCAACTCCACTTTTCAGCACTGTCCCCATATCCCCTGATTCCATGCACATCAGGAGGGGGGCACCTTTCTGTGCTAAGTTTGCCGAGCTCAGGCTGAGGTTTCTTGTGTGAACTGTGGCTCAGTGGTAGCACTCTCTCTCTCTCTCTCTCTCTCACCTTGGAGTCAGAAGGTCGTGAGTTCAAGTCCCCCTAGAGGCTTGAGGATATAATCTAGGCTGACAGTCCAGTACAGTACTGAGTTCCTGCACTGCACTGTCACAAGTGTTGTCTTTCAGATAAGGTACATTCTTCCCTTTCAGGTGGATGTAACTTCCCACGGCACCATCTCAAAGAACAGCAGGGGTGTTCTCCTGGTGTCCGAGGCCAATATGTAACCCCAAGAAATATCACTGAAACAGATGATCTGCTCACTTAGCTCATCGCTGTGTGTGGGAGCTTGCTGTGCTCAAATTGACTGCCACATTTCTTACATTACAACAAGGACTCCATGTCAAAAAAGTACTTCATTGGGCGTGAAGTGCTTTGGGCCGCCCCTGAAGTGGTGAAAGATGCTATCTGGTGTTCGTGGCCTGGGTGTGGCCAGGGTTAGGAAAGAGGAGAATGCGGTCTGGCGAGGCCTGATGAAGACTGCATACTTGACCCAGGAGCCTCTGCCAGTGTCCCATCACCGTGGTGACCCGCCTCACCCCTCCCGCTCCGGGCAGCTTGTCAACACGCTGTGCAGCTCGTCACATGTTCCAGATTAACCTTTCCCAATCCCATCCCAAGGACTAACAGGGAACCGCAGGACACGGTCAACCGGAGGACAAAAATAATAGCAGAGGCTGCCTGTTTTTACTCACTCGATTCAAGCCGACGACTCTGTTGAAGGGATGATCAAGTCTCCACGGGCTTTCAGTCTCCATCAATTTGGCCAGCTGGGTGTCAATGTGCAAAGTGCTGGTGAATATGGTCTCCGTTCTGCTCCGCTCCAGGGGTGCGAGGGAAGGTGGGCTGAGGGATTTCACATTGCTGCTTTGTGTTTTGACCGCTTCGGGCATCAGCCCGGGAGCTAATCTATCCTTCTGCTTGATGAAGAAGGTTTTAATATTATTCTGCATCAGGAATTCGCTGCGTTCATCGCCATGACCCTCTTCAGTTTCATAATCATCACCCAAGCACTTCAACGTTGCATTGGAAATCTGAACTCGCCTGAGACACAACACGCAACATAGATTAACTAGCCCACACTTGGTACTTGCCCATCTCTTCATCATCATGGCAACTTTAAAAAATCTTACTTTACATTTTTAATCACAACTGCTTCTTTCTCTCTGCCTCTCTCTATCTCCCTTTGACACACCTTGTCTCCTCATCTCGCTCTCAATGCTTCTCTGCCACTCTCATTACTTCTTTATCGCTCGGCCTCAACAATAATAACTTGTATCTATATAGCACTTTTAGCATAGTAAACCCTCACAAGGCACCTCGCAGGTATCACATCAAACTAAATGTCATACCGAGCTACACAGGACTGTCTGAAAATGGGTAAATATTCATCTGTCACTCTCTGTCCTCCTCCATCTCTCTCTGTTCCTCCGTCACTCTCTGTCCCTCCATCACTCACTGCCCCTCCATCATTCTCTGTCCCTCTGTCACTCTCTGTCCCTCCGTCATTCTCTGTCCTCCTCCATCATTCTCTGTTCCTCCGTCGCTCTCTGTCCCTCCGTCGCTCTCTGTCCCTCCGTCGCTCTCTGTCCCTCCGTCGCTCTCTGTCCCTCCGTCGCTCTCTGTCCCTCCGTCGCTCTCTGTCCCTCTGTCGCTCTCTGTCCCTCCGTCATTCTCTGTCCTCCTCCATCATTCTCTGTTCCTCCGTCACTCTCTGTCCCTCCGTCGCTCTCTGTCCCTCCGTCGCTCTCTGTCCCTCCGTCGCTCTCTGTCCCTCCGTCGCTCTCTGTCCCTCCGTCGCTCTCTGTCCCTCCGTCGCTCTCTGTCCCTTCGTCACTCTCTGTCCCTCCGTCTCTCTCTGTCCCTCCGTCTCTCTCTGTCCCTCCGTCGCTCTCTGTCCCTCCGTCGCTCTCTGTCCCTCCGTCACTCTTTGTCCCTCCATCACTCTCTGTCCCTCCATCATTCTCTGCCCCTCCATCTCTCTCTGTCCCTCCGTCGTTCTCTGTCCCTCCGTCTCTCTCTGTCCCTCCGTCGCTCTCTGTCCCTCCGTCGCTCTCTGTCCCTCCGTCTCTCTCTGTCCCTCCGTCGCTCTCTGTCCCTCCGTCGCTCTCTGTCCCTCCATCATTCTCTGTCCCTCCGTCGCTCTCTGTCCCTCCGTCGCTCTCTGTCCCTTCGTCACTCTCTGTCCCTCCGTCTCTCTCTGTCCCTCCGTCGCTCTCTGTCCCTCCGTCGCTCTCTGTCCCTCCGTCGCTCTCTGTCCCTCCGTCGCTCTCTGTCCCTCCGTCGCTCTCTGTCCCTCCGTCGCTCTCTGTCCCTCCGTCGCTCTCTGTCCCTCCGTCGCTCTCTGTCCCTCTGTCGCTCTCTGTCCCTCCATCATTCTCTGCCCCTCCATCTCTCTCTGTCCCTCCGTCACTCTCTGTCCCTCCATCACTCTCTGTTCCTCCATCATTCTCTGCCCCTCCATCTCTCTCTGTCCCTCCGTCACTCTCTGTCCCTCCATCACTCTCTGTCCCTCCATCTTTCTCTGCCCCTCCATCTCTCTCTGTCCCTCCGTCGCTCTCTGTCCCTCCGTCACTCCCTGTCCCTCCGTCACTCCCTGTCCCTCCGTTGCTCTCTGTCCCTCCGTCACTCTCTATCCCACTGTCTGTCTCTATCCCTCCATCTCTCTCTGTCCCTCCGTCACTCTCTATCCCTCCATCTCTCTCTATCCCTCCGTCACTCTCTGTCCCTCCGTCACTCTCTGTCCCTCCGTCACTCTATCCCTCCATCTCTCTCTATCCCTCCGTCACTCTCTGTCCCTCCGTCGCTCTCTGTCCCTCCGTCACTCTCTGTCCCTTCGTCACTCTCTGTCCCTCCGTCTCTCTCTGTCCCTCCATCATTCTCTGTCCCTCCGTCTCTCTCTGTCCCTCCGTCTCTCTCTGTCCCTCCATCATTCTCTGTCCCTCCGTCTCTCTCTGTCCCTCCGTCGCTCTCTGTCCCTTCGTCACTCTCTGTCCCTCCGTCTCTCTCTGTCCCTCCGTCTCTCTCTGTCCCTCCATCATTCTATGTCCCTCCGTCTCTCTCTGTCCCTCCGTCTCTCTCTGTCCCTCCGTCTCTCTCTGTCCCTCCGTCTCTCTCTGTCCCTCCATCATTCTCTGTCCCTCCGTCACTCTTTGACCCTCCGTCATTATCTGAATGGTGACAGATTAGGAAAAGGGGAGGTGCAACGAGACCTGGGTGTCATGGTTCATCAGTCATTGAAAGTTGGCATGCAGGTACAGCAGGCGGTGAAGAAGGCAAATGGTATGTTGGCCTTCATAGCTAGGGGATTTAAGTATAGGAGCAGGGAGGTCTTACTGCAGTTGTACAGGGCCTTGGTGAGGCATCACCTGGAATATTGTGTTCAGTTTTGGTCGCCTAATCTGAGGAAGGACATTCTTGCTATTGAGGGAGTGCAGCGAAGGTTCACCAGACTGATTCCCGGGATGGCAGGACTGACATATGAGGAGAGACTGGATCGACTAGGCCTTTATTCACTGGAGTTTAGAAGGATGAGAGGGGATCTCATAGAAACATATAAAATTCTGACGGGGCTGGACAGGTTAGATGCAGGAAGAATGTTCCTGATGTTGGGGAAGTCCAGGACCAGGGGACATAGTCTTAGGATAAGGGGTAGGCCATTTAGGACCGAGATGAGGAGAAACTTCTTCACTCAGCGAGTTGTTAACCTGTGGAATTCCCTGCCGCAGAGAGTTGTTGAGGCCAGTTCATTGGATATATTCAAGAGGGAGTTAGATATGGCCCTTGTGGCTAAAGGGATCAAGGGGTATGGAGAGAAAGCAGGAAAGGGGTACTGAAGGAATGATCAGCTATTATCTTATTGAATGGTGTTGCAGGCTCGAAGGGCCCGATAGCCTACTCCTGCACCTATTTTCTTTGTTTCTATGTCACTCTCTGTCCCTCCGTCACTCTCTATCCCTCGGTCAATCTCTGGCCCTCCATCATTCGCCGTCCCTCCATCACTCTTTGACCCTCCGTCACTCTCTATCACTCCGTCTATCTCTGTCCCTCCGTCACTCTCTGTCCCTCCGTCACTCTCTGTCCCTCCATCATTCTCTGACCCTCCATCACTCTTTGACCCTCCGTCACTCTTTGACCCTCCGTCTCTCTCTATCCCTCCGTCACTCTTTGACCCTCTGTCACTCTCTCACCCTCTGTCACTCTCTGTCCCTCCATCGCTCTTTGTCGCTGTCTATATCATGTTTGAGCGCTGTACCACAGCCATGCTATCTGTGCAGTAGTTGCTCTCCATTTCATAGAAACATAGAAAATAGGTGCAGGAGTAGGCCATTCGGCCCTTCGAGCCTGCACCACCATTCAATAAGATCATGGCTGATCATTCACTTCAGGACTCCTTTACTGCTTTCTCTCCATACCACTTGATCCCTTTAGCCGTAAGGGCCACATCTAACTCCCTCTTGAATATATCCAATGAACTGGCCTCAACAACTCTCTGCGGCAGGGAATTCCACAGGTTAACAACTCTCTGAGTGAAGAAGTTTCTCCTCATCTCAGTCCTAAATGGCCTACCCCTTATCCTAAGACTATGTCCCCTGGTTCAGGACTTCCCCAACATCGGGAACATTCTTCCCGCATCTAACCTGTCCAGTCCCGTCAGAATCTTATACGTTTCTATGAGATCCCCTCTCATTCTTCTAAACTCCAGTGAATAAAGGTCCAGTTGATCCAGTCTCTCCTCATATGTCAGTCCAGCCATCCCGGCAATCAGTCTGGTGAACCTACGCTGCACTCCCTCAATAGCAAGAAGGTCCTTCCTCAGATTAGGAGACCAAAACTGAACACAATATTCCAGATGAGGCCTCGCTAAGGCCCTATACAACTACAGTAAGACCTCCCTGCTCCTATACTCAAATCCCCTAGCTATGAAGTCCAACATACCATTTGCCTTCTTCACTGTCTGCTGTACCTGCATGCCAACTTTCAATGACTGATGAACCATGACACCCAGGTCCTGTTTTCCTAATCTTCCGCCATTCAGATAATATTCTGCCTTCGTGTTTTTGCCCCCAAAATGGATAACCTCACATTTATCCCCATTATACTGCATCTGCCATGCATTTGCCCACTCACCTAACCTGTCCAAGTCACCCTGCAGCCTCTTAGCGTCCTCCTCACAGCTCACACCGCCCCCCAGTTTAGTGTCATCTGCAATATTACACTCAATTCCTTCATCTAAATCGTTAATGTATATTGTAAAGAGATGGGGTCCCAGCACTGAGCCCTGCGGCACTCCACTAGTCACTGCCTGCCGTTCTGAAAAGGACCCGTTTATCCCGACTCTCTGCTTCCTGTCTGCCAACCAGTTCTCTATCCACGTCAGTACATTACCCCCAATACCACGTACTTTAATTTTGCACACCAGTCTCTTGTGTGGGACCTTGTCAAAAGCCTTTTGAAAGTCCAAATACGCCACATCCACTGGTTCTCCCTTGTCAAATCTACTAGTTACATCCTCAAAAAATTCTAGAAGATTTGTCAAGCATGATTTCCCTTTCATAAATCCATGCTGACTTGGACCGATCCTGTCACTGCTTTCCAAATGCGCTGTTATTTCATCTTTAATAATTGATTCCAACATTTTCCCCACTACTGATGTCAGGCTAACCGGTCTATAATTACCCGTTTCCTCTCTCCCTCCTTTTTTAAAAAGTGGTGTTACATTAGCTACCCTCCAGTCCATAGGAACTGATCCAGAGTTGATAGACTGTTCGAAAATGATCACCAATGCATCCACTATTTCTAGGGCCCCTTCCTTAAATGCTCTGGGATGCAGACTATCAGGCCCTAGAGATTTATTGGCTTTCAATCCCATCAATTTCCCTAACACAATTTCCGGACTACTAAGGATATCCTTCAGTTCCTCCTTCTCACTAGATCCTCGGTCCCCTAGTATTTCCGGAAGGTTATTTGTGTCTTTCTTCGTGAAGACAGAAACATAGAAACATAGAAACATAGAAAATAGGTGCAGGAGCAGGCCATTCAGCCCTTCTAGCCTGCACCGCCATTCAATGAGTTCATGGCTGAACATGAAACTTCAGTACCCCCTTCCTGCTTTCTCGCCATAACCCTTGATCCCCCGAGTAGTAAGGACTTCATCTAACTCCCTTTTGAATATATTTAGTGAATTGGCCTCAACTACTTTCTGTGGTAGAGAATTCCACAGGTTCACCACTCTCTGGGTGAAGAAGTTTCTCCTCATCTCGGTCCTAAATGGCTTACCCCTTATCCTCAGACTGTGACCCCTGGTTCTGGACCTCCCCAACATTGGGAACATTCTTTCTGCATCTAACCTGTCTAAACCCGTCAGAATTTTAAACGTTTCTATGAGGTCCCCTCTCATTCTTCTGAACTCCAGTGAATACAAGCCCAATTGATCCAATCTTTCTTGATAGGTCAGTCCCGCCATCCCGGGAATCAGTCTGGTGAACCTTCGCTGCACTCCCTCAATAGCAAGAATGTCCTTCCTCAAGTTAGGAGACCAAAACTGTACACAATACTCCAGGTGTGGCCTCACCAAGGCCCTGTACAACTGTAGCAACACCTCCCTGCCCCTGTATTCAAATCCCCTCGCTATGAAGGCCAACATGCCATTTGCTTTCTTAACCGCCTGCTGTACCTGCATGCCAACCTTCAATGACTGATGTACCATGACACCCAGGTCTCGTTGCACCTTCCCTTTTCCTAATCTGTCACCATTCAGATAATAGTCTGTCTCTCTGTTTTTACCACCAAAGTGGATAACCTCACATTTATCCACATTATACTTCATCTGCCATGCATTTGCCCACTCACCTAACCTATCCAAGTCACTCTGCAGCCTAATAGCATCCTCCTCGCAGCTCACACTGCCACCCAACTTAGTATCATCCGCAAATTTGGAGATACTGCATTTAATCCCCTCGTCTAAATCATTAATGTACAATGTAAACAGCTGGGGCCCCAGCACAGAACCTTGCGGCACTCCACTAGTCACTGCCTGCCATTCTGAAAAGTACCCGTTTACTCCTACTCTTTGCTTCCTGTCTGACAACCAGTTCTCAATCCACGTCAGCACACTACCCCCAATCCCATGTGCTTTAACTTTGCACATTAATCTCTTGTGTGGGACCTTGTCGAAAGCCTTCTGAAAGTCCAAATATACCACATCAACTGGTTCTCCTTTGTCCACTTTACTGGAAACATCCTCAAAAAATTCCAGAAGATTTGTCAAGCATGATTTCCCTTTCACAAATCCATGCTGACTTCGACCTATCATGTCACCATTTTCCAGATGCACTGCTATGACATCCTTAATAATTGATTCCATCATTTTACCCACTACTGAGGTCAGGCTGACCGGTCTATAATTCCCTGTTTTCTCTCTCCCTCCTTTTTTAAAAAGTGGGGTTACATTGGCTACCCTCCACTCCATAGGAACTGATCCAGAGTCAATGGAATGTTGGAAAATGACTGTCAATGCATCCGCTATTTCCAAGGCCACCTCCTTAAGTACTCTAGGATGCAGGCCATCAGGCCCTGGGGATTTATCGGCCTTCAATCCCATCAATTTCCCCAACACAATTTCCCGACTAATAAAGATTTCCCTCAGTTCCTCTTCCTTACTCGACCCTCTGACCCCTTTTATATCCGGAAGGTTGTTTGTATCCTCCTTAGTGAATACCGAACCAAAGTACTTGTTCAATTGATCCGCCATTTCTTTGTTCCCCGTTATGACTTCCCCTGATTCTGACTGCAGGGGACCTACGTTTGTCTTCACCAACCTTTTTCTCTTTACATACCTATAGAAACTTTTGCAATCCGCCTTAATGTTCCCTGCAAGCTTCTTCTCGTACTCCATTTTCCCTGTCCTAATCAAACCCTTTGTCCTCCTCTGCTGAGTTCTAAATTTCTCCCAGTCCCCAGGTTCGCTGCTATTTCTGGCCAATTTGTATGCCACTTCCTTGGCTTTAATACTATCCCTGATTTCCCTAGATAGCCACGGTTGAGCCACCTTCCCCTTTTTATTTTTACGCCAGACAGGAATGTACAATTGTTGTACTTCATCCATGCGGTCTCTAAATGTCTGCCATTGCCCATCCACAGTCAACCCCCTAAGTATCATTCGCCAATCTATCCTAGCCAATTCACGCCTCATACCTTCAAAGTTACCCTTCTTTAAGTTCTGGACCATGGTCTCTGAAATTACTGTTTCATTCTCCATCCTAATGCAGAATTCCACCATATTATGGTCACTCTTCCCCAAGGGGCCTCGCACAATGAGATTGCTAATTAATCCTCTCTCATTACACAACACCCAGTCTAAGATGGCCTCCCCCCTAGTTGGTTCCTCAACATATTGGTCTAGAAAACCATCCCTTATGCACTCCAGGAAATCCTCCTCCACCGTATTGCTTCCAGTTTGGCTAGCCCAATCTATGTGCATATTAAAGTCACCCATTATAACTGCTACACCTTTATTGCATGCACCCCTAATTTCCTGTTTGATGCCCTCCCCAACATCCCTACTACTGTTTGGAGGTCTGTACACAACTCCTACTAACGTTTTTTGCCCTTTGGTGTTCTGCAGCTCTACCCATATAGATTCCACATCATCCAAGCTAATGTCTTTCCTAACTATTGCATTAATCTCCTCTTTAACCAGCAATGCTACCCCACCTCCTTTTCCTTTTATTCTATCCTTCCTGAATGTTGAATACCCCTGAATGTTGAGTTC
Source organism: Pristiophorus japonicus (assembly GCF_044704955.1). NCBI lineage: Eukaryota > Metazoa > Chordata > Chondrichthyes > Pristiophoridae > Pristiophorus > Pristiophorus japonicus. Next base: position 3,241,898 of record NC_091985.1, on the reverse strand, counting down.
CCAGCCCTGATCATCCTGGAGCCACGTCTCCGTAATCCCAATCACATCATATTTGTTAACATCTATTTGCACAATTAATTCATCCACCTTATTGCGGATACTCCTTGCATTAAGACACAAAGCCTTCAGGCTTGTTTTATTAACACCCTTTGTCCTTTTAGAATTTTGCTGTACAGTGGCCCTTTTTGTTCTTTGCCTTGGGTTTCTCTGCCCTACACTTTTCCTCATCTCCTTTCTGTCTTTTGCTTTTGGCTCCTTTTTGTTTCCCTCTGTCTCCCTGCATTGGTTCCCATCCCCCTGCCATATTAGTTTAAATCCTCCCCAACAGCACTAGCAAAGTATTTGTTCAATTGATCTGCCATTTCTTTGTTCCCCATTATAAATTCAGCTGATTCTGACTGCAAGGGACCTACATTTGTTTTCACTAATCTTTTTCTCTTCACATATCTATAGAAGCTTTTGCAGTCAGTTTTTATGTTCCCAGCAAGCTTCCTCTCATACTTTATTTTTCTCCTGCTAATTAAACCCTTTGTCCTCCTCTGCTGTATTCGAAATTTCTCCCAGTCCTCAGGTTTGCTGCTTTTTCGGCCAATTTATATGCCTCTTCCTTGGATTTATCACTATCCCTAATTTCCCTTGTTAGCCACGGTTGAGCCACCTTCTCTGTTTTATTTTTACTCCAGACAGGGATGTACAATTGTTGAAGTTCATCCATGTGATCTTTAAATGTTTGCCATTGCCTATCAACTGTCAACTCTTTAAGTATCATTTGCCAGTCTATTCTAGCCAATTCACGTCTCATACCATCAAAGTCATCTTTCCTTAAGTTCAGGACCTTAGTCTCTGAATTAACTGTGTCACTCTCCATCTTAACAAAGAATTCTACTCTTCCCCAAGGGCACAACAAGATTGCTAATTAATCCTTTCTCATTACACATCACCCAGTCTCGGATGGCCAGCCGTCTAGTTGGTTCCTCGACATCTTGGTCTAGAAAACCATCCTAATACACTCCAGGAAATCCTCTTCCAGTGTATTGCTACTAGTTTGGTTAGCCCAATCTAGATGTAGATTAAAGTCGCCCATGATAACTGCTGTACCTTTATTGCACACATCCCTAATTACTTGTTTGATGCTGTCCCCAACCTCACTACTACTGTTTGGTGGCCTGTACACAACTCCCACTTGCATTTACTGTCCTTTGGTATTCCATAGCTCCACCCATACAGATTCCACATCATCCAAGCTAATGTCCTTCCTTACTATTGCATTAATTTTCTCTTTAGCCAGCAACGCAACACCACCTCCTTTTCCTTTCTGTCTATCCTTCCTCAAAGTTGAATACCCCTGGATGTTGAGTTCCCAGCTTTGGTCACCCTGGAGCCATGTCTCTGTAATCCCAATTACATCATACCCGTTAACAGCTGCCTGCGCAGTTAATTCGTCCATCTTATTACCAATACTCCTCGCATTGAGGCACCGAGCCATCAGGCTTGTCTTTTTAACATGCTTTGTCCCTTTAGAATTTTGTAATGTGGCCCTTTTTGATTTTTGCCTTGGGTTTCTCTGCCCTCCACTTTTACTTTTCTTCTTTCTATCTATTGCTTCTGCCCTCAAGCTACTTCCCTCTGTCTCCCTGGATAGATTCCCATCCCCCTGCCATATTAGTTTAACCCCTCCCCAACAGCACTAGCAAACACTCCCCCTTGCACATTGGTTCCGATCCTGCCCAGGTGCAGACCGTCTATTCAATGACCCAGCCTCCACAGCTGTCTGGGGCAGAGAATTCCACAGATTTACAACCCTTTGAGAGAAGACATTCCTCCTCATCTCAGTTCTAATTAGGTGACCCCTTATTCTGAAACGATGCCCCCTAGTTCTGGATTCCCCCACTCATGGAAACATCCTCTCTGCATCAAGCCCCTTCAGAATAGAAACATAGAAACATAGAAAATAGGTGCAGGAGTAGGCCATTCGGCCCTTCTAGCCTGCACCGCCATTCAATGAGTTCATGGCTGAACATGCAACTTCAGTATCCCATTCCTGCTTTCTCGCCATACCCCTTGATCCCCCTAGTAGTAAGGACTACATCTAACTCCTTTTTGAATATATTTAGTGAATTGGTCTCAACAACTTTCTGTGGTAGAGAATTCCACAGGCTCACCACTCTCTGGGTGAAGAAGTTTCTCCTCATCTCGGTCCTAAATGGCTTACCCCTTATCCTTAGACTGTGACCCCTGGTTCTGGACTTCCCCAACATTGGGAACATTCTTCCTGCATCTAACCTGTCTGAACCCATCAGAATTTTAAACGTTTCTATGAGGTCCCCTCTCATCCCCTCTCATTTCCTCATATGTCAGTCCTGCCATCCCGGGAATCCTGCCATCCCGGGAATCAATCTGGTGAACCTTCACTGTACTCCCTCAATAGCAAGAACGTCCTTCCTCAGATTAGGAGACCAAAACTGAACACAATATTCCAGATGAGGCCTCACTAATGCCCTGTACAACTGCAGTAAGACCTCCCTGCTCCTATACTCAAATCCCCTCGCTATGAAGGCCAACATGCCATTTGCCTTCTTAACTGCCTGCTGTACCTGCATGCCAAACTTCAATGACTGATGTACCATGACACCCAGGTCGCGTTGCACCTCCCATTTTCCTAATCTATCACCATTCAGATAATATTCTGTCTTCCTCTTTTTCCCACCAAAGTGGATAACCTCACATTTATCTACATTATACTGCATCTGCCATGCATTTGCCCACTCGCCTAACCTGTCCAAGTCACCCTGCAGCCTCTTAGCATCCTCCTCGCAGCTCACACCGCCACCCAGTTTAGTGTCATCTGCAAACTTGGAGATATTACACTCAATTCCTTCATCTAAATCATTGATATATATTATAAATAGCTGGGATCCCAGCACTGAGCCCTGCGACATCCTACTGGTCACTGCCTGCCATTCTGAAAAGGACCCGTTTATTCCCACTCTGCTTCCTGTCTGCCAACCAGTTCTCTATCCACGTCAGTATATTACCCCCAATACCATGTGCTTTAATTTTGCACACCAATCTCTTGTGTGGGACCTTGTCAAAAGCCTTTTGAAAGTCGAAATACACCACATCCACTGGTTCTCCCTTGTCCACTCTACTAGATACATCCTCAAAAAATTCTTGAAGATTTTTCAAGCATGATTTCTCTTTCATAAATCCATGCTGACTTGGACCGATCCTGTCACTGCTTTCCAAATGCGCTGCTATTTCATCTTTAATAATTGATTCCAACATTTTCTCCACCACCGATGTCAGGCTAACCGATCTATAATTCCCTTTTTTCTCTCTCCCTCCTTTTTTAAAAAGTGGTGTTACATTAGCTACCCTCCAGTCCATAGGAACTGATCCAGAGTCGATAGACTGTTGGAAAATGATCACCAATGCATCCACTATTTCTCGGGCCACTTCCTTGAGTACTCTGGGATGCAGACAATCAGGCCCCGGGGACTTATTGACCTTCACTCCCATCAATTTCCCTAACAAAATTTCCTGACTAATAAGGATTTCCTTCAGTTCCTCCTTTTCGCTAGATCCTCGAACGTCTAATAATTACGGAAGGTTATTTGTGAAGACAGGTCCAAAGTATTTGTTCAATTGGTCTGCCATTTCTTTGTTCCCCATTATAAATTCACCTGAGTCCGACTGCAAAGGACCTATGTTGGCCTTCACTAATCTTTTTCTCTTCACATATCTATAGAAGCTTTTGCAGTCAGTTTATATGTTTCCTGCAAGCTTCCTCTCATACTTTATTTTCCCCTCCTAATTAAACCCTTTGTCCTCCTCTGCTGAATTCTAAATTTCTCCCAGTCCTCAGGTTTGCTGCTTTTTCTGGCCAATTTATATGCCTCTTCCTTGGATTTAACACTTACCCTAATTTCCCTTATTTAACCAAGTTTAAGCTACCTTCCCTTTTTTATTTTTACTCCCGACAAGGATGTACAATTGTTGAAGTTCATCCATGTAATCTATAAATGCCTGCCATTGCCTGTCCACTGTCAACTCTTTAAGTATCATTTGTAGCTTTTCTGTTTCAATAACATCACCTCTCATTCTTCTAAACTCAATGAGTAGAGGCCCAATCTGCTTTCCCTTTCTTCATCTTCGGAATCAAATTAGTGAACCTTCTCTGAACTGCCTCCAATGCAAGTATATCCTTCCTTAAATACGGAGACCAAAACTGTGAACAGTATTCCAGTGTGGCCTCACCAATACCCTATACAGTTGTAGCAGGACTTCCCTGCATTGATACTCCATATACTGAGGGAGTGCTGCACTGTTGGAGGTGCTGTCGGTCGGATGAGACGTTAAACTGAGACCCCATCTACTCTCTCAGGTGGATGCAAAAGATCCCATGGCACTATGTTGAAGAAGAGCAGGAGAATTTGGCCAATGGCCAATATTTATCCCGCGATCAACATAACAGAACACCAGATTATCTGCTCATTATCACATTGCTGTTTGTGGAAGCTTGCTGTGAGCTAACTGTTTCCCACGTTTTCTACATTACAGCAGTGACTTCACTCCAAGAAGATCTTCTTTGGCTGTAAAGTGCTTTGGAGTGCCCTGAAGTCGTGAAAGATGCTGTATCAAGGCAAATCTTTATTTGATTTATTTTTGACTCTTAATCTGTGCTTCACTGCTCTGCTACCTCGCTCGGTTCCCCACTCCTTCCCTCGGTTCCCCGCCCCCTCACTGCACCCTCCCTTGGTCCCCCGGCCCCTCCCTCTGTCCCTCACCCCCTCTCCCCCCCCTCCCTCGCTCCCTCCCCCAATCCCCCGCCCCTTCCCTCGTTCCCTTGCTCCCCCCCCTCCCTCGGTCCCCTGCTCCCTCCCCCGCCCCCTCCCTCAGTCCCCCGCCTTCTCCCCCTCCCTCGGTTCCCTCCCCCCCCTCCTCCGCTCCCTCCCCCGCTCCCTCCTCCTCCGTTCCCTCCCGCTCCCTCCTCCTCCTCCACTCTCTCCCCCCCCTCCCTCGGTCCCCCGCTCCCTCCCTCCCCCAATCCCCCGCCCCTTCCCTCGTTCCCTTGCTCCCCCCCTCCCTCGGTCCCCTGCTCCCTCCCCCGCTCCCTCCATCAGTCCCCCGCCTTCTCCCCCTCCCTCGGTCCCCTCCCCCCCTCCTCCGCTCCCTCCCCCGCTCCCTCCTCCTCCTCCACTCCCTCCCCCGCTTCCCTCGGTCCCCCGTTCCCTCTCACGCTCCCTCCCTCGGTCCCCCGCCCTTTCCCTCACTCCCTCGCTCCCTCCCTCGGTCACGCACTCTGTGTCTGTCTCGGACCCTGCTATACTCTTACCCGGGTTCACTACTAGTTTCCAGATGGTCGGCAATGGTCACGTCCAACGACCACACGTCAAACTGCCACTTGCGCAGACCCAGAACTCCACACAGGACAAAGCCAGAGTGGATCCCTATCCGCATATCGATGTCCTTGTCATAGATCAACCGAATCTTCCTGAATGACAGAGAGATGCAGACAGGAGAATTGTTATTCAATATGGTTGTGTTAATGGGGAAAGGGAGATTACTGATCCAGTGGCGGGTGAAAGTTTAATGTCTGCTCTCTGTAGGAGGAAGAGAAGTCTGAGGATATGCAACGGTGTTGGGGTCCTGAGAAAAAGTTGACAGCTCCTGTTACAACTCGGGGTGAGGGGAGAGTCAACGTGAGGCCAGGGAGTTAAAATGGTCCATAGAGCAGCTCGAGGTCCTGCCCAAACTCCACTCAATGACCTTGCCTTCCCAGCCCGAGTTTGAGTGCAATCCAATTTCTAAGCATTTATAACTCCAGTTCTCTTCGATCTATCCTGAACTCTCTGTCATTCCCCCGCTGACTGGGGTAAATCTCTGGGGCACTTCCATCCCCATAGCTGCACCCCAACACAGGCGACCTTCCTCCCACAATGGCCCCTGTGGCCGGACCCATCAGGGGGTACAGGGAGCCTCTGCTCTATATGCAAAACCAAGTTTGGCTTTTATCTTGTGCCTCATTCTCCACAGTGAGTAACACTGGCTGGTTAGTATTTATTGCCCATTCCCAGCTGCCTTGAATACAAGCCCACCCTCTCTCTGCACTTGTATAGGCCATGGCAGACAGATTCCCCAATCCCTTCTCACCATCCAACAGTAGGGGCTTTGGCCTAACAGGTAACCTTGGATTTCCCACATTCACATTTCTTTTATGGGCAAGCATAATCTACCCCCAGCACTGGGTAATGGGCCAGGAGGTGCAAACAAGGCAGAATGCATCCCTGAGCACCACTACAAAAAACAATAAGAATACAATCGACGAACCACCCGGCGTTAATTTCAACACCGGCGTCAGGCAAGACAAAGGGTCACCCAGCCCAGTCGACGCTGCAAAGTACTCCTCACTCAATCTGAGTATTGTGCCACAATTGGAAGAGCTGTCCCACAGACTAGTCAAGCAACAGACTGACATAGTCATACTCACAGAGTCATACCTTTCAGCCAATGTCCCCGACTCCTCCCGCACCATCCCTGGGTATGTCCTGTCCCACCGGCAGCACAGACCCACCAGAGGAGGCGACACAGTGGTGTACAGTCGGGAGGGAGTGGCCCTGGGAGTCCTCAACATTGACTCCGGATCCCACGAGGCTGGTGCGAATATGATGGGTCAAAATCGTCTCCTTCCGTGCTGTAAACTTCTATGATTCGATGAAATCTCTTGGCTTCAGGTCAAACATGGGCAAGGAATCCTCCTGCTGATTACCACCTAGCGCCCTCCCTCAGTTGATGAATCCGTACTCCTCCATGGTGAACACCACATGGAAGAAGCACTGAGAGTAGCAAGAGCAGAGAATGTACTCTCGGTGGGGGACTTCAATGTCCAGCACCAAGAGTGGCTCGGTAGCACCACTACTGACCAAGCTGGCCGAGTCCTGAAGGACATAGCTGGCAGACTGGGCCTGCAGCAGGTGGTGAGAGAACCAACACGAGGGAAAAACCTACTTGACCTCGTCCTCACCAATCTACCTGTCGCAGATGCACCTGTCCATGACAGCATCGGTAGCAGTGATCACCGCAGTCATTGTGGAGACAAAGTCGGGTCTTCACATTGAGAATACCCTCCATCATGTTAAGAACATAAGAAATAGGAGCAGGAGTAGGCCATACGGCCCCTTGAGCCTGCTCCGCCATTTAATACGACCATGGCTGATCCGATCATAGACTCAGGTCCACTTCCCTGCCCGCTCCCCACCGTGTGGCACTACCATCATGCTAAATGGGATAGATTCAGAACAGATCTAACAGCTCAAATTTGTCCAGCCTTGAGGCACTGTGGGCCATGAGCAGCAGCAGAATTGTATTCCACCACAATCTGTAAACTCATGGCCCGGCATATCCCTCACTCTACCATTACCATCAATCCAGAGGACCAACCCTGGTTCAATCAGGCGTGTAGAAGAGCAGGCCAGGAGCAGCACCAGGCATACCTAAAAATGAGGTACCAACATGAGTCCTAAACAGCCGAAGCAGCATACTATAGACAGAGCTAAGTCATCCTACAATCAAGGGATATGATCAAAGCTCTGGCGGTGGACCATTAAACTAATGGGATCCACTTCAGGCTCGTCCTGAAGCCAGTCTTCAGCCAATTCGATTCACTCCACGTGAGATCAAGAAACGGCTGAGCGCACTGGATACAGCAAAGGCTATGGGCCCCGGCAACACCCTGGCTGTTGTGCTGAAGACTTGTGCTCCAGAACTAGCCGCGCCTCTAGCCAAGCTGTTCCAGTCCAGCTACAACACTGGCATCTACCCGACAATGTGGAAAACTGCCCAGGTATGTCCTGTCCACAAAAAGCAGGACACATCCAATCCGGCCAATTACTGCCCCATCCATCAGTCTACTCTCAATCATCAGCAAAGTGGTGGAAGGTGTCGTTGACAGTGCTATCAAGTGGCACTTTACTCACCAATAACCTGCTCACCGATGCTCAGTTTGGGTACCACCAGGACCACTCGGCTCAAGACCTCATTACAGCCTTGGTCCAAACATGGACAAAAGAGCTGAATTCCAGAGGTGAGGGTGACTGCCCTCGACATCAAGGCAGCATTTGACCAAGTGTGGCATCAAGGAGCCCTAGTGAAATGGAATTTAGAAGAATGAGAGGAGATCTCATGGAAACATATAAAATTCTGACTGGATTGGACAGGAAGAATGTTCCCGATGTTGGGGCAGACCAGAACCAGGGGTCACAGTCTAAGGGTAAGGGGTAAGCCATTTAGGATCAAGATGAGGAGAAACTTCTTCACTCAAAAAATTGTGAACCTGTGGAATTCTCTACTACAGAAAGTTATTGAGGCTAGATCGTTAGATTTATTCAAAAAGGGAGTTAGATATGGCCCTTACGGCTAAAGGGATCAAGGGGTATGGAGAGAAAGCAGGAAAGGGGTACTGAAGTTGCAAAAACGGTGCCAGCAAGCCATTTGGGACCATGTCCAGAGTTGAGTATAAATACCGGGTCATTGACTTCACTATCACGTGACAAATTTACGCGATCATGGTACATGCTTTGTTGATACCGCCTGCCCTCGACATGATCATGGAGATCAGGGTGGACAAGAGAGAGCCTTGTTTTGAGTGCTCTTTTCATGAGCAGCTCGGCTGGGGGAACCCCGGTCAGCGAATGGGGTCTGGTGCGGTAGCACAGCAGGACTCGGGACAGGCGCGTCTACAGGGAGCCTTCCGACACACGTTTCAAGCTTTGCTTGATGGTTTGGACTGCCCGTTCTGCCTGGCCATTGGATGCAGGTTTGAACGTGGCAGATGTGACGTGCTTGATCCCATTACGGGTCATAGAAACATAGAAACATAGAAAATAGGTGCAGGAGTAGGCCATTCAGCCCTTCTAGCCTGCACCGCCATTCAATGAGTTCATAGAAACATAGAAACATAGAAAATAGGTGCAGGAGCAGGCCATTCAGCCCTTCTAGCCTGCACCGCCATTCAATGAGTTCATAGAAACATAGAAAATAGGTGCAGGAGCAGGCTATTCAGCCCTTCTAGCCTGCACCGCCATTCAATGAGTTCATGGCTGAACATGAAACTTGAGACCCCCTTCCTGCTTTCTCGCCATACCCCTTGATCCCCCGAGTAGTAAGGACTTCATCTAACTCCCTTTTGAATATATTTAGTGAATTGGCCTCAACTACTTTCTGTGGTAGAGAATTCCACAGGTTCACCACTCTCTGGGTGAAGAAGTTTCTCCTCATCTCGGTCCTAAATGGCTTACCCCTTATCGGGAGAGAAAACAGGAAATTAGAGACCGGTCAGCCTGACATCGGTAGTGGGTAAAATGATGGAATCAATTATTAAGGATGTCATAGCAGTGCATTTGGAAAGAGGTGACATGATAGGTCCAAGTCAGCATGGATTTGTGAAAGGGAAATCATGCTTGACAAACCTTCTGGAATTTTTTGAGGATGTTTCCAGTAGAGTGGACAAGGGAGAACCAGTTGATGTGGTACATTTGGACTTTCAGAAGGCTTTCGACAAAGTCCCACACAAGAGATTAATGCGCAAGGTTAAAGCACATGGGATTGGGGGTAGTGTGCTGACATGGATTGAGAACTGGTTGTCAGACAGGAAGCAAAGAGTAGGAGTAAATGGGGACTTTTCAGAGTGGCAGGCAGTGACTAGTGGGGTACCGCAGGGTTCTGTGCTGGGGCCCCAGCTGTTTACACTGTACATTAATGATTTAGACGAGGGGATTAAATGTAGTATCTCCAAATTTGCGGATGACACTAAGTTGGGTGGCAGTGTGAGCTGCGAGGAGGATGCTATGAGACTGCAGAGTGACTTGGATAGGTTAGGTGAGTGGGCAAATGCATGGCAGATGAAGTATAATGTGGATAAATGTGAGGTTATCCACTTCGGTGGTAAAAACAGAGAGACCGACAATTATCTGAATGGTGACAGATTAGGAAAAGGGGAGGTGCAACGAGACCTGGGTGTCATGGTACATCAGTCATTGAAGGTTGGCATGCAGGTACAGCAAGCGGTTAAGAAAGCAAATGGCATGTTGGCCTTCATAGCGAGGGGATTTGAGTACAGGGGCAGGGAGGTGTTGCTACAGTTGTACAGGGCCTTGGTGAGGCCACACCTGGAGTATTGTGTACAGTTTTGGTCTCCTAACCTGAGGAAGGACATTCTTGCTATTGAGGGAGTGCAGCGAAGGTTCACCAGACTGATTCCCGGGATGGCGGGACTGACCTATCAAGAAAGACTTCATCAACTGGGCTTGTATTCACTGGAGTTCAGAAGAATGAGAGGGGACCTCATAGAAACGTTTAAAATTCTGATGGGTTTAGACAGGTTAGATGCAGGAAGAATGTTCCCAATGTTGGGGAAGTCCAGAACCAGGGGACACAGTCTAAGGATAAGGGGTAAGCCATTTAGGACCGAGATGAGGAGAAACTTCTTCACCCAGAGAGTGGTGAACCTGTGGAATTCTCTGCCACAGAAAGTAGTTGAGGCCAAATCACTAAATATATTCAAAAAGGAGTTAGATGAAGTCCTTACTACTAGGGGGAACAAGGGGTATGGCAAGAAAACAGGAAGGGGGTACTGAAGTTTCATGTTCAGCCATGAACTCATTGAATGGCGGTGTAGGCTAGAAGGGCCGAATGGCCTACTCCTGCACCTATTTTCTATGTTTCTATGTTTCTATCTGAGGTCGTGCAGCTGCCAGCATGTACGTTCTGCCATATGCATTCCTGCCTGAAAACGACATTACTTTGTAGACAGTACTTGCCGAAACATCTTTATGCTGCAAACTTTGTTTGGTGTTATCGCTGGTGAGCATTGTAAAGTCCTTACTCTACAGCATGAAACCACACGAGGCATTCTCTTTATTCACAGGACTCCAAAGATGATGACCCTGCGTGGGACCTCCCTTTTTATACCTGAGTGATCAGGTAAGGAGTATCTCCCACAAGGTCACCCCTTGTGGTCAAGGTATGCAACTAGGTTGAGTGTATACAGTAATACAGTGGTGTTACATTGTGGTTACATACATGACATCACCTCCCCCCCTCCCAAAGTCTTATTGGGATCATAGGTTTAGTCTTTCAGATGGTCTACGCTCCCTCGTGGAGCGCCGCAGTTGGGGCTCTGGTTGTTGGACACTGACGTGAGTGTCTGTCACCTGTGGTGATTCCGGCCTGTCCGGGCTGACCGCAGGGACTGTGCATTCTTCTGATTGCTCTTGTTGCTCATTCACTGGCGGTGTGGTGAGCTCCATCTCATGGTCTTCTTCAGGTTCCTCCGTGTCGATGCTGAACCTTTTGTTTACTTGGTCCAGATGCTTACGGCATATCTGACCATTGTTGAGTTTTACCACGATGACCCTATTCCCCTCTTTGTCAATTACAGTGCCCTCAAGCCATTTGGGCCCCATGGCGTGATTGAGGAGGAATACAGGATCATTTATTTCTATGCATCTCCCCCTCGAATTACGGTCATGGTACTCATTTTGTGACTTGCGCTTGCCCTCAACTATGTCGGTCAGGACTGGGTGAATGAGGGACAATCGAGTTTTGAGTGTCCATTTCATTAGTAGCTCTGTGGGCGGGACCCCCGTGAGTGAGTGCGGTCGGGATCTATAGGCCAGCAGGAGACGCGATAGGCAGCATTGTAGGGAGGGTCTTTGAATCCTGAGCATACCTTGCTTAATGATTTGGACCGCACATTCTGCCTGGCCATTGGAGGCCGGCTTGAACGGCGCAGTCCTGACATGGTTGATGCCATTGCCCGACATAAACTCTCGGAATTCGTGAAACATGGGCCATTATCACTAACTAGGATGTCCGGCAAGCCATGGGTTGCAAAGATCGCACGTAGGCTTTCCACGGTGGTGGAAGGCGTGCATGAATTCAGAATGATGCACTCGATCCATTTCAAGTACGCATCTACTACAATAAGAAACATCTTCCCCATGAATGGGTCCGCGTAGTCAACATGAATGCGTGACCATGGCCTGGTGGGCCAGGGCCACGGGCTGAGCAGGGCTTCCCTGGGGGCATTTCCCAGCTGGGCACACGTCGTGCACCTGCGAACACAGTGTTCCCGGTCAGAATCAATTCCAGGCCACCAAACGTGTGACCGGGCAATGGCCTTCATCAGCACAATGCCTGGGTGCTCGCTGTGGAGTTCCCTGATGAATGCCTCCCTGCCCTTCTGGGGCATAACTACTCGGCTGTCCCATAGTAGGCAGTCGGCTTGGATGGAGAGCTCATCCATCCGTCTGTGGAACGGTCTGATCTCCTCAGGGCATGCTCGGTGTGCAGGCGCCCAATCCCCAGTCAGGACACATTTCTTAATCAGGGATAGGAGGGGATCTCTGTTTGTCCAGATTTTGATCTGGTGGGCTGTGATGGGGGAGCCTGCGCTGTCAAAGGCATCGACAGCCATGACCATCTCAGCGCTTTGCTCCGCTGCCCCCTCAATGGTGGCCAGTGGAAGCCTGCTGAGTGTATCAGCGCAATTCTCAGTGCCAGGCCGGTGCAGGATGGAGGAGTCATAAGCAGCCAGCGTGAGAGCCTATCGCTGTATGCAAGCTGATGCGTTGGCATTGATAGCCTTGCTGTCTGACAACAGGGATGTTAATGGCTTGTGGTCCGTCTCTAATTCAAACTTCCTACCAAAGAGGTACTGATGCATTTTTTTTACACCATAGACACATGCGAGCGCTTCCTTCTCGACCATCCCATATCCCCGTTCTGCTTGAGAGAGCGACCTGGAGGCATAAGTCACAGGTTGTAGTTGACCCTCAGCATTGCCCTGCTGCAACACGCACCCAACCCCACAGGACGATGCATCACCTGTCAGAACTAAATGTTTACAGGGGTCGTACAGGGTCAACAACTTGTTTGAACAAAGTAGGTGTCGTGCCCGATCAAAAGCCCGTTCCTGACAGTCCCCCCAAAACCAATCGCAACCCTTACGCAGGAGCACGTGTAGCGGCTCCAACAATGTGCTCAAGTTCGGCAGAAAGTTCCCGAAATAGTTCAACAGTCCCAGGAATGAACGCAACTCCGATGTGTTGCAGGGCCTGGGTGCTCGTCGAATCGCCTCTGTTTTGGATTCGGTGGGCCGAATCCCATCTGCAGCAACCCTCCTGCCCAGAAACTCAACCTCAGGAGCTAGGAACACACATTTAGACTTCTTGAGTCACAGGCCTACCCAGTCCAGTCTGCGTAGCACCTCCTCCAGGTTGTGGAGGTGTTCCTCGATGTCTCGACCCGTGATGAGGATGTTGTCCTGGAATACGATTGTTCCAGGAATGGATTTGAGCAGGCTTTCCATGTTTCGTTGAAAAATCGCAGCCGCTGATCGAATGCCAAACGGGCACCTGTTATAAATGAACAGTCCCTTGTGCGTGGTGATGGTGGTCAGTAGTTTGGATTCGTCGGCCAGTTCCTGGGTCATATTGGCTGAAGTGAGGTCCAACTTGGTGGACAGCTTGCCGCCTGCCAGCGTGGCGAAGAGGTCCTCCGCTCTCGGGAGCGGGTATTGATCTTGTCGGGACACCCGATTGATGGTGGCCTTGTAGTCGCCACAGATCCTGACAGAGCCATCTGCTTTTAGGACGGGAACGATGGGGCTCGCCCAGTCGCTGAATTCAACAGGCGAGATGATGCCCTCGCTCAACAGCCGGTCCAATTCGCTCTCGATCTTTTCCCGCATCACATACGGCATTGCTCTGGCTTTGTGGTACACTGGCCTGGCGTCCGGGGTGATGTGTATTACTATTTTAGTGCCTTTGAAAGTCCCGACGCCAGGTTGGAATAGTGAATCGATTTGTTGTAGGACTTGTGAGCACGAACTTCGCTCCACCAAGGAAATTGCGCGAATATCCCCCAATTTCCAGTTCATCTCAGCTAACCAGCTCCTCCCCAACAGTGCGGGACCATTTCCCGGGACAATCCAGAGCGGCAGCCGATTCACTAACCCATTGTGTGTGACAGCCAACATTGCACTGCCTAGCACCGGAATGATTTCTTTAGTGTAAGTCCGTAATTGTGTCTCGATACGTGCTAATTTGGGTCTACTGGCTTTCAGTGGCCATAGCTTCTCAAATTACTGAACGCCCATGAGTGACTGGCTGGCCCCAGTGTCCAGCTCCATGCATACAGGGATACCGTTTAATAAAACCCTTATCATCATTGGTGGCGTTTTGGTGTATGAACTGTGAATATTTGTCACATGGACCCGCTGAACCTCGGCCTCCATCGATTTGCCCCCAAAGTCATCCTGCCTCAAAGAACCCTCTTCTGGTCCATCCGCCTCATATATTAGTCTGGTTGCAGGCTTCCTGCACATTCGAGCTAAATGGCCACTGAGATTGCAGTTCCAGCAGACAAACTGTTGAAATCTGCAAGATCTGGCTGAGTGTTTTCCCCCACACCTCCAGCATGAGTTAAAGTTTCCATTGTTGGGGACAAAGGAACGATGGCCAGTCAGTCCGCGCTGACTGTCCCTTTGACTGCTCTTAAGTACCCTATTAGTGGGTGTCAATAGCCCCATCCCGGGCCGCATTGTCCACTGTGATGGCGTGAATGTCCGTTCAGCCTGCCATTGTCTCTGTTGAGGTCCTACTCTGGGGTCTATTGCTGCCTGGGGAGTGTCGGACTGCCCCTGCCTTCCCGCAGGGCTCTGAGCCGCATTGATGATGTTGACTCCCTGATCCCTCGCCGCGTTAGAGGCAGAATTGCGCGCGTATATTATTTTCGTCTCTTCCTCCCCCGCCATGAAAGTTTGAGCTAACAACGCCGCCGCTTCCAAGGTCAAATCCTTGATCTCAATTAATTTGCAGAAAATTCCCACATGACCGATGCCCTCGATAAAGAAGTCCCTTAATATCTCCCCCCTGCAGGTGTCTGTGAACTTACAGAGGCTGGCCAAACGCCGGAGGTCCGCTACGAAGTCCGGTATGCTCTGTCCTTCACGACGTCGGTGGGTATAGAATCTGTGTCGGGCCATGTGTATGCTACTCGCCGGTTTGAGGTGCTCCACGATCAATTTGCTAAGTTCTTCAAATGTTTTGTCCGCCGGCTTTTCAGGTGCTAGTAAGTCCTTCATGAGTGCGTAAGTCTTTGGTCCGCAGCTGGTCAGGAGATGAGCTCTTCGCTTGTCGGTCGCTGCATCCCCCAGACATTCTTTCATAACGAAGCTTTGCTGAAGCCTCTCGACAAAATCGTTCCAGTCTTCCCCAACACAGCACCGTTCCTCTGTGCTACCGGTGGCCATTCTCGTGGGTCGTGAATTCCCGTTTCTCGTCGCCAATGTAAAGTCCTTACTCTACAGCATGAAACCACATGTGGCACATTCTGGGGACAAGGTCACTCTGTAACCTGTTCTCTTTATTCACAGGACTCCAAAGACGATGACCCTGCGTGGGACCTCCCTTTTTATACCTGAGTGATCAGGTAAGGAGTGTCTCCCACAAGTTCACCCCTTGTGGTCAAGGTGTGCATCTAGGTTGAGTGTATACAGTAATACAGTGGTGTTACATTGAAGTTACATACATGACAGACATAAATGCCTGGACTATCGTTATGGTTTTGTTCAGTTTCGGTGTTTCAACAGTTAATAGTTTGCGAAGGATAACCTCGTGGCCAATGCCAAGCACAAAAAAAGTCTCTGCGCATTTGCTCCAGGAATCCATCGAATTCGCAGTGTCCTGCAAGGTGCCTTAGTTCGGCGACGTAGCTCGCCAATTCCTGGCCTTCAGACCGTTGACACGTGTCACCTTGCCATCAGAACACGTTCCTTCGGATTTAGGTGCTCCCGGACCAGCGTACACAGTTCTTCATACGATTTGGTTGTTGGTTTCACCGGAGCTCGAAGATTCTTCATGAGGCAGTAGGTAGTTGCCCCACAGACGGTGAGGAGGATCACCTTTCATTTGTCAGCATTCTCGTCCCCTGCCAGCTCGTTGGCCATGAAGTATTGGTCGAGTCGCTCCACGAAGGCCTCCCAATCATCCCCTTCTGAGTTCTTCTCCAGAATATCAACAGTTCTCTGCCTTTTTACGTGGTTGTTCGTTATCTCGTCGCCAATTGTTAAGCAATGTAACTGAGTACTGAGTATTGTAGACAATGAGTAAGTATGACCTTAGCTCCTTTATTCAAACTCCAGAGTGCTGGTACAGCATGGGAGGCCTGATTATATACAGTGCTCCCAAGGGATGCTGGGATCCCTTGGGACTCCAAAAGATAAGTCCTCTGGTGGCGGAATGATACAGGTTGCTTAGGGTTGCATACATAGCAGAATCCACCATCAACATCCTGGGGGTCACCATTGGCCAGAAACTGAACTGGACCAGCCACATAAATACTGTGGCCACAAGAGCAGGTCAGAGGCTGGGTATTCTGCGGTGAGTGTCTCACCTCCTGACTCCCAAAGCCTTTTCACCATCTACAAGGCACAAGTCAGGAGTGTGATGGAATACTCTCCACTTGCCTGGATGAGTGCAGCTCCAACAACACTCGAGAAGCTCGACACCATTCTGGACAAAGCAGCTCACTTGATTGACACCATCTTCTTCTTCGGCAGTCTCTCGGAGTCAAGGATGGCTTGCTTCCACACTAATACAAGTTCTCAGGTGACTGAAGAGTCCAATGTGGGACCTACAGTCTCTGTCACAGGTGGAACGGGTGGGTGAGGAGCCTGGGTTTTCGTGTGCTCCTTCCGCTGTTTGCGCTTGGCTTTCGAATGCTCCCGGTGAAGAGACTCGAGGTGTTTGGTGCCTTCCCAGATGCTTTATCTCCATTTTGAGCAGTTGATTGGCACCCCATCCACCACCTCCAACACTCACTCCCTCCACCACCTCCAACACTCACTCCCTCCACCACCTCCAACACTCACTCCCTCCACCACCTCCAACACTCACTCCCATCCACCACCTCCAACACTCACTCCCTCCACTACCTCCAACACTCACTCCCTCCACCACCTCCAACACTCACTCCCTCCACCACCTTCAACACTCACTCCCTCCACCACCGGCGCACCGTGGCTGCAGTGTGTACCATCTACAAGATGCACTGCAGCAACTCGCCAAGGCTTCTTCAACAGCACCTCCCAAACCCACGACCTCTACCCCCTAGAAGGACAGGGGCAGCAGGTACATGGGAACACCACCACCTCCACATTCCCCTCCCAGTCACACACCATCCTGACTGGGAAATATATCGGCCGTTCCTTCATCGTCGCTGGGTCACAATCCTGGAACTCCCTCCCTAACAGCACTGTGGGAGCACCTTCACCACACGGACTGCAGCGGTTCAAGAAGGCGGCTCACCACCACCTTCTCAAGGGGCGATTAGGGATGGGCAATAAATGCCGGCCTGGCCAGCCACGCCCGGATCCCGGAACAAATAAAAACATTTTTTTACGGTACTTGGGTGGGCGGTCGCGAAGGATAATTTTAAATGAGAGGTGCCAGATGTACAGCACAGAAGGAGGTCATCGTGGTCTGCACAGAGCCGTCTTAAAGGAAGTGGACTTAAACAGAGTGGTTTATTTGGGAATTTGGAAAGAATGGGAATTGGGAGAAGAGGGAAGGAAAGCGTTTTGCCCACACTATTTGTAGTGCTGTGTGTTACAGGGAGATATTTAATTTCATTATCCATTACTTGATCCAGATCAATTAAGAAGTCAAGGAATGAAACGGTAAACTAAGGTACTTAAAAATAAATTTAAATTCAAATTAAATTAAACAGAACAAGGTCATACAGGGATGGCAGGCCAGGTGGTGTGCCGCAACTGCAGCATGTGGGAGTTCGTGGAGAGCATTGTGATTCCGGACAACCACGTTTACAGTAAGGGCCTGCATCTTGAGGAACTTTAGCTCCGAGTTGTTGAGCTGGAGTCTGAGGTGCAGACATTGTGGGGGAGCAGGGAGAGTTACCTGGATACTTTGATCCAGGAGACAGTCACATCCCTTAGGTTAGGTAGTGGTGCAGGTCTGGTTAGTGGACAGGGAAGGAGACTGTGACTGTAACTCAGGCAGGTAAGGGGACCCTGGGTGCAGTGCTGGAGGAGTATCAGCAGGTCTGAGGTTTTTGCTGCCTGTGTGGATGAGGGAAAAGCCTGCAGGATGGATAAGCAGGCTTACCATGGGACCACGGTGCAGGAGGCCATTCAAGGGGGAAGGGGGGAGTAGTGAAAGAGAATGTGGTGGTGGTAGGGGGCAGTATAGTCAGAGGGATCGATACTGTTCTCTGCAGCCATGACTGGGAGTTCTGAAGGCTGTGTTGCCTGCCCGGTGTCACGGTTAAAGACATCTCCTCGCGGCTGGAGAGGAACTTGGAGGGGGAGGGGGAGGATCCAGTTGTCGTAGTCCACGTAGGAACTAACGACATAGGTAGGACTAGGAATGAGGTTCCGCAGAGAGAGTTTGAGGTGTTGGGGTCCAAATTAAAAAAGCAGAACCTGAAAGGTAATGATCTCTGGGTTGTTACCTGAGCCATGTGCAAATAAGCAGATTAGAAAGTTAAACACCAGGCTCAAAGAAACATAGAAACATAGAAAATAGGTGCAGGAGCAGGCCATTCAGCCCTTCTAGCCTGCACCGCCATTCAATGAGCTCATGGCTGAACATGAAACTTCAGTACCCCCTTCCTGCTTTCTCGCCATACCCCTTGATCCCCCGAGTAGTAAGGACTTCATCTAACGCCCTTTTGAATATATTTAGTGAATTGGCCTCAACAACTTTCTGTGGTAGAGAATTCCACAGGTTCACCACTCTCTGGGTGAAGAAGTTTCTCCTCATCTCGGTCCTAAATGGCTTACCCCTTATCCTTAGACTGTGACCCCTGGTTCTGGACTTCCACAACGTTGGGAACATTCTTCCTGCATCTAACCTGTCTAAACCCGTCAGAATTTTAAACGTTTCTATGAGATCCCCTCTCATTCTTCTGAACTCCAGTGAATACAAGCCCAGTTGATCCAGTCTTTCTTGATAGGTCAGTCCCACCATCCCGGGAATCAGTCTGGTGAACCTTCGCTGCACTCCCTCAATAGCAAGAATGTCCTTCCTCAAGTTAGGAGACCAAAACTGTACACAATACTCCAGGTGTGGCCTCACCAAGGCCCTGTACAACTGTAGCAACACCTCCCTGCCCCTGTACTCAAATCCCCTCGCTATGAAGGCCAACATGCCATTTGCTTTCTTAACCGCCTGCTGTACCTGCATGCCAACCTTCAATGACTGATGTACCATGACACCCAGGTCTCGTTGCACCTTCCCTTTCCCTAATCTGTCACCATTCAGATAATAGTCTGTCTCTATGTTTTTACCACCAAAGTGGATAACCTCACATTTATCCACATTATACTTCATCTGCCATTCATTTGCCCACTCACCTAACCTATCCAAGTCACTCTGCAGCCTCAAAGCATCCTCCTCGCAGCTCACACTGCCACCCAACTTAGTGTCATCCGCAAATTTGGAGATACTACATTTAATCCCCTCGTCTAAATCATTAATGTACAATGTAAACAGCTGGGGCCCCAGCACAGAACCCTGCGGTACCCCACTAGTCACTGCCTGCCATTCTGAAAAGTACCCATTTACTCCTACTCTTTGCTTCCTGTCTGACAACCAGTTCTCAATCCACGTCAGCACACTACCCCCAATCCCATGTGCTTTAACTTTGCACATTAATCTCTTGTGTGGGACCTTGTCGAAAGCCTTCTGAAAGTCCAAATATACCACATCAACTGGTTCTCCCTTGTCCACTTTACTGGAAACATCCTCAAAAAATTCCAGAAGATTTGTCAAGCATGATTTCCCTTTCACAAATCCATGCTGACTTGGACCTATCATGTCACCATTTTCCCAATGCGCTGCTATGACATACTTAATAATTAATTCCATCATTTTACCCACTACTGAGGTCAGGCTGACCGGTCTATAATTCCCTGTTTTCTCTCTCCCTCCTTTTTTAAAAAGTGGGGTTACATTGGCTACCCTCCACTCCATAGGAACTGATCCAGAGTCAATGGAATGTTGGAAAATGACTGTCAATGCATCCGCTATTTCCAAGGCCACCTCCTTAAGTACTCTGGGATGCAGTCCATCAGGCCCTGGGGATTTATCGGCCTTCAATCCCAGCAATTTCCCCAACACAATTTCCCGACTAATAAAGATTTCCCTCAGTTCCTCCTCCTTACTAGACCCTCTGACCCCTTTTATATCTGGAAGGTTGTTTGTGTCCTCCTTAGTGAATACCGAACCAAAGTACTTGTTTAATTGGTCTGCCATTTCTTTGTTCCCCGTTATG
The DNA here is from genome assembly GCF_044704955.1 of Pristiophorus japonicus. Classification (NCBI taxonomy): domain Eukaryota; kingdom Metazoa; phylum Chordata; class Chondrichthyes; family Pristiophoridae; genus Pristiophorus; species Pristiophorus japonicus. Next base: position 3,221,543 of record NC_091985.1, on the reverse strand, counting down.
ACTTCCCCTGATTCTGACTGCAGGGGACCTACGTTTGTCTTTACTAACCTTTTTCTCTTTACATACCTATAGAAACTTTTGCAATCCACCTTAATGTTCCCTGCAAGCTTCTTCTCGTACTCCATTTTCCCTGCCCTAATCAAACCCTTTGTCCTCCTCTGCTGAGTCCTAAATTTCTCCCAGTCCCCGGGTTCGCTGCTATTTCTGGCCAATTTGTATGCCACTTCCTTGGCTTTAATACTATCCCTGATTTCCCTAGATAGCCACGGTTGAGCCACCTTCCCGTTTTTATTTTTACGCCAGACAGGAATGTACAATTGTTGTAGTTCATCCATGCGGTCTCTAAATGTCTGCCATTGCCCATCCACAGTCAACCCCTTAAGTATCATTCGCCAATCTATCCTAGCCAATTCACGCCTCAAACCTTCAAAGTTACTCTTCTTTAAGTTCTGGACCATGGTCTCTGAATTAACTGTTTCATTCTCCATCCGAATGCAGAATTCCAACATATTATGGTCACTCTTCCCCAAGGGGCCTCGCACAACGAGATTGCTAATTAATCTTCTCTCATTACACAACACCCAGTCTAAGATGGCCTCCCCTCTAGTTGGTTCCTCGACATATTGGTCTAAAAAACCATCCCTTATGCACTCCAGGAAATCCTCCTCCACCATATTGCTTCCAGTTTGGTTAGCCCAATCTATGTGCATATTAAAGTCACCCATTATAACTGCTGCACCTTTATTGCATGCACCCCTAATTTCCTATTTGATGCCCTCCCCAACGTCACTACTACTGTTTGGAGGTCTGTACACAACTCCCACTAACGTTTTTGCCCTTTGGTGTTCTACCCATATAGATTCCACATCATCCAAGCTAATGTCTTTCCTAACTATTGTATTAATCTCCTCTTTAACCAGCAATGCTACCCCACCTCCTTTTCCTTTTATTCTATCCTTCCTGAATGTTGAATACCCCTGGATGTTGAGTTCCCAGCCCTGATCATCCTGGAGCCACGTCTCAATCACATCATATTTGTTAACATCTATTTGCACAGTTAATTCATCCATCTTATTGCGGATACTCCTTGCATTAAGACACAAAGCCTTCAGGCTTGTTTTTTTAACACCCTTTGTCCTTTTAGAATTTTGCTGTACAGTGGCCCTTTTTGTTCTTTGCCTTGGGTTTCTCTGCCCTCCACTTTTACTCATCTCCTTTCTGTCTTTTGCTTTTGCCTCCTTTTTGTCTCCCTCTGTCTTCCTGCATTGGTTCCCATCCCCCTGCCATATTAGTTTAACTCCTCCCCAACAGCACTAGCAAACACTCCCCCTAGGACATTGGTTCCGGTCCTGCCCAGGTGCAGACCGTCCGGTTTGTTCTGGTCCCACCTCCCCCAGAACCGGTTCCAATGCCCCAGGAATTTGAATCCCTTCCTGCTGCACCACTGCTCAAGCCACGTATTCATCTGCGCTATCCTGCGATTCCTACTCTGACTAGCACGTGGCACTGGTAGCAATCCCGAGATTACTACTTTTGAGGTCCTACTTTTTAATTTAGCTCCTAGCTCCTTAAATTCGTTTCGTAGGACCTCATCCCTTTTTTTACCTATGTCGTTGGTACCAATGTGCACCACGACAACTGGCTGTTCTCCCTCCCATTTCAGAATGTCCTGCACCCACTCCAAGACATCCTTGACCCTTGCACCAGGGAGGCAACATACCATCCTGGAGTCTCGGTTGCGGCCGCAGAAACGCCTATCTATTCCCCTCACCATTGAATCCCCTATCACTATCGCGCTCCCACTCTTTTTCCTGCCCTCCTGTGCAGCAGAGCCAGCCACGGTGCCATGAACTTGGCTGCTGCTGCCCTCCCCTGATGAGTCATCCCCCCCAACAGTACTCAAAGCGGTGTATCTGTTTTGCAGGGGGATGACCACAGGGAACCCCTGCACTACCTTCCTTGCTCCACTCTTCCTGCTGGTCTTCCATTCGCTATCTGGCTGTGGACCCTTCTCCTGCGGTAAGACCAACTCGCTACACGTGATACTCACGTCATTCTCAGCATCGTGGATGCTCCAGAGTGAATCCACCCTCAGCTCCAATTCCGCAACGCAGACCGTCAGGAGCTCGAGGCGGATACACTTCCCGCACACGTAGTCATCAGGGTCACCGGAAGTGTCCCTGAGTTCCCACATGGTACAGGAGGAGCATAACACCTGACCGAGCTCTCCTGCCATGACTTAACCCTTAGATACACTTAAATTGGCAACAACAATGCTAAAAGTTACTGACTGATATAAAAAAGAAAAAGAAAATCTACTCACCAATCACCAGCCAATCACTTACCCCCTAGGCTGTGACGTCACCTTTCTGTTTCTTTATACTTCTTTTTTGCCTTCTCCTTGTAGCTGCACAAGTACGCCTCACGAACGAACTCCCGATGCCTCTCGCGGCCTTTTATAGGCCTCTGCTGATCCCCGGACTCACGCCTCACCAACGAACTCCCGACTCCTCTCGCGGCCTTTTATAGGCCTCTGCTGATCCCCGGACTCACGCCTCACCAACGAACTCCCGTCGCCTCTCGCGGCCTTTTATAGGCCTCTGCTGATCCCCGGACTCACGCCTCACCAACGAACTCCCGTCGCCTCTCGCGGCCTTTTATAGGCCTCTGCTGATCCCCGGACTCACGCCTCACCAATGAACTCCTGACGCCTTTCGCGGCCTTTTATAGGCCTCTGCTGATCCCCGGACTCACGCCTCACCAACGAACTCCCGACGCCTCTCGTGGCCTTTTATAGGCCTCTGCTGATCCCCGGACTCACGCCTCACCAATGAACTCCTGACGCCTTTCGCGGCCTTTTATAGGCCTCTGCTGATCCCCGGACTCACGCCTCACCAACGAACTCCCGACGCCTCTCGTGGCCTTTTATAGGCCTCTGCTGATCCCCGGACTCACGCCTCACCAAGAGTGGCGTGGGAGGAAGGGGGTTCAATTCATGGGGCACTGACACCTGTACTGGGGCAAGAGGGAGCTGTTCCGTTGGGACGGGCTCCACTTGAACTGGGCTGGAACCAGTGTCCTGGAAAATTAAATAACTAGGGCAGTCGACAGGGCTTTAAACTAATGATGGGAGGATTGAGGAAAGAGTAAATTTCAAAGCAGCAAGAGAAATGTCAAGGCTGTAGAGCAGAGCTGAGTTTGGGTAAAAATAAGCCGAGTGGGTCAGGAAGGGACAGAGAGTAACAAGAGGGCATTGCTGTCCATCAGGGAAAAATAGATAAAAGTCAGAGCTAAAGGCATTATATCTGAATGCACGAAGCACTCGCAACAAAATAGATGAATTAATAGCGCAGATAGAAAGGAATAGGTTTGGTCTAATAGCCAGTACAGAGACGTGGTTGTAAAGTGACCACGTTTGGGAACTAAACATTCCAGGATACTTAACTTTTAGAAACGATAAACAAAATGGAAAAGGAGGAGGGGTATCCCAGATAATAAAGGATGGGATAAAGACAGGAGAGAGAAAGGATCTTAGCTCGGAAAATCAAGACGTAGAATCAGTTTGGGTGGAGCTGGGGAACAGCAAGGGGCAGAAAACATCGGTGGGAGTTGTTTATAGGCCCCCAAACATTAATGGTAATGTAGGGCACAGTATCAATCAGGGAATTAGAGGTGCATGTAACAAGGGTAATTACAGGGGACTTTAATCTACATATAGACTGGGCAAACCAAACATGCAGCAATAGTGTGGAGGACGAATTCATGGAAGGTATGCAAGCTGGTTTCCAGATCAGTATGTTGAGGAACCAATGAGAGAACTGGCTATTTTAGATCTAGTATTGTGCAATAGAAACATAGAAACATAGAAAATAGGTGCAGGAGTAGGCCATTCGGCCCTTCTAGCCTGCACCGCCATTCAATGAGTTCATGGCTGAACATGCAACTTCAGTACCCCATTCCTGCTTTCTCGCCATACCCCTTGATCCCCCGAGTAGTAAGGACAACATTTAACTCCTTTTTGAATATATTCAGTGAACTGGCCTCAACAACTTTCTGTGGTCGAGAATTCCACAGGTTCACCACTCTCTGGGTGAAGAAATTCATCCTCATCTCGGTCCTAAATGGCTTACCCCTTATCCTTAGACTGTGTCTCCTGGTTCTGGACTTCCCAAACATTGGGAACATTCTTCCTGCATCTAACCTGTCTAACCCCATCAGAATTTTAAATGTTTCTATGAGGTCCCCTCTCATTCTTCTGAACTCCAGTGAATACAAGCCCAGTTGATCCAGTCTTTCTTGATAGGTCAGTCCCGCCATCCCGGGAATCAGTCTGGTGAATCTTCGCTGCACTCCCTCAATAGCAAGAATGTCCTTCCTCAAGTTAGGAGACCAAAACTGTACACAATACTCCAGGTGTGGCCTCACCAAGGCCCTGTACAACTGTAGCAACACCTCCCTGCCCCTGTACTCAAATCCCCTCGCTATGAAGGCCAACATGCCATTTGCTTTCTTAACCGCCTGCTGTACCTGCATGCCAACCTTCAATGACTGATGTACCATGACACCCAGGTCTTGTTGCACCTCCCCTTTTCCTAATCTGTCACCATTCAGATAATAGATAATGAGAAAGGGTTAATTAATAACCTTGTAGTAAAGGGGCCATTAGGGAAGAATGACCATAATATGATAGAATTTTACATTATGTTTGAAAGTGATTAGGTTAAATCCAAAACAAGGGTCTTAAATCTAAACAAAGCAAACTACGTGGGTATGAGGGGAGAGTTGGCTAAGGTAGATTGGGAAACTACATGAAAAGGTATAACTGTAGACAATCAATGGCTAGTGTTTAAAGAATTAATACATCATTTACAACAAATATACATTCCTTTAAGGCACAAAAACCCCACTCGAAAAGTGGTCCAACCGTGGCTAACAAGAGAAGTTAAAGATAGTATGAGATCAAAGGAAGGGACTTATAATGTTGCTAAAAAGTGCAGTAAGCCTGAGGATTGGGAGGATTTTAGAATTCAGCAAAGGACCAAGAAATTGATCAAGAAAGGGAAAATAGAATATGAGAGTAAACTAGCGAGAGACATAAAAACAGACAGTAAAAGCTTCTATAGGTATGTAAAAAGGAAAAGATTGGTGAAAGTAAATGTGGGTCCCTACAGGCTGAGACAGGAGAAAGTATAATGAGGAATAAGGAAATGGCAGAGAACTTAAACAAATACTTTGTGTCTGTCTTCACAGAAGAAGACACAAAAAAACTCTCAGAAATAGTGGAGAACCAAAGGTCTAGTGAGAATGAGGAACTGAAAGAAATTAGTATTAATAAAAAAATAATACTGGAGAAATTAATGGGACTGACAGCCGATAAATCCCCTGGACCTGATGGCCTACATCCTAGGGGTTTGAAAGACTATAGAGATAGTGGATGCATCGGTTGTCATCTTCCAAAATTCCATAGATCCTAGAACGGTTCCCGCGGATTGGAAGGTAGCTTAATGTAGCCCCGCTATTTAAGAAAGGAGGGAGACAGAAAATGGGGAACTACAGACCAATTAGCCTGACATCAGTCATAGGGAAATTGCTAAAATCTGATTAAGGACGTGGTGACAGGGCACTTAAAAATAATACATGGATTGGGATGAGTCAACACGGATTTATGAAAGGGAAATCATGTTTGACAAATCTGTCATAGAGTTTTCTGAGGTTGTAACTAGCAGAATAGATAAGGGGGGAACCAGTGGATGTGGTGTATTTGGATTTTCAGAAGGCATTCAATAAGGTGCCACACAAGAGATTATTAAACAAAATTAGGGCTCATGGGATTGGGGTAATATACTAGCATGGATTGAGGATTGGTTAACGGACAGAAAACAGAGAGTAGGAATAAACGGGTCATTTTTGGGTTGTCAGGCTGTAACTAGTGGGGTACGCAGGGATCAGTGCTGGGGCCCCAGCTATTCACAATCTGTATCACGAGTGTAATATATCCAGGTTTGCTGATGATACAAAGCTCGGTGGGAATGTAAGTTGTGAGGAGGACGCAAAGAGGCTTCAAGGGGATACAGACAGGCTGAGTGAGCGGACAAGAACATGGCAAATGGAATATAATGTGGAGAAATGTGAAGTTATCCACTTTGGTTGGAAAAATAGAAAAGCAGAGTATTTTTAAATGGTGAGAGATTGGGAAATGTTGGTGTTCAGAGGGACCTGGGTGTCCTTGTACACCAATCACTGAAAGTTAACCTGCAGGTACAGCAAGTGATTAAAGCAAATAGTATGTTGGCATTCATTACAAGAGGACATGACTATAAGAGTAAAGACATATTACAATTATATCGGGCCCTGGTGAGACCACACCTGGAGTATTGTGTACAGTGTCGGTCTCCTTACCTAAGGAAGGATATATTTGACATAGAGGGAGTGCAACGAAGGTTCACCAGACTGATTCCTGGGATGGGGGGATTGTCCTATGAGGAGAGATTGAGTAGACTAGGCCGATATTCTCTAGAGTTTAGAAGAATGGGAGATGATTCTCATTGAAGGGTGTTCAACGACAGGTTACAAAGGACTCATTAGGGATGGAGGAAATAATGGCCCCAAGTTTCCACATGATTTGCTCCTGATTTTTAGGAGCAACTGGTGTAGAACGGAGTATCTTAGAAATCGGAATTCTCCACATTTAGTTTTCTGCAGTTCTAGTCAGGTAGAACAATTTCACTTTGGAACAGAATTTTTTTTCAAAAGGGGGCGTGTCCAGCCACTGACGCCTGAAAACATACTCCAAACTAACTTAGAATGGTACACATTAAAAAATCAGGCGCAGGTTACAAATTAGGCGCCGGGAACGAGGGGGGGAGGGGGGGGAAGGGAAGTCATTAAATTCTACAATAAATACTGAGTTATACTTATACAAATATTATACAAATAAATCCAACCTGAATAAACATTTATAAGCAAAGAAAAGATTAAATAAACCATCTTCCTACCTGTGTGAAAGTGCTTCAGCCAGGGAGAATGCTGGGTCGGGTCGGGTCCAGTCGGGGGGAGCGGGAGCGGGAGCGGGAGCGGGAGCGGCAGTCGGGTCGGGTCGGGTCCAGTCGGGGGGAGCGGGAGCGGGAGCGGGAGCGGGAGCGGCAGTCGGGTCGGGTCGGGTCCAGTCGGGGGGAGCGGGAGCGGGAGCGGGAGTCGGGTCGGGTCCAGTCGGGGGGAGCGGGAGCGGGAGCGGGAGCGGGAGCGGGAGTCGGGTCGGGTCCAGTCGGGGGGGAGCGGGAGCAGGAGCGGGAGCGGGAGTCGGGTCGGGTCCAGTCGGGGGGGAGCGGGAGCGGGAGCGGGAGCGGGAGTCGGGTCGGGTCCAGTCGGGGGGGAGCGGGAGCGGGAGCGGGAGCGGGAGTCGGGTCGGGTCCAGTCGGGGGGGAGCGGGAGCGGGAGCGGGAGCGGGAGTCGGGTCGGGTCCAGTCGGGGGGGAGCGGGAGCGGGAGCGGGAGCGGGAGTCGGGTCGGGTCCAGTCGGGGGGAGCGGGAGCGGGAGCGGCAGTCGGGTCGGGTCGGGTCCAGTCGGGGGGGAGCGGGAGCGGGAGCGGGAGCGGGAGTCGGGTCGGGTCCAGTCGGGGGGGAGCGGGAGCAGGAGCGGGAGCGGGAGTCGGGTCGGGTCCAGTCGGGGGGAGCGGGAGCGGGAGCGGGAGTCGGGTCGGGTCCAGTCGGGGGGAGCGGGAGCGGGAGTCGGGTCGGGTCCAGTCGGGGGGAGCGGGAGCGGGAGCGGGAGCGGGAGCGGGAGTCGGGTCGGGTCCAGTCGGGGGGGAGCGGGAGCGGGAGCGGGAGCGGGAGCGGGAGTCGGGTCGGGTCCAGTCGGGGGGAGCGGGAGCGGGAGCGGGAGTCGGGTCGGGTCGGGTCCAGTCGGGGGGGAGCGGGAGCGGGAGCGGGAGCGGGAGCGGGAGTCCGGTCGGGTCCAGTCGGGGGGGAGCGGGAGCGGGAGCGGGAGCGGCAGTCGGGTCGGGTCGGGTCCAGTCGGGGGGAGCGGGAGCGGGAGCGGGAGCGGGAGTCGGGTCGGGTCCAGTCGGGTCGGGTCCAGTCGGCGGGGAGCGGGAGCGGGAGCGGGAGCGGGAGTCGGGTCGGGTCCAGTCGGGGGGAGCGGGAGCGGGAGCGGGAGCGGGAGTCGGGTCGGGTCCAGTCAGGGGGGAGCGGGAGCGGGAGCGGGAGTCGGGTTGGGTCCAGTCGGGGGGAGCGGGAGCGGGAGCGGGAGCGGGAGTCGGGTCGGGTCCAGTCGGGGGGAGCGGGAGCGGGAGCGGGAGCGGGAGTCGGGTCGGGTCCAGTCGGGGGGAGCGGGAGCGGGAGCGGGAGTCGGGTCGGGTCGGGTCCAGTCGGGGGGAGCGGGAGCGGGAGCGGGAGCGGCAGTCGGGTCGGGTCGGGTCCAGTCGGGGGGAGCGGGAGCGGGAGCGGGAGCGGGAGTCGGGTCGGGTCCAGTCGGGGGGAGCGGGAGCGGGAGCGGGAGCGGGAGTCGGGTCGGGTCCAGTCGGGGGGAGCGGGAGCGGGAGCGGGAGTCGGGTCGGGTCGGGTCCAGTCGGGGGGAGCGGGAGCGGGAGCGGGAGCGGCAGTCGGGTCGGGTCGGGTCCAGTCGGGGGGAGCGGGAGCGGGAGCGGGAGCGGGAGTCGGGTCGGGTCCAGTCGGGGGGAGCGGGAGCGGGAGCGGGAGCGGGAGTCGGGTCAGGTCCAGTCGGGGGGAGTGGGAGCGGGAGCGGGAGTCGGGTCGGGTCCAGTCGGGGGGAGCGGGAGCGGGAGCGGGAGTCGGGTCGGGTCCAGTCGGGGGGAGCGGGAGCGGGAGCGGGAGCGGGAGTCGGGTCGGGTCCAGTCGGGGGGAGCGGGAGCGGGAGCGGGAGTCGGGTCGGGTCCAGTCGGGGGGAGCGGGAGCGGGTGTCGGGTCGGGTCCGGGGGGGGGGGGGGCGGGTGTCTGGTCCGGGGTGGGGGGGGGGGAAGCGGGTGTCGGGTCCGGTCTGGGGGGGGGGGGGAGCGGGTGTCTGGTCCGGTCCGAAGGCGGGAAGCGGGAGTCGAGTCGGGTCGGGAGGAAGCAGGAGCTGGCCGTGGGAGGAGCCTTATTCACGCAGCCCCAGTGAGGCCATTGGGCCAGGGCTAGGGGCTGCGTGCTTTGGGCCCCTCCCACACAGTTTCGGGCGCCTGGAGCTACTGCACTTGCGTGCCGACTGTAGCGCGCATGTGCAGAGGTCCCGGCACTGTTTTCAGTGCAGGGACCTGGCTCCGCCCCCTACAGCTCCTGCTGCGCTGCGCCGAGGGCCAGAGGAACTGCAGGGAGGTGGAGAATATGGAGGGTTTTTTTAGGCGCACTTTGTGGCACAAAAAACAGGCGTCCAGGTCGGGACTGCGCCGTTCTAGGCGCGTGTGGAAACTTGGGCCCATTAAGTGAGTACTTTGCATTAGTCTTCACTCTTGAAGATGATGCTCAACTATTAGACTTGAATAACTTACTAGCAAAACGAGTAAAATTAACACAGATGAACATATTGTTTGAGAAAGATTTAAGAACTTGAAAATAGATCGACCAGCCGGGCTGAAAGATAGCCACCCCAGGGTCCTCTGAGAGATGGGAAACGTGCTGTGTGAGGGTCCTCTGGGAGATGGGAAACGTGCTGTGTGAGGGTCCTCCGGGAGATGGGACATGTGCTGTGTAAGCGTCCTCCGGGAGATGGGACATGTGCTGTGTGAGCCCCTCCAAGAGATGGGAAACGTGCTGTGTGGGGGTCCTCCGGAAGATGGGACATGTGCTGTGTGAGGGTCCTCTGGGAGATGGGACATGTGCTGTGTGAGGGTCCTCCGGGAGATGGGACATGTGCTGTGTGAGCGCCTCCGGGAGATGGGACATGTGCTGTGTGAGGTTCCTCCGGGAGATGGGTCATGTGCTGTGTGAGCCCCTCCGGGAGATGGGACATGTGCTGTGTGAGGGTCCTCCGGGAGATGGGACATGTGCTGTGTGAGGGTCCTCCGGGAGATGGGACATGTGCTGTGTGAGGGTCCTCCGGGAGATAGGACATGTACTGTGTGAGCCCCTCCGGGAGATGGGACATGTGCTGTGTGAGCCCCTCCAGGAGATGGAACATGTGCTGTGTGAGCCCCTCCGGGAGATGGGACATGTGCTGTGTGAGCCCCTCCAGGAGATGGAACATGTGCTGTGTGAGCCCCTCCGGGAGATCGGACATGTGCTGTGTGAGGGTCCTCCGGGAGATGGGACATGTGCTGTGTGAGCGCCTCCGGGAGATGGGACATGTGCTGTGTGAGGTTCCTCCGGGAGATGGGTCATGTGCTGTGTGAGCCCCTCCGGGAGATGGGACATGTGCTGTGTGAGGTTCCTCTGGGAGATGGGACATATGCTGTGTGAGGGTCCTCCGGGAGAAGGGACATGTGCTGTGTGAGGGTCCTCCGGGAGATGGGACATGTGCTGTGTGAGGGTCCTCCGGGAGATGGGACATGTGCTGTGTGAGGGTCCTCCGGGAGATGGGACATGTGCTGTGTGAGCCCCTCCAGGAGATGGAACATGTGCTGTGTGAGCCCCTCCGAGAGATGGGACATGTGCTGTGTGAGCCCCTCCAGATCGGACATGTGCTGTGTGAGGGTCCTCCGGGAGATGGGACATGTGCTGTGTGAGGGTCCTCCGGGAGATGGGACATGTGCTGTGTGAGCCCCTCCGGGAGATGGGACATGTGCTGTGTGAGCCCCTCCAGGAGATGGAACATGTGCTGTGTGAGGGTCCTCCGGGAGATGGGACATATGCTGTGTGAGGGTCCTCCGGGAGGTGGGACATGTGCTGTGTGAGCACCTCCGGGAGGTGGGACATGTGCTGTGTGAGTCCCTCCGGGAAATGGGGCATGTGCTTTGCGAGTCCCTCCGGGAGATGGGACATGTGCTTTGCGAGCCCCTGGCCTGTTGTTTAATATGCTCACTGCATTCTGGAATGATTCCCCTGGACTGGAAGGAGGCTAATGTAGTCCCCATTTTTAAAAACGGTGACCAGGCAGACCTGGGTAAATTTAGGCCGATGAGTTTAACATCAGTAATAGGTAAGATGCTTGCAGGAATCATCAGGGATGCAATACATGAATACTTGGATAGAGTGGGACATAGAAACATAGAAAATAGGTGCAGGAGTAGACCATTCGGCCCTTCGTTCCCTCAGTACCCCTTTCCTGCTTTCTCTCCATACCCCTTGATCCCTTTGGCCGTAAGGGCCACATCTAACTCCCTCTTGACTATATCAAATGAACTGGCATCAACAACTCTCTGCAGCAGGGAATTCCACAGGTTAACAACTCTCTGAGTGAAGAAGTTTCTCCTCATCTCGGTCCTAAATGGCCTACCCCTTATCCTAAGACTATGTCCCCTGGTTCTGGACTTCCTCAACATCGGGAACATTCTTCCCGCATCTACCCTTTCCATTCCGGTCAGAATTTTATATGTTTCTATGAGATCCCCCCTCATCCTTCTCAACTCCAGTGTATAAAGGCCCAGTTGATCCAATCTCTCCTCATATGTCAGTCCAGCCATCGCTGGAATCAGTCTGGTGAACCTTCGCTGCACTCCCTCAATAGCAAGAACGTCCTTCCTCAGATTAGGAGACCCAAAACTGAACACAATATTCCAGGTGAGGCCTCACTAAGGCCCTGTACAACTGCAGTAAGACATCCCTGCTCCTATATTCAAATCCTCCAGCTATGAAGGCAAACATGCCATTTGCATTCTTCACCGCCTGCTGTACCTGCATGTCAACTTTCAATGACTGATGAACCATGACACCCAGGTCTCGTTGCACCTCCCCTTTTCCTAATCTGCTGCCATTCAGATAATATTCTGCCTTCGTGTTGTTGCCTCCAAAGTGGATACTGCATCTGCCATGCATTTGCCCACTCACCTAACCTGTCCAAATCACCCTACAGCCTCTTAGCATCCTCCTCACAGCTCACACCACCACCCAGTTTAGTGTCATCTGCAAACTTGGAGATATTACATTCAATTCCTTCATCCAAATCATTAATGTATATTGTAAAGAGCTGGGGTCCCAGCACTGAGCCCTGCAGCACCCCACTAGTCACTGCCTGCCATTCTGAAAAGAACCCATTTATCCTGACTCTGCTTCCTGTCTGCCAACCAGTTCTCTATCCACGTCAGTACATTACCCCCAATACCATGTGCTTTGATTTTGCACACCAATCTCTTATGTGGGACCTTGTCAAAGGCCTTTTGAAAGTCCAAATACACCACATCCACTGGTTCTCCCTTGTCCACTCTACTAGTTACATCCTCAACAAATTCCAGAAGATTTGTCAAGCATGATTTCCCTTTCATAAATCCATACTGACTTGGACCGATCCTGTCACTGTTTTCTAAATGCTATTTCATCCTTAATAATTGATTAAACATTTTCCCCACTACTGATGGCAGGCTATGAGGCTGCATGCTATGAGGCTGCAGAGTGACTTGGACAGGTTCGGTGAGTGGGCAAATGCGTGGCAGATGAAGTATAATGTGGATAAATGTGAGGTTATCCACTTTGGTGGTAAAAACAGAGAGACAGACTATTATCTGAATGGTGACAGATTAGGAAAAGGGGAGGTGCAACGAGACCTGGGTGTCATGGTACATCAGTCATTGAAGGTTGGTATGCAGGTACAGCAGGCGGTTAAGAAAGCAAATGGCATGTTGGCCTTCATAGCGAGGGGATTTGAGTACAGGGGCAGGGAGGTGTTGCTACAGTTGTACAAGGGCTTTGTGAGGCCACACCTGGAGTATTGTGTACAGTTTTGGTCTCCTAACCTGAGAAAGGACATTCTTGCTATTGAGAGAGTGCAGCGAAGGTTCACCAGACTGATTCCCGGGATGGCGGGACTGACCTATCAAGAAAGACTGGATCAACTGGGCTTGTATTCACTGGAGTTCAGAAGAATGAGAGGGGACCTCATAGAAACGTTTAAAATTCTGACGGGGTTAGACAGGTTGGATGCAGGAAGAATGTTCCCAATGTTGGGGAAGTCCAGAACCAGGGGACACAGTCTAAGGATAAGGGGTAAGCCATTTAGGACCAAGATGAGGAGAAAATTCTTCACCCAGAGAGTGGTGAACCTGTGGAATTCTCTACCACAGAAAGTTGTTGAGGCCAATTCACTAAATATATTCAAAAAGGAGTTAGATGAAGTCCTTACTACTAGGGGGATCAAGGGGTATGGCGAGAAAACAGGAATTGGGTACTGAAGTTGCATGTTCAGCCATGAACTCATTGAATGGCGGTGCAGGCTAGAAGGGCCGAATGGCCTACTCCTGCACCTATTTTCTATGTTTCTATGTATGTTTCTAACCGGTCTATGAATACCCGTTTTCTCTCTCCCTCCTTTATTTAAAAGTGGTGTTACATTAGCTACCCTCCAGTCCATAGGAACTGATCCCGAGTTGATAGACTGTTGGAAAATGATCACCAATGTACCCACTATTTCTAGGGCCACTTCCTTAAGTACTCTGGGATGTAGACAATCAGGCCCCGGGGATTTATCGGCCTTCAATCCCATCAATTTCCCCAACACAATTTCCCGTCTAGTAAGGATATCCTTCAGTTCCTCCTTCTCTCTAGACCCTCGGTCCCCTAGTACTTCCGGAAGGTTATTTGTGTCTTCCTTCCTGAAGACAGAACCAAAGTATTTGTTCAATTGGTCTGCCATTTCTTTGTTCCCCATTATAAATTCACCTGAGTCCAACTGCAAGGGACCTACGTTTGTCTTCACTAATCTTTTTCTCTTCACATATCTATAGAAGCTTTTGCAGTCAGTTTTTATGTTCCCTGCAAGCTTCCTCTCGTACTCTGTTTTCCCCCTCCTAATTAAACCCTTTGTCCTCCTCTGCTGAATTCTACATTTCTCCCAGTCCTCAGGTTTGCTGCTTTTTTTTGGCCAATTTTTATGCCTCTTCCTTGGATTCAACACTATCCTTAATTTCCCTTGTTAGCCACGGTTGAGCCACCTTCCCTGTTTTATTTTTACTCCAGACAGGTGTGTACAATTGTTGAAGTTCATCCATGTGATCTATAAATGTTTGCCATTGCCTATCCACCGTCAACCCTTTAAGTATCATTTGCCAGTCAATTCTAGCCAATTCACGTCTCATCCCGTCGAAGTTAGCTTTACTTAAGTTCAGGACCCTAGTTTCTGAATTAACTGTCACTCTCCAGCTTAATAAAGAATTCTACCATATTATGGCCATTTTTCCCCAAGGGGCCTTGAACAAAAAGATTGCTAATTAGTCCCTTCTCATTACACATCACCCAGTCTAGGATGTCCAGCTCTCTAGTTAGTTCCTCGACATATTGGTCAAGAAATCCATCCCTAATACACTCCAGGAAATCCTCCTCCACTGCATTGCTACCAATTAGGTTAGCCCAATCAATATGTAGATTAAAGTCGCCCATGATAACTGCTGTATCTTTATTGCACACATCCCTTATTTCTTGTTTGATGTTGTCCCCAACCTCACTACTACTGTTTGGTGTTCTGTACACAACTCCCACTAGCGTTTTCTGCCCTTTGTTATTCCATAGCTCCACCCATACCGATTCCACATCATCCAGGCTAATGTCCTTCCTTACTATTGCATTAATTTCCTCTTTACACTGCAATGCCACCCCGCCTCCTTTTCCTTTCTGTCTATCCTTCCTAAATGTTGAATACCCCTGGATGTTGAGTTCCCAGCCTTGGTCACCCTGGAGCCATGTCTCTGTGATGCCAATCACATCGTACCCGTTAACTGCTATCTGTGCAGTTAATTTGTCCACCTTATTCCGAATACTCCTCGCATTGAGACACAGAGTCTTCAGACTTGTCTTTTTAACACACTTTGCCCCTTTAGAAATTTGCTTTAATGTGGCCCTTTTTATTTTTTGCATTGAGTTTCTCTGCCCTCCACTTTTACTATTCTCCTTTCTATCTTTTGCCTTTGTCTCCCTTTTATTTCCCTCTGCCTCCCTGCATTGGTTCCCATCCCCCTGCCATATTAGTTTAACTCCTCCCCAACAGCACTAGCAAACACTCCCCCTCGGACATTGGTTCCGGACCTGCCCAGGTGCAGACCGTCAGGATTGTGCTGATCCCACCTCCCCCAGAACCGGTTCCAATGTCCCAGGAATTTGAATCCTTCCCTGCTGCATCACTCCTCAAGCCACGCATTCATCTGAGCTATCCTGCGATTCCTACTCTGACTAGCACGTGGCACTGGTAGAAATCCTGAGATTACTACTTTTGAGGTCCTACTTTTTAATTTGGCTCCAAGCTCCCTAAATTCTTCTTGTAGGACCTCATCCCATTTTTTACCTAGATCGTTGGTACCTATATGCACCACAACAACTGGCTGTTCGCCCTCCCTTTTCAGAATGTCCTGCACCCTCCGAGACATCCTTGACCCTTGCACCAGGGAGGCAACATACCATCGTGGAGTCTCGGTTGCGGCCGCAGAAACGCCTATCTATTCCCCTTACAATCGAATCTACTATCACTATCGCTCTCCCACTCTTTTTTCTGCCCTCCTGTGCAGCAGAGCCACCCATGGTGCCATGAACCTGCCTTCCCCTGATGAGTCATTCCCCCCAAGCGGTGTATCTGTTTTGCAGGGGACGTATTAGGAACATCCAACATGGCTTTATAAAAAGGTCATGTCTTACAAATCTAATTGTATTTTTTGAAGAAGTTACAAAGTTGGCGGATGAGGTAGGTCCTGCGGACATTGTCTACTTGGATTTGCAAAAAGCTTTTGACAAGGTACTGCACAAGAGGTGTCTCTACAAGATCGGAAATATGAGTTGGATTCAGAACTGTGTGGCAGGACGCAGTAGTTATAGATGGACCTGGATGTGTTTGCAGACCAGTCACCAGTGCTGTCCCACAAGGATCGGTGTTGGAGTCGTTGCTCTTTACTGGTTTTATTAATGATCTGGATGTCGGTGTTGGAGCACAATCTGAAACGTTACAGATACCAAGATCTGTGTGATTGCTAGAACTGCACAGTGGTTATGTTACGGGACGAGTAATCCAGAGACAAGAGTTCAAATCCCACCAGGGCAGCTGGGGAATTTAAATTTGGTTTATTAAATAAATCCGGAATAAAATTCTCGTGTCAGCGATGGTGACCATGTTGTAAAAACCCATCTGGTTCACTAATGTCCTTTAGGGAAGGAAATCTGCCATCCTTACCCGGTCTGGCTGATATGTGACTCCAGACCCACAGCACTGGGGTTGACTCTTCACTGCCCCCTGCAATGGCCCAGCGAGACACTCCATTGTACAAACCGCTACAAAGAACAGCAGTTCAAGAAGGCGGCTCACCACCACCTTCTCCAGGGGCAATTAGGGATGGGCAATAAATGCTGACCTTGACAGCGACGCCCACATCCCAGGACAGAATAAAAAAATGATGCTTGTCTGCTTCAGGCAGATCTTAATGTGTTTGGCTCAAGATTGGAAAATGATGCATAAAGTACACTGTCATGCTCAACATTTATACACCCTGCGGGGAAAAGTATTCCAGTTGGTGAAGATAGAAGGGGATTTGGGCATTGTAGAAATCCTTTCCCTTCCTTTTATTCCCAATAGCTACCTTCCACAACAGCTTCTTTAAACTTACAGTCAAATGCGAACAGACACAGAAACAAAAGACACATGGTTCTTATTTTTAACTATAACAGTGTCTGTACCAAGTTAGACCCAGGGACAGGTGTGAGTGAAGTGGCCCTGTGTTACAATCCCCGATGGTACGTGCTCATCTGTTCCCTTACCGGATCGATCGGATCATCTGCAGGCCCAGTTCCACACAGCAGTGGGCATGATCATCGCGTGGTTCAGGCAGTCCTGAAACAGCGTAGTAGCAGTCTCCCAGAATCTTTATCCGTAGACAGTTCTGCTCCTGTTGAGCAGAAGGTAGAATCTCTAACTCCACTGTACTGTCACAATGAGTAGCATGTTTTTTCAAAGCAATCTCGCTTTTTTTGGTCCATTTGTGTTTACAAGTTGTTTGTGTGAAGAGCTGCAGATTTTTGCCCCTTGTTGACTCAAATAATTGGAGTGTCACTAGACTTTGGATACAGGAGTTCTTCAGCCCATGGAATCAAACCTAGCTCCCAGGGAGTATCTGATCCACCCAGTCTGTCAGAGAAAGGGGGGGGAGGCCTTCATCACCCACCTCTCTACAATGGTTTCCCTCTGCTTAACACTGTGCAGGTGCCTGGTTCCAGGGAGTTAGGGAAAGGAGTTATGGAGTGGGCTGGGCCTCCGCCTTCCTTGCACTTGGCTCCACAAAGCAGGGTTGAAGCTCCAGTCTGAAACAGGAGCCTTTGAATTATACGGGGCTGTTGAGGCAGTGACATCAAAGAGCATTGCGTGGCCCAGAAAGTGATGTGCTCCGAGGCTTGACCCGCTTCAGTGCAGCTTCAGTCAGCCCCTAGTGCAGCAGAGTGGCGACCACCTTAAACTGGGGCACAGCGAAATGCAGTCCCACAGCGTCTCACCCACACCAGAGGTTCTCGATCCACTCTGGACTGGATTTAAGCCAGGTGATAGTGTTCACTGCTCCCCATCAGAATCAGGAGACCCTTGTTCCCTCTGACTGGGTAATAGTGTTTCACCTACTACATTGAGGCAAGAACTGTCCTAGATCCCAAAGGACCCCAGGAAGATTGACAATGAATTCAAGAAGGATTACATAAGTGTTGTGCATGGAGAAAGAGTCAGACTGAACACTGTGAGCTCAAAGTAAAGTATGACCTTAGTCTTTTATTGCAGGTCTCCAGAGCCCCTCTCCAACCTGTGAGGCCTCCTTAAATACCTGTGCTCCCAACAGATTATTGGATCCCTAGGAACTCCAGGGGATGAGCCCTCTGGTGGCTGTACAGAGTAAATACAAGTTTACATATATAACAACACTCCCCCCACCCCCTCCACTCAAAAGTCAATAGTGTAACTATTTACAATGTGAGTCGATCTGGGGCCCTTCTTGCCCTGGTTGATCGTCTTGGTGTGAAAGCTGGTGTTGTTGAATCATTTGTTGGGCCCTCGCTGGGCTGCTGTGCAGCTGGCCTTGCTGTGCTGCCTGGTGTGTTGGGCCCTGCAGGGCTGCTGTGGATGATGGGTTCTGCTTCGTGGTCAACCGTGGTGCCGGTTGCCACTGGTGTGTATGTTGGGGGATCAAAAAAGGGAGGGTCCCAGGTGGGTTGCTCAGGATAGTCCGTGAATCTGAGTTTGATTTGGTCCAAATGTTTCCGGTGAATGAGTCCATTTGAAAGTTTGACCCGAAACACCCTGCTCCTCTCTTTGGCCACGACAGTGCCGGGAAGCCACTTGGGACCTTGTCCATAATTTAATACAAATGCAGGATCATTGATTTCAATCTCGCGTGACACATTTGCGCTATCATGGTATGCACTTTGTTGAAGCCGCCTGCTCTCTACCTGTTCATGTAGATCAGGGTGAACTAACGAGAGCCTTGTCTTAAGTGCTCTTTTCATGAGCAGTTCAGCAAGGTGGGATCCCAGTGAGTGAGTGGGGTCTCGTGCGGTAGCTAAGCGGGACTCTGGATAGGTGAGTCTGTAGTGAGACTTCCGTTACCCTCTTCAAGCCTTGCTTGATGGTTTGCACTGTTCTCTCTGCCTGATCATTGGACGCTGGTTTAAACGGGGCAGATGTGACATGTTTGATCCTGTTATGGGTCATGAATTCCTTGAACTCAGCACTGGTAAAACATGGCCCGTTGTCGCTCACCAGGACATCGGGTAAGCCGTGTGTGGCAAACATGGCCCGCAGGCTTTCAGTAGTGGCAGTGGACATGCTAGCCGACATTATCTCACATTCAATCCATTTGGAGTACGCGTCTACAACCACAAGGAACATTTTACCCAAGAACGGGCCAACATAGTCGACGTATACCCTCGACCATAGTTTGGAGGGCCAAGACCATAAACTTAGCGGCACCACCCTGGGTACATTGCTTAACTGCGAGCATGTATTACATCTGTGAACGCAGGATTCTAAGTCCGCATCAATACCGGGCCACCACACACTTTCATCATTACGATGCCTGGGTACTGTGGAGGTCATTGATGAAGGTGTCTCTGCCCTTCTTGGGGACCACTACTCGATTGCCCCACAGAAGGCAGTCTGCCTGTATAGACATTTCATCTTTGCGCCGCTGGAACGGCTTTATCTCTTCCTGCATTTCCACTGGGACACTGGGCCAGCTCCCGTGAAGCACACAGCTTTTGACTAGAGATAATAAGGGGTCCTGGCTTGTCCAGGTTTTGATCTGCCGGGCAGTGACGGGTGATTGCTCACTCTCGAATGCTTCCATAACCATGGCTAGATCTGCGGGCTGCGCCATTTTCACCTCCGTGGTGGGCAATGGCAGCCTACTGAGAGCATCGGCGCAGTTTTCTGTGCCTGGCCTGTGGCGGATAGCGTAGTTGTACACGGACTGGATGAAGGCCGATGCGTTGCTATTTATCCCTTTACTCTCGAAAAACAGGGATATAAGTGGCTTATGGTCAGTTTCCAATTCGAATTTTAGCCCAAACAGGTATTGATGCATTTTCTTTACCCTATAAACACATGCTAACACTTTTTTCTCAATCATGCTGTAGGCTCTCTCGGCCTCAGACAGACTCCTGGATGCATAAGCAACGGTTGCAGTTTCCCGAAATCATTAGCTTGTTGCAATACACACCCAACGCCATATGACGACACATCAAATGTTACTACCAAAATCTTACATGGATCATACAACACAAGCAATTTGTTTGAGCATAACAATTTTCTCGCTTTTACAAAGGCATTTTCTTGGCTTTTTCCCCAAACCCATTCGTCCCCTTTTTGTAGTAAGACATGCAGTGGTTCTAGCAGGGTGCTGAGACCCGGTAAGAAGTTACCAAAGTAGTTTAGTAGTCCCAGAAACGACCGCAGCTCCGTCATGTTCTGTGGCCTCGGTGCATTCTCGATTGTCTCCGTCTTCACGTTGGTGGGCCTGGTGCCGTCCGCCGCAATCCTCCTTTCCACGATCTCCAATTCAGGCGCCAGGAAAATGCACTTTGAGCATCTTAACTTGAGTCGACTAAGAACCTCCTCCAGGTTCTGCAGGTGCTCGACTGTGTTCCAACATGTGATCAAGATGTCGTCCTGGAAGACCATGGTGTGCGGGACTGACTTCAGTGAGCTTCCCATATTTCTCTGGAATATCGCCGCCGCTGATCGGATTCCAAACGGGCATCTGTTATAAACAAAAAGACCTTTGTGCATGTTGATGCAGGTGAGGGCCTTCAATGATTCCTCCAGTTCCTGCATCTTGTAGGCTGAAGTCAGATCCAGCTTTGTGAATGTCTTTCCTCCCGCCAGGGTTGCAAATATGTCGTCGACCTTTGGTAGTGGGTATTGGTCCTGCAGGGAGAAACGATTGATAGTTACTTTGTAATCGCCACAAATTCTGACAGTGCCATCTCCCTTGAGGACTGGGACGATAGGACTGGCCCACTCGCTGAACTCAGTCGGTGAGATGATGCCCTCTCTTTGTAGCCGGTCTAGCTCGATCTCTACCCTTTCTCTCATCATGTACAGTACTGCTCTCGCCTTGTGATGGATGGGTCGCGCCCCCGGAATTAGGTGGATCTTCACTTTTGCTCCTTGGAATTTCCCGATGCCTGGTTCGAACAGTGAAGGAAATTTGTTTAAGACCTGGGCACACAAAGTGTCGTCAGCGGGCGATAGCGCTCGGATGTCATCCCAGTTCCAGTGTCTCTTTCCCAGCCAGCTCCTGCCGAGCAGCGTGGGACCATCACCCGGTACCACCCAGAGTGGTAGCTTGTGCACCGCTCCATCGTAGGAGATCTTTACGGTAGCACTGCCGATTACAGGAATAAGTTATTTTGTGTAAGTTCTTAGTTTCGTGTGAATTGGAGTTAAGACTGGTCTTTTTGCCCATGATGGACTGGCTCACGCCCGTGTCCAGCTCCATTGACATCAGGAGTCCATTTAGTTCAACATTCAGCATTATCGGGGGACAATTGGTGGTGAATGTGTGCACCCCATGTACCTCTGCCTCCTCGGTCTGAGCCTCTGGTTCGTCGTGATCCTCCGTGGATCTGTCCTCCTCTGCAACATGGTGGTTTGCAGGTTTAACAGGCTTTGCAGCTCGCCTGCACACTCGTTGGAGGTGTCCCATTGTTCCACAGCCCTTGCAAACGTACTCTTTTAATCGGCATGAATGGAAACGATGACCACACCCGCAGCGCCATCATCACCCTTGATGGTGAACTCTGAGATATCTGTGGACGCGTAGCTACAAGTTTCTGTGACCTGCCCTGTACGTTACAATTCGAAAACAACATCACTTTGTTCACAGTACTTGTAGCAGCACTTGTGTGCTGAGAGATTTGCTTCGTATTGTCACTGGTGGCAATGAATGCCTGGACTATCGCTATGGCCTTACTCAAGGTAGGGGTCTCGACAGTCAAAAGTTTGCGAAGTATGGTTTCGTGACCAATGCCAAGTACAGAAAAAGTCTCTAAGCATGTGTTCCGAATGTCCTTCAAATTCGCAATGTCCTGCAAGGCGTCTCAGCTCGGCGACATAACTCGCCACTTCCTGGCCTTCAGACCTTCTGTAGATGTAGAATCGGTACCTCGCCATCAGAACGCTTTCCTTCGGGTTCAAATGCTCTCGGACCAGTGTGCACAAACCATCGTACGATTTCTCCGTGGGTTTTGCTGGAGTGAGCAGATGCTTCATGAGGCCAAACGTTGGTGCCCCACAGACGGTGAGGAGGATCGCCCTTCGTTTGGCAGCGCTCTCTTCTCCATCTAGCTCATTGGCCACGAAGTATTGGTCGAGTCGCTCAACAAATGTTTCCCGATCATCTCCCTCCGAGAATTTCTCCAGGATGCCCACTGTTCTGTGCATCTTTAGGTTCGCTATCTGTATCTCGTCGCCAGTTGTTGTGTATGGAGAAAGAGGCAGGCCGAACACTGTGAGCTCAAAGTAAAATGTGACCTGAGTCTTTTATTGCAGGTCTCCAGAGAGCCTCTCCAACCTGTGAAGCCTCCTTAAATACCTGTGCTCCCAACGGATTATGGGATCCCTTGGGACTCCAGGGGATGATCCCTCTGGTGGCTGTACAGAGTAAATACAAGTTTTCATATATAACAATAAGAACATAAGAAATAGGAGCAGGAGTAGGCCATACGGCCCCTCGAGCCTGCTCCACCATTTAATACGAGCATGGTAGATCTGATCATGGACTCAGCTCCACTTCCCCGCCAGCTCCCCATAACCCCTTATCCCCTTATCGTTTAAGAAACTGTTTATTTCTGTCTTAAATTTATTCAATGTCCCAGCTTCCACAGCTCTCTGAGGCAGTGAATTCCACACATTAACAATTCTCTGACAAAATAAATTTCTCATCACTGTTTTAAATGGGCGGCCCTTTATTCTGAGATCATGCCCCCTAGTTCTAGTCTCCTCTCTGCATCCACCTTGTCAAGCCCCCTCATAATACATTTCGATAAGATCACCTCTCATTCTTCTGAATTCCAATGAGTAGAGGCCCAACCTACTCAACCTTTCCTCATAAGTCAACCCCCTCATCCCCAGAATCAACCTAGTGAACCTTCTCTGAACCGCCTCCAAAGCAAGTATATCCTTCCGTAAATATGGAAACCAAAACTGCATGCAGTATTCCAGGTGTGGCCTCACCCATACCTTATAAAGCTGTAGCAAGACTTCCCTGCTTTGATACTCATTCCCCTTTGTAATAAAGGCCAAGATACCATTGGCCTTTCTGATCATTTGCCGTACCTGCATACTATCCTTTTGTGTTTCATGCACAAGTACCCTCAAGTCCCGCTGTACTGCAGCACTTTGCAATCTTTCTCCATTTAAATAATAACTTGCTCTTTGATTTTTTTTCTGCCAAACTGCATAACCTCACACTTTCCAACATTATACTCCATCTGTCAAATTTTTGCCCACTCACTTAGCCTGTCTATGTCCTTTTGCAGACTTTTTGTGTCCTCCTCACACATTGCTTTTCCTCCCATCTTTGTATCGTCAGCAAACTTGGCTACGTTACACTCGGTCCCTTCTTCCAAGTCGTTAATATAGATTGTAAATAGTTGGTGCCCCAGCACTGATCCTTGCGGCACCCCACTAGTTACTGGTTACCAACCAGAGAATGAACCATTTATCCCGACTCTCTGTTTTCTGTCAGTTAGCCAATCCTCTATCCATGCTAATATATTACCTCCAACCCCATGAACTTTTATTTTGTTCAATAACCTTTTATGTGACACCTTGTCAAATGCCTTCTGGAAGTTCAAAATACACCACATCCACTGGTTCCCCTTTATCCACCCTGTTCATTACATCCTCAAAGAATTCCAGCAAATTTGTCAAACATGACTTCCCTTCATAAATCCATGCTGACTCTGCCTGACCGAATTTTGCTTTTCCAAAAGTCCTGCTACTGTTTCTTTAATAATGGACTCCAACATTTTCCCAACCACAGATGTTAGGCTAGCTGGTCTATAGTTTCCTGCTTTTTGTCTGCCTCCTTTTTTAAATAGGGGCGTTACATTTGCAGTTTTCCAATCTGCTGGGACCTCCCCAGAATCCAGGGAATTTTGGTAAGTTACATCATCATCATAGACAGTCCCTCGGAATCGAGGAAGACTTGCTTCCACTCTTAGCATGAGTCCTTAGGTGGCTGTACAGTCCAATACGGGAACCACAGTCCCTGTCACAGGTGGGACAGACAGTGGTTGAGGGAAGGGGAGGTGGGACTGGTTTGCCGCACGCTCCTTCCGCTGCCTGCGCTTGCTTTCTGCATGCTCTCGGTGATGATACTCGAGGTGCTCAGCGTCCTCCCGGATGCACTTCCTCCAGTTATAGCGATCTTTGGCCAGGGACTCCCAGGTGTCAGTGGAGATGCCGCACTTTATCAGGGAGGCTTTGAGGATGTCCTTGTAACATTTCCTCTGCCCACCTTTGACTCGTTTGCTGTGGACGAGTTCCGAGTAGAGCGCTTGCTTTGGGAGTCTTGTGTCTGGCATGCGGACAATGTGGCCCTGCCCAGCGGAGCTGATCCAAGTGTGGTCAATGCTTCAATGCTGGGGATGTTGGCCTGGTCGATGTTGGCCTAATGTTGGTGCGTCTGTCCTCCCAGGGAATTTGTAGGATCTTGCAGAGACATCATTGGTGGTATTTCTCCAAAGACTTGAGGTGTCTGCTGTCCAGCCAATGCCTCAAAGCAGTGTGGCACAGGAGGGGGCCCACCAGAGGTCATCGAAGTGACTGACATCGAGGAGTATGCCTTGGCGATGGTGGGTGACTACCCCCGTGCCACCACACATGATGGTGCCGATCCCGTGCTACAGCATGGTAAGTTGATCATAATCTCCGGTCTGTGTTCTGCTCATGTCATGCAAGGTCATGTAATGTGATGTCAAATGCATTTTAATGTACTGTCTGTCGGCTATTTAGGGTGTAGCACTGGTAGTCCTTGAAATAAGACTGTGATACGTCATGGTACTCGTATCAGCATTACTGTCATGTATCCTACATGGTTACTGCTTGTACTATCACAAGGTGTGCCACCAGAGGGCACCGCAGTGGGAGACTTGTAGGTTATCTGTACAGGTGTGCCTGGCCTAGTATAAAAGGCAGGCCACCAGGTGTGATCCTCACTCTGGGGTTACATTAAATGGACTAAGGTCACTACAGTTTAGGCACAACACATTGTCTCATGGAGTCATTATCAGGGGATCTGAAGACACAACATTATCAACCTCCTGTTGTCTTGTACTTGAGGATGATGAAACATAGAAACATAGAAAATAGGTGCAGGAGTAGGCCATTCGACCCTTCGAGCCTGCACCACCATTCAATAAGATCATGGCTGATCATTCACCTCAGTACCCCATTCCTGCTTTCTCTCCATACCCCTTGATCCCTTTAGCCATAAGGGCCATATCTAACTCCCTCTTGAATATATCCAATGAACTGCCATCAACAACTTTCTGTGGTAGAGAATTCCACAGGTTAACAACTCTCTGAGTGAAGAAGTTTCTCCTCATCTCGGTCCTAAATGGCTTACCCCTTATCCTTAGACTATGTCCCCTGGTTCTGGACTTTCCCAACATCAGGAACGTTCTTCCTGCATCGAACCTGTCCAATCCCGTCAGAATTTTATATTTTCTATGAGATCCCCTCAAATTCTTCCAAATTCCAAAGAATATAAGCCTAGTTGATCCAGTCTTTCTTTATATATCAGTCCTGCCATCCCATGAATTAGTCTGGTGAACCTTCGCTGCACTCCCTCAATAGCAAGAATGTCCTTTCTCAGATTAGGAGACCAAAATTGCACACGATACGCAAGGTGTGGTCTCACCAAGGCCCTGACAACTGCTCCGATATTCAAATCCCCTCACTATGAAGGCTAGCATGGCCTTTGCCTTCTTCACTGCCTGCTGTACCTGTATGCCGACCTTCAATGACGGATGTACCATGACACCCAGGTCTCGTTGCACCTCCCCTTTTACTAATCTGTCACCATTCAGATAATAATCTGCCTTCCTGTTTGATACGTCCTTACTACACAGTATAAATGCACATGAGGCCCATGCTTGAGAGAAGGTCGGTCTGTGACCTGTCCTTTATTCCTGAGCACTCAAGTGATGAAGGTGGGTGGAGCTTCCCCTTTTATACCTGAAGGTCCAGGTTAGGAGTGTCTCCCACCTAGTGGTCAGTGTTCTCACAGTGTACAACTTAGGTCGGATTATACATGGGTTACAATGCTGGTTGAATACATGACATCACCTCCCCCCCCAAAGTCTTATTGGGATCACAGGTTGAGTCTCTCTGGTGGTTTACGCTCCCTTGTAGAGCGCCTGAGTTGGGGCTCCGGTTGTTGGGCGCTGGCCTGAGTGTCTGCTGTTTGCGGTGCCTCAGGCCTGTCCGGACTGCCCACAGTGACTGGGCTCTCCTCCCTTTGGTCGCTGTATTCGGTCACCTGTGGTGGAGTGAACTCTATATCGTGTTCTTCCTCTGCTTCTTCTATGGGGTTGCTGAACCTCATTTAATTTGATCCACATGTTTGCGGCAGATTTGTCCATTGTTAAGTTTAACTACCAGAATCCTATTCCCCTCTTTTGCAATCACGGTGCCTGAGAGCCATTTGGGCCCTGAGGACAAAGACAGGGTCATTTATATCAATACATCGCGCCCTCGCATTCCTGTCATGGTAGTCACATTGTGACTGGTGCCTGCTCTCAACAATTTCTTTCATGGTGGGGTGTATAAGGGATAACCTGGTTTTGAGCGTCCTTTTCATTAGCAGCTCTGCGGGTGGAACCCCTGTGAGCGAGTGTGGTCGGGATCTATAGGCCAACAGGAGGCGTGATAAGCGGCTTTGTAGGGAACCCCCTTGGAATCTGAGCATCCCCTGTTTGATTATCTGCACTGCTCGTTCTGCCTGGCCGTTTGAGGCCAGCTTGAACGGTGCCGTTCTGACCTGGTTAATTCCATTGCCTGCCATGAAGTCCTGGAATTCAGTGCTTGTGAAGCACAGGCCATTGTCGCTGACCAAGATATCCGGTAGACCATGGGCGGAAAACATTGCCCGTAGACTTTCTACCGTGGCAGAGGATGTGCTTGAATTTAAAATGTCACACTTGATCCATTTGGAGTAGGCGTCTACTACAACCAAAAACATTTTTGCCATGAAAGGACCTGCGTAGTCCACATGGATGTGTGACCAAGGCTTGGCGGGCCAGGACCAGGGGCTAAGGGGGGCTTCCCTGGGCACATTGCCCAGCTGGGCACACGTGTTGCACTTGCGAACACAAAGTTCCAGGTCTGCATCTATCCCTGGCCACCAAACGTGTGACCTGGCAATTGCCTTCATCGTGACAATGCCCGGGTGCTCATTGTGAAGTTCTCTGATGAACACCTCTCTGCCCATCTGGGGCATGACTACTCGGTTTCCCCACAGTAGGCAATCGGCCTGAATCGAGAGTTCATCCCTGCGCCTGTGAAGTGGTTTAAATTCCTCAAGGCATGACCTGTACGTGGCTGCCCAGTCCCCATTCTGGACACATTTCTTGACGGAAGACAATAGCGGGTCTCTATTTGTCCAGACTTTAATCTGACGGGCTGTCACAGGTGAGCCTTCGCTTCTGAAAGCTTCAACAGCCATGACCATCTCAGCACCATGCTCGGTAGCCCCCTCAGTAGTGGCTAGTGGGAACCTGCTGAGTGCATTGGCACAGTTTTCAGTGCCCGATCTGTGCCCAATTGTATAGTCATAGGCGGCTAACATGAGTGCCCACCTCTGTATGCGGGCCAATGCGTTTGCATTTGTGACCTTGTTGTCAGCCAAAAGGGGCGTTAGGGGTTTGTGATCTGTCTCCAGCTCAAATTTCCTGCCAAACAGGTACTGGTGCATTTTCTTTACCGCATATACAAATGCAAGCGCCTCCTTTTCTACCATCCTGTAGCCCCTTTCTGCCTGGGATAAACTTCTGGAGGCATAAGCTACCGGCTGTAACTGACCCTTGACATTGACATGCTGCAACACACACCCGACGCCATAGGACGACACATCGCACGTTAACACAAGTTTCTTACATGGGTCATATAGTGTTAACAGATTGTTGGAACATAACAAATTGCGTGCTCTATTAAAAGCCCTTTCCTGGCTGTCCCCCCAGACCCATTCGCGACCTTTGCGTAGGAGCACGTGTAGCGACTCTAGCAGCGTGCTCAATTTGGGAAGAAAGTTACCAAAATAGTTCAGGAGCCCCAGGAATGAACGCAGCTCCGTCGTGTTACGGGGTCTAGGTGCTCTCTGGATCGCTTCCGTCTTGGATGCAGTCGGGCTGATCCCGTCTGCTGCTACCCTCATCCCCAGGAATTCTACCTCTGGAGCTAGGAAGACGCACTTCGCCTTTTTCAGTCGTAGACCTACCCGGTCCAGTCTGCATAGCACCTCCTCCAGGTTGTGGAGGTGTTCTTCAGTATCATAACCCGTGATGAGGATGTCGTCTTGAAAAACCACCATCCTGGAATCGACTTGAGGAGGCTTTCCATATTTCGTTGAAAGATCGCGGGGGCCGAGCGAATCCCGAACGGACATCTGTTGTACTCAAACAATCCCTTGTGTGTCGTGATGGTGGTCAGCTTCTTCGACTCACTCGGCAGCTCCTGGGTCATGTAAGCTGAGGTCAGGTCCAATTTTGAAAAAAGTTTGCCACCGGATAGTGTCGCAAAGAGGTCCTCCGCTCTCGGTAGTGGGTACTGGTCTTGGAGTGACACCCGATTGATGGTGGCCTTGTAATCACCACATATCCTGACCGACCCATCTGCCTTGAGCACCGGCACAATCGGGCTCACCCAGTCACTGAATTCGACTGGCGAGATGATGCCTTCCCTCAGCAGACGGTCCAATTCGCCTTCTATCTTTTCCCACATCACGTACGGCACCGCTCTGGCCTGTGGTGTACTGGTCTGGCGTCCAGGTTTATGTGAATCACTGCCTTGGCCCCCATGAAAGTGCCAATGCCGGGTTGAAACAGTGAGTCAAATTTGTCCAGGATCTGTGAGCATGATACTCGCTCCACAGAGGAAATTGCATTAACATCGCCCCATTTCCAGTTCATGACAGCAAGCCAACTCCTCCCCAGTAGTGCGGGATCGTCCCCAGGGACAATCCAGAGTGGCAACCTGTTCTCCAAATCTTTGTGGGTCACGACTACCGTGGCGCTGTCTAGCACCGGAATGATCTCCTTTGTATATGTCCGTAGCTGTGCGTCAATCGGCAATAATTTTGGCCTCCTGGTCTTGGACGGCCACAACTTTTCAAACTGTTTGATACTCATCAGGGACTGGCTGACCCCCGTGTCTAGCTCCATTGATACTGGGATGCCATTGAGGAGCACTTTCATCATTATCGGTGGTGTCCTGGTGTATGAACTGTATACGTGCTCCACATGAACTCGCTGAACTTCAGCTTCCCGCGATTTCCCCCAGCGTTCATTTCTGCAATTTCTGCAGGTATTTTGCTCATCTCTGCAAACTCCGGCTGAGTGTGTGCCTCCACACCTCTCTGACTGCCTCTGTGACTGTCCTTTAGTGCGCCATTAACAGGTGTTGATGGCCCCATTACTGGCCGCATTGTCCCTTGCAATGGCATGAATCGCCGTTCAGCTTGCCATTGTCTCTGTCGAACTCCCCCTCTGGGTTCGACTACATGTTGGGGCATGCCCGATTGCCCTTGTCTGCCTGGAGAACTGTGTGCTGCTTTAACAATGTTGATTCTCTGTCCCAACCATTCCTTAACACAGTACCTCTCGTCTATTCTGCTAGTGTGGTTTAAATCCCAGTTTCTCGTCGCCATTGATACGTCCTTACTATACAGTATAAATGCACACGAGGCCCATGCTTGAGAGAAGGTTAGTCTGTGACCTGTCCTTTATTCCTTAGCACTCAAGTGATGAAGGTGGGTGGAGCTTCCCCTTTTATACCTGAAGGTCCAGGTTAGGAGTGTCTCCCAAAAGTTCACCACCTAGTGGTCATTGTTCTCACAGTGTACAACTTGTCAGTTTATAAATGGATTACAATGCTGGTTGAATACATGACAATGTTTTTGCAACCAAAGTGGATAACCTCACATTTATCCACATTATACTGCATCTGCCATGCATTTGCTCACTCACCTAACCTGTCCAAGTCACCCTGCAGCCTCTTAGCGTCCTCCTCACAGCTCACACCGCCACCCAGCTTAGTGTCATCTGCAAACTTGGAGATATTACATTCAATTTCTTCGTCTAAATCATTAATGTATATTGTAAATAGCTGGAGTCCCAGCACTGAACCCTGCGGCACCCCACTAGTCAGTGCATGCCATTCTGAAAAGGACCCATTTATTCCCACTCTTTGCTTCCTGGCTGCCAACCAGTTCTCTATCCACGTCAATACATTACCCTTAATATCATGTGCCTTAATTTTGCACACCAATCTCTTGTGTAGGACCTTGTCAAAGTCCAAATACACCACATCTACTGGTTCTCCCTTGTCCACTCTACCAGTTACATGCTCAAAAAATTCTAGAAGATTTGTCGAGCATGATTTCCCTTTCATAAATTAATGCTGACTTGGACCGATCCTGTCACTGTTTTCAAACTGCGCTGCTATTACATCTTTAATAATTGATTCCAACATTTTCCCCACTACTGATGTCAGGCTAACCGGTCTATAATTCCTTCTTTTCTCTCTCCCTCCTTTTTTAAAAAGTGTGGTTACATTAGCTACCCTCCAGTCCATAGGAACTGAATCAGAGTCTATAGAATGTTGGAAAATGACTACCAATGCATCCAGTATTTCTAGGGCCACTTCCTTAAGTATTCTGGGATGCAGACTATCAGTCCCTTCAATTTCCCTAACACCTTTTTCTGACTAATAAGGATTTCCCACAGTTCCTACTTCTTGCTAGACCCTCGGTCCCCTAGTACTTTCGGGAGGTTATTTGTGTCTTCCTTTGTGAAGACAGAACCAAAGTATTTGTTCAATTGGTCTGCCATTTCATTGTTCCCTGTTATGAATTGATCTGATTCTGACTGCAAGGGACCTATATTAGTCTTCACTAATCTTTTTCTCTTCACATATTTATAGAAGCTTTTGCAGTCAGTTTTTATGTTCCCTGCAAGCTTACTCTCATACTCTATTTTCCCCCTCGTAATTAAACCCTTTGTCCTTCTCTGCTGAATTCTAAATTTCTCCCAGTCCTCAGGTTTGCTGCTTTTTCTGGCCAATTTATATGCCTCTTCCTTGGATTCAACACTTTCCTTAATTTCACTTATTAGCCACGGTTGAGCCACCTTCCCTTTTTTATTCTTACGCCACACAGGGATGTACAGTTGTTGAAGTTCATCCATGTGATCTTTAAATGTCTGCCATTGCCTATCCACCATCAACCCTTTGAGTATCATTCTCCAGTCTATCCTAGTCAATTCACGTCTCATACCATCGAAGTTTCCTTTCTTTAAGTTCAGGACCCTAGTCTCTGAATTAGCTGTGTCACTCTCCATCTTAATGAAGAATTCTATCATATTATGGTCACCTTCCCCAACGGGCCTCGCAAAACAAGATTGCTAATTAGTCCCTTCTCATTACACATCACCCAGTCTAGGATGGCCAGCCCTCTAGTTGGTTCTCGACATATTGGTCTAGAAAACCATCCCTAACACACTCCAGGAAATCCTCCTCCATAATATTGCTACCAGTTTGGTGAGCCCAATCAATATGCAGATTAAAGTCACCTATGATAACTGCTGTACCCTTATTGCGCGCGTCCCTAATCGGAGAGCACCGACTTATACACCCCATCCACCTCTGGCACGCAAAGGCCATGTGCAACACCAACACCATCTAATCATCATCATAGTCAGTCCCTCGGAATCGAGGAAGACTTGCTTCCACTCCCAAAGTGAGTTCTTTGATGGCTGAACAGTCCGATACGAGAGCCACAGACCCTGTCACAGGTGGGACAGACATTCGTCGCGGGAAGGCGGGATGGGACTGGTTTGCTGCACACTCCTTCTGCTGCCTGCGCCTGACCTCTTCACGCTCTCGGTGTTGAGATGCGAGAAACTCAACGCCCTCTCCACCTCGGGCGGTTTGCAGCCAGGGTCTCCCAGGTGTCAGTGGTGATGTCGCATTTTACCAGGGAGGCTTTGAGGGTGTCCTTATAACGTTTCCTCTGCTCTCCTTTGTCTCGTTTACCATGAAGGAGCTCCGCATAAAGCATTTGCTTAGGGAGTCTCGTATCTGGCATGCGAACTATGTGGCCTGTCCAGCGAAGCTGATCAAGTGTGGTCAGTGCTTCAATACTGGGAATGTTAGCCTGGTCAAGGACATTGATGTTGGTGCGTCTGTCCTCCCAGGAGATTTGCAGGATCTTGCAGAGACATCGTTGGTGATATATCTCCAGCGACTTGAGGTGCCTTCTATACATCGTCCATGCCTCAGACCCATACAGGAGGGCGGGTATTACTACAGCCCTGTAAACCATGAGCTTGGTGGTAGATTTGAGGGCCAAGTCTTCAAACACTCTTTTCCTCAGGCGGCCAAAGGCTGCACTGGCGCACTGGAGGCGATGTTGAATGTCCGCATCAATGTCTGCCTTTCCCGAGATATGGGAAATGGTCCACGTTGTCCAGGGCCGCGCCGTGGATCTTGATGACTGGGGGGCAGTGCTGAGCGGTGGTGACAGGCTGGTGGAGGACCTTTGTCTTACGGATGTTAAGTGTAAGGCCCATGCTTTCATACACCTCAGTGAATACATTGACTATATCCTGGAGTTCAGCCTCTGAATGTGCACAGTCGCAGGCATCGTCTGCGTACTGTAGCTCAACGACAGAGGTTGGGGTGATCTTGGACCTGGCCTGGAGACGGTGAAGGTTAAACAGCTTCCCACTGGTTCTGTAGTTTAGTTCCACTCCAGCGGGGAGCTTGTTGACTGTGAGGTGGAGCGAGGAAGATTGAGAAGAGGGTTGGGGTGATAATGCAGCCCTGTTTGACCCCGGTCCGGACATGGATTGGGTCTGTAATGGATCCGTTGGTAAGGATCACGGCCTGCATGGAGCAGGTGAAGGATGTTGACAAACCTTTGGGGGCATCCGAAACAGAGGAGGACACTCCATAAGCCCTCACGGTTGACAGTGTCAAAAGCCTTTGTAAGATCGAAGAAGGCCATGTATAAGGGCTGGCGCTGCCCCCTGCAATTTCCCTGTAGCTGTCGCACTGCAAAGATCATGTCCGTTGTGCCCCGTAGGGGACGAAATCCGCACTGTGACTCCGGGAGGAGCTCCTCGGCCACAGGGGGAAGACAGTTGAGGAGAACTCTAGCAACAACTTTCCCAGTAGTCGATAGCAGGGAGATTCCCCTGTAGTTGCCGCAGTCGGACTTGTCCCATTTTTAAAAAATGGCCACAATCACTGCATCTCTGAGATCTCCCGGCATGCTCTCCTCCCTCCAGATGGGAAAGATGAGGTCATGTATCCACGCCAACAGCGCCTCTCCGCCATACTTCAGTGCCTCAGCAGGGATTCCAGCCGCACCCGTAGCCTTGTTATTCTTGAGCTGTTTTATGGCTTTGCCTATCTCGTGCAATGTTGGGGTTTCACTGAGTTGGTGGTGGGTCGCGTGCTGCGGGATGGAGTCGAGAACACTCGAGTCAAAGGCAGAGTCTCGATTGAGGAGATCTTCAAAGTGCTCCTTCCAGCGGGCCCTGACAGCCTCGGTGTCCTTGATGAATGTTTCCCCATTCTTGGCCAGGAGTGGAGTGGGGCCTTGGGAGTTTGGACCGTAGCTGGCCTTGACTACAATGAAGTCTTCGTATATCGTGGCTGTCGGCCAGTTGTTGTATCTCCTGTCTTTCTCCATCCACCACCTGTTCTTTAGGTCCCAGGTTTTTTGTTGGACCTGAGCCTTGAGCCATCTGTAATGTTATTTTGCAGCTCCCGAGTTGGTTTGTTGCTTGAGGGCCCAAAATGCTTTGCGCTTGCGATCTATTAGTTCTTCGATCTCCTGATCATTTTCATTAAACCAGTCCTGATGTTTTCTGGTTGAGTGACCAAGTGTCTCTTCACTGGCACTGGTTATAGAGGCCTGGAGGGCAGACCAAGCGCTATGGGGATTCAGCATCTCAGGGTCATCAAGGCACGCCAGATTGTCTGTGAGGCGCTGACTGTATAGGGCTCTCGTAGCTGGGTCTCTAAGTGCCCCGGCATTAACTTTTTTGCAGCACTGCTTCTGCTGTCCCCGGCTTTGGGGCTATGTTAATGTTGATGATGGATCGGATTGGGCGATGGTCTGTCCAGCAGTCGTCAGCTCCTGTCATGGTGCGGGTGTTGCGTACATCCTTGCGATCCCTGGCTCGGACGATGACAAAGTCGAGCAGGTGCCAGTGTTTGGAGCGAGGGTGTTGCTACGATGCCTTGTATTTGTCCCTCTGGTGGAACAGGGTGTTGGTGATGAGGAGTTCATGTTCTCGACATTTTGTCAGGAGTAGGGTACCGCTGGAGTTGGCTTTCCCTAGCCCCTCTCTGCCAATCACACCTCCCCAGAGGGCTGTGTCTTTGCCGACCCTGGCATTAAAGTCACCTAGGTGGATCAATTTGTCGCCCGTGGGGACACGGGACAAGGATGTCTCGAGGTTGGAATAATAACCCTCTTTAGCCTCATCCGTTGCATCGAGTGTTGGGACGTACGCACTGATGACTGTGGCACATTGGTTCCGAGATAGGGTGATACGGAGAGTCATGAGGCGTTCGTTAACGCCTCCAGCGGTACCTTACTCCTGACAAAAAGTCGAGAACATGAACTCCTCATCACCAACAGCCTGTTCCGCCAGAGGGACAAATACAAGGCATCGTGGCAACACCCTCGCTCCAAACACTGACGTTCCAGGTCCTGAACTTCATACTGACGGAGTGGAAGATGCCTGTGCGTGAGTTCTTTTAACGTGGGGGGCCGCTGCACACCAGCCACCACACGGGCTTTAGCTGAGCGAGGTCTTGGTCCAGTGGCAAGGGGGTCCAAGACACCTGGAGACCAGGCACAGCTGTGTGGGCCTACTTGCCTATTTGCAACACCATCCACCTCGACCTCGTCAGGAGCCCGTCTCAGCAGCTCCTTCCCCCTCCCCACCCCTCAACTCAACATCTCCCATAGCCCCTGCATCCACCTCCGCAAACTACAGAGACCAGGAGGAAGAGCAGGGCGAAGGCCCAGTGTTTGTCCCACTTGAGCTCGAGGAGGTGGAGGAGAAGGGCTCCACCCTCCTGACATGTGTGCCACCTGTGCGCACAACGTTGGTCTCGGGCTCGGAGTCTTTGGGCTTCGAGTCGGAGGAAGCAGGACCAAGTGGTGCAGCGCTGCACCCGTGCCGGTAAAGCCACCAAGCCTCCTCCACCCAGGTTGATGCAGCAAGGAGATGATTTGGAAGACGGGCGGAGACAGTGCAGCTGTCGAGGACGAGCGTTGACCGAGGGCGACACCTCCTCCAGGCCATGGCTGGGATAGCTGCTAACATCGCCGTGTTTGCAGCATGTCACGGCTGGTCACCGCGGTGCAGTGAACCGGCGAGTCTGTCGATGTCATGCGGCAATCGATGGTCTCGGGCTCCGGCATGGAACCCCACCCCTCCGATGCCATGCCAGCCAGGCCGACAGAACCAGAGGGTCCGGAGATGTCAGTGTCGTCCATCTCAGCATCTCCATTCTCTCCCCGGCGAACACGACAGCAGCGCTCCAGGGGCACCCCTGCACCGGGTGCTGGTACTGACACGGTGAGGGGCAGGGGGAACACGATCACAGCGCCCCAGGGGCACCCCTGCACCGGGTGCTGGTACTGACATGGTGAGGGGCAGGGGGAACACGATCACAGTGCTCCAGGGGCACCCCTGCACCGGGTGCTGGTACCGACACGGTGAGGGACAGGGGGAACACGATCACAGTGCTCCGGGGACACCCCTGCACTGGGTGCTGGTACCGACACGGTGAGGGGCAGGGGGAACACGATCACAGTGCTCCAGGGGCACCCCTGCACCGGGTGCTGGTACCGACACGGTGAGGGACAGGGGGAACACGATCACAGTGCTCCAGGGGCACCCCTGCACTGGGTGCTGGTACCGACACGGTGAGGGACAGGGGGAACACGATCACAGTGCTCCAGGGGCACCCCTGCACCGGGTGCTGGTACTGACACGGTGAGGGGCTGGGGTACGGGTCGGCGTGGGTTGGGAAACCCATCAAGTGGAGAATGGGTCTCACTAGGAGGGAGGGGGGAGGGGGTAGAGGGTTGGGTGTTGGTGATGTTTGTATATATTGTTCATGTTGTTGGTGCTAAATGTACTGCTTTTTGAAATACTGTTAAATATTTTGCTTGACATCTTTGAATGTTCTGGCACTTTTGAATGTTGTACAATTCAATACAGAGACATTTGTTTGCTATTCTTGGTCAGTGTCTAACTTTCAGATAATGTGCTGAGAAACATACAAATGCCCTTTAAATGTCGTGTAGTGTGGTAAATATTTTGCCTTACAGGTATGATGCAACTTTTTAATGGGTCATGTCATTTAGCTAAGACAAGTAAGGGTCACCAATCCAGGACAGGTGGCTTTGAATGACAGATAGTCCCAGAACATGGAGGCCAGACATTATGGTTGGCATTTGAGTGTACAGTTTTTCAGCTAACAGACCGCTGAACCCCACCTCTAACATTACATGTTATTCAGTCAAATTATAATACTCAAATATATTTGCATCTTCTGTATTTGAGCAAATGTTCGACTCAAGATCTCATCCTGGCATCCAAGAGAAACTTACAGCATTTTATTATTGGCTATATACTTTCACATCAGCTCATTACTTCTGGAGACTCACAGGGTGCAACTAAATCTCCTCTGTATGCAGTTGTGTCAAGACCCTTATGCCACAAGTCCATGGAGCCTTTACTGTAATTGGGAGCGCATGTCCACTTACTACCCCACACATGCCCTTCAATAGGGCATTTTACCTTCAAAGTATCATCTTTTTCTGAGGGAGAAATATTGCTGCAGCGATTTAAATGTGACCTGGGATCTACTGCTCTGGAGTGTCAAGTGAGAAGGAGGAACTGAAGGATATCCTTATTAGGCGAGAAATTGTGTTAGGGAAATTGATGGGATTGAAGGCCGATAAATCCCTGGGGCCTGATAGTCTGCATCCCAGAGTACTTAGGGAAGTGGCCCGAGAAATAATGGATGCATTGGTGATCATTTTCCAACAGTCTATCGACTCTGGATCAGTTCCTATGGACTGGAGGGTAGCTAATGTAACACCACTTTTTAAAAAAGGAGGGAGAGAGAAAACAGGGAATTATAGACTGGTTAGCCTGACATCAGTAGTGGGGAAAATGTTGGAATCAATTATTAAAGGTAAAATAACAGCACATTTGGAAAGCAGTGACAGGATCGGTCCAAGTCAGCATGGATTTATGAAAGGGAAATCATGCTTGACAAATCTTCTGGAATTTTTTGAGGATGTAACTAATAGAGTGGACAAGGGAGAACCAGTGGATGTGGTGTATTTGAACTTTCAAAAGGCTTTTGACAAGGCCCCACACAAGAGATTGGTGTGCAAAATTAAAGCACATGGTATTGGTGGTAATGTACTGACGTGGATAGAGAACTGGTTGGCAGACAGGAAGCAGAGAGTTGGGATAAATGGGTCCTTTTCAGAATGGCAGGCAGTGACTAGTGGGGTGCCGCAGGGCTCAATGCTGGGACCCCAGCTATTTACAATATACATTAATGATTTGGATGAAGCAATTGAGTGTAATATCTCCAAGTTTGCAGATGTCACTAAACTAGGTGGCGGCTTGAGGTGTGGTGCAGAAGGGAGGGATTCAAATTCCTGGGACATTAGAACCGGTTCTGGGGGAGGTGGGACCAGTACAAACCGGACAGACTGCGTCTGGGCAGGATCGGAACCAATGTCCTCAGGGGAGTGTTTGCTAATACTGTTGGGGAGGAGTTAAACTAATTTGGCAGGGGGATGGGAACCTATACAGGGAGACAGAGGGAAGTAGAATGGGGGCAGAAGCAAAAGATAGAAAGAAGAAAAGTAAAAGTGGAGGGCAGAGAAACCCAAGGCAAATAGGAAAAAGGGCCACATTACAGCAAAATTCTAAAGGAGCAAAGTGTGTTAAAAAGACAAGCCTGAAGGCTCTGTGCCTCAATGCGAGGAGTATTCGGAATAAGATGGATGAATTAACTGCGCAGATAGCAGTTAACGGATATGATGTAATTGGCATCACGGAGACATGGCTCTCGGGTGACCAAGGCTGGGAACTCAACATCCAGGGGTATTCAACATTTAGAAAGGATAGACAGAAAGGAAAAGGAGGTGGGGTGGCATTGCTAGTTAAAGAGGAAATTAATGCAATAGTAAGAAAGGACATTAGCCTGGATGATGTGGATTTGGTATGTGTGGAGCTACGGAATACCAAAGGGCAAAAAACGCTAGTGGGAGTTGTGTACAGACCACCAGTCGTAGTGAGGTTGGGGACAGCATCAATCAAGAAATTAGGGACGCGTGTAATAAAGGTACAGCAGTTATCATGGGCTACTTTAATCTACATCT
The DNA here is from genome assembly GCF_044704955.1 of Pristiophorus japonicus. Taxonomy (NCBI): domain Eukaryota; kingdom Metazoa; phylum Chordata; class Chondrichthyes; family Pristiophoridae; genus Pristiophorus; species Pristiophorus japonicus. The sequence continues at coordinate 3,183,289 of NC_091985.1, read as the reverse complement.
AGATTGGGCTAACCAAACTGGTAGCAATACACTGGAGGAGGATTTCCTGGAGTGAATTAAGGATGGTTTTCTAGACCAATATGTCGAGGAACCAACTGGAGAGCTGGCCATCCTAGACTGGGTGATGTGTAATGAGAAAGGATTAATTAGCAATCTTGTTGTGCCCTTGGGGAAGAATTCTTTATTAAGATGGAGAGTGACACAGTTAATTCAGAGACTAGGGTCCTGAACTTAAGGAAAGGTAACTTCGATGGTTTGAGGCATGAATTGGCTAGAATAGACTGGCAAATGATACGTAAAAGATTGACGGTGGATAGGCAATGGCAAACATTTAAAGATCACATGGATGAACTTCAGCAATTGTACATCCCTCTCTGGAGTAAAAATAAAACGGGGAAGGTGGCTCAACCGTGGCTAACAAAGAAATTAAGGGTCGTGTTAAATCCAAGGAAGAGGCATATAAATTGGCCAGAAAAAGCAGCAAACCTGAGGTCTGGGAGCAATTTAGAATTCAGCAGAGGAGGACAAAGGGTTTAATTATGAGGGGGAAAATAGAGTATGAGAGGAAAGCTTGCTGAGAACATAAAAACTGACTGCAAAAGCTTTTATAGATATGTGAAGAGAAAAAGATTAGTGAAGACAAACGTAGGTCCCTTGCAGTTGGATTCAGGTGAATTTATAATGGGGAACAAAGAAATGGCAGACCAATTGAACAAATATTTTGGTTCTGTCTTCACGAAGGAAGACACAAATAACCTTCCGGAAATACTGGGTGACCGAGGGTCCAGTGAGAAGGAGGAACTGAAGGATATCCTTATCAGGCGGGAAATTGTGTTTGGGAAATTGATGGGATTGAAGGCCGATAAATCCCCGGGGCCTGATAGCCTGAATCCCAGGAAGTACTTAAGGAAGTGGCCCTAGAAATAGTGCATGCATTGGTGATCATTTTCCAACTGTCTATCGACTCTGGTTCAGTTTCTCTGGACTGGAGGGTAGCTAATGTAACACCACTTTTTAAAAAGGGAAGGAGAGAGAAAGCGGGTAATTATAGACCAGTTAGCCTGACATCAATAGTGGGGAAAATGTTGGAATCAATTATTAAGGATGATACAGCAGCGCATTTGGAAAGCAGTGACAGGATCGGTCCAATTCAGCATGGATTTATGAAGGGGAAATCATGCTTGACAAATCTTCTGGAATTTTTTTGAGGATGTAACCAGTAGAGTGGACAAGGGAGAACCAGTGGATGTGGTGTATTTGGACTTTCAAAAGGCTTTTGACAAGGTCCCACACAAGAGATTGGTGTGCAAAATTAAAGCACATGGTATTGGGGCTAATATACTGACGTGGATAGAGAACTGGTTGGCAGACAGGAAGCAGAGAGTCGGGTTAGATATGGCCCTTATGGCTAAGGGGATCAAGGAGTATGGGGAGAAAGCAGAAATGGGGTACTGAGGGAATGATCAGCCATGATCTTATTGAATGGCGGTGCAGGCTCGAAGGGCCGAATGGCCTACTTCTGCACCTATTTTCTATGTTTCTATGTGAGTTGTGAGGAGGACACTAAGAAGCTACAGAGTGACTTGGACAGGTTAGGTGAATGGGAAAATGCATGGCAGATGCAGTATAATGTGGATAAATGTGAGGTTATCCACTTTGGGGGCAAAAACACGAAGGCAGACTATTATCTGAATGGCGGCAGATTAGGAAAAGGGGAGGTGCAACGAGACCTGGGTGTCATGGTACATCAGTCATTGAAAGTTGGCATGCAGGTACAGCAGGCGGTGAAGAAGGCAAATGGTATGATGGCCTTCATAGCTAGGGTATTTATGTATAGGAGCAGGAGGTCTTACTGCAGTTGTACAGGGCCTTGGTGAGGCCTCACCTGGAATATTGTGTTCAGTTTTGGTCTCCTAATCTGAGGAAGGATGTTCTTGCTCTTGAGGGAGTGCAGCGAAGGTTCACCAGACTGATTCCAGGGATGGCTGACTGACATATGAGGAGAGACTGGATCGACTGGGCCTGTATTCACTGTGATTGAAAGGCTGCATTAGAGCGAGCAGCATGCGGCGGCCCTGCCCGGAAATCAGCGTGGTCCTGGCCTGCAAGACCATCAGCAGGCCGAGGCCATTGGAGGGAGTAGCGTGTGGTGACATTCCACTGCAGGAGGGCGACGGCTGTGAAGCCAGGTTGCTGATTGCGGTGCGGGCAGGCACAGCAGGAGGGGCAAAGAAGCAGCAAGAGTTTGGAGAGGGAAGTGACCGGGGCCCAGGAGAGGCGTGAGTCTGGGGCCGAGAAAAGGCGAGGGCCCAGGGGAAGCACAGGCCAGCACACACTGCTCTTTGTGTGTATGCTGGGTCCGTGCAGCAGAGCTGGTCTCCAGTCGTCCTGGTTAACCCTTGCCACTGGACCAAGACCTCGTTCTGTCAAGCCCGTGTGGTGGCTGGTGTGCAACGGCCACCCCACGTTAAAACAATCCACAAACAGGCATCTTCCACCCTTCAACATGTAGTTCGGGATCTGGAATATTAGGTCCTTCATTGAAACACCTGTGAACTTATTGCTCTTTAGCGTGGGAGCAAGTCATGGTGACAGATTAGGAAAAGGGGAAGTGCAAAGAGACCTTGGTGTCATGGTACATCAGTCATTGAAGGTTGGCATGCAGGTACAGCAGGCGGTTAAGAAAGCAAATGGCATGTTGGCCTTCATAGCGAGGGGATTTGAGTACAGGGGCAGGGAGGTGTTGCTACAGTTGTACAGGGCATTGGTGAGGCCACACCTGGAGTATTGTGTACAGTTTTGGTCTCCTAACTTGAGGAAGGACATTCTTGCTATTGAGGGAGTGCAGCGAAGGTTCACCAGACTGATTCCCGGGATGGCGGGACTGACCTATCAAGAAAGACTGGATCAACTGGGCTTGTATTCACTGGAGTTCAGAAGAATGAGAGGGGACCTCATAGAATGTTGAGCCATGAACTCATTGAATGGCGGTGCAGGCTAGAAGGGCCGAATGGCCTACTCCTGCACCTATTTTTCTATGTTTCTATGTTTCTATTGTCGCTTCGAGGGACTGCCTATGATGATGATTCACTGGAGTTTAGAAGGATAGAAACATAGAAACATAGAAAATAGGTGCAGGAGTAGGCCATTCGGCCCTTCTAGCCTGCACCGCCATTCAATGAGTTCATGGCTGAACATGCAACTTCAGTACCCCATTCCTGCTTTCTCGCCATACCCCTTGATCCCCCGAGTAGTAAGGACTTCATCTAACTCCTTTTTGAATAAATTTAGTGAATTGGCCTCAACAACTTTCTGTGGTAGAGAATTCCACAGGTTCACCACTCTCTGGGTGAAGATGTTTCTCCTCATCTCAGTCCTAAATGGCTTACCCCTTATCCTTAGACTGTGACCCCTGATTCTGGACTTCCCCAACATCGGGAACATTCTTCCTGCATCTAACCCGTCTAACCCCGTCAGAATTTTAAACATTTCTATGAGGTCCCCTCTCATTCTTCTGAACTCCAGTGAATACAAGCCCAGTTGATCCAGTCTTTCTTGATAGGTCAGTCCCGCCATCCCGGGAATCAGTCTGGTGAACCTTCACTGCACTCCCTCAATAGCAAGAATGTCCGTCCTCAGGTTAGGAGACCAAAACTGTACACAATACTCCAGGTGTGGCCTCACCAAGGCCCTGTACAACTGTAGCAACACCTCCCTGCCCCTGTACTCAAATCCCCTCGCTATGAAGGCCAACATGCCATTTGCTTTCTTAACCGCCTGCTGTACCTGCATGCCAACCTTCAATGACTGATGTACCATGACACCCAGGTCTCGTTGCACCTTCCCTTTTCCTAATCTGTCACCATTCAGATAATAGTCTCTCTGTTTTTACCACCAAAGTGGATAACCTCACATTTATCCACATTATACTTCATCTGCCATGCATTTGCCCACTCACCTAACCTATCTAAGTCACTCTGCAGCCTCATAGCATCCTCCTCGCAGCTCACACTGCCACCCAACTTAGTGTCATCTGAAAATTTGGAGATACTACATTTAATCCCCTCGTCTAAATCATTAATGTACAATGTAAACAGCTGGGGCCCCAGCACAGAACCTTGCAGTACCCCACTAGTCACTGCCTGCCATTCTGTAAAGTACCCATTTACTCCTACTCTTTGCTTCCTGTCTGACAACCAGTTCTCATTCCATGTCAGCACACTACCCCCAATCCCATGTGCTTTAACTTTGCACTTTAATATCTTGTGTGGGACCTTGTCGAAAGCCTTCTGAAAGTCCAAATATACTACATCAACTGGTTCTCCCTTGTCCACTCTACTGGAAACATCCTCAAAAAATTCCAGAAGATTTGTCAAGCATGATTTCCCTTTCACAAATCCATGCTGACTTGGACCTATCATATCACCTCTTTCCAATTGCGCTGCTATGACATCCTTAATTATTGATTCCATCATTTTACCCACTATCGATGTCAGGCTTACCGGTCTATAATTCCCTGTTTTCTCTCTCCCTCCTTTTTTAAAAAGTGGGGTTACATTGGCTACCCTCCACTCGATAGGAACTGATCCAGAGTCAATGGAATGTTGGAAAATGACTGTCAATGCATCCGCTATTTCCAAGGCCACCTCCTTAAGCACTCTGGGATGCAGTCCATCAGGCCCTGGGGATTTATCGGCCTTCAATCCCATCAATTTCCCCAACACAATTTCCCGACTAATAAGGATTTCCCTCAGTTCCCCCTCCTTACTAGACCCTCTGACCCCTTTTATATCCGGAAGGTTGTTTGTGTCCTCCTTAGTGAATACCGAACCAAAGTACTTGTTCAATTGGTCCGCCATTTCTTTGTTCCCCGTTATGACTTCCCCTGATTCTGACTGCAGGGGACCTACGTTTGTCTTTACTAACCTTTTTCTCTTTACATATCTATCGAAACTTTTGCAATCCGTCTTAATGTTCCCTGCAAGCTTTTTCTCGTACTCCATTTTCCCTGCCCTAATCAAACCCTTTGTCCTCCTCTGCTGAGTTCTAAATTTCTCTCAGTCCCCGGGTTCGCTGCTATTTCTGGCCAATTTGTATGCCACTTCCTTGGCTTTAATACTATCCCTGATTTCCCTTGATAACCACGGTTGAGCCACCTTCCCTTTTTTATTTTTACGCCAGACAGGAATGTACAATTGTTGTAGTTCATCCATGCGGTCTCTAAATGTCTGCCATTGCCCATCCACAGTCAACCCCTTAAGTATCATTCGTCAATCTATCCTAGCCAATTCACGCCTCATACCTTCAAAGTTAGCCTTCTTTAAGTTCTGGACCATGGTCTCTGAATTAACTGTTTCATTCGCCATCCTAATACAGAATTCCACCATATTATGGTCACTCTTCCCCAAGGGGCCTCGCACAACAAGATTGCTAATTAATCCTCTCTCATTACACAACACCCAGTCTAAGATGGCCTCCCCCCCTAGTTGGTTCCTCGACATATTGGTCTAGAAAACCATCCCTTATGCACTCCAGGAAATCCTCTCCACTGTATTGCTTCCAGTTTGGTTAGCCCAATCTATGTGCATATTAAAGTCACCCATTATAACTGCTGCACCTTTATTGCATGCACCCCTAATTTCCTGTTTGATGCCCTCCCCAACATCACTACTACTGTTTGGAGGTCTGTACACAACTCCCACTAACGTTTTTTGCCCTTTGGTGTTCTGCAGCTCTACCCATATAGATTCCATATCATCCAAGCTAATGTCCTTCCTAACTATTGCATTAATCTCCTCCTTAACCAGCAATGCTACCCCACCTCCTTTTCCTTTTATTCTATCCTTCCTGAATGTTGAATACCCCTGGATGTTGAGTTCCCAGCCCTGATCATCCTGGAGCCACGTCTCTGTAATCCCAATCACATCATATTTGTTAACATCTATTTGCACAGTTAATTCATCCACCTTATTACGGATACTCCTTGCATTAAGACACAAAGGATGAGAGGGGATGTCACAGAAACATATAAAATTCTGACGGGACTGGACAGGTTAGATGCGCGAAGAATGTTCCCAATGTTGGGGAAGTCCAGAACAGGGGACACAGTCTAAGGATACGGGGTAGGTCATTTAGGACTGAGATGAGGAGAAACTTCTTCACTCAGAGAGTTGTTAACCTGTGGAATTCCCTGCCGCAGAGAGTTGTTGATGCCAGTTCATTGGATATATTCAAGAGGGAGTTAGATATGGCCCTTTCGACTAAAGGGATCAAGGGGTATGGAGAGAAAGCAGGAATGGGGTACTGAGGTGAATGATCAGCCATGATCTTATTGAATGGTGGTGCAGGCTCGAAGGGCCGAATGGCCTATTTTCTATGTTCCTATGTTTCTATCAGCGCCATTGTCTGTACCGCTTGCTCAAGATCCAGGTACGACTACCTTTTGCACAATGGTCTTTCTGGTGGGCGGTAACAGGATCTTACAGGATCCTGAAAGACAGAAAGATAGAAAATAGGTGCAGGAGTGGGCCATTTGGCCCTTCGAGCCTGCAGCACCGTTCACTATGATCATGGCGGATCATTCACCTCAGTACGAGGAGCAAACTTGCGTTTTTGCAGATTTTCCCATGGACGAGCAGCATGTACTGCCACCGGCAGTACTTCTCCGGTGAAGTTCCCGCCGGACGGTAGTTGGGCGGTAGAGCGGCGGTCTGAGTTTTTTTGGGCGGTAGCTCGGCAGCTGTGGACAGTAGATCGACCAAATGCGGGCCCTATGAGTATATTCAAGAAGAGATCGGTAGATTTTTGGATAATTAGGGAATCAAGGGATATGGAGATCGGGCAGGAAAGTGGAGTTGAGGTCGATGATCAGCCGTGATATTGAATGGCAGAACAGGCTCGAGGGGCCGAATGGACTACTTCCGCTCCTAATTCTTTTGTTTTTATGAGAGTGGTTGCAGAATAGTACGTGCCCTGGCCAAGGGGCTGGCAGCAGATGTGAGCAGAATACCCTAGTGAGCATGGAGACAGGACAAGGCAGTGAGAGAGGCCCACAGGGAGGTGTAGCAGTGCGAGCAGCTGCAGGGTTTGAGGGAGTGAGTGAAAGCAGAGAGGAGGAAGGGTGAAGTCTTGCCCAGAGAGGCAAGACAAGCGCAGAAGGGAAGGTTTGATGGAGCAGAGGTCAAGGTAGGGTCTGGTAGGGTGGTGCAGGAAGAATGATAACTGCAAGGGAGAGCTTTACCTTGGCAGTCCTGGTGAGATCATTAAATTCCTTACAGCACAGCAACCAGGTCCTGGAGATCATGCTGCTGCATTTACACGTTGGGCCACCTGTTGCTAGGGCTGATCACCAGATTGTCGTGGAAGTACGGGTGCAAAACAGGACAAGAGGAAGCCCTCTCTTGTTTCCTTACTCCACCAGCATCTCCACTCGAAAATCTCGGGGCTTGCTGGATCTCTTATTGCCCAAACATCTTCCCAGAGCTCCAGAGTCTTGTTTATTTTGGCTGCAGAAAAATGCACTTCCCCCTTTACGATGAGGCAGGCCCTTTAAGAACCTGCAGCAGCACCTGATTCCCTGTCACCTAATCATCGAGCTGCCTACGGGAGCAGCTTTATCCACCTCCCCCCCCTCGCTCCCCCTCCAGGAGTTGCTGCTCTCGCTCCAGCCCCTCCCACTGGGACAGGACAGCCTCCCTCCTGGTTTGTTAATTGGGCGATCGCATTGAGCCGCGAGCAAAGCCATCAGCGAATCTCCCACGACACAGGCACCGATCTGGAGAAACAGAACTCAACTCACCTCAGCCAAGTTGTCGAACTGCCCAAAGAGTTCATTCAGCAAGTGGACCAACTCGTATGCGGTCACGGTCAATGACATGTTGGTGAAACCCTTGATATCTGCAAATAAAATGCTGGAGAAGAACAAGGTTGGTGGTTACAAATGACCTTACACCTTTCGAAGGGTAACTCTTCCCCCCACCTACCCCACCCCCCCCCCCTGCCCCCCACCCCCGTCGGCCCTCACCTCACTCCCTTCCATCCGACCGACACATAGCCCACAATTCAGTGCAGAGAATATCTGTATGAAAGAGGCAACCACTCAATAATCTTAAAACAAATTCCATCGAACCAAACTACACCAGTCAGTGACCGAATGACCCCAATACAGCCACGGGTGACATCTACAGCACTCTCCTTATTGGAGCAGCCAAATCATAGAAATACACAGCAGCTACAACATGGGAACAGGTCATTCGGCCCAACCAGTCCGTGTCGGCCTTTGCCCTCCCAAGATCAAACAGCTCTGATCACATTTACCCGCCCTGTCCCCATATCCCATCAAACCCAGCAAAGGAGGACCAAGAAATTGAAAAGAAAGGGAAAATGAGAGTAAAATAACGAGAGACATATAAACAGACTGTAAAAGCTTCTATGAAGGCTCACCAGACTGATTCCTGGGATGGGGGGATTGTCCTATGAGGCGAGATTGAGTAGACTAGGCCGATATTCTCTAGAGTTTAGAAGATGAGAGATGATTCTCATTGAAACATACAAAATTCTTGCAGGGATTGACAGGGTAGATGCAGGGAGGATGTTTCCCCCGGGCTGGGGAGTCTAGAACCGGGGTCACAGTCTCAGGATAAGGGGTCGGCCATTTAGGACTGAGATGAGGAGAAATTTCTTCACTCAGAGGGTGGTGAATCTTTGAAATTCTCTGCCCCAGAGGGCTGTGGAGCCTCAGTCTTTGAGTATATTCAAAAGAAATCGATAGATTTTTGGATATTTAGATAATATGGGGACAATGCAGAAAAGTGGAGTTGAGGTAGAAGATAAGTCATGATCTCATTGGATGGCGGAGCAGGCTCGAGGGGCCGAATGACCTACTCCTGCTGCTATTTCTTGCGTTCTTATGTAACCCCTTTTCCTTCATCGCCCTCTCCAATCTAATCCGGAATGTTGACAGTTCCTGCTTATGTATGAATGCTTGGGGGGTCACCAGACACCAGAGGGCGCCGCGGTCGGAGGTCATCAGGCTGTACACATGTGACATGTGTGTTTGGTCACCTGTATATAAGCTGAGTGTCTTTGTCACGCTGGCTCTCTCGGGCTGGAATAAAGATGGATCAGGTTGCACCTGAGTGAGTTTACAGGAACCAGACTCGAGTCATTACAATTGGCGACGAGGTAATTTAAGAACCTTCGCATGCACAATGGGCACTGTTGGAATCCTGGAGAGATTCATGGAGGGTGAGGATTGGGCAGAGTTTGTCGACTGCCTGGATCAGTATTTTGTGGCTAACGACATGGAGGCAGATGCCTACGCAGTTAAGCGCAGGGCAGTTCTCCTCACCGTTTGTGGTCCGAAAATTAACGGCCTCGTGAAGAATCTTCTCTGGCCTGTATGTCCGGCAGAAAAGGGGTACGAGGAATTGTGTACGTTGGAGGGTAACCCTCTGAAGCCACAAGAGGGGATCATCATATCACGCTACCGTTTCTACACACATGTTCATGCTGAAGCCCAAGTCGTGTCGGGATTTGTTGCCGACCTGCGACATCTTGCTGAGCCGTGTAAGTTTGGGAACATGCTGGAAGACATGCTGCGTGATGTCTTCGTGATAGGCATCAGCCATGATGCAATCCTCAGGAAGCTGTTGGCTGCAGAGACGCTGGATTTGAAAAAGGCCATCGCGATTGCCCAGGCATGCATGACGACGGATGATAATTTGAGGCAGATATCATCGATGAGTCGGAGTTCCACGGCAAGTACTGTAAACAAGCGTCGTCTTTGGGCAGAACTGCTTACGCGAAACCTGCCACTGCTCAGAGCCCGCCAACTGGTTCGATCCAGATTTCACCCTGTTGGCATTGTGGGGGCAATCATCGGTCTCATCAGTGTCGGTTTAGATAATATTCATGCAATGGATGTTCGAAAGTGGGGCATCTTTACAGGATGTGTCCAAACGGAGCAAGCGTGGTGCGGCTCACCACGTGGTGGATGAGGACCAGTTCAGTGATGGCCCAGATACACAACCCGAGGAGGAAGTGAATGGACTATATTCATTCCTGAGCAAGAGCCAGCCGATAGTCGTTAATGTGAAGCTGAATGGTGTGTCTGTATCAATGGACACCGGTGCGAGCAAGTGGATAATGAACCAAAGGACATTCGACAAGCTGTGGGACACTAACGCTGTGAAACCGAAGCTGAGTCCACTCAATGCCAGGTTGTGTACTTACACTAAGGAACTCATACCTGTGCTCAGCAGTGCAGCAATCGAGGTGTCATATGACGGTGTGGTTCACGAGCTACCATTATGGGTCATCCCAGGTAATGGTCCAATGCTGTTCGGCAGGAATTGGCTCAAGAAAATCAAGCTGAACTGGAATGAAGTCAAGTTGTTGTCCTCGGTGGATGATACTTCGTGTGCTCAAATATTGAAAAAGTTTCTTTCTTTGTTTGAACCGGCCATTGGTAATTTTACGGGAGCCAAGGTGCAGATTCACTTGGACTTTAATGTAAGACCTGTCTATCACAAAGCTTGGACTGCTCCGTACATGATGAGCGAGTAGGTTGAAATTGAGCTTGACAGACTCCAGCGTGAAGGGATCATATCACCGATCGAGTTTAACGAGTGTGCTCGTCCCATTGTTCCTGTGTTGAACAGTGATGGCACTGTCAGGATTTGTGGAGGCTACAAATTAATCGATTTCCGAAACAGGATCAGTATCCGTTACCGAGGACTGATGACCTGTTCACCATGCTAATTGGTGGAAAGACTTTTTATGCTCTTGTATCTTTTTTTTCTAAACTAGTGATTCTGTGGTCGTAAAGGCTTTGAGACCACTCCATCCAGTCAGAGACCAAAAGAATTACAAGCCATTAAAAAATTAAAAGTATTGTCACTGACTTGGTTAAGAAACCAACACCAGATCTCATTTTATAACAGGTTGTAAATCGGCATGATTTTCGTCTCTTGAGTAGGATAATTAGATTAGTTTTTTCAGTGTGACAAAATTTGCATAAGTTTTACATAAATTTAGTGCGCATCATTTTATCAGTGGTGGGTGCAACTGCTTGACATTGGTATAAATTAGCATTGCTTCTCAAATCTCCACTGTGAATTCTCCTGATTAAATTATGTGCAATTTATATAAAACCCCTGGACTCTGGTTTTGTATCGTTATCTCCTTTGTGTGAACATAGAAATGAATCAGCAGCAATATAAACAGTAGTTTTGCATTATGCAGTGTGTGTGTGTGTGTGTGTGTGTGTGTGTGTGGAGAAAGAAAGCCCAATTTGTGCATATCCAATCACTTTGCACTGCTGGTGAATGACTTTCACCCAGCATTTAAGAGTACAGCTCAACTACCCCCGCCACCTCTTCCCATCCTGAATTATGCGCCACACTAACAACCGAGAGGGTCAACAACCTGTTCTCGGGCCTCTTGAGCGTCAAAGAGCCCCATTGTGACTTGCCTTCTGACAACTGCTTCTTTTCCCAATAAGTAGTGAGCCTCTGGAACACATTGCCGGGTGGTCCGGTGTGTGCTGACTCTCTGTATTGCTTTCAAGAGTGATTTGGAGTGGTTCCTGACTGGGACAGAGATTTCATCATATAGAAGGCAAGTGTCTTTATAGCTAACACTTGGTCTGTGTGATCTCCTGGACTGGTCTCAATTGCCTGAATTGTCCAGAGTATTTATTTTGCTTATTGTATCGGCTGTGGCTCAGTGGGTAACACTCTCCCCTCTGAGTCAGTAGGTTGTGGGTTCAGGTCCCACTCCAGGGACTTGTGCACATAACTCTAGGCTGACACTCCAGTGCAGTGCTGAGGGAGTGCTCCACTGTTGGAGGAGCCGTCTTTCAGATGAAACGTTAAACCAAGGCCCCCGTCTTCTCTCTTAGGCAAGCCTGATAGTCTGCATCCCAGAGTACTTAAGGAAGTGGCCCTAGAAATAGTGGATGCATTGGTGATCATTTTCTAACAGTCTATCAACTCTGGATCAGTTCCTATGGACTGGAGGGTAGCTAATGTAACACCACTTTTTAAAAAGGGAGAGAGAGAGAAAACGGGTAATTATAGACCGGTTAGCCTGACATCAGTAGTGGGGAAAATGTTGGAATCAATCATTAAGGATGAAATAGCAGCGCATTTGGAAAGCAGTGACAGGATCGGTCCCAGTCAGCATGGATTTATGAAAGGGAAATCATGCTTGACGAATCTTCTGGAATTTTTTGAGGATGTAACGAGTAGAGTAGACAAGGGAGAACTAGTGGATGTGGTGTATTTGGACTTTCAAAAGGCGTTTGACAAGGTCCCACACAAGAGATTGGTGTGCAAAATCAAAGCACATGGTATTGGGGGTAATGTACTGATGTGGGTAGAGAACTGGTTGGCAGACAGGAAGCAGAGAGTCGGGATAAACGGGTCCTTTTCAGAATGGCAGGCAGTGACTAGTGGAGTACCGTAGGGCTCAGTGCTGGGACTGAGGGAACGATTTAGATGAGGGAATTGAGTGTAATATCTCCAAGTTTGCAGATGACACTAAGCTGGGTGGTGGTGTGAGCTGTGAGGAGGATGCTAAGAGGCTGCAGGGTGACTTGGACAGGTTAGGTGAATGGACAAATGCATGGCAGCTGCAGTATAATGTGGATAAATGTGAGGTTATCCACATTGGGGGTAAAAACAGGAAGGCAGAATATTACCTGAATGGTTGCAGATTAGGAAAAGGGGAGGTGCAATGAGACCTGGGTGTCATGGTTCATCAGTCATTGAAAGTTGGCATGCAGTTACAGCAGGCGGTGAAGAAGGCAAATGGTATGTTGGCCTTCATAGCTAGGGGATTTGAGTATCGGAGCAGGGAGGTCTTACTGCAGTTGTACAGGGCCTTAGTGAGGCCCCACCTGGAATATTGTGTTCAGTTTTGGTCTCCTAATCTGAGGAAGGACGTTCTTGCTATTGAGGGAGTGCAGCGAAGGTTCACCAGACTGATTCCAGGGATGGCTGGACTGACATATGAGGAGAGACTGGATCAACTGGGCCTTTATTCACTGGAGTTTAGAAGGATGAGAGGGGATCTCATTGAAACGTATAAGATTCTGACGGGTCTGGACAGGTTAGATGCGGGAAGAATGTTCCCGATGTTGGGGAAGTCCAGAACCAGGGGACATAGTCTTAGGATAAGGGGTAGGCCATTTAGGACTGAGATGAGGAGAAACTTCTTCACTCAGAGAGCTGTTAACCTGTGGAATTCTCCACTGGAGAGAGTTGTTGAGGCTAGTTCATTGGATATATTCAAGAGGGAGTTAGATATGGTCCTTACGGCTAAAGGGATCAAGGGGTATGGAGAGAAAGCAGGAAAGGGGTACTGAGGGAATGATCAGCCATGATCTTATTGAATGGTGGTTCAGGCTCGAAGGACCGAATGGCCTACTCCTGCACCTATTTTCTATGTTTCTATGTTTCTAAAGTCATTCACGAAACTGGATCTGACGTTGGCCTATATGACCCAGGAGCTTGTCGACACTTCGAAGAAACTCACCTGCATCAACACCCATAAAGGACTGTTCGTCTACAACAGGTGTCCTTTTGGGATTCGTTCGGCTGTAGCCATATTTCAGAGCAATATGGAGAGTTTACTGAAGTCCGTTCCTAGAACTGGCGTGTTTCAAGATGACATCCTGGTCACAGGTCGTGACACTGCTGAACATCTGAACAAGCTTGAAGAAGTCCTACAGCGTCTGGACAAAGTGGGACTCAGGCTCGAAGTGTGTATTTATGGCACCTGATATCGAATTCCTGGGGAGGAAGATTGCTGCTGATGACATCAGGCCCACTGATTCAAAAACCGAGGCCATCAAAAATGCACCCAGGCCTCAGAATGTGATGGAGCTGCATTCGTTCCTTGGGCTACTCAACTCCTTCGGTAATTTCTTACCCAGATTGAGCACTTTACTAGAGCCACTGCATGTGTTACTAAGAAAAGGCGACAATTGGGTCCGGGGTGCGTCTCAAGATAGAGCCTTTGAGAAAGCCAAGAATCTGCTATGTTCAAACAAGTTGCTTGTTCATTATAATCCGTGTAAGTGTCTTGTATTGGCCTCTGATGCTTCATCAAATGGGGCTGGCTGCGGACTCCAACAAGCAAATGAATTGGGAAAGCTACATCCTGTTGTGTATGCTTCAAGAAGTCTGTCTAAAGCGGAAAGAGCTCACAGTATGGTAGAGAAAGAATCATGGTCGAGGATCCACATTGATTTTGTGGGCCCGTTCCTAGGAAAGATGTTTTTTGTCGTAGTAGATGCATATTCTAAGTGGATAGAGTGTGTTAATATGTAATCCAGCACGTCTACAGCTACCATTGAGAGCCTTCGTATCATGTTTGCTACTCATGGTTTGCCTGATATTGTTGTGAGCGACAACGGATCTTGCTTCACAAGTCTTGAGTTCCAGGAGTTCATGAAACTCAATGGCATCAGACATGTGAGATCAGCTCCATTCAAGCCTGCTTCTAATGGTCAAGCAGAGCGTGCCGTTCAAACGATCAAGCAAAGTATGAAACGTATAACTCAGGGCTCACTGCAGAGATGGTTGTCATGTATATTGCTCAGTTACAGGTCAAGACTTCATACGCTTACTGGGGTTCCTCCTGCTGAACTACTGATGAAGAGATATCTCAAGACCAGGCTTTCTCTTGTTCATCCTGATTTGAATGATCGTGTTGAAAACAGACGTCAAAGTCAGCAATGGTGCCATGATCATGTTGCTGTGTCACGTGACATCTCGGCCAACTATCCGGTTTATTTACTGAACTATGGTCAAGGTCCAAAGTGGATCGCCGGTACTGTTACAGCCAAGGAGGGTAACAGAGTGTTTATTGTCATGCTCAAGAATGGGCAAACATGCAGGAAACACCTTGACCAGGTTAAACTGCGGCACACGGATGAACTGGAACCGAGTGAGGAAGATGCAGTCAGTGACCAACCAACCATTGTTCACCCATCAGAGGACTCTGCTGACATTACTGACTCTGAACCTTCAGTCTCTGATGTGGTCATCACCTCCCATCAGATCGGCTACTCAGCCCTCAGTCTCAACGGACTCAGAACGCTCACCCAGAGCCAAAGTTGAACTGAGACGATCAACTCGTGACAGGAAAGCTCCAGACTTGGAAAAAGACTGTTGTTAAGATTTTAAAAGAGGGATGTTGTTATGTATTAATGCTTGGGGGTCACCAGACACCAGATGGCGCCGTGGTCGGAGGTCATCAGGCTGTACGCATGTGACATGTGTGTTTGGTCACCTGTATATAAGCTGGGTGTCTTGGTCACGCTGGCTCTCTCGGGCTGGAATAAAGATGGATCAGGCTGCACCTGAGTGAGTTTACAGTAACCAGACTCGAGTCATTACACCTGCCTCAGCCACTGACCCTGACAGTGACCCCCACAGCCTCTGACCCTGACAGTGACCCCCACAGCCTCTAACCCTGACAGTGAACCCCACAGCCCCTAACCCTGACAGTGAACCCCACAGACCCTGACCCCTGACAGTGAACCCCACGGCCCCTGACCCTGACAGTGAACCCCACGGCCCCTGACCCTGACCCTGACAGTGAACCCCACAGACCCTGACCCTGACAGTGAACCCCACAGCCCCTGACCCCTGACAGTGAACCCCACGGCCCCTGACCCTGACAGTGAACCCCACAGACCCTGACCCTGACAGTGAACCCCACAGACCCTGACCCTGACCCTGACAGTGACCCCCACAGCCCCTGACCCTGACAGTGACGCCCACAGTCCCTAACCCTGACCCTGACAGTGAACCCCACGGCCCCTGACCCTGACCCTGACAGTGAACCCCACAGACCCTGACCCTGACAGTGAACCCCACAGCCCCTGACCCCTGACAGTGAACCCCACGGCCCCTGACCCTGACCCTGACAGTGAACCCCACAGACCCTGACCCTGACAGTGAACCCCACAGACCCTGACCCTGACCCTGACAGTGAACCCCACAGCCCCTGACCCTGACAGTGAACCCCACAGCCCCTGACCCTGACAGTGACCTCCACAGCCCCTGACCCTGACAGTGACCCCCACAGCCCCTGACCCTGACAGTGACCCCCACAGTCCCTAACCCTGACCCTGACAGTGAACCCCACAGCCTCTGCACTCTCTGTGTGAAGAAGTCTCTCCCACATTTAATCTTGTATCCGTGGCCCCTCGTTCCAGTCCTTCAACCACTGAAACTCCCGTCTACCCCGTCCCATCCTTACAGAATTTTACACACTATCGCCCTGTAATCTGTGTTGTTCAAATGAAACAAAACCCAGACACACAGACATTTATGTCTGGCCCCGTGTCCTACACACACCCGTCTGGTCTCGTGTCCTACACACACCCGTCTGGTCTCGTGTCCTACAGACGCCCGTCTGGTCTCATGTCCTACAGACGCCCGTCTGGCCCCGTGTCCTACAGACACCCGTCTGGCCCCGTGTCCTACAGACACCCGTCTGGCCCCGTGTCCTACACACACCCGTCTGGTCTCGTGTCCTACAGACGCCCGTCTGGCCCCGTGTCCTACAGACACCCGTCTGGCCCCGTGTCCTACACACACCCGTCTGGTCTCGTGTCCTACAGACGCCCGTCTGGCCCCGTGTCCTACACACACCCGTCTGGCCCCGTGTCCTACACACACCCGTCTGGCCCCGTGTCCTACACACACCCGTCTGGTCTCGTGTCCTACAGACGCCCGTCTGGTCTCGTGTTCTACAGACGCCCGTCTGGCCCCGTGTCCTACACACACCCGTCTGGTCTCGTGTCCTACAGACGCCCGTCTGGCCCCGTGTCCTACACACACCCGTCTGGTCTCGTGTCCTACACACACCCGTCTGGTCTCGTGTCCTACAGACGCCCGTCTGGTCTCGTGTCCTACAGACGCCCGTCTGGTCTCGTGTCCTACAGACGCCCGTCTGGTCTCGTGTCCTACAGACGCCCGTCTGGTCTCGTGTCCTACAGACGCCCGTCTGGTCTCGTGTCCTACAGACGCCCGTCTGGTCTCGTGTCCTACAGACGCCCGTCTGGTCTCGTGTCCTACAGACGCCCGTCTGGTCTCGTGTCCTACAGACGCCCGTCTGGTCTCGTGTCCTACAGACGCCCGTCTGGCCCCGTGTCCTACAGACGCCCGTCTGGTCTCATGTCCTACAGACGCCCGTCTGGCCCCGTGTCCTACAGACGCCCGTCTGGTCTCGTGTCCTACAGACGCCCGTCTGGCCCCGTGTCCTACAGACGCCCGTCTGGTCTCGTGTCCTACAGACGCCCGTCTGGCCCCGTGTCCTACAGACGCCCTGTATTTGAATAGTGTGTGGCTCTGTCTCAATGTGCTCCTACAGGCACTCACCTGACATCCTGATATCGGTGAACGTAGATTTTGTGAAAAGCTCCTCGCTTTGGCTCATCAAGGGCCATGTCGTTAATTATCTCCAACACCATGAACCGTGGCAGCACTGACAGAACCAACCTCTCCTGTTCAAAAACCGAGAGAAGATTAAGAAAAGTTATTTCCAGTAGGGGATCGGGTGGATGTACAAGAATGTAGTTTTCCTTCACCTTTCAGACATAAAAAGAATAAAGCGTCGAATGCCAACAGCAAGGAGATCCGACAGGACGTGACTGCAGAGGGAGATGGTCAGTGCAGACAGGGGACAGATTGGCTGGGAACCTCTATCGAACTGATACTGTTCTGAGAAAGGAGCAAAGCAAAGGGGCTGGGGCAGAACAACAGAAGTTGAAGGGTAGAGGAATGTTAATGATATTACTGTAGGAAACACAGAAGACAGAGGCTGCAGGAAAAGGATCTGTAGAAAGATTTCGGGAGAGACACTGGGCCTTGTTCAGCCCATTTAAAAACAAAAGCAATGCTGTGGAGCCAGGACAAGCAGGAGTACTCCTGCAACTCCGAGATCTCCCTCCCATTACCGCTCCGTGAGCTTCCTGGCTGCAGTGTGTGTTCTCTGTGCGTGAAACCCATTTCACACCCAGAACCGAGCCGAAAGGAATTCCCAACCCTTGCTTGGTTATGCAAAAACCAAATGATATTAAATGCTGAAAACATTGTTCTTTGGTAGAAATAAATGTGTAGCATAAGAACAACTTGCATTTATATAGTGCTGTTAATTTAATAAAACGTTCCGAGACGCTTCACAGGAGCAATTTGACACCCCCATTTAACATACAAGGAGATATTCAACAGCTGACCAAAAACTTGGTCAAGGAGGTAAGTTTTAAGGAGGGTATTAGAGGAGGAGGGTATTAGGAAGAGAGGCGGAGAGGTTTAGGGAGGGAATTCCAGAGCTTGGGGCCCAGGCAGCTGAAGGCACGAGCCCCAAGTGTGGGTACAGAGGCTGAAACTGGAGGAGGGCGGAGATCTCGGAGGGCTGAAGGAGGTTACAGAGGTAGGGAGGGGGGAGGCCATGGAGGCATTTAAACACAAGGATGAGAATTTTAAATTTGAGGCAACCGATGTCGGTCAGCGAGCACAGGGGTGAGCGGGACTTGGTGCGAGTTAGGATGTGGGCTGCCGAGTTTTGGATGCACTGAAGTTTACAAAGGGTGGAATACGGAATGCCGGCCAGTAGAGCATTGGAATAGCTGAGTCTGGAAGAAATAAAGGAATGGATGAGGCTTTCGGCAACAAATCGGCTGAGGCAGGGGTGGAGACGGGCGATGTTACGGAGCTGGAAATAGATGAAGAGGATACGGGGTGGGAAGTTCAGCACAGGGTTACATCGGACGCTGAGGTGATGTACACAATTTATGGAAAGGAGTTCTCACAGGGAAACAGAGAGGGACCTGGGAGCATAATAATGCGCTTGAATCTGTATCACACCTTATCACAGCCTCAGAGCTGTCCAAAGTGATTCAGAACCAATGAATGGGGTTGGAATGTCAGCCTATTGTCGTGTAGGCTTTTAGCGGCATCCAGTGCAGCCCCGACCTGTGAGGACCATCAGCGGCAGGCATGTCACTCCAGGGAGCAGCGTGAGCTGGTGCAGGAGGGCGACGTCAGTGAAGAAGGTGACTGGATTGAACGTCACCAAAATCCAGGTCGCTGATTGGAGCATGGGCAGGTACAGCAGGAGCAGTGAGGTCGCGACAAAGGAGCGGTGAGAGTTCACAGTTCCCGATCACACATATGATTGGGGCCCAGGAGAGGTGAGAGTTCGGGACCCCGGAGAGGCGAGGGCCCAAGGGCAGCACGGGCCAGCCCACACTGCACACTCGGTCCATGCAGCAGAGCAGGTCTCCAGTCGTCTTGGTTAACCCTTGCCACTGGACCAAGACCGAGCTCTGTCAAGCCCGTGTGGTGGCTGGGGTGCAACGGTCACCCCACGTTAAAAAAATCCACACACAGGCATCTTCCACCCTTCAACATGTAGTTCGGGATCTGGAATATTAGGTCCTTCATTGAAACACCTGTGAACTCATCCTTTTTGGCGTGGAAGCAAGTCATCCTCGATACAAGGGACTGCCTAAGAAGAAGGTGGCTACACAATTTGCTCATCAGGTCTCACAAGTAGCAAATGAGATCAATAGCCTACTTCTTAGAATACGGGGCCGCCCATTTAAAACTGAGATGGGGAGAAATTTCTTCTCTCAGAGGGTTGTGAATCTGTGGAATTCGCTGCCTCAGAGAGCTGTGGAAGCCGGGACATTGAATAAATTTAAGACAGAAATAGACAGTTTCTTAAACGATAAGGGGATAAGGGGTTATGGGGGGCGGGCAGGGAAGTGGACCCGAGTCCATGATCGGATTAGCCATGATCTTATTGAATGGCGGAGCAGGTTCGAGGGGCCGTATGGCCGACTCCTGCTCCTATTTCTCATGTTCTTATGTTCTTATGATGGAGGAGAGTGGATTTTAATTCAGGACACCAGGACTTGCTTAAATAACATTAATTCTCATCTAGAAGAACATGAGTTAATTATTACTTTCTCATTTTTGGGATGTGGGCCTCGCTGCCAAGCCTATCCGTAGTTGCCCTTGTGAAAGTGGTGAGCCACCTTCTTGAACCAGTGCAGTCCATGTGGGGAAGGTGCTCTCTTTCTGCTGTTAGGTAGGAAATTAAAATTATAGAACATCACAGCATCGAAGGAGGCCGTTCAGCCCATTGTTTCTATGCTGGCTCTGTGAAAGAGCCATCGATTTAGTCCCACTCTCCTGCTCTTTCCCCACAGCCCTGCAAACTTTTCCCTTCAATGATTTATCCAATCCCCTTTTGAAAGTTACTATTGAATCTGCTCCCACCGCCCTTTCAGGCAGCGTAAAAATGTTTCCTTATCTCATCTCTGGTTCTTAAATCTGTGTCCTCTGTTTACCGACCCTCCAGCCAGCAGAAACAGTTTCTCCTTATATACTCTAAAGACCACAACTTGGAGGTGACGGTGTCCCCATGCACCAGTTACCTTGACCTTCGAGGTGGTGGAGATCACGGTTTTGGGAAGCTTGGCGAGATGCTGCAGTGCATAGTACACACCGCAGCCACTGTGAGCCAGTGGTGGTGGGGAGCGGATGTTGAGGTTAGTGAATGAGGTGCTGATCATGGACAACCAGCATGGATTAGTAAAAGGCAAGCCATAGCCAAGAAATTTAGTAGAATTTTTTGAGGAAATAACTGTACTGATAAAGGAAATGTGGTGGAGGTTGTGTATATGGAATTTCAAAAGGCATTTGATAAGGTGCTACATAGAAAGCTTATTGATCAAATCAAGGCATTCAAGGAAATGACAGCATGGAAAGGAAATTGGTTAACGGACAGTAAACAGGAAGTGGTAATTAATGGGCTGCAGGAATGTATACAATGGCATCCCCTGGGGTCAGTATCGGGGCCATTGCTCTGAATATATATACAATCTGGACTCTGGTATGGGGAGGGGGGCCACAATATAAACGTTTGGAGAAAACTCAGAAATAAAGAGTGCGCTTCAATGGGAGAGGATTGTAAGTGACTACAGGCGAATATTGACAGCAATTGGGCAGACAGATATCAGATCAAAGATAATGTGGAGAAAGGTGAGGTGATATTTTGGAAAATTGAATATGAAGAATACATACACAAGAACAAACGTATGAAAAAGGACAGGAAAAGATTAACCAGTCCATTAAGTCTCTGATCACAGGTACGACCTTCATGCACCATCATATCACGAGATATGATGTGAAGTACGACTGAGGGATATCAGAACAAGGCGGATAGATGGGACTGAGGGATATGGTGAGAAAGTCGGATTGAGGGATATTGGGAAAAGATGGATGGGTAGGACTGAGGGATATGGTGAGAAGGTGGGACTGGGATATGGTGAGCTGGCGCATGGGAACACCATCATCGGCAAGTTCCCCTCCAAGTTACACCATCCTGGCTTGGAAATATATGGCCGTTCCTTCATCGTCACTAACTTTCTAACAGCACTGTGGGAGTACATTCTCCACATGGACTACAGCAGTTCAAGGTGGCTCACTACCACCTCCCCAAGGGTAATTAGAGATGGGCTGATAACATTGCTTGAGCCATGCAAAACACAAATCTGTCCATCACCGAGCAGACCCTGACCAGTGGTTTACAGAGGACGGAGGCCTACTTCCGCCAATGGCGACTCCGGCCAAGCCCACAAAAGTCCGTCACCTCAACATTTCACCTCCACACCCATCAAGCAAAGCAAGCTTTGAAAGTCTCTTTTTACGGTGCAGAGGTAAACCATGCCAAAAAAACCCTCCTATTTATGAGTCACACTTGATTGCATCCTGTCTGTGGTGTATTAAATGATACAATGAACTCCGTACTGTGAGCCAGTAACCAGGTGTAACCTGGTCAGTCGTTAATGGCTTCCAGAAGTGAAGATACAAAGGTGAAGTTCAGGTTATATACCGGGCCCAGCACGAGTATACCTATGACTCAAGGACCTCTGACGGTAGTGCTACCTGTTGGTGGGCTGACCTTATGTACATACATTACATAATTTCCCCCCCAGTTCTTGGCACAAGTCCATATTACAGGTCCAGAGCCCTTCGCTCTCTGGTTGACCGTCTCAGTACAATCCCAGTGCTTTCCGAGTCTTTCACGACTTGGGCGTTGACTACATTGGGTTCTTCTGATGGCTGGACGTGAGTTGGTTCGTCATCTAAGCTCGCGGTGTCTTCTTTCAACTGTTCCGTTTCATCAGTGTGTCTTAGCTTGATTTGATCAATGTGTTTCCTGCACATCTGCCCATTCTTGAGCTTAACTATATACACCCAGTTACACTCCTTATCCGTACATTGCCCGGGAGTCACTTGGGCCCTTATCCATGGTTAAGTATATACACTGGGTCATTTACAGATGTGTCGCGTGACACTGTGGCGCGGTCATGATACCACTGCTGGCGTTGACTTCGTGTTTCGACATGATTGTTAAGGTCAGGATGGACTAGAGAGAGCCTGGTTTTGAGGCCTCTCTTCATCAATAGTTCCGCAGGCGGGACCCCGGTGAGTGTGTGTGGCCTTGTCCTGTAACTGAGCAGTGTGCGTGACAGGCGTGTCTGCAAGGAACTGTGAGTTACGGGTTTCAGGCTCTGCTTGATGGTTTGAACTGCCCGCTCCGCTTGACCATTGGACATGGGTTTGAACGGGGCTGACCTCACGTGTTTTATGCCGTTGCATTTCATGAACTCTTCAAACTCCAGACTCGTGAAACACGGTCCGTTGTCGCTGACAACGATGTCTGGCAGACCATGTGTGGCAAACATGGCTCTCAGGTTCTCAATGGTGGCAGTGGAAGTGCTGGATGACATGATCACACAATCTATCCATTTGGAGTGCATCCACCACCACAAAAAACATTTTACCGAGGAAGGGGCTCGCAAAGTCGATGTGGATTCTAGACCACGGTTTGGATGGCCATGACCACAGACTGAGCAGAGCTTCCTTTGGGGCATTGCTTAACTGCAGGCAAGTGCTGCACTGATGAATTACAACAATTGTACATTCCTGTCTGGCGTAAAAATAAAAAAGGGAAGGTGGCTCAACCGTGGCTATCAAGGGAAATCAGGGATAGTATTAAAGCCAAGGAAGTGGCATACAAATTGGCCAGAAATAGCAGCGAACCTGGGGACTGGGAGAAATTTAGAACTCAGCAGAGGAGTACAAAGGGTTTGATTAGGGCAGGGAAAATGGAGTACGAGAAGAAGCTTGCAGGGAACATTAAGGCGGATTGCAAAAGTTTCTATAGGTATGTAAAGAGAAAAAGGTTAGTAAAGACAAACGTAGGTCCCCTGCAGTCAGAATCAGGGGAAGTCATAACGGGGAACAAAGAAATGGCAGACCAATTGAACAAGTACTTTGGTTCAGTATTCACTAAGGAGGACACAAACAACCTTCCGGATATAAAAGTGGTCAGAGGGTCTATTAAGGAGGAGGAACTGAGGGAAATCTTTATTAGTCGGGAAATTGTGTTGGGGAAATTGATGGGATTGAAGGCCGATAAATCCCCAGGGCCTGATGGACTGCATCCCAGAGTACTTAAGGAGGTGGCCTTGGAAATAGCGGATGCATTGACAGTCATTTTCCAACATTCCATTGACTCTGGATCAGTTCCTATCGAGTGGAGGGTAGCCAATGTAACCCCACTTTTTAAAAAAGGAGGGAGAGAGAAAGCAGGGAATTATAGACCGGTCAGCCTGACCTCAGTAGTGGGTAAAATGATGGAATCAATTATTAAGGATGTCATAGCAGCGCATTTAGAAAATGGTGACATGATAGGTCCAAGTCAGCATGGATTTGTGAAAGGGAGATCATGCTTGACAAATCTTCTGGAATTTTATGAGGATGTTTCCAATAAAGTGGACAAAGGAGTACCAGTTGATGTGGTATATTTGGACTTTCAGAAGGCTTTCGACAAGGTCCCACACAGGAGATTAATGTGCAAAGTTAAAGCACATGGGATTGGGGGTAGTGTGCTGACGTGGATTGAGAACTGGTTGTCAGACAGGAAGCAAAGAGTAGGAGTAAATGGGTACTTTTCGGAATGGCAGGCAGTGACTAGTGGGGTACCGCAGGGTTCTGTGCTGGGGCCCCAGCTGTTTACATTGTACATTAATGATTTAGACGAGGGGATTAAATGTAGTATCTCCAAATTTGCGGATGACACTAAGTTGGGTGGCAGTGTGAGCTGCGAGGAGGATGCTATGAGGCTACAGAGTGACTTGGATAGGTTAGGTGAGTGGGCAAATGCGTGGCAGATGAAGTATAATGTGGATAAATGTGAGGTTATCCACTTTGGTGGTAAAAACAGAGAGACAGACTATTATCTGAATGGTGACAGATTAGGAAAAGGGAAGGTGCAACGAGACCTGGGTGTCATGGTACATCAGTCATTGAAGGTTGGCATGCAGGTACAGCAGGCGGTTAAGAAAGCAAATGGCATGTTGGCCTTCATAGCGAGGGGATTTGAGTACAGGGGGAGGGAGGTGTTGCTACAGTTGTACAGGGCCTTGGTGAGGCCACACCTGGAGTATTGTGTACAGTTTTGGTCTCCTAACTTGAGGAAGGACATTCTTGCTATTGAGGGAGTGCAGCGAAGGTTCACCAGACTGATTCCCGGGATGGTGGGACTGACATATCAAGAAAGACTGGATCAACTGGGCTTGTATTCACTGGAGTTCAGAAGAGTGAGAGGGGACCTCATAGAAACGTTTAAAATTCTGACGGGTTTGGACAGGTTGGATGCAGGAAGAATGTTCCCAATGTTGGGGAAGTCCAGAACCAGGGGTCACAGTCTAAGGATAAGGGGTAAGCCATTTAGGACCGAGATAAGGAGAAACTTCTTCACCCAGAGAGTGGTGAACCTGTGGAATTCTCTACCACAGAAAGTAGTTGAGGCCAATTCACTAAATATATTCAAAAGGGAGTTAGATGAAGTCCTTACTACTCGGGGGATCAAGGGGTATGGCGTGAAAGCAGGAAGTGGGTACTGAAGTTTCATGTTCAGCCATGAACTCATTGAATGGCGGTGCAGGCTGGAAGGGCTGAATGGCCTGCTCCTGCACCTATTTTCTATGTTTCTATGTTTCCTGGAATTACACAGGATATCCAGCACAGAAACAGGCCATTCGGCCGAACCAGTCCATGCCGGCGTTTATGCTCCACTCAAGCCCCCTCCCGTCTTTCCTCATCTAACTTTATCACCGTAACTCTCTGTTCCTCTCTCATATGTCGATCTGGATTCCCCTTAAATGCAGCAATCACTCCCTGTGGCAGCGAGTTCCACATGGTACATCAGTCATTGAAGATTGGCATGCAGGTACAGCAGGCGGTTAAGAAAGAAAATGACATGTTGGCCTTCATGGCGAGGGGATTTGAGTACAGGGGCAGGGAGGTGTTGCTACAGTTGTATAGGGCCTTGGTGAGGCCACACCTGGAGTATTGTGTACAGTTTTGGTCTCCTAACTTGAGGAAGGACATTCTTGATATTGAGGGAGTGCAGCGAAGGTTCACCAGACTGATTCCCGGGATGGTGGGACTGACATATCAAGAAAGACTGGATCAACTGGGCTTGTATTCACTGGAGTTCAGAAGAATGAGAGGGGATCTCATAGAAACGTTTAAAACTCTTGACGGGTTTGGACAGGTTGGATGCAGGAAGAATGTTCCCAATGTTGGGGAAGTCCAGAACCAGGGGTCACAGTCTAAGGATAAGGGGTAAGTCATTTAGGAGCGAGATGAGGAGAAACTTCTTCACCCAGAGAGTGGTGAACCTGTGGAATTCTCTACCACAGAAAGTTGTTGAGGCCAATTCATGAAATATATTCAAAAAGGAGTTAGATGTAGTCTTTACTACTCGGGGATCAAGGGGTATGGTGAGAAAGCAGGAATGGGGTACTGAAGTTGCATGTTCAGCCATGAACTCATTGAATGGCGGTGCAGGCTCGAAGGGCCGAATGGCCTACTCCTGCACCTATTTTCTATGTTTCTATGTTTCTATGACTCTAAGTCCGAGTCAATGCCAAACATGGGACCTGGCGATGGTCTTCATCATGACAATATCGGAATGCATACTATGTAACTCCCATATAAATCTCGCCCTGCCTTTCTTGGGCATTACAACACGATTACCCTACAGTAAAGAGTCAGACTGGATGGAAAGCTCATCTTTGCAACAGCTGTACGGTTTGGTTTCATCACCCATTTCCTTTGGGATGGTCGACCAGTCCCCGTTAAGAACAGAACGTTTTACAACTGATAGGGTCGGATCCTGGCTGGTCCAGGTCTTAACTTGTTGAGCAGTGACAGGCGACCCTTCACTCTCAAAGGCATCCGTGACCATGAGTAGCTCTGCGGGCATTGGCGTTTCCACCTCCGGTGTGGGCAACGGTAACCGGCTCAATGCATCAGCGCAGTTGTTGGTGCCTAGTCTATGGCGAATGACATAATCATAGGCAGATAATGTCACTGCCCACCTCTGGATGCGGGACGATGCATTGATATTGATACCTTTATGTTCTGAGAATCCTAGAACAACAATATAAGCGGCTTGTAATCGGTTTCCAGCTCAAAGCGAAGCCCAAACAGGTACTGGTGCATTTTTTTTACCCCATAAACATATGCTCAAACATATGTCCTTGTCTACCATGCCGTATGCTCTTTCCGCCTTGGACAGACTTCAAGACGCGTATGCAACTGGTTGTAGTTTGCCTGACTCATTGGCTTGCTGGAGTACGCAGCCAACCCCATAGGATGATGCATCACAGGTCAAAACTAGACGCTTGCATGGGTCATACAGTACCAGTAGCTTGTGGGAACACAACAGATTTCTAGCCTTCTCAAAGGCTCTATCTAGAAGTTCACCTTGCACCCAGTTGTCTCCTTTCCTTAGCAACTTGTGCAAAGGCTCTAAAACTGTGCTCAATTTGGGTAAGAAGTTACCAAAGTAGTTGAGAAGACCCAGGAATGAACACAGCTCCGTCACATTCTGGGGCCTGGGCGCATTTTTGATGGCCTCTGTTTTCACGTCTGTCGGCCTGATTCCGTCTGCAACAATCTTTCATCCAAGGAATTCGACCTCTGGTGCCTTGAAAATGCACTTCGAATGTTTCAGTCTGAGTCCCACTTTGTCCAGGCGACGCAGAACCGCTTCCAGATTGTCACGCCCTGTGACTAGGATGTTGTCTTGGAATACCATGGTCCTGGAGACTGATTTCAATAGGCTCTCCGTGTTTCTCTGAAATATGGCTGCCGCCGAACGAATGCCAAAGGGGCACCTGTTGTAAATAAACAGTCCTTTGTGTGTGTTGATGCACGTAAGTTTCTTTGATGATGCAACCAGTTCCTGTGTCATGTAGACAGACGTTAGATCCAATTTGGTGAACGATTTTCCCCCAGCTAGCGTTGCAAACAGGTCATCAGCTTTCGGTAGTGGGTACTGATCTTATTTCGAAACTCGGTTGATCATGACCTTGTAGTCTCCACAAATCCTGACTGTGCCTTTGCTCTTTAACACCAGCACAATGGGACCGGCCCGTTCATTAAATTCGACCGGTGAGATGACACCCTCGCGTTGTAGCCTGTCCAATTCGAGCACGACCTTTTCTCTCATCGTGTGCGGGACCGCCCTGGCTTTGTGATGGATGGGCCTTGCATCTGGGCCTAGGTGAATCTGCACCTTGGCTCCCTTGAAGCTGCCAATTCCCGGTTCAAACAGTGAGGGAAATTTGCTCAGCACTTGAGCTCACAAATCATCATCTGCTGATGACAAAGCTTTGATATCATACCATTTCCATTTTATTTTCTCAAGCCAACTCCTGACGAATAACGATGGACCGTTGCCCGGGATAATCCATCATGAACCGCTCCCTCGTACGACACTCTTACTACTACACTATTGATCACTGGTATGAGCTCTTTGGTGCAGGTATGCAACTTTGCATTTATCGGACTCAGCTTGGGACTCTCTGTCTCCCACAGCTTTTCGAAAGTCCTCTGGCTCATTATCGATTGACGCACCCATGTCTAATTCCATGGATACCGGCACGCTGTTTAATTTTACCTCCATCATTATCGGTTGGCTCTTTGTTTGGAACGCACGTACGCTATACACTTCCTCCTCGGAGTTCTCAAATGCCTCGGGCTGCATCGCCAGATCCACGCTGAATTGATCATCACCCACATGGTGTGTCGCAGCTCGCTTACTCCGCTGTGGACGCGTCCGCTGAAGATGCCCCGTCTTCACACACCCTCTGCATACATACTGCCTGAAGTGGCACTGATGTGGTCAGTGATTACCCCCGCAACACCAACACGTTGAGCTCGGATTTGCGCCCGATGGCAGGCTTTGAGCGGTTCCCGTTCTTACATACGCAGTCGAGTAGGCCCTCGATGGCGAACTTTGAGCGACTCCTGGTCGTGCAGACACAGTCGAGTAGGCCCTCGATGGCGAACTTTGAGCAACTCCTGGTCTTGCAGACACAGTCGAGTAGGCCCTCGATGGCGAACTTTGAGCAGCTCCTGGTCTTACATACGCAGTCGAGTAGGCCCTCGATGGTGAACTTTGAGCAGTTCCCGTTCTTGCATACGCAGTCGAGTAGGCCCTCGATGGCAGGCTTTGAGCGGTTCCCGTTCTTACATACGCAGTCGAGTAGGCCCTCGATGGCGAACTTTGAGCGACTCCTGGTCTTGCAGACACAGTCGAGTAGGCCCTCGATGGCGAACTTTGAGCAGCTCCTGGTCTTACATACGCAGTCGAGTAGGCCCTCGATGGCAGGCTTTGAGCGGTTCCCGTTCTTACATACGCAGTCGAGTAGGCCCTCGATGGCAAACTTTGAGCAGTTCCCGTTCTTACATACGCAGTCGAGTAGGCCCTCGATGGTGAACTTTGAGCGGTTCCCGTTCTTACATACGCAGTCGAGTAGGCCCTCGATGGCGAACTTTGAGCAGCTCCTGGTCTTACATATGCAGTCGAGTAGGCCCTCGATGGCGAACTTTGAGCGACTCCTGGTCTTGCAGACACAGTCGAGTAGGCCCTCGATGGCGAACTTTGAGCGGTTCCCGTTCTTACATACGCAGTCGAGTAGGCCCTCGATGGCGAACTTTGAGCGACTCCTGGTCTTGCAGACACAGTCGAGTAGGCCCTCGATGGCGAACTTTGAGCGACTCCTGGTCTTGCAGACACAGTCGAGTAGGCCCTCGATGGCGAACTTTGAGCGGTTCCCGTTCTTACATACGCAGTCGAGTAGGCCCTCGATGGCGAACTTTGAGCGGTTCCCGTTCTTACATACGCAGTCGAGTAGGCCCTCGATGGCGAACTTTGAGCAGCTCCTGGTCTTACATATGCAGTCGAGTAGGCCCTCGATGGCGAACTTTGAGCGACTCCTGGTCTTGCAGACACAGTCGAGTAGGCCCTCGATGGCGAACTTTGAGCGGTTCCCGTTCTTACATACGCAGTCGAGTAGGCCCTTGATCGCGAACTTTGAGCGGTTCCCGTTCTTACATACGCAGTCGAGTAGGCCCTCGATGGCGAACTTTGAGCGACTCCTGGTCTTGCAGACACAGTCGAGTAGGCCCTCGATGGCGAACTTTGAGCGACTCCTGGTCTTGCAGACAAAGTCGAGTAGGCCCTCGATGGCGAACTTTGAGCGACTCCTGGTCTTGCAGACACAGTCGAGTAGGACCTCGATGGCGAACTTTGAGCGACTCCTGGTCTTGCAGACAAAGTCGAGTAGGCCCTCGATGGCGAACTTTGAGCGACTCCTGGTCTTGCAGACACAGTCGAGTAGGACCTCGATGGCGAACTTTGAGCGACTCCTGGTCTTGCAGACACAGTCGAGTAGGACCTCGATGGCGAACTTTGAGCGACTCCTGGTCTTGCAGACACAGTCGAGTAGGCCCTCGATGGCGAACTTTGAGCAACTCCTGGTCTTGCAGACACAGTCGAGTAGGCCCTCGATGGCGAACTTTGAGCGACTCCTGGTCTTGCAGACACAGTCGAGTAGGCCCTGCCATGTGCAGCTCTGCCGGCCATCGATACAACTTTGTACACAGTACTTGCCATTGAGTTCCTGCTTTGTCGCGATATTTGCTTCATGCTTTTCTGCATGGACATGCAAGCCTGATGACCTTGCTGAGGTCCGGCGTCTCCGGAGCCAGCAACTTACTTAAGATCGCCTTGTAGTTGACCCCGATCATGAAAAAGTCACGCAGCAAGTCTTCCAACGCAGGCCCAAATTTGCAAGGCCCTGCAAGTCGTCTCAGGTCGGCAACAAATGCCGCTATGTCCTGGCCTTCTGGACGAATGTGCGTATAGAAGTGAAATCTGGATATAAGGATTGCTTCCGTGGGTTTGTGGTGTTCCTGAACTAGAGCACACAGTTTTTTGTAATCCTTTTCTGTCGGAAGAGTGGGTGAGAGCAGGTTCTTGATGAGTGCATAGGTCGTGGGGCCACAGACGGTGAGAAGAACTGTCCTGCGCTTCTCTGCATCCTTGTCTTTGTTTGCCACGAATTACATAGAAACATAGAAAATAGGTGCAGGAGTAGGCCATTCAGCCCTTCAAGCCTGCACCACCATTCAATAAGATCATGGCTGATCATTCCCTCAGTACCCCTTTCCTGCTTTCTCTCCATACCCCTTGATCTCCCTAGTAGCCGTAAGGGCCACATCTAACACCCTCTTGAATATATCCAATCTCCTCATATATCTCCTCATCTCGGTCCTAAATGGCTTACCCCTTATACTTAGACTGTGACCCCTGGTTCTGGACTTCCCCAACATCGGGAACATTCTTCCTGCATCGAACCTGTCCAAGCCTGTCAGAATTTTGTGTGTTTCTATGAGATCCCCTCTCATTCTTCAAAATTCCAGTGAATATAAGCCTAGTCGATCCAGTCTTTCTTCATATGTCAGTCCTGCCATCCTGGTAATCAGTCTGGTGAACCTTCGCTGCACTCCCTCAATAGCAAGAATATCCTTCCTCAGATTAGGAGACCAAAACTGCACACAATACTCCAGGTGTGGCCCTGTACAACTGCAGTAAGACCTCCCTGTTCCTATACTCAAATCGCCTCGCTATGAAGGTCAGATTGCCATTTGCTTTCTTTACTGCCTGCTGTACCTGCATGCCTACCTTCAATGTGTCATGTATTCAACTATCAGTGTAACCCATGTATAAGCTGACCGAAGTTGTACACCTTGAGAACATTGACCACAAGGGGGTGAACTTGTGGGAGACTCTCCTAACCTGGACTTTTAGGTATAAAAGGGGAAGCTCCATCCACCTTCATCACTTGAGGTCTTGGTAACGAAGGTAACTGGTCACAGAGTGACCTTCTCTCAAGTATGGGCCTCGTGTGCATTTATACTGTATATAGTAAGGACATATCATTGGCAACGAGAAACTGGGATTTAAACCATGCGAGCATGGCCACTAGCAGCACAGAAGAGAGGTACTGTGTTGGTGATGATTGGGACGACTTTATTGAGAGACTACAGCAAAGTTTTGTCACTAAGGAATGGTTGGGACAGGATTCGGCCGACAAACGCAGGGCTCATCTCCTGACGGTTTGTGGATCCAGGACATACTCCCTGATGAAGGACCTTCTAGCGCCAGAGAAGCCGGCGGACAAGACGTTCGAAGAGCTCAGTAAGTTGATCGGGGAACACCTTAAACCGGCGAGCAGCATGCACATGGCGAGACACCGGTTTTACACGCACCGGCGGCAAGAAGGGCAAAGCGTTCCAGACTTCGTGGCAGACCTCCGGCGACTGGCGAGACTATGTAAGTTCCCAGATGCATGCAGAGCGGAGATGCTGAGAGACTTTTTTATTGAGGGCATCGGGCACGCTGGGGTTTTCAGGAAACTGATTGAGACCAAAGACTTGACCTTGGAAGCAGCGGCTCTGATAGCCCAGACATTCATCTCGGGAGGAAGAGACAGGAATGATGTATGACAAAAATCTTGGCTCAAATGCGGCAAACGACGAGGGAGTCAACATTGTTAACACGGCACACAGTTCTCCAGGCAGACAGGGGCAGTCGGACATGTCCCAGCATGTAGTCAAACCCAAAGGGGGAATTCAACAGAGACAATGGCTAGCTGAACGGTGATTCATGCCATCGCAATGGACAATGCGGCCAGTAATGGGACCATCAACACCTGTTAATGGTGCAGTTAAGGACAGTTACAGAGACAGACAGAGACGATCGACTGGTAATGGGCCTTTTGTTTCCAACAACGGGGCCTCCAGCTCATGCTGGAGGTGTGGAAGCAAACACCCAGCCAGAGCTTGCAGGTATCAGCAATATACCTGCAGAAACTGCAACGTCAGCGGTCACTTGGCGCGTATGTGCAAGAAGCCTGCAGCCAGATTGATGTACAAGGAGGATGGGCCCGATGTAAGCCCTACGAGGCCAAATGAATACTGGGGGAAATCGCTGGAAGCTGAAGTTCAGCGAGTTCATGTGGAGCACACATACCGTTCATATACCAGGACGCAACCGATAATGATGAAAGTGCTCCTCAATGGCATCCCAGTATTAATGGAACTAGACACGGGGGCCAGTCAGTTCGAAAAGTTGTGGGCGTCCAAGGCCAGGAGGCCAAAATTATCGCCGATTGACGCACAGCTACAGACATATACAAAGGAGATCATTCCGGTGCTAGGCAGCGCCACGGTAGTTGTGACCCACAAAGATTCGGAGAACAGGTGGCCACTCTGGATTGTCCCGGGGGATGGTCCCGCACTACTGGGGAGGAGTTGGCTTGCTGTCATGAACTGGAAATGGGGCGATGTCAATGCAATTTCTTTTGTGGAGCGAGTATCATGCTCACAGGTCCTGGACAAATTTGACTCATTATTTCAACCCGGCATCGGCACATTCATGGGGGCCAAGGTAGTGATTCTCATAAACCCGGACACCAGGCCAGTACACCACAAGGCCAGAACGGTGCCATACGTGATGCGGGAAAAGATAGAAGGTGAATTGGACCGCCTGCTGAGGGAAGGCATCATCTCGCCAGTCAAATTCAGTGACTGGGGGAGCCCGATTGTGCCGGTGCTCAAGGCGGATGGGTTGGTCAGGATATGTGGTGATTACAAGGCCACCATCAATCGGGTGTCACTCCAAGACCAGTACCCACTACCGAGAGCGGAGGACCTCTTTGCGACGCTATCCGGTGGCAAACTTTTTTCAAAATTGGACCTGACCTCAGCTTACATGACCCAGGGGCTGGTGAGTGAGTCGAAGAAGCTGACCACCATCATGACACACAAGGGGTTGTTTGAGTACAACAGATGTTCGTTCGAGATTCGTTCGGCCGCCGCGATCTTTCAGCGAAATATGGAAAGCCTCCTCAAGTCGATTCCAAGGACAGTGGTTTTTCAAGACGACATCCTCATCACGGGTTGCGATACTGAAGAACACCACCACAACCTGGAGGAGGTGCTACGCAGACTGGACCGGGTAGGGCTGCGACTGAAAAAGGCGAAGTGTGTCTTCCTAGCTCCAGAGGTAGAATTCCTGGGGATGAGGGTAGCAGCAGACGGGATCAGCCCTACTGCGTCCAAAACGGAAGCGATCCAGAGAGCACCCAGACCCCATAACACGACGGAGCTGCGTTCGCTCCTGGGGCTCCTGAACTATTTTGGTAACTTTCTTCCCAAATTGAGCATGCTGCTAGAGCCGCTACACGTGCTCCTACGCAAAGGTCGCGATTGGGTCTAGGGGGACTGCCAGGAAAGGGCTTTTAATAGAGCACGCAATTTGTTATGCTCCAACTGTTAACGTTATATGACCCGTGTAAGAAACTTGTTTTAACGTGCGATGCGTCGTCCTATGGGGTCGGGTGGGTGTTGCAGCATGTGAATGCCAATGGTCAGTAACAGCCGGTAGCTTATGTCTCCAGAAGTCTGTCCCAGGCAGAAAGGGGCTACAGGATGGTAGAAAAGGAAGCGCTAGCATGTGTATGTGCAGTAAAAAAAATGCACCAGCACCTGGTTGGCAGGAAATCTGAGCTGGAGACAGATCACAAACCCCTAACGTCCCCTTTGGCCGACAATAAGGCCATAAATGCGAATGCATCGGGCCGCATACAGAGGTGGGCACTCACGTTAGCCGCCTATGACACAGACCGGGACTGAAAACTGCGCCGATGCACTCAGCAGGCTCCCACTAGCCACCACTGAGGGGGCTACCGAGCATGGTGCTGAGATGGTGATGGCTGTTGAAGCTTTCGAAAGCGAAGGCTCACCTGTGACAGCCCGTCAGATTAAAGTCTGGACAAATAAAAACCCGCTACTGTCTTTAGTTAAGAAATGTGTCCTGAATGGGGACTGGGCAGCCACGTACGGGACATGCCCTGAGGAGTTTAAACCATTTCATAGGTGCAAGGGTAAACTTTCGATTCAGGCCGATTGCCTACTGTGGGGAAACTGCGTAGTCATGCCCCAGATGGGCAGAGAGGTGTTCATCAGAGAACTTTCACAATGAGCACCCGGACATTGGCATGATGAAGGCAATTGCCAGGTCACACATTTGGCGGCCAGGGATAGATGCAGACCTGGAACTTTGTGTTCGCAGGTGCAACACATGTGCCCAGCTGGGCAATGCACCCAGGGAAGCCCCCCTTAGACCCTGGTGCTGGCCCGCCAAGTCTTGTTCACGAATCCATGTGGACTATGCAGGTCCTTTCATGGGAAAAATGTTTTTGGTTGTAGTAGACACCTACTCCAAATGGATCGAGTGTGATATTTTAAATTCAAGTACATCCTCTGCCACGGTAGAAAGTCTACGGGCAATGTTCACCGCCCATGGTCTACCGGACGTCTTGGTCAGCGACAATGGCCCGAGCTTCACAAGCACTGAATTCCAGGACTTCATGGCAGGCAATGGTATCAAGCATGTCAGAACGGCACCGTTCAAGCCGGCCTCAAACGGCCAGGCAGAACGAGCAGTGCAGATAATCAAACAGGGGATGCTCAGAATCCAAGGGGGTTCCCTACAAAGCCACTTATCACGCCTCCTATTGGCCAATAGATCCCGACCACACTTGCTCACAGGGGTTCCACCCGCAGCGCTGCTAATGAAAAGGATGCTCAAAACCAGGTTATCCCTTATACACCCCACCATGAAAGAAATTGTTGCGAGCAGGCGTCAGTCACAATGTGACTACCATGACTGGAATGCGAGGGTGCGATGTTTTGATGTCAATGACCGTGTTTTTGTCCTTAATTACGCTGCAGGGCCCAAATGGCTCGCAGGCACTGTGATTGCCAAAGAGAGGAATAGGGTTTTGGTAGTTAAACTTACCAATGGACAAATCTGCCGCAAACACGTGGATCAAACTAAAAGGAGGTTCAGCAACCCCATAGAAGAAGTAGAGGAAGAACACGACGTAGAGTTTACACCACCACAGGTGACCGAACACCGGAACCAAGTGGAGGAGAGCCCAGTCACTGTGGGCAGTCCGGACAGGCCTGAGGCACCGCAAACAGCAGACACTCAGGCCAGCACCCAACAACCGGAGCCCCAACTCAGGCGCTCTACAAGGGAGCGTAAACCACCAGAGAGACTCAACCTGTGATCCCAATAAGACTTTGGGGGGAGGTGATGTAATGTATTCAACTATCATTGTAACCCATGTATAAGCTGACCTAAGTTCTACACCTTGAGAACATTGTACACCTTGGGAGACACTCCGAACCTGGACTTTCAGGTATAAAAGGGGATTTATCAAGCATGATTTCTCTTTCATAAGTCCGTGCTGACTTGGACCGATCCTGTCACTGCTTTCCAAATGCGCTGCTATTCCATCTTTAATAATTGAGTCCAGCATTTTCTCCACCACCGATTTCAGGCTAACCGGACAATAATAGAAACATAGAAACATAGAAAATAGGAGTAGGCCATTCGGCCCTTCAAGCCTGCACCACCATTCAATCAGATCATGGCTGATCATTCCCTCAGTACCCCTTTCCTGCTTTCTCTTCATATCCCTTAATCCCCTTAGCCATAACGGCCATATCTAACTCCCTCTTGAATATATCCAATGAACTGGCCTCAACAACTCTCTGCGGCAGGGAATTCCACAGGTTAACAACTCTCTGAGTGAAGAAGTTTATCCTCATCTCAGTCCTAAATGGCCTACCCCTTATCCCAAGACTGTGTCCCCTGGTTCTGGACTTCCCCAACATCGGGAATATGCTACCTCATCGAAGCTGTCTCGTCCTGTCAGAATTTTATATGTTTCTATGAGATCCCCTCTCATCCTTCTAAACTCCAATGTATAAAGGCTCAGTTGATCCAGTCTCTCCTCATATGTCAGTCCCGCCATCCCTGGAATCAGTCTGGTGAACCTTTACTACACTCCCTCAATAGCAAGAACATCCTTCCTCAGATTAGGAGATCAAAACTGAACACAATATTCCAGGTGAGGCCTCACTAAGGCCCTGTACAACTGCAGTAAGACCTCCCTGCTCCTATACTCAAATCCCCTAGCTATGAAGGCCAACATACCATTTGCCTTCTTCACCGCTTGCTGTACCTGTATGCCAACTTTCAATGACTGATGTACCATGACACCCAGGTCTCGTTGCACCTCCCCTTTTCCTAATCTGCCACCATTCAGATAATATTCTGACTTTGTGTTTTTGCCCTCAAAGTGGATAACCTCACATTTATCCACATTATATTGCATCAGCAATGCATTTGCCCACTCACCTAACCTGTCCAAGTCACCCTGCAGCCTCTTAACGTCCCCCTCACAGCTCACACCGCCACCCAGTTTAGTGTCATCTGCAAACTTGGAGATATTACACTCAATTCCTTCATCCAAATCATTGATGTATATTGTAAAGAGCTGGGGTCCCAGCACTGAGCCCTGCGGCACCCCACTAGTCACTGCCTGCCATTCTGAAAAGGACTCATTTATCCTGACTCTCTGCTTCCTGTCTGCCAACCAGTTCTCTATCCACATCAGTATATTATCCCCAATACCATGTGCTTTGAATTTGCACACCAATCTCTTCTGTGGGATCTTGTCAACAGTCTTTTGAAAGTCCAAATACACCACATCCACTGGTTCTCCCTTGTCCACTCTACTAGTTACATCCTCAAAAACACCGGAAGATTTGTCAAGCATGATTTCCCTTTCATAAATCCATGCTGACTTGGACCGATCCTGTCACTGCTTTCCAAATGTGCTGCTATTTCATCCTTAATAATTGATTCCAACATTTTCCCCACGACTGATGTCAGGCTAACCGGTCTATAATTACCTGCCTTCTCTCTCCCTCCCTTTTTAAAAATTGCTGTTACATTAGCTACCCTCCAGTCCATAGGAACTAATCCAGAGTTGATAGACTGTTGGAAAATGATCACCAATGCATCCACTATTTCTGGGGCCACTTCCTTAAGTACTCTGGGATGCAGCCCCAGGGAATTATTGGCCTTCAATCTCATCAATTTCCCCAACACAATTTCCTGCCTAATAAGGATGTCCTTCAGTTCCTCCTTCTCACTAGACCCTCGGTCCTCTAGTACTTCCAGAAGGTTATTTGTGTCTTCCTTCGTGAAGACAGAACCAAAGTCTTTGTTCAATTGGTCTGCCATTTCTTTGTTCCACATTATAAATTCACCTGAGTCCGACTGCAAGGGACCTACGTTTGTCTTCACTAATCTTTTTCTCTTCACATATCTATAGAAGCTTTTGCAGACTGTGGAGCTCCTAATCAGACCCTGCAGCACCTCACTGAGCACTGCCCTCAGAGGGAATTCGCAGGCAGCCATCCATGTTGTTACACCGGAAGCTTTGGCCTGGATATCCAACTTGGATGTTGACATTTGATTTGCTTTGCTACCACCATGCGAAAGTGGAATGGGCAACAAATGCTGAGCCTGGCAGGGACACCCACATCCCATGAACAAATCCAAAAAACAGTGGGGCTGAGGGATATGGGGAGAAAGTGGGTGGGTGGGACTGAGGGATATGGGGAGACGGTGGATAGAACATAAGAACATAAGAAATAGGAGCAGGAGTAGGCCATACGGCCCCTCGAGCCTGCTCCTCCATTTAATACGATCATGGCTGATCCGATCATGGACTCAGCACCACTTCCCCGCCCGCTCCCCATAACCCCTTATCCTCTTATTGTTTCAGAAACTGTCTATTTCTGTCTTAAATTTATTCAATGTCCCAGCTTCCACAGCTCTCTGAGGCAGCGAATTCCACAGATTTACAACCCTCTGAGAGAAGAAATTTCCCCTCATCTCAGTTTTAAATGGGAGGCCCCTTATTCTAAGATCATGACCTCTAGTTCTAGTCTCTCACATCAGTGGAAACATCCTCTTAGCATTCACCTTGTCAAGCCCCCTCATAATCTTATACATTTCGATAAGATCACCTCTCATTCTTCTGAATTCCAATGAGTAGAGGCCCAACCTCCTCAACCTTTCCTCATAAGTCAACCCCTCATCTCCCGAATCAACCTAGAGAACCTTCTCTCAACTGCCTCCAAAGCAAGTATATCCTTTCTATAAATATGGATACCAAAACTGTACACAGTATTGCAGGTGTGGCCTCACCAATACTCTGCATAATAGGTGGGACTGAGGGATATGGGGAGAAGGTAGGTAGGTGGGGTTGGGGGATATGGGGAGAAGGTGGGTAGGTGGGGAGAAGGTGGGTAGGTGGGGTTGGGGATATGGGGAGAAGATGGGTAGGTGGGGTTGGGGATATGGGGAGAAGGTGGGTAGGTGGGGTTGGGGATATGGGGAGAAGGTGGGTAGGTGGGGTTGGGGGATATGGGCAGAGGGTGGGTAGGTGGGGTTGGGGATATGGGGAGAAGGTGGGTAGGTGGGGTTGGGGATATGGGGAGAAGGTGGGTAGGTGGGGTTGGGGGATATGGGGAGAAGGTGGGTAGGTGGGGTTGGGGATA
Source organism: Pristiophorus japonicus (assembly GCF_044704955.1). Classification (NCBI taxonomy): domain Eukaryota; kingdom Metazoa; phylum Chordata; class Chondrichthyes; family Pristiophoridae; genus Pristiophorus; species Pristiophorus japonicus. Next base: position 3,144,335 of record NC_091985.1, on the reverse strand, counting down.
TGGGGAGAAGGTGGGTAGGTGGGGTTGGGGATATGGGGAGAAGGTGGGTAGGTGGGGTTGGGGATATGGGGAGAAGGTGGGTAGGTGGGACTGAGGGATATGCTGAGCACTGGGTATATTGAATGAGACAATGGCCTGTACATAGCTGTATCCTTCCTCTCTGGCATTACCTGTCTTTGATTTTCCTCCTCCAGTTGGATTTTACTCTCAATACTCTGCCTGGTGTCCAGAAAAGTAATTCGCTGTGCATGGTCGGAGACGTAGCCGATAAAAAAACTGACTATGTTCATACCACCCAGCAACAGAATTTTGATATAGATCTGTAACAGCAACACAGAGTATTCTGATCAGAAAATGTGGACACAGTGGCAAAGAATCTCGCGTTCAACATCAAGCGCTACAGTTGTTATATGTACTGCAAGGCCAATGAATTAACATTACCTTACTCACCTCAGGATATTGCAAAATGATTTACAGATTTACAGCCAATGCAATACTTTTGAAATGTAGTCACTGTGTATTTCACATAGAATAGGAGACACTTGTGTGTAATACATATAGAATCGGGGACAACTGCATGTGCTTCATATAGAATAGGGGACAGGTGTGTGTGTTATATATAGAATAGGGGGAGGGGTGTGTGTTATATATAGAATAGGGGAAGGGTATGTGTTACATATAGAATAGGGGTAGAGGTGTGTGTTATATATAGAATAGGGGGAGGGGTATGTGTTACATATAGACTAGGAGGTGTGTGTGTTATATATAGAATAGGGGGAGGGGTATGTGTTACATATAGAATAGGGGGAGGTGTGTGTTATATATAATAGGGGAGGTGTGTGTGTTATATATAGAATAGGGGATGGGTGCGTGTTATATATAGAATAGGGGGAGGTGTATGTGTTATATATAGAATAGGGGGAGGTGTATGTGTTATAAATAGAATAGGGGATGGGTGTGTGTTATATATAGAATAGGGGGAGGTATATGTGTTATATATAGAATAGGGGGAGGTGTATGTGTTATAAATAGAATAGGGGATGGGTGTGTGTTATATATAGAATAGGGGGAGGTGTGTGTGTTATATATAGAATAGGGGGAGGTGTATGTGTTATAAATAGAATAGGGGATGGGTGTGTGTTATATATAGAATAGGGGGAGGTGTGTGTGTTACATATAGAATAGGAGATGGGTGAGTGTTATATATAGAATAGGGGGAAGGTGTGTGTTACATATAGAATAGGGGGAGGTGTATGTGTTATATATAGAATAGGGGGAAGGTGTGTGTTACATATATACAGTGCGGCCCTGGACAACGAAGACCATTTCCCATACCTCGGGAGCCTATTATCAGCAAGGGCAGACATCGATGACGAGGTTCAACACCGCCTCCAGTGCGCCAGCGCAGCCTTCGGCCGCCTGAAGAAGAGTGTTCGAAGATCAGGCCCTCAAATCTGTCACCAAGCTACAGGGCTGTAGTGATACCCACCCTTCTGTATGGCTCAGAGACGTGGACCATGTACAGTAGACACCTCAAATCGCTGGAGAAATACCACCAACGATGTCTCTGCAAGATCCTACAAATCCCCTGGGAGGACAACGCACCAAGTTAGTGTCCTCGATCAGGCCAACATCCCTAGCATCGAAGCACTGGCCACACTCAACCAGCTCCGTTCGGCAGGCCACATTGCTCGCATGCCTGACACAAGAGTCCCAAAGCAAGCGCTCGATTCGGAACTCCTACATGACAAGCGAGCCCCAGGTGGGCAGAAGAAACGTTTCAAGGACACCCTCAAAGCCTCCTTGATAAAATGCAACATCCCCACCGATACCTGGGAGTCCCTGGCCAAAGACCATCCTAAGTGGAGGAAGTGCATCCAGGAGGGCACTGAGCACCTCGAATCTCGTCGCCGAGAGCATGCAGAAAGCAAGCGCAGGCAGCGGAAGGTTCGGCAAACCAGACTCCCCACCCACCTGCAATAGAGACTGTAATTCCCATATTGGACTGTTCAGTCACCAAAGAACTCACTTTTAGAGTGGAAGCAAGTCTTCATCAATTTCGAGGGGCTGCCTATGATGATGATGATGTACCTGCATGCTAACTTTTTGCGTTTCATGTATAAGATCCCTCAGATCCTTCTGTACTGCAGCATTTTGTAATTTCTCCCCATTTACGTAATAAATTTCTTTTTTATTTTTCCTACCAAAATGGTTAACCTCACATTTTCCCACATTGTCGTCCATCTGCCAAATTTTTGCCCACTCACTGAACCTGTCTATATCCCTTTGTAGATTCTTTGTGTCCTCCTCACAACTTGCATTCCCACCTTTGTATCATCAGCAAATTTAGCTACATTGCACTCGGTCCCTTCATCGAAGTCATTAATATAGATTGTAAATAGTTGAGGCCCCAGCACTGACCCCTGGCACCCCACTAGTATATCCTTCCTTAAATAAGGAGACCAAAACAGCTTGCCAACCTGAAAATGACTCAGTTATCCCAACTCTCTGTTTTCTGTTAGTTAGTCAATATTCTATTCATGCTAATATGTTACTTCTAACCCTGTGAGCTTTTATTTTATGCAGTAACCTTTTACATGGCACCTTATCGAATGCTTTCTAGAAATCCAAATGCACCACATCCGCTGATTCCCCTTTATCCTTCTCTTCGGCAGTCCCTCGGAGTCGAGGATAGGAACATAAGAAATAGAAGCAGGAGAAGGCCATACGGCCCCTTGAGCCTGCTCCGCCATTCAATATGATCATGGCCGATCTGATCATGGACTCAAATCCACTTTCCTGCCCGCTTTCCATAACCCCTTATTCCCTTATCACTTCTGTCTTAACTGTATTCAATGTCCCAGCTTCCACAGCTCTCTGAGAGAATAAATTTCTCCTCATCTCAGTTTTAAATGGGCGGCCCCTTATGACTTGCTTCCATACTAAAAATGAGTTGTCAGGTGACTGAAGAGTCCAATGCGGGACCTGCAGTCTCTGTCACAGGTGGGGCAGACAGTGGTAGAAGGAAAGGGTGGGTGTGGTGCTTGGGTTGGCACGCGCCCCTTCCGCTGTCGATGCTTGGCTCAGCTTGCTCTCGGCGAAGAGAGTCGAGGTGTTCAGGGTCTTCCAGGATGCGTTTCCTCCACTTAGGGCGGTCTTGGGCCAGGGATTCCCAGGTGTCGGTGGGGATGTTGCACTTTATCAGCGAGGCTTTGAGGTTGTCCTTGAAGCATTTCCTCTGCGCACCTGGGGCTCGCTTGCCGTGTCGGAGCTCTGAGTAGAGCGCTTTTTTTTTTGGGGGAGTCTCGTGTCAAGCATGTGGACGATGTGGCCCACCCAACGGAGCTGGTCGAGTGCGGTCAATGCTTCGATGCTGGGGATGTTGGCCTGAGCGAGAACACTGACTTTGGTGCGCCTAACCTGCCAGTCCATTTGCCGGATCTTACGGAGGCAGCGTTGGTGGTACTTCCCCAGTGTTTTGAGGTGCCTGCTGTACATAACTCATGTCTCTGAGGCATATAGGAGGGCGGATATCACTACTGCTCTGTAGCCCATGAGCTTGGTGCTGGGTTTGAGGTCCTGGTCTTCAAACACTCTCTTCCTCAAGCGACCGAAGGCTTCACTGGCACACTGGAGGCGGTGTTGGACCTCATCGTCAATGTCTGCCCTTGTTGACAGTAGGCTCCCAAGGTATGGAAAAAAAGATACACATTGTCCAATCATTGTGGATTTTGATAACCGGGGTGTGTTGTGTGGCAGGGTCAGGTTGGTAGAGGACCTTTGTCTTACGGATGTTTAGTGTAAGGCGCTGCAAAAGCTTCTATAGATATGAAAAGAGAAAAAGGTTAGTAAAGACAAACGTACGTCCCCTGCAGTCTGAATCAGGGGAAGTCATAACGGGGAACAAAGAAATGGCGGACCAATTGAACAAGTACTTTGGTTCGGTATTCACTAAGGAGGACACAAACAATCTTCCGGATATAAAAGGGGTCAGAGGGTCTAGTAAGAAGGAGAAACTGAGGGAACTCCTTCTTAGTCGGGAAATTGTGTTGGGGAAATTGATGGGATTGAAGGTCGATAAATCCCAGGGCCTGATGGTCTGCATCCCAGAGTACTTAAGGAGGTGGCCTTGGAAATAGCGGATGCATTGACAGTCATTGTCCAACATTCCATTGACTCTGGATCAGTTCCTATGGAGTCGATGGTAGCCAATGTAACCCCACTTTTTAAAAAAGGAGGGAGAGAGAAAACAGGGAATTATAGACTGGTCAGCCTGACATCGGTAGTGGGTAAAATAATGGAATCAATTATTAAGGATGTCATAGCAGTGCATTTCTAAAGAGGTGATCTGATAGGTCCAAGTCAGCATGGATTTGTGAAAGGAAAATCATGCTTGACAAATCTTCTGGAATTTTTTGAGGATGTTTCCAGTAGAGTGGACAAGGGAGAACCAGTTGATGTGGTGTATTTGGACTTTCAGAAGGCTTTCGACAAGGTCCCACACAAGAGATCAATGTGCAAAGTTAAAGCACATGGGATTGGGGGTAGTGTGCTGACATGGATTGAGAACTGGTTGTCAGACAGGAAGCAAAGAGTAGGAGTAAATGGGTACTTTTCAGAATGGCAGGCAGTGACTAGTGGGGTACCGCAAGGTTCTGTGCTGGGGCCCCAGCTGTTTACATTGTACATTAATGATTTAGACGAGGGGATTAAATGTAGTATCTCCAAATTTGCGGATGACACTAAGTTGGGTGGCAGTGTGAGCTGCGAGGAGGATACTATGAGGTTGCAGAGTGACTTGGATAGGTTAGGTGAGTGGGCAAATGCATGACAGATGAAGTGTAATGTGAGGTTATCCACTTTAGTTGTAAAAACAGAGAGATAGACTATTATCTGAATGGTGACAGATTAGGAAAAGGGGAGGTGCAACGAGACCTGGGTGTCATGGTATATCAGTCATTGAAGGTTAGCATGCAGGTACAGCAGGCGGTTAAGAAGGCAGATGGCATGTTGGCCTTTATAGCGAGGGGATTTGAGTACAGGGGCAGGGAGGTGTTACTACAGTTGTACAGGGCCTTGGTGAGGCCACACCTTGAGTATTGTGTACAGTTTTGGTCTCCTAACTTGAGGAAGGACATTCTTGCTATTGAGGGAGTGCAGTGAAGGTTCACCAGACTGATTTCCGGGATGGCGGGACTGACATATCAAGAAAGACTGGATCAACTGGGCTTGTAGTCACTGGAGTTCAGAAGAATGAGAGGGGTTCTCATCGAAACGTTGAAAATTCTGACAGGTTTAGACAGGTTAGATGCAGGAAGAATGTTCCCAATGTTGGGGAAGTCCAGAACCAGGGGCCACAGTCTAAGGATAAGGGGTAAGCCATTTAGGACTGAGATGATGAGAAACTTCTTCACCCAGAGAGTGGTGAACCTGTGGAATTCTCTACCACAGAAAGTTGTTGAGGCCAATTCACTAAATATATTCAAAAAGGAGTTAGATGTAGTCCTTATTACTAGGGGGATCAAGGGGTATGGCGAGAAAGCAGGAATGGGGTACTGAAGTAGCATGCTCAGCCATGAACTCATTGAATGGCGGTGCAGGCTCGAAGGGCCGAATGGCCTACTCCTGCACCTATTTTCTATGTTTCTATGTTTCTATGTTCTCGTATGCCTCTGTGATGTTGTTGACGATGGCTTGGAGTTAGGCCTCCGAATGTGCGCAGACGCAAGCATCATCCGCGTAATGTAGTTCAATGACAGAGGATGGGACGACCTTGGATCTGGCCTGGAAACGTCGGAGGTTGAACAGATTCCTATTTGTCCTGTAATTTAACTCCACTCCAGCAGGGAGTTTGCTGAGGGCGAAATGGAGCATTGCAGCAAACAGGTTGAGAAAAGCGATGACACAGCCTTGTTTGACCCTAGTCCGAATGTGAATTGGATTTGTGGTGGATCGTTGGTCAGGATGTCATCATGGAGCAGGCCACAATGGTGATGAACATTTGAAGGCAGCTGAAACAGAGGACGATGCTCCATAATCCTGCATGGTTGACAATGCTGAAGGCCTTTGTGAGGTCAAAGAAAGCTGTGTAGAACGGCTGGTGCTGTTCCCAGCATTTATCCACTCTGTTTGTTACATCCTCAAAGAACTCCAACAAATTTGTGAAACGTGATTTCCCTTTCAGAAAACCATGCTAACTTTGCTTGACCGGCGGAGGTCATTGGGCCACAGACACACACTTGCAGCCTTTGTATATAAAGAAAGCCTCCATGTTCAATATGATTTTCTCAATGTTCTGCTACTGCTTCCTTAATGATGGACTTCAAAGGGAGCAGCGTGGAGTGGCCCGACCCAGCATCCAGCGTGGCCACAACCTGCAGGGACCATGAGCAGGTCGGGGTCTTCAAAGGGAGCAGTGTGGAGCATACCACTGCAAGGTATAGCGCGAGCCGGTTCAGGAGAGTGATGGCTCTGAAGAGGGCAACAGGATTGAACCTCACCAAAATCCAGGTCGCTGATTGGAGCATGAGCAGGTACAGCAGGAGCAGTGAGGTCGGGGCGAAAGAGCGGCAAGGGCTTATAGAGCGACGTGATCGGGGCCCAGGAGAGGCACGAGTTCTGGGCCCCGGAGAGGCATGAGCCCAGGGGCAGCACGGGCCAGCCCATACTGCACACTCGATCCATGCAGCAGAGCTGGTCTCCAGTTGTCTTGGTTAATCCTTGCCACTGGACCAAGACCTAGCTCTGTCAAGCCCGTGTGGTGGCTGGTTTGCAACGGCCACACACATTAAAAAAATCCACGCACAGGCATCTTCCACCCTTCTACATGTAGTTCGGCACCTGGAATATTAGGTCCTTCATTGAAACACCTGTGAACTCATCCCTTTCTGGCGTGGAAGCAAGACACCTATGATGATGATGAATGATGGACTCCAGCATTTTCCCAATGACAGATGTTAGACTAACTGGTCTATAGTTTCCTGCTTTCAGTCTCCCTCCTTTCTTAAATAGGGGTGTTACATTTGCGGTAGCAATGTACTGGTCAGGTGGGCGGAACAGTGACGAATGGAATTCAATCCGGATTAGTGTGAGGTATTGCATTTGGGGAGGTCTAACAAGGCAAGGAAATACACATTAAATGGTACAACACTGAAAATTGTACAGGAGAGTGCAGGTTCACAGATCCCTGAAGGTAGCAGACCAGGTAGATAAGATGATTAAGAAGGCATATGGAATACTTGCCTTTATTAATCAAGGCATGGAATACAAGAGCAAGGAACATATGCTTGAACTGTATAATAAAAACATAAGAAATAGGAGCAGGAGTAGGCCACATGGCCCCTCAAGCCTGCTCCGCATTTAATACGATCATGGCTGATCTGATCATGGACTCAGGTCCACTTCCCTGCCCACTCCCTATAACCCCTTATCGGTTAAGAAACTGTCCATCTCTGTCTTAAATCTCTGAGGCAGCGAATTCCACAGATTTACAACCCTCCGAGAGAAGAAATTCCGCCTCATCTCAGTTTTAAATGGGCGCCCCCTTATTCTAAGATATGTCCCCTAGTTCTCCCCTATCAGTGGAAACATCCTCTCTGCATCCACCTTGTCAAGCCCCCTCATTATCTCATATATTTCGATAAGATCACCTCTCATTCTTCTGAATTCCAATGAGTACAGGTCCAACCTCCTCAACCTTTCCTCATAAGTCAACCCCCTCATCTCTGGAATCAACCTAGTGAACCTTCTCTGAACTGCTTCCAAAGAAAATATATCCTTTCGTAAATATGGAAACCAAAACTGCATGCAGTATTCCAGGTGTGGCCTCACCAATACTCGGTATAACTGTAGCAAGACTTCCCTGCTTTTATACTCCATCCCCTTTGCAATCAAAGCCAAGATTCCATTGGCCTTCCTGATCACTTGCCGTACCTGCATACTAACCTTTTGTGTTTCATGCACAAGTACCCTCAAGTCCCGCTGTACTGCAGCACTTTGTAATTTTTCTCCATTTAAATAATAACTTGCTTTTCGATTTTTTTCTGCCAAAGTGCATCACCTCACACTTTCCAACATTATACTCCCTCTGCCAAATTTTTGCCCACTCACTTAGCCTTTTGTCCTTTTGCAGGTTTTTTGTGCCCTCCTCACACATTGCTTTTCCTCCCATCTTTGTATCATCAGCAAACTCGGCTACGTTACACTCAGTCCCTTCTTCCAAGTCATTAATATAGATTGTAAATAGTTGGGGTCCCAGCACTGATCCCTGTGGCACCCCACTAGTTACTGGTTGCTAACCCGAGAATGACCCATTTATCCCGACTCTCTGTTTTCTGTTCGTTAGCCAATCCTCTATCCATGCTAATATATCACCCCCAACCCCGTGAACTTTTATCTTGTGCAGTAACCTTTTATGTGGCACCTTGTCAAATGCCTTCTGGAAATCCAAATACACCACATCCACTGGTTCCCCTTTATCCACCCTGTTCATTACATGCTCAATGAATTTCAGCAAATTTGTCAAACATGACTTCCCCTTCATAAATCCATGCTGACTCTGCCTGACCGAATTATGCTTTTCCAAATGTCCTGCTACTGCTTCTTTAATAATGGACTCCAACATTTTCCCAACCACAGATGTTAGGCTAACTGGTCTATAGTTTCCTACTTTTTGTCTGCCTCCTTTTTTAAATAAGGGCGTTACATTTGCAGTTTTCCAATCTGCTGGGACCTCCCCAGAATTCAGGGAATTTTGGTAAATTACAACCAATGCATCCACGAACATTGGTTAGGCTGCAGCTGGAGTACTGCGTGCAGTTCTGGTCACCACATTACAGGAAGGATGTTATTACACTGGAGAGGGTGAAGAGGAGATTTACAAGAATGTTGCCTGGACTGGAGAAATTTGGCCATGAGGAAAGATTGGAGATGCTGGGGGGAACAGAGGAGGCTGAGGTGAGACCTCATTGAGGTGTATAAAATGATGAGGAGCCTGGATATAGTGGATAGGAAGGTCCTGTTTCCCTTGTCAACAACCAGGGGGCATAGATTTAAAGTAATTGTGGGGAGGTTTAGAGGAGATATGAGGGGACATTTCTTCACCCAGAGGGTAGTGGGGGTCTAGAACTCACTGCCTGAAAGGGTGGTAGAGGCAGAAACCCTCACCACATTAAAAAAATATTTGGATGTGCACTAAAGTGCCGTAACTTTGCTTGACCCCGGTCTGCACTTGTATTGGGTCTGTGGTGGATCTGTTGTTAAGAATCACTGATTTGGATGAAGAAATTGAGGATAATATCTCCAAGTTTGCAGATGACACTAAACTGGGTGGTGGTGTGAACTGTGACGAGGACGCTAAGAGGCTGCGGGATGATTTGGTTAGGTTAGGAGAGTGGGCAAATGTATGGCAGATGCAGTATAATATGGATAAATGTGAGGTTATCCACTTTGGGGGCAAAAACACGAAGACAGAATATTATCTGAATGGTGGCAGATTAGGAAAAGGGGAGGTGCAACGAGACCTGGGTGTCATGGTTCATCAGTCATTGAAAGTTGGCATGCAGGTATAGCAGGCGGTGAAGATGGCCAATGGCATGTTGGTCTTCATAGCTAGGGTATTTGAGTATGGGAGCATGGAGGTCTTACTGCAATTGTACAGGGCCTTGGTGAGGCCTCACCTGGAATATTGTGTTCAGTTTTGGTCACCTAATCTGAGGAAGGACGTTCTTGCTATTGAGGGAGTGCAGCGAAGGTTCACCAGACTGATTCTAAGGATGGCAGGACTGACATATGAGAAGAGACTGGATCAACTGGGCCTTTATACATTGGAGTTTAGAAGGATGAGAGGGGATCTCTTAGAAACGTATAAGATTCTGACGGGACGGGACAGGTTGGATGCGGGAAGAATGTTCCCGATGTTGGGGAAGTCCAGAACCAGGGACACAGTCTTAGGATAAGGGGTAGGCCATTTAGGACTGAGATGAGGAGAAACTTCTTCACTCAGAGTTGTTAACCTGTGGAATTCCCTACCGCAGAGAGTTGTTGATGCCAGTTCATTAGATATATTCAAGAGGGAGTTAGATGTGGCCCTTACTGCTAAAGGGATCAAGGGGTATGGAGAGAAAGCAGGAAAGGGGTACTGAGGGAATGATCAGCCATGATCTTATTGAATGGTGGTGCAGGCTCGAAGGATCGAATGACCTACTCCTGCACCGATTTTCTATGTTTCTATGTAATCATGTCACCGTGAAGCAGGCAGAGGATGGTGACAAATGTTTGAGCTCAGTCGAATTTGAGGAGGACGCTCCATAATCCCTCATGGTTGACAGAGTCGAAGGCCTTTGTGAGGTTGAAGAAAGCCATGTACAGAGGCTGATGCTGCTCCCGCCGTTTCTCTTGGATTGGTTGCGTGGTGAAGATCATGTCCATTGTGTCCCTTGTGGACGGAATACGCATCGCGACTCTGGGAGGGGCTCTTCAGCCACTGGGAGGAGATGATTGTGGAGGATTCTTGCAATGATTTTGCCCGTGGCAGACAGCAGGGAACCTCTGTAATTACCGCAATCGGACTGGTCACCTTTGTTGCAGGTGGTCACGATTACGGTGAATCTGAGATCCACTCTGGCATGTTATCCTCCTCACTGATAAGATAAATGAGTTCACGGATTCGTGCCAATAGTGCTTCTCCGCTATGCTTTAACGCCTTGGCGGGGATTCATCTGCTCCTGAGGCCTTGTTGTTTTCAATTGTTGGATGGTTTTTTCAACCTCATGCCGGGCTGGGATTGTGCCGGGGTGGTGATGGGTAGCATGCTGTGGGATGGAGTCAAGGACACTCACGTCAAAGACAGAATCTCGGTTGAGGAGATCTTCAAAGTGCTTTTTCCAGCAGGCACTGACTGCCTCTCTGTGCTTGATGAACACCTCTCCGTTCTTGGCTCTCAGTGGAATAGGACCTTGTGTGTTTGGGCCCTAGGTGGTCTTGACTGTGCTAAAAGATCCATGCACTTTGTGATTGACGGCTAGTTGTTGAATCTCCTGCGTTTTGGATCGTCTGGTCGTTCTCATCGAACCAGTCTTGATGTTTTCTGGTAGAGTAACCAAGAATCTCTTGGCAGGTGCTAATTATGGTGCATCTTGAGGGCAGACCAGGCACTATAGATACTCTGGCTCTGGTTTATTGCTGGTCGTCAGGTTGGCTGTGAGGCATAGGGCTTTCTTTGCAGGGTCTTTGAGTGCTTCAGCGTTGGGTTATTTTCGGCACCATTTCTGTTACATATAGAATTGAGGAAGATTGTGTGTGTTACATATACAATCTGTATGCAATATATGTAGAATAGGGGATGCAAAAGCAAAATACTGCGGATGCTGGAATCTGAAATAAAAACAGAAAATGTTAGAAATCTCACCGCGTTAGGCAGCATCTTTGGAGAGAATCAGAGTTAACATTTCGGGTTGATGGCCCTTCGTCAGAAGTGGCGAATGTTCAAAATTAACAGATTTTTAAGGAGCACTGATAAGGTGAGGGGAGCAAAGAACCAAAGGGAAGGTCTGTCATAGGGTGGAAGACCGGAGAGATTGGAGAGATAAAAGGGATGATGAGCTGACTTGAGATGGTAATGGCAGAAGTTAGAAAAAGATTACTTTATATAAGTGTCTGAATGGCAGGATAATTACCAGCTGCCATGGGAAAGAGAGAGAGAAAAATCCATAAAAGCAAAATATGGGCCGAGGTTAAGGTCTGAAATTGTTGAACTTGATGTTGAGTCCAGAAGGCTGTAAAGTGCCTAAAAGAAAGATGAGGTGCTGTTCCTCGAGCTTGCGTTGAGCTTCACTGGAACAGTGTAGGAGACCGAGGATGGAGAGGTCAGAGAGGGAATGGAGCGGGAAATTAAAGTGACAGGCGACCGGAAGCTCAGGGTCACACTTACGGACTGAACGGAGGTGCTCCGCAAAGCCGTCACCCAATCTGCGCTTGGTGTACCTAATGTAGAAGAGACCACATCACAAGTAGAAAATACAGTAAATTGAAAGAATAGGAATTGGATGTGTGTGTTACATATAGAATAGGGGATTGGTGCGTGTTACATATAGAATAGGGGATGGGTGTGTGTGTTACATACAGAGTAGCGGATGGGTGTGTGTGTTACATATAGAATAGAGGGCATGTGTGTGTTACATATAGAATAGAGGGCGTGTGTGTGTTACATATAGAGTAGGGGATGGGTGTGTGTTACATATAGAATAGGGGATGGATGTGTGTGTTACATATAGAGTAGGGGATGGGTGTGTTTGTTACATATAGAATAGGGGGAGGTGTGTGTGTTACATATAGAATACAGGATAGTGTGTTACATATAGAGTAGGGGATGGGTGTGTGTGTTACATATAGAATAGGGGGTGGGTGTGTGTTACATATAGAATACAGGATAGTGTGTTACATATAGAGTAGGGGATGGGTGTGTGTGTTACATATAGAATAGTGGATGGGTGTGTGTGTTACATACAGAGTAGGGGATGGGTGTGTGTGTTACATATAGAATAGAGGGCATGTGTGTGTTACATATAGAATAGAGGGCGTGTGTGTGTTACATATAGAGTAGGGGATGGGTGTGTTTGTTACATATAGAATAGGGGGAGGTGTGTGTGTTACATATAGAATACAGGATAGTGTGTTACATATAGAGTAGGGGATGGGTGTGTGTGTTACATATAGAATAGGGGGTGGGTGTGTGTTACATATAGAATACAGGATAGTGTGTTACATATAGAGTAGGGGATGGGTTTGTGTGTTACATATAGAATAGGGGGCGGGTGTGTGTTACATATAGAATACAGGATAGTGTGTTACATATAGAATATGGCCTGCCCAGCGGAGCTGATCGAGCGTGGTCAGTGTTTCAGTGCTGGGGATGTTGGCCTGGGCGAGAACACTGATGTTGGTTCTCCACTTGCTCCTGAGGTATGGAAAATTGTCCATTTTGTCCAAGCCTTCACCATGGATTATGATAACCAGGGGGCAGTGCTGTGTGGTGGGGTGAGGTAGGTTGAGGACCTTTGTCTTACGGATGTTTACTGTAAGGCCCACACTTTCATCCACCTCGGTGAAGGTGTTGACGATGGCTTGGAGTTTGGCCTTCGAGTGTGCATGCCTGCATGAGACTCCCAAGGCAAGCGCTCTACTCGGAGCTTCGACACAGCAAGCGAGGCCCAGGTGGGCAGAGGAGACTCTTCGAGGACACCCTCAAAGCCTCCTTGATAAAGTGCAACATCCCCACCGGCACCTGGGAATCCAAGACCGCCCTAAGTGGAGGAAGAATATCTGGGAGGGTGCTGAGCACCTCGAGTCTCGTCGCCGACAGCATGCAGAAACCAAGCACAGGCAGAAGGAGCGTGCGGCAAACCAGGCTCCCCACCCACCCTTTCCTTCAACCACTGTCTGTCCCACCTGTGACAGGACTGTAATTCCCGTATTGGACCTGAGAACTCACTTTTAGAATGGAAGCAAGTCTTCCTCGACTACGAGGGACTGCCTATGGTAGTGACATATAGAATAGGGGATAGTTGGGCAGAGCATGCATGAGGGGCTGAATGCCTAATACTGGTTTTGTTGTTCCCTTTGATTCGCCAAAAACATTTCTCCCTCCACCAACTTAATGCATGTATCTGGGTTGGTGCCAAATGTTCCCGCACTCACTCAGCCTGTCTATATACCTTTGCAGATTCTTTGTGTCCTCCTCACAACTTGCTTCCCCACCCATCTTTGTATCGTCAGCAAACTTAGCTACATTATACTCGATCTCTTCGTCCAAGTCCTTAATATAGATTGTAAATAGTTGAGGCCCCAGCACCGATCCCTGCGGCACCCCACTAGCTAACGTTTGCCAACCAGAAAATGACCTATTTATCCCGACTCTCTATTCATGCTAATATATTACCCCCAACCCCGTGAACTTTTATCCTGTGCATTAACCTTTAATATGGCACCTTATCGAATGCCTTCTGGTAATCCAAATACACCACATCCACTGGTTCCCTTTATCCACCCTGCTCATTACATCCTCAAAGAACTCCAGAAATTTTGTCAAACATGATTTCCTTTTCATAAAACCATGCTGACTCTGTTTGACTGTATTGTGCTTCTCCAAATGTCCTGCTACTGCTTCCTTAATGACGCCAGCATTTTCCCAACGACAGATGTTAGGCTAACTGGTCTATAGTTTCCTGCTTTCTGTTTCCCTTCTTTCTTGAATAGGGGTGTTACATTTGCGGTTTTCCAATCCATTGGGACCTTCCCAGAATCCAGGGAATGTTGGTATATTCCAACCAATACATCCACCATCTCTGCATCTACTTCTTTTATGACCCTAGGATGCAAGCCATCAGGTCCACCTTTAGTCCCAATATTTTACCGAGTACTTTTTCTTTAGTGATAATGATTGTTTTAACTTCTCCCATCCCTATAGTCCCTTGGTTATCCATTATTGGGATGTTTTTAGTGTCTTCAACAGTGAAGACCGATACAAAATATTTGTTCAAAGTCTCAGCCATTTCCCTGTTCCCCTTTGTTAATTCCCCAGTCTCATCCTCTAAGGGACCAACATTTACTTTAGCTACTCTTTTCCTTTTTATGTACCTGTAGAAGCTCTTACTGTCTGTTTTTATATTTCTGCTAGTTTACTCTCATAATCATCTTCTCTCTCTCTTATTTTTTAGTCGTACTTTGCTGGTTTCCAAAAATGTCCCCATCCTCTGGTCTAACACTAATCTTGGCCACATTATATGCCATTGTTTTCAATTTGATACCATCCTCTACTTTCTTAGTTAGCCATGGATGGTTCTCCCTTCTCTTAAAGTCTTTCCTTCTCACTGATTAAATTTTGTTACATTATGAAATATCTCCTTAAATGTCTGCCACTGCTTATCAACCGTATTACACTTTAATCCCCTTTAGCCAACTTTGCCATCATACCTTTATAATCGCCTTTATTTAAATCAGGACACTGGTTTGAGACCCAACTTTCTCACCCTCCAACTGAATTGAAATTCAACCATGCTATGATCACTCTTTCCTAGAGGATCCTTTACTCGGAGATTATTAATTAATCCTGTCTCATTACACAGTACCAGATCGAAGATATCCTGCTCCCTGGTTGGTTCCACAATGTACTGTTCAAGGAAAGCATCCCGGATACACTCTGTGCACTCTT
The DNA here is from genome assembly GCF_044704955.1 of Pristiophorus japonicus. Classification (NCBI taxonomy): domain Eukaryota; kingdom Metazoa; phylum Chordata; class Chondrichthyes; family Pristiophoridae; genus Pristiophorus; species Pristiophorus japonicus. The sequence continues at coordinate 3,129,127 of NC_091985.1, read as the reverse complement.
CCTCAAGGCTACCCTGGCCAATTTGATTTGTCCAATGAATATGAAGATTAAAATCGCTCATGATTATTGCCATACCTTTCTTACAAGCCTCCATTATTTCTTGATTTATACTCTGTCCAACAGTGTAGCTACTGTTAGGGGGCCTATAGACTACACCTACCAGTGACTTCTTCCCCATATTATTTCTTATCTCCTGATTCTACATCTTGATCTTCTGAGCCAATAGCATTTCTCACTACTGCACTGATCTCACCCTTTATTAACAGAGCTACCCCACCTCTTTTTCCTTTCTATCTATCCTTCTGAATTGTCAAACACCCCTGAATAATCAGTTCCAGTCTTGGTCACCTTGCAACCACGTCTCTGCAATGGCCATCAGATCATACCCATTTATATCAGTTTGTGCCGTCAACTCATCCATCTTGTTACAAATGTTGTGTGCATTCAGATAAAGAGCTTTTAATTTGATCTATTTTGGCATTTCCCCTGCTTTGACCCTACTTGCTGACAAACTCTTATTTTAAACATTCTGTCCCTTCCCGTCACACTCTGGTTATCATTTCCCCCAGTGTTATCCTGCTCTACTGCCTTTCTCCTTGACTTATTAAATTCCCGCTCACCTGAACCCGCTCCCCCCACTATTTAGTTTGAAGCCCTCTCTACAGCCCTAGTTATTCAATTCACTAAGACACTAGTCCAAGCACGGTTTGAGTGAAGCAGGGCCCAATGGAATAGTTCCCTCTTACCTCAATACTGGTGCCAGTACTAGGAATCGAAACCCATTTCTTCCACACCAGTCTTCGAGCCATCCGTTCATTTCTCTGATCTTATTTACTCTCACTCTACCATTACCATCAACCTAGGGGACCAATCCTGAGTGAGTGAGGGATATGCCGGGCCATGAGGTTACAGATTGTGGTGGAATACAATACTGCTGCTGCTGATGACCCACAGCACCTCATGGATGCTCAATTTTGAGCTGTTGGATCTGTTCTGAATCTATCCCATTTAGCACGGTGGTAGTGCCACACAACACGATGGTGGGTGTCCTCAGTGTGAAGACGGGACTTTGTCTCCACAATGACTGCGGTGATCACTGCTACCAATGCTGTCAGGGACAGATGCATCTCCGACAGGGAGATTGGTGAGGACGAGATCTCGTGTTGGTTCTCTCACCACCTGCCACAGGCCCAGTCTGGCAGCTATGTCCTTCAGGGCTCGGTCAGCTCAGTCAGTAGTAGTGCTACAGAGCCACTCTTGTTGATGTACATTTAAGTCCCCCTCCCAGAGTACATTATGTGCCTTTGCTACTCTGTGCTTCTTCTCAGTGGTGTTCAACCTGGAGGAGTATTGAATCATCAGCTGAGGGAGGGCGGTAGGTGGTAATTCACAGGTTTCCTTGCCCATGCTTGACCCGAGACTTCATGGAATTACACTCCCTCTCGACTGTATAACACTGTGCCACCACAATAAACGCTTGTAAGATAGCACAGCCACCGCGCGCTTTCTCCACCAAAATCACGTATGTACAACTAAAATAATGATTTAGTGTAATTTGGCTCAAGGGGAAGTCCGAGCCAGGGTTATGTCGCTGTTAATTAAGCTAAGTTACGTTAGTCAAAGCTGAGCTGGAGTTAGGGATTGGGAAAGATTGAAAAGTACCTCTTGTATTGCAAACTCGCCTCTGGTGTAGCGGATTGTCTCTATGACGATGTGAATGATTGAGGAGACGGCAGCAGCAAGCATACACCAGTACAGCGGCAGGGGCAGCATGGTGTAGGTACCGAACACAATCAGCAGAATGTACCAGGTCTCGTTGATCTCGTATCCGAAGCCCACGCCCAGGAAGATATGTAGCGTCTGGGAGATCCAGGTGGCGAGCCCGATGTACTGTAGGTAGTTGTGAGAAATGGCATCCTTGCCGGCTTGGACCAGGAAACAGAGCGTGGCAGCGAACAGGATGAACAAGCCCGTCACGGCGCTCTTTATGGCTTCGATCCGCTGGGGCGTGAGGTAGAGGAATATCATAATGACGGTAAACTCGGTGATGCTGTCTATAGCGTTCATCATTATGAGGGACATCCGTCTCTGGCGGGCAAAGTAGCGCTGGTACAGCTTCTCCAGCACAGGGGACTTGAAGGCATGCTTCAGGGTGGGTATCATCAGCCCCCGCCAGCCATAGCCCGAGGTCATGAACAGGTCCAAGGGGGTCTGCAGGAACGCTGGTATTGACGCCTTCTGCGCCATGATCTGCTGGTTGAAGTCCTGCACGTACTCATCCTTGATGGTGAACTTGCGCTTGGGCAGCGCGGCGGCCGTGTCGGATAGCCGCCCCCTGTGCTTGCTGATCGCCTCGACAAAGTTCTGCCACTGGGATTGCTGGCGGAGGACCGAGTCGGTGAGCATGCCGCTGGAGCCGAGCTGGCTGCTGACACTGTCCCTGGACAGGGGGCGAACCGGCACCTTCAACTCGGCCGACTCCACCAAGGACTGCATGCTTCGGGCTTCGGTGCACCGGTCCCGGTGCCTGCCCGCAAACCAGCGCTGTGTCAGTCTTCAGCAAACCCAGGGCAGCCTCAATCCTCAGACCCACCCGCCTGCTCCCGAGCTCCCGTCCACATCCACACACTGTGCCAGAGCCCAGCCAGTGTGTTACACTGTGCGGGGGGGCTGCCCAGGGTTTGTGGAGCTGGTGCTGGCCGGAGTGCTCGGCCCTTGCCCAGCCTCTGTGCCCCCGGGTCCCCCCCACTGTCCAGTCACAATGCTGCACCTCACATACGTCCCATTGTTGGCGTCGGCTGCCCAGTGCCCGTGACATGGGAACTGCCACATCGCCAAGTCCCATGGGGCGGCCAGCTCTTGACCTCATTGTTTTAGAATACCCAGTGCCAGTGGGTGGCGAGCCATGTGGCCCCAGGGAAGGAAGGTCCCAGGCCATGGCCAACTCTGAATAGGAGCCTTTACTCCCAGTGCTGAAAGCCTCAATCCCCTGGGTCACATCCCGCGTGGACAACTGCTCACAACTCACATGGATCGATGCTGCCTGACCCGCTGAGATTGCCAACATTCTCTATTTTTATTTCAGATTCCAGCATCGGCAATATTTGGCGATTATTTTTGCTGCTTCCTGGGCTGTGGGTCACTGGCGAGGCCAGTATTTATTGGCCTTGAGAAGGTGATAGTGAGCAGCTTTCTTCAACTGCTACAGTACAATCAGATAACGCCATTCGGCCCATCCAGCCCCTGCTAGCTCTCAGCCAGTCCCACTCCACCGTCCTTTCTCCAAACTCCTGTAATGTTTTGTTCTTTCAAATACTTAGCCAACTCCCTTTTGAAAGGTAAGAGTGAGTCTGCCTCTACCATCCTTTCAGGCAGTGCATTCCACATCTTAACCACTCGGTGCAGAAAATCGTTTTTTTTCCTATATTATTTAAAAAAGGAGAAAGGGGATAGACTGAATAAATACAGGCCAGCCAGCCTGACCTCAGTGGTGGGATAATTATTGGAAAAAATTCCAAGGGACGGGATAAATCTTCATTTAGAAAGATACAGATTTATCAAGGACAGTCAGCATGGATTTGTTAAGGGAAGGTCGTGTCTGACTAACTTGATTGAATTTTTTGAGGTGGTAACAAGGAGGGCCAATGAGGGTAGTGTGTATGATGCAGTGTATATGGATTTTAGCAAGGGTTTTGATAAGGTCCCACATGGCAGACTGGTAAGTGGCAAGTTAGATTCAAATTGGCTCAGAGGCAGGTGCATTATCATCATCATGATAGGCAGTCCCTCGGAATCGAGGAAGACTTGCTTCCACTCCTGAAGCGAGTCCTTTGATGGCTGAACAATCCAATATGAGAGCAGCAGACTCTGTCACAGGTGGGACTGACATTCGCCGAGAGAAGGGTTGGGTGGGACTGGTTTGCCGCGCGCTCCTTCCGCTGCCTTTGCTTGACCTCTTCATGCTCTCGACGTGCACTTTCCCGGATGCACTTTCTCCACCTAGGGTGGTCTTCGGCCAGGGACTCCCAGCTGTCAGTGGTGATGCCACACTTTACCAAGGAGACTTTAAGGAGGTCTTTGTAACGTTTCCGCTGCCCATCTTTGGCTCGTTTGCCATGAAGGAGCTCCACATAGAGCATTTGCTTAGGGAGTCTCGTGTCTGGCATGCGAACTATGTGGCCTGCCCAGCGAAGCTGATCGAGTGTGGTCAGTGCTTCAATGCTGGGGATATTAGCCTGGACAAAGACACTAATGTTGGTGTGCCTGTCCTCCCAGGGGATTTGCAGGATCTTGCGGAGACATTGTTGGTGATATATCTCCAGCGACTTGAGGTGGCTTCTGTACATCGTCCATGCCACTGACCCATACAGGAGGGCGGGTATTACTACAGCCCTGTAGACCATGAGCTGGGTGGTAGATTTGAGGGCCTGGTCTTCGAACACTCTCTTCCTCAGGCGGCCGAAGGCTGCACTGGAGGCGGTGTTGAATCTCCGCATCAATGTCTGCCTTTGTTGATAAAAGGATCACGAGATATGGGAAGTGGTCCATGTCCACGCCATTGATCTTGATGACTGGGGGGCAGTGCTGAGCGGCGAGGTCAGGCTGGTGGAGGACCTTTGTCTTACGGTTGTTAAGCGTAAGGCCTATGCTTTCACATGCCTCGGTGAATACAGCGATTATATCCTGGAGTTCACCGTCAGAATGTACGCAGACGCAGGTGTCGTCCGCGTACTGTAGCTCAACGACAGAGGTTGAAGTGATCTTGGACCTGGCCTGGAAGCAGCGTAGGTTAAACAGCTTCCCACTGGTTCTGTAGGTTAGTTCCACTCCAGCGGGGAGCTTGTCGGCTGTGAGGTGGAGCATGGCAGCGAGGAAGATTGAGAAGAGGATTGGAGCGATGACGCAGCCCTGTTTGACCCCGGTCCGGATGTAGATTAGGTCTGTAATGGAACCGTTGGTAAGGATCATGGTCTGCATGTCGTTGTGGAGCAGGCGAATGATGTTGACAAACTTTTGAGAGCACCGAAATGGAGGAGGACGCTCCATAGACCCTCATGCTTGACAGTGCCAAAGGCCTTTGTAAGATCGAAAAAGGCCATGTGTAAGGGCTGGTGCTGCTCCCTGCATTTTTCCTGCAGCTGTCGCGCTAAAAGTATCATGTCCGTTGTGCCCCGGAGGGGACGAAATCCAGACTTTGACTCCAGGAGGAGCTCCTTGGCCACAGGGAGAAGACGGTTGAGGAGAACTCTAGCGACAACTTTCCCAATGGCTGGTAGCAGGGAGATTCCCCTGTAGTTGCTGCAGTCGGACTTTTCTCCTTTTTTAAAGATGGTCACGATCACTGCATCTCTGAGATCTCCCGGCATGCTCTCCTCCCTCCAGATGAGAGAGATGAGGTCATGTATCCGCGCCAACAGCACCTCTTCGTCATACTTTAGTGCCTCAGCAGGGATTCTATCCGCACCCGTAGCCTTGTTATTTTTCTCACCAGTTGTCAGTCTGCCTGCACCATCCTTTCAGGCAGTGCATTCCATATCTTAACCATTCGGTGAAAAAATTTTCTTTTTCTTATGTTGTTTAAGAAGGAAGAAAGGGATAGACTGAATAATTACAGGCCAGCCAGCCTGACCTCAGTGGTGGGAAAATTATTGGAAAAAATTCAAAGGGACAGGATAAATCTTCATTTAGAAAGGCACAGATTCATCAAAGACAGTCATCATGGATTTTTAAGGGAAGGTCGTGTCTGACTAATGATTGAATTCTTTGAGGTGGTAACAAGGAGGGTCGTTGAGGGCAGTGCGTTTGATGCAGTGTATATGGATTTTAACAAGGCTTTTGATAAGATCCCACATGGCAGACTGGTAAGTGGCAAGTTGGATTCAAAATTGGCTCAGAGGCAGGTGCAAAGGGTAATGGTCAATGAGTGTTTTTGTGACTGGAAGGCTGTTTCGAGTGGGGATCTGCAGGGCCGAGCATGCGAAATAAAGTAAATGAGTTGACGGCTCAAATCATTACAAATGGGTATGATTTGGTGGCCATTACAGAAATGTGGTTGCAGGGTGACCAAGATTGGGAATTAAACATACAGGGGTATCTGTCAATTCGGAAGGATAGACAAGAAGGGAAAGGAGGTGGGGTAGCTCTGTTAATAAAGGATGATATCAGGGCAGTTGTGAGAGATGATATTGGCTCCAATGAACAAAATGTTGAATCATTGTGGGTGGAGATTAGAGATAGTAAGGGGAAAAAGTCACTGGTGGGCGTAGTTTATAGGCCCCCAAATAATAACTTCACGGTGGGGCGGACAATAATCAAGGGAATAATGGAGGCATGTGAAAAAGGAACGGCAGTAATCATGGGGGATTTTAACCTACATATCGATTGGTCAAATCAAATCGCATGGGGTAGCCTGGAGGAGGAATTCATAGAATGCATACGGGATTGTTTCTTAGAACAGTATGTTACAGAACCTACAAGGGAGCAAGCTATCTTATATCTGGTCCTGTGTAATGAGTCAGGAATAATAAACGATCTCCTAGTAAAAGATCCTCTCGGAATGAGTGATCACAGTATGGTTGAATTTATAATACAGATTGAGGGTGAGGAAGTAGTGTCTCAAACGAGTGTACGATGCTTAAACAAAGGGGACTACAGTGGGATGAGGGCAGAGTTGGCTAAAGTAGACTGGGAACACAGACTAAACGTTGGCACAATTGAGAAACAGTGGAGGACTTTTAAGGAGCTCTTTCATAGTGCGCAACAAAAATATATTCCAGTGAAAAAGAAGGGCGGTAAGAGAAGGGATAACCAGCCGTGGATAACCAAGGAAATAAAGGAGAGTATCAAATTAAAAATCAATGCATATAAGGTGGCCAAGGTTAGTGGGAAACTAGAAGATTGGGAACATTTTAAACAACAGCAAAGAATGACTAAGAAAGCAATAAAGAAAGGAAAGATAGATTACGAAAGTAAACTTGCGCAAAACATAAAAACAGATAGTAAAAGCTTTTACCGATATATAAAACGGAAGAGAGTGACTAAAGTAAATGTTGGTCTCTTAGACGATGAGAAGGGGGATTTAATAATGGGAAATGTGGAAATGGCTGAGACCTTAAACAATTATTTTGCTTCGATCTTCACAGTGGAAGACACAAAAACCATGTCAAAAATTGCTGGTCACGGGAATGTGGGAAGGGAGGATCTTGAGACAATCACTATCACTAGGGGGGTAGTGCTGGACAGGCTAATGGGACTCAAGGTAGACAAGTCCCCTGGTCCTGATGAAATGCATCCCAGGGTATTAAAAGAGATGGCGAAGTTATAGCAAATGCATTCATTATAATCTACCAAAATTCTCTGGACTCTGGGGAGGTACCAGCGGATTGGAAAGCAGCTAATGTAACGCCTCTGTTTAAAAAAGGGGACAGACAAAAGGCAGGTAACTATAGGCCGGTTAGTTTAACATCTGTAGTGGGGAAAATGCTTGAAGCTATCATTAAGGAAGAAATAGCGGGACATCTAGATAGGAATAGTGCAATCAAGCAGACGCAACATGGATTCATGAAGGGGAAATCATGTTTAACTAATTTACTGGAATTCTTTGAGGATATAGCGAGCATGGTGGATAGAGGTGTACCGATGGATGTGGTGTATTTAGATTTTCAAAAGTCATTCGATAAGGTGTCACACAAAAGGTTACTGCAGAAGATAAAGGTACGCGGAGTCAGAGGAAATGTATTAGCATGGATAGAGAATTGGCTGGCGAACAGAAAGCAGAGAGTTGGGAATAAATGGGTCCTTTTCAGGTTGGAAATCAGTGGTTAGTGGTGTGCCACAGGGATCGGTGCTGGGACCACAACTGTTTACAATATACATAGATGACCTGGAAGAGGGGACAGAGTGTAGTACAACAACATTTGCAGATGACACAAAGATTAGTGGGAAAGCGGGTTGTGTAGAGGACACAGAGAGGCTGCAAAGAGATTTAGATAGGTTAAGCGAATGGGCTCAGGTTTGGCAGATGGAATACAATGTCGAAAAATGTGAGGTGATCCACCTTGTAAAAAAAGCAGTAAAAGGGAATATTATTTGAATGGGGAGAAATTACAACATGCTGCGGTGCAGAGGGACCTGGGGGTCCTTGTGCATGAATCCCAAAAAGTTAGTTTGCAGGTGCAGCAGGTAATCAGGAAGGCAAATGGAATGTTGGCCTTCATTGCGAGAGGGATGGAGTACAAAAGCAGGGAGGTCCTGCTGCAACTATACATGGTATTAGTGAGGCCGCACCTGGAGTACTGCGTGCAGTTTTGGTCACCTTACTTAAGGAAGGATATACTAGCTTTGGAGGGGGTACAGAGACGATTCACTAGGCTGATTCGGGAGATGAGGGGGTTACCTTATGATGATAGATTGAGTAGACTGGGTCTTCACTCGTTGGAGTTCAGAAGGATGAGGGGTGATCTTATAGAAACATTTAAAATAATGAAAGGGATAGACAAGATAGAGGCAAAGAGGTTGTTTCCACTGGTCGGGGAGACTAGAACTAGGGGGCGCAGCCTCAAAATACGGGGGAGACAATTTAAAACCGAGTTGAGAAGGAATTTCTTCTCCCAGAGGGTTGTGAATCTGTGGAATTCTCTGCCCAAGGAAGCAGTTGAGGCTAGTTCATTGAATGTATTCAAGTCACAGATAGATAGATTTTTAACCAATAAGGGAATTAAGGGTTACGGGGAGCGGGCGGGTAAGTGGAGCTGAGTCCACGGCCAGATCAGCCATGATCTTATTGAATGGCGGAGCAGGCTCGAGGGTCTAGATGGCCTACTCCTGTTCCTAATTCTTATGTTCTTATGTTCTTATGTAGTACTGGGTCCCTTGCTTTTTTGCTAAATGATTTAGACCTAAATGTAGGGGGTATGATTAAGAAGTTTGCAGATGATACTAAAATCGGGTGATAATGAAGGAGAAAGCTGTGGACTGCAGAAAGATATCAATGGACTGCTCATGTGGCCAGATCAGTGGCAAATGGAATTCAATCTGGAGAAATGTGAGGTAATGCATTTGGAGAGGGCTAACAAGGCAAGGACAATCATCATCATCCCCCAGAGTCGAGGATGACTTGCTCCCACACTAAAATGAGTTCTGAGGTGACAAGAACTCGGGATCAATCAATGCAAGATCACAGGTGGGGCAGACGGTGTTTGGAGGGATGGGGTGTTTGGGTTGTTCTGCACTCCTTCCGCTTTTTGTGCTTGGTTCCGTGTGCTCCCGGTGAAGAGACTCAAAGTATTCAGCGCCTTCTCAGATGCTCCTCCTCCACCTTGAGCAGTCTTGGGCCAGGGATGCCCAAGAGTCGGTGTGGATGTTGCATTTTTCAAGGAAGCTTTGAGGATGTCCCTGAAGCATTTTCTCTGCCCTCCTGAAGCTTGTCTGCCATGACGGAGCTTGGAGTAGAGTGCTTGTTTCGGGAGTCTAGCATTGGGTTTGCTGACAATGTGGCCCGCCCAGCAGAGCTGATCGAGCGTGGTCAACGCCTCGATGCTGGGGATGTTGGCCTGAGAGAGAACGCTGACGCTGGTGTGACTATCCTGCCAATGAATTTGAAGGATTTTGCGGAGGCAGAGTTGGTGGTATTTCTCCAATGCTTTGAGATGCCTATTGTAAATAGTCCATGTCTCTTTAGGTGGCCAAAGGCTGCACTGGCATACTGAAAGTGGTGTTCGACTTAGTCATCGATGTCTGCCCTTGATGATGGTGGGCTTCTAAGGTATGGGAAGTTGTCCACATTGTCCAAGGTCTCATCGTGGATCTTGATAACCCGGGAGGAGTAGAGTGTGGTGGGAGCAGGTTGGTAGAGGACCTTTGTCTTACTGATGATTAATGAGAGACCCAGACTCTCTTACACTTCAGCGAAGGTGTCAACGATGGTTTGGACAATCCGGAGAAGTATCAGGTAATGCATTTGGAGAGGGCTAACAAGGCAAGGGAATCTTACTTCTTAGGCGGTCCCTTGTATCGAGGATTACTTGCTTCCACACCAAAAAAGGAGTTCACAGGTGTTTCAATGAATGACTTGACATTCCAGGTCCCGAACTACATGTTGAAGGGTGGAAGATGCCTGTGCATGGATTTTTTTAACGTGTGGTGGCCGTTGCACACCAGCCACCAAACAGGTTTGACAGAGCTAGGTCTTGTTCCAGTGGCAAGGATTAACCAAGACAACTGGAGACCAGCTCTGCTGCACAGACCTATTGTGCACACATATCGCAGTTTGGGCTGGCCCGTGCTGCCCCTGGGTCCTCGCCTCTTCTGGGCCCCGATCAGGTCACTGTGATCTCGCTGCTCCTTTACCCCGACCTCGCCTCTCCTGCTGTACCTGCCAATGCTCCAATCAGTGACCTCGTTTTTGGTGACATCCAATCCAGTCGCACTTCTCCAAGTTGTCGCCCTCCTGCCCCAGCTCGCGCCGGCTCCCTGAAGCGGCACGCCTCCATGCTGCTCCTGGGCCGCCACACCTCCGCTCCTTTTATGGCCCCGACCAACGGCTGGTGGTTTCACAACCACCAGGAATACACAACAAACAGTAGGATACTGAGAAGTGTAGAGAAACATAGGGAGATCCACACATCCACGAAGGTAGCAGAACAGGCAGATAAGGTGCTTAAGAAGGTATACGGGATACTTGCCTTTATTAGCTGAGGCACAGAACATTAGAGCTTGAACTGCACAAAACACGAGTTAGGCCACAGCTAGAGTACTGCGTGCAGTTCTGGTCACCACATTACAGGAAAGATGTGATTGCACTCGAGAGGGTACAGAGGAGATTTACAAGGATGCTGCCTGGACTGGAGAATTTTAGCTATGAGGAAAGATTTGGATAGGCTGGGTTGTTTTCTTTGGAACAGAGGAAGGAACTATTTCCCTTAGCATAGATTTAAAGTAATTGGAAAGGAGGTTTAGAGGGGACTTGAGGGGAAATCTTTTCACCCAGAGGGTGGTGGGGGTCTAGAACTCACTGCTTGAAAAGGTGGTTGAGGCAGAAACCTTCACCATATTTAAAAAGTGCTTGGATATGCACCTGAAGTGCTGTAACCTACGGACCTAGAGCTGGATAGTGGGATTAGGCTGGATAGCTCTTAGTCGGCTGGCATGGACACGATGGGCCGAATGGCCTCCTTCTGTGCTCTAAATCTCTATACCACCTTTGGTTTTTTTTGCCAATCACCTTAAATCTGTGTCCTCTGGTTCTTGCCCCTTTTGCCTACGGGAACAGTTTCTCTCTCTCTACTCTGTCCAGAACCCTCATGATTTTGAACACCTCGATCAAATCTCCTCCCAATCTTCTCTGCTCCAAGTTTCTCCAGTCTATCAATGTAACTGAAGTCCCTCATTCCTGGAATCATTCTCGTAAATCTTTTCTGCACCTTCTCTAAGGCCTTCACATTCTTGCTAAAAGGCGGTGCTCAGAATTGGACACAATACTCCAGTTGAGGCCGAACCAGTGTTCATCATCATTTCTACATTTGTGGTGAAGGTGCTCTCACACTGCTACAAGCCGCCAACTAATCTGTACAAGATGGTGCTGGTGATCTTGCATGAGTCCATATTGCCATACATGAGCAAGCCAATCTTGATAGATTTCCTTACGGCTGCCTATGAGATAAATATGTGAACAATGAAGTAAAGCGTACACGATGCAGTGCCTCTGGTCTTTCCCATAAGAAAACTTCACATTCCATACTATCAGGATGCATGGTTTGATTTGGAGGTTGTCCAAGACTGCTGCCCATGTCTTAACCCATTCCAAGTCCCGCTCACCCATCATCCTCTGTGCTCGCTGATCTACATCGGCTCATAGTCTGGCACAGCCTCGGTTTTTTAAATTCTCATTCTCGTCTTCAAATCCCTCCATGGCCTCACCCCTCCCTATCTCTGTAATCTCCTCCAGCCTCACACCCCTCCAAAATATCTGCTGATGGTTGATTTTAATCACTCCACCATTGGCGGCTGTGCTTTCAGCTGTCTAGGCTCCTAAGCTCTGGAATTCTTTCCCTAAACCTCTCCGCCTCTCACTCCTATAATGTAAATTATAGCAATCCCCCTATCCACGGCAGAATGGGCATGGTGTGTGTTAGAGACGGAGGAATCACTAATACTAGAAATTAATGGTAACAGAAAATGTTAGAAAAGCTCAGTGGGTGGGTCTGAAGGAGAAAGACAGGGTAACCTTTTCATGGGCTTGACTTTTCATGGGAACGAGTGAAGGATCGGCATAAAGCAATAGCTTGCGTTCCTCATTCAGACTGTTCATAAAGAAAGAATGACCTCGCATTCTGTGGTGCCTTTCATGACCTCGGGATGTCCCGGGGCGCTTTGCAGCCAACGAGGTAATTTTTGGAGTGTAGTTACTGTTGCAATGTAGGAAATGTGGGCCACCCCGACTTGCGAGACGATACCACCGCAGGTTGGGAGTATAAGGCTGGAGCGCCGGGCCCCTGTAACATCATGGGCCACTCCGACCTGCTAGAGGATACCACCGCAGGTTGGGAGTATAACAGCTGGAGCATGCCACTACAGCTTCCAGAGTGAGTCGTCTCAAGTGTGCACCGACTTTGAGGTGGGCGACTGGGTGACGTCATCAAGGCCCAGGTCGCCGGGTGGAGTGGGGGCTGGAACATTGGCGGGGAGCGGGAAGGTCGTAGCTGAGGTGCGGCGAATGAGAGTACGGGGCTCAGAAGAGGCGAGGGCCCAGGGGCAGCACGGGCCAGCCCGCACTGCGATGTGTGCGCGCACTAGGTCCGTGCAGCAGAGCAGGTCTCCAGTCGTACTGGTTAACTCTTGCCACTGGATAAAGGTGTAGCTCTGTCAAACCCATGTGGTGGCTGATGTGCAACGGTCACCACGTTAAAAAATCCACGCAAAGGCATCTTCCACTCCTGGAGTTCAGGACTGGAATATTGGGTCCTTCATTGAAACATCTATGAACTCATCCCTTTTAGTGTGGAAGCAAGTCATCCCAGAGTACTTAAGGAGGTGGCCTTGGAAATAGTGGATGCGTTGACAGTCATTTTCCAACATTCCATTGACTCTGGATCAGTTCCTATGGAGTGGAGGGTAGCCAATGTAACCCCACTTTTTAAAAAAGGAGGGAGAGAGAAAACAGGGAATTATAGACCGGTCAGCCTGACATCGGTAGTGGGTAAAATGATGGAATCAATTATTAAGGATGTCATAGCAGTGCATTTGGAAAGAGGTGACATGATAGGTCCAAGTCAGCATGGATTTGTGAAAGGGAAATCATGCTTGACAAATCTTCTGGAATTTTTTGAGGATGTTTCCAGTAGAGTGGATAAGGGAGAACCAGTTGATGTGGTATATTTGGACTTTCAGAAGGCGTTCGACAAGGTCCCACACAAGAGATTGATGTGCAAAGTTAGAGCACATGGGATTGGGGGTAGTGTACTGACATGGATTGAGAACTGGTTGTCAGACAGGAAGCAAAGAGTAGGAGTAAATGGGTACTTTTCAGAATGGCAGGCAGTGACTAGTGGGGTACCGCAAGGTTCTGTGCTGGGGCCCCAGCTGTTTACACTGTACATTAATGATTTAGATGAGGGGATTAAATGTAGTATCTCCAAATTTGCGGATGACACTAAGTTGGGTGGCAGTGTGAGCTGCGAGGAGGATGCTGTGAGGCTGCAGAGCGACTTGGATAGGTTAGGTGAGTGGGCAAATGCATGGCAGATGAAGTATAATGTGGATAAATGTGAGGTTATCCACTTTGGTGGTAAAAACAGAGAGACAGACTATTATCTGAATGGTGACAGATTAGGAAAAGGGGAGGTGCAAAGAGACCTGGGTGTCATGGTACATCAGTCATTGAAGGTTGGCATGCAGGTGCAGCAGGCGGTTAAGAAAGCAAATGGCATGTTGGCCTTCATAGCAAGGGGATTTGAGTACAGGGGCAGGGAGGTGTTGCTACAGTTGTACAGGGCATTGGTGAGGCCACACCTGGAGTATTGTGTACAGTTTTGGTCTCCTAACCTGAGGAAGGACATTCTTGCTATTGAGGGAGTGCAGCGAAGGTTCACCAGACTGATTCCCGGGATGGCGGGACTGACCTATCAAGAAAGACTGGATCAACTGGGCTTGTATTCACTGGAGTTCAGAAGAATGAGAGGGGACCTCATAGAAACATATAAAATTCTGACGGGGTTAGACAGGTTAGATGCAGGAAGAATGTTCCCAATGTTGGGGAAGTCCAGAACCAGGGGTCACAGTCTAAGGATAAGGGGTAAGCCATTTAGGACCGAGATGCGGAGGAACTTCTTCACCCAGAGAGTGGTGAACCTGTGGAATTCTCTACCACAGAAAGTTGTTGAGGCCAATTCACTAAATATATTCAAAAAGGAGTTAGATGAGGTCCTTACTGCTAGGGGGATCAAGGGGTATGGCGAGAAAGCAGGAATGGGGTACTGAAGTTGAATGTTCAGCCATGAACTCATTGAATGGCGGTGCAGGCTAGAAGGGCCGAATGGCCTACTCCTGCACCTATTTTCTATGTTTCTATGTTTCTATCCTCGTTCGAGGGACCGCATATGATGATGATATGGAGGGAGTTGCAGGATTTAGACCCAGTGAGAATGAAGGAAAAGCAATGTATTTCCAAGTCAAGATGGTGTGTAACTTGGAGGGCAACTTGCAGGTGATAATGTTCCCATGCGCCTGATGCCCTTGTCCTTCTAGGCAGTAGAGGTCGTGGTTTGGGAGATAAGAAAATAAGAAATAGGAGCAGGAGTCGGCCATACGGCCCCTCGAGCCTGCTCCGCCATTTAATAAGATCATGACTGATCCGATCATGGACTCAGCTCCACTTCCCCACCCGCTCGCCATAACCCCTTGTCGTCTATTTCTGTCTTAAATTTATTCAATGTCCCAGCTTCCACAGCTCTCTGAGGCAGCGAATTCCACAGATTTACAACCCTCAGAGAAGAAATTTCTCATCTCATCTCAGTTTTAAATGGGCGGCCCCTTATTCTAAGATCGTGCCCTCTAGTTCTAGTCTCCCTAATCAGTGGAAACATCCACTCTGCATCCACCTTGTCAAGCCCCCTCATAATCTTATACGTTTCGGTAAGATCACTTCTCATTAAGTAGAGGCCCAACCTACTCAACGTTTCCTCATAGGTCAATCCCCTCATCCCCGGAATCAAACTAGTGAACCTTCTCTGAATTACCTCCAAAGCAAGTGTATCCTTTCGTAAATATGGAAACCAAAACGGCACGCAGTATTCCAGGTGTGTCCTCACCAATATCTTATATAGCTGTAGCAAGACTTCCCTGCTTTTATACTCCATCCCCTTTGCAATAAAGGCCAAGATACCATTGACCTTCCTGATCACTTGCTGTACCTGCCTACTAACCTTTTGTGTTTCATGTACAAGTACCCCCAGGTCCCGCTGTACTGTGGCACTTTGCAATCTTTCACTATTTAAATAACAACTTGCTCTTTTGAGCCAAAGTGCATGACCTTACTCTTTCCAACATTATACTCCATCTGCCGAAGAAGCCGTGGTGATTTGCTGCAATGCATCTTGTAGAAGGTACACACTGCAGTCATAGTACAGTATAGTGCAGGCAGTGAATGTTTAAGGTGGTGGATGGGGTGCCGATCAAGCGGGCTGCTTTGTCCTGGATGGTGCCGAGCTTCTTGTACTGTTGGAGCTACACTCATCCAGACAATTGGAGAGGATTCCTTCACATTCCTGACTTGTGCCTTGCAGATGGTGGAATGACTTTGAGAAGTCAAGAGGTGAGACAGTCACCACAGAATACCCACCCTCTGACTTGTTCTTATAGTGACAGTATTCATGTCGTTGGTCCAGTTAAGTTTCTAGTCAATGGTGATGCCCAGGCTGTTGACAATGGGAGATTTGGCAATGGTAATGCCGTTGAATGTTAAGGGGCAGTGGTTAGATTCTCATTTATTGGAGATAAATTGGAGATAAATTGGAGGCACTTTTGTGGCGTGAATGTTACTTGCCACTGATCAGCCCAAGCTATTGGGCATGGACTGCTTCATTATCTGGAGGAGTTGCAAATGGACCTCATGTTATTCTGATAATCAGTGGGCAGTACTGTATGGCAGGGGTAGGTTGGTAGAGGACCTTTGACTTACAGATGTTTAGTGTAAGGCCCATACTCTCAAATGGAAATGTTGGCCTTTATTGCAAGGGAGATGGAGTATAAAAGCAGGATATTGGCGAGGCCACACCTAGATTACTGCGTACAGTTTTGGTCTCCCTATTTAAGGAAGGATATTCTTGTATTGGATGCTCTCAGGGATAAATTGCAAGAGTTGCAAATAGGTGCTCAGAATTATGCTGAAGGTAGTGAACTTATCAGTATTAGGAGGATCTGTATAATTGCCTATGTATGCAACACTTGCTTATACGCATTAAACTATAGCTTAACCTTAGTAACACTTAAACAGCCGAAGTAAGCAGTTTTGTTTAGAAGTCTCTGAGGCAGAGATAGAGAAGCCAGTACAAACCACCCTAGGCGTCGGATAGACTGGGGTAGAGGGCAAAATGGAGCAACACAATGATGAGTGATGGACAATTGCATGTACCACTCAGAGCCAGTCTGATAAGAGTCGACAAATCAATGTAACTTCGCTGATGGCAATAGACCTATTGATGATTCTGGGAGGAGGATAGCTCCTCTCCAAAACCTGTATAAATTGTACTTGTATTTCAGAGGTTCCACTACTGAATCTTCCCGTGCATTGCTCGTAATAAAACAGGTAAACCTGAGGTTTCGTTTGTTTACTTCTGTGGTCATTATACAGTGGGAAGCTGGGCGAGGTATCGATTAACTCTTATCAGTTAGTCCACCTTGAGGGAGAGAAGCCTCCTTTGTATGCCTACAGATGCTGTTCAGAGAAGGTTCACTAGGTTGATTTCAGAGATGAGGGGGTTGACTTATGAAGATAGGTTGAGCAGGTTGGGCCTCTACTCACTGGAGTTCAGAAGAATGAGGGGTGATCTTATCGAAACATATAAGATAATAAGGGGGCTCGATAAGGTGGATGCAGATAGGATATTTCCACTCATGGGGGAAACTAAAACTAGGGGACAGTCTTAGAATAAGGGCCACCCATTTAAAATTGAGATGAGGAGGAATTTCTTCTCTGAGGGTTGTAAATCTGTGGAATTCTCTACCCCAGAGAGCTGTGGAGGCTGGGTCATTGAATATATTTGAGGCGGAGATAGACAGATTTTTGAGCGATAAGGGAATAAAGGGTTATGGGGAGCGGGCGGGGAAGTGGAGCCGAGTCCATGATCAGATCAGCCATGATCGTATTGAATGGTGGAACAGGCTCGAGGGGCCGAATGGCCAGCTCCTGCTCCCATTTCTTATGTTCTCTCATATGCTTCAGTGAAGGTGTTGCCGATAGTTTGGAGTTTGACATCAGAGTGTGCGCAAACTCTATAGCTTGTGTACTGTAATTGAATGGCAGAGGATGGGATGATCTTGGATCTGGACGGGAGGAGACGGAGTTGAACAATTTCCCATTTGGTTTGTAGATTAGCTCCACTCCAGCGGGGAGCATACTGAGAACGAGATGGAGCATTGCAGCAAGGAAGATCGAGAAGAATGTTGGTGCGATGACACAGTTTGCTTGACCCCTGTCCGGACGTGAATTGGGTCTGTGGTGGATCCGTTGGTCAGGATCACGGCTTGCATATCATCATAAATCAGGCAGAGGAAGGTGACAAACTTTTCAGGGCAGCCGAATCTGAGAAGAATGCTCCATAATCCCTCATGTTTGACAGAGCTGAAGGCCTTTGTAAGGTCAAAAAGGCCATTTCCCTGCATTTCTCTTGGATTTGTCGCATGGTGAAGATGTCTATTGTGCCCCTTAGTGGGCGAAATCCGCATCGTGACTCTGGAAGTAGCTCTTCAGCCACTGGGAGAAGGTGATTGAGGACGATTCTTGCGATGACTTTCCCTGTGGCAGACAGCAGGGAAACTGTAATTACCACAAACGGACTTGTTGCCTTTCTTGAAGATAGTCATGATTACGGTGTCTGAGGTCCCCTGGCATGCTCTCCTCCTTCCAGATGAGAGAGATGAGTTCATAGATTTGCACCAATTATGCTTCTCTGCCAGACTAGTGCTTCAGCGGGGATTCTATTTGTTCCTGAGGCCTTGTTGTTCTTCAGTTGTCGAATGGCTTTTTCAACCTCGTGCTGGGCTGGGGTTGTGCTGACATGATGGTGGGTAGCATGCTGCGGGATGGAGTCGAGGATATTCACGTCGAAGACAAAGTCTCAGTTAAGGAGATTTTCGAAGTGCTCCTTCCAGTGGGCTCTGACTGCCTCTCCGTCCTTGATGAGCACCTCTCCATTCTTGGCCCTCAGTGGGGTAGGACCTTGGGCCGTAGGTGGTTTTGACTGCGCTAAAGAATCCTCGCACGTCATGACTGTCGGCCAACTGCTGGATCTCCTGCGCTTTCTCCACCATCTGTTCTTTAGATCGCAAGTTTTATGTTGGACGTCACCCTTCAGAATTCTATAGAGCTGCTTTCTTGCTCTCGAGTTGTGTTGCTGTTTCCAGTTCAAGAATGCCTTGCATTTGCGGTTTATTAGGATCTGGATCTCTTGGTCGTTCTCGTCGAACCAATCTTGATGTTTCCTCAGAGTGACCGGGTGTCTCTTCACAGGTGATAATTATGGAGGCCTTGAGGACAAACCAGGCACCGTGGACACTCTGCGTCTCTGGGAGTCGTCAGGTTGGTTGTGAGGTGCTGGCTGAATAGGAGTTTCTTAGCAGGGTCTTTGAGTGCCCCAGCGTTGATGTTCCTGTGGCATTGTTCCTGTTGCCTCCGCTGTTTTGGGGCTACATTGATGGAAATGACAGAGCGGATTAGGCAGTGGTCAGTCCAGCAGTCGTCAGCTCCTATTATGTCGCACGTGATGCAGACGTCTTTGCGGTCCTTTGCTCAGACGATGATGTAGTCTAGTAGATGCTAGTGCTTGGAGCGAGGGTGTTGCCATGAGGCCTTGTACTTGTCTCTCTGAGAGAACAAGGTGTTGGGAGGAGGACAGTAGGAGTATGTGCATGTGTGTACACTAGGCATATATATAGTGAAGTCTAGTTTCCAATCGTCTTGGATGCCCTTGCCATTGGCCCAAGACCTTGCTCTGTCCTGCCCATGTGATAGCTGTGTGCAACAGCCACCCCACGATAAAATAATTCATGCATAGGCATCTCCCACCCTTTAAAATGAAGTTCTGGATCTGGAACGTTTCAACTCTTTAAAGAATTGCATTTCTACAGCACCTTTCACAACCTCAGGAAGTCCCAAAATGCTTTACAGCCAATTAAGTACTTTTGAAGTGCGTTGTAATGTAGGGAAACACAGCAGCCAGTTTGCACACAGCAAGGTCCCAGATGACCAGATAATCTGTTTTAGTGATGTTGGTTGAGAAATAAATATTGGCCAGGACACCAGGGAGAACTCCCATGCTCTTCTCCGAATAGTGCTGTGGGATATTTTACAACTACCTGTGAGGGCAGACGGGGCCTCGGTTTAACTTCTCTTCTGAAAGGCGGCATCTCCGACAGTGCGGCGCTCCCTCAGTACTGCCCCTCCCACGATGCGGCGCTTCCTCAGTACTGCCCCTCCAATAGTGTGGCACTCCCTCAGTACGGCACTGAAATATCAGCTTGGATTATGTTCTCGAGTCTCTGGAGTGGGACATGAACCCACAACCTTCTGACTCAGTGGATAACTTAAGTCATGGGTTCAGAGTCTTTACAGACTCTCTAATCTGGTAAGTGTTGACCTCTCTTTTACCAGTTAGAATCAATGAGCCTTGTCTACCTCGGCAAAGATCTTGGCCATGGAGGAAAATGCTGGGTACGATCCAAAGTTTGTTGCAAATACCCATAGTTTCCAGCTACTTCACATCTGCCTCACGGGATCCAAGATAGAAAGCCTTACAAAAATCAGTGGGGTTTCCCCGAGCCTTATAAAACTCTGAAATCTCATAGCCGCAACCAGTCCTCCACACTCGCGATCAAAATTCTGCCCCTTCCTTTCTGATATATGTACCGTGACAACCCAAAAAACTCTGCTATCTGTAAGCTTCGGTGGATGTTTACAGGCTTAGTCGGCTCCCCCTTCTTGCAAGTAGAAACCACAACTGTATCTGCAACACTCAGGGTTTCTACGCCTCAAGTCAATTGTACATAGCCTCAGAGGGCAAACTACAAGTCATGTCATAAGAAAAGAAATAGGAGCAGGAGTCGGCCATATGGCCCCTCGAGCCTGCTCCGCCATTTAATACGATCATAGCTGATCCGATCATGGACTCAGCTCCACTTCCCTGCCCGCTTCCCATAACTCATTATCGGTTAAGAAACCATCTATTTCTGTCTTAAATATATTCAATGTCCCAGCTTCCACAGCTCTCTGAGGCAGCGAATTCCACAGATTTACAACCCTCAGAGAAGAAATTCCTCCTCGTCTCAGTTTTAAATGGGCAGCCCCTTATTCTAAGATCATGCCCTCTAGTTCTAGTCTCCACTATCAGTGGGAACATCCTCTCTGCATCCACCTCGTCAAGCCGCCTTATAATCTTATACGTTTCAATAAGATCACCTCTCATTCTTCTGAATTCCAATGAGTAGAGGCCCAACCTACTAAACCTTTCCTCATCTCTGGAATCAACCTAGTGAACCTTCTTCTGAACTGCCTCCAAAGCAAGTATATCCTTTCGTAAATATGGAAACCAAAACTGCACGCAGTATTCTAGGTGTGGCCTCACCAACACTGTAACAAGAACTTCCCTGCTTTTATACTCCATCCCCTTACAATAAAGGCCAAGATTCCATTGACCTTCTTGATCACTTGCTGTACCTGCATACTATCCTTTTGTGTTTCATGCACAAGTACCCCCAGGTCCCGCTGTACTGCAGCACTTTGCAATTTTTCTCCATTTAAATAATAACTTGCTCTTTTACTTTTTCTGCCAAAGCACATAACCTCACACTTTCCAACATTATACTCCATCTGCCAAATTTTTGCCCACTCACTTAGCCTGTCTATGTCCTTTTGCAGATTTTGTGTGTCCTCCTCACACATTGCTTTTCCTCCCATCTTTGTATCGTCAGCAAACTTGACTACATTACACTCGGTCCCTTCTTCCAAGTCGTTAATATAGATTGTAAATAGTTGAGGTCCCAGCACTGATCCCTGCGGCATCCCACTAGTTACTGATTGCCAACCAGAGAATGAACCATTTATCCCGACTCTCTGGCTAACGAACAGAAAACAATCACTTATCCATGCTAATATATTACCCCCAACCCCGTGAACTTTTATCTTGTGCAGTAACCTTTTATGTGGCACCTTGTCGGCAGCTCCTGGTATTGTTCTCCAATAACATTACCATAGAGTTCACTTCCTCTCATTGAACTGTTCTTTAAGGTCTCCAATCTGTGCAGCACACACCATCAGCCTTTCCTACCACCATGCAGATGGGATGCTTGCAATGGCCTGTTGGGTCAGACACCAGCGCAGTGTGATGTACTCTGTGAACCCCAAGGATGCTCTTATGGGACTGTTGATGGCTACCATGCCCATCAGCCATTGGCAGTAGACTGGAGGAATCATTTTGACTATGGTTAACAACAGACTTTAACTAACAGAAAATAGTTCAGTAATTGTTCACTCTTATGGATAAGCACAACTGATCATGCATCAACTCCCCAAGGACCTTCCTGGCTACAAGACACATTGCATTATAACCCATCTTTGTAGCAGCTCTTGGTTGCTCTGAAAAGACTTCAGCTTCAAAGCCGCCTTCTTTCGCCTAACAGCTCTCCCCGTATATTGACCTAAACAGGACCTTGCTTAGTAGATGAGCGCCTTCGAGGATTGCTTGACTTCAGCCGATGAGGTACGAAGCCATTTATTAGTCGAGGTACTTGCCCTACTTGCTAGTGTGAGTTAACCATCCATTATTGTAGTAACAAGTAAAATGGTTGGTAGCTCGACCTAAGTGTGTAAATTAGTGAATATCTGATACACCTAGAAATTTACAGCACAGAAGGAGGCCATTTCGGCCCAAGGTGTCCGTGCAAGCCAACAAGAGGCTATCCAGCCTGATCCCACTTTCCAGTTCTTAGTCCGTAGCCCTGTTGGTTACGACTCTTCAAATGCACATCCAAGTACTTCTTAAATGTGGTGAGGGTTTCTGCCTCTACCATTCTTTCAGACAGAGTTCCAGACCCCTACAACCCTCTGGGTGAAGGCATGTTCCCTCTAAGCCTTCTATCAATTACTTTAAATTTATGCACCCTGGTTGTTGATCCCTCTGCTAAGGGAAATAGGTCCTTTCTATCCACTCTAATTAGGCCCTCAAAATGTTATACACCTCAATGAGGTCTCCCCTCAGCCTCTTCCATTCCAAGGAAAACAAATTCAGTCTATCCAATCTGTCCTCATAGCTAAGATTCTCCATTCCCGGCAACAACCTTGTAAATCTCCTCTGTGCCCTCTCCAGTGCAATCACATCTTTCCTGTAATGTGGTGACCAGAACTGCACGCAGTACTCCAGCTGTCGCCTAGTGATTTGTACAGTTCAAGCATAACCCCCCCCCCCCCCCTGCTCTTGTATTATATGCCTCGACTAATAAAAGCAAGCATTCCATAGGCCTTCTTAACCACTTTATCTACCTGGGCTGCGACCTTCAGGGATCGGTGGACATGCACTCCCAGGTCCCTTTGTTCCTCTACACTTCAGTGTCCCACCATTTTGTTGTGTCCCTAACACAGATGAGGCTGCACACAGGGAGGTTAAAGTAACAGTGACCTCAGTCTTTAATAAGACACTCGAGTGAGGAACAGGCCTTAGGGGCCGTCTTATATACAGTGCTCCCAAGGGATTCTGGGATCCCTTGGGACTTCAGGGGATGCGCTCCCTGGTGGCGGAACATGGGAGTGCATGCTTTACAGATACACAACAACACTCCCCCGCAAAGTCAAAGTGAAAACTATTTACAAGGTGAGGCGGTCGGGAGCCTTTCTTTCCCTGGTGGACTGTCTCGGTACATAGAAACATAGAAAATAGGTGCAGTAGGCCATTCGGCCCTTCTAGCCTGCACCACCATTCAATGAGTTCATGGCTGAACATGCAACTTCAGTACCCCATTCCTGCTTTCTCACCATACCCCTTGATCCCCCGAGTAGTAAGGACTTCATCTAACTCCTTTTTGAATATATTTAGTGAATTGGCCTCAACAACTTTTTGTGGTAGAGAATTCCACAGGTTCACCACTCTCTAGGTGAAGAAATTCCTCCTCATCTCGGTCCTAAATGGCTTACCCCTTATCCTTAGACTGTGTCCCCTGGTTCTGGATTTCCCCAACATTGGGAACATTCTTGCTGCATCTAACCTGTCTAACCCCGTCAGAATTTTAAACGTTTCTATGAGGTCCCCTCTCATTCTTCTGAACTCCAGTGAATACAACCCCAGTTGATCCAGTCTTTCTTGATAGGTCAGTCCCGACATCCCGGGAATCAGTCTGGTGAACCTTCGCTGCACTCCCTCAATAGCAAGAATGTCCTTCCTCAGGTTAGGAGACCAAAACTGCACACAATACTCCAGGTGTGGCCTCACCAAGGCCCTGTACAACTGTAGCAACACCTCCCTGCCCCTGTACTCAAATCCCCTCGCTATGAAGCCAACATGCCATTTGCTTTCTTAACCGCCTGCTGTACCTGCATGCCAACCTTCAATGACTGATGTACCATGACACCCAGGTCTCTTTGCACCTCTCCTTTTCCTAATCTGTCACCATTCAGATAATAGTCTGTCTCTCTGTTTTTACCACCAAAGTGGATAACCTCACATTTATCCACATTATACTTCATCTGCCATGCATTTTCCCACTCACCTAACCTAGCCAAGTCGCTCTGCAGCCTCATAGCATCCTCCTCGCAGCTCACACTGCCACCCAACTTAGTGTCATCCGCAAATTTGGAGATACTACATTTAATCCCCTCGTCTAAATCATTAATGTACAATGTAAACAGCTGGGGCCCCAGCACAGAACCTTGCGGTACCCCACTAGTCACTGCCTGCCATTCTGAAAAGTCCCCATTTACTCCTACTCTTTGCTTCCTGTCTGACAACCAGTTCTCAATCCATGTCAGCACACTACCCCCAATCCCATGTGCTTTAACTTTGCACATTAATCTCTTGTGTGGGACCTTGTCGAAAGCCTTCTGAAAGTCCAAATATACCACATCAACTGGTTCTCCCTTGTCCACTCTACTGGAAACATCCTCAAAAAATTCCAGAAGATTTGTCACGCATGATTTCCCTTTCACAAATCCATGCTGACTTGGACCTATCATGTCACCTCTTTCCAAATACACTGCTATGACATCCTTAACAATTGATTCCATCATTTTACCCACTACCGATGTCAGGCTGACCGGTCTATAATTCCCTGTTATCTCTCTCCCTCCTTTTTTAAAAAGTGGGGTTACATTGGCTACCCTCACTCCATAGGAACTGATCCAGAGTCAATGGAATGTTGGAAAATGACTGTCAATGCATCCACTATTTCCAAGGCCACCTCCTTAAGTACTCTGGGATGCAGTCCATCAGGCCCTGGGGATTTATCGACCTTCAATCCCATCAATTTCCCCAACACAATTTCCCGACTAATAAGGATTTCCCTCAGTTCCTCCTCCTTACTCGACCCTCCGACTCCTTTTATATCCGGAAGGTTGTTTGTGTCCTCCTTAGTGAATACCGAACCAAAGTACTTGTTCAATTGGTCCGCCATTTCTTTGTTCCCAGTTATGACTTCCCCTGATTCTGACTGCAGGGGACCCACGTTTGTCTTTACTAACCTTTTTCTCTTTACATATCTATAGAAACTTTTGCAATCCGTCTTAATGTTCCCTGCAAGCTTCTTCTCGTACTCTATTTTCCCTGCCCTAATCAAACCCTTTGTCCTCCGCTGCCGAGTTCTAAATTTCTCCCAGTCCCCGGGTTCGCTGCTATTTCTGGCCAATTTGTATGCCACTTCCTTGGCTTTAATACTATCCCTGATTTCCCTTGATAGCCACGGTTGAGCCACCTTCCCTTTTTTATTTTTACGCCAGACAGGAATGTACAATTGTTCTGGTTCATCCATGTGGTCTCTAAATGTCTGCCATTGCCCATCCACAGTCAACCCCTTCAGTATCATTCGCCAATCTATCCTAGCCAATTCACGCCTCATACCTTCAAAGTTACCCTTCTTTAAGTTCTGGACCATGGTCTCTGAATTAACTGTTTCATTCTCCATCCTAATGCAGAATTCCACCATATTATGGTCACTCTTCCCCAAGGGGCCTCGCACAAGATTGCTAATTAATCCTCTCTCATTACACAACACCCAGTCTAAGATGGCCTCCCCCCTAGTTGGTTCCTCGACAAATTGGTCTAAAAAACCATCCCTTATGCACTCCAGGAAATCCTCCTCCACCGTATTGCTTCCAGTTTGGTTAACCCAATCTATGTGCATATTAAAGTCACCCATTATAACTGCTGCACCTTTATTGCATGCACCCCTAATTTCATGTTTGATGCCCTTCCCAACATCACTACTACTGTTTGGAGGTCTGTACACAACTCCCACTAACGTTTTTTGCCCTTTGGTGTTCTGCAGCTCTACCATATAGGTTCCACATCATCCAAGCTAATGTCCTTCCTAACTATTGCCTTAATTTCCTCCTTGACCAGCAATGCTACCCCATCTCCTTTTCCTTTTATTCTATCTTTCCTGAATGTTGAATACCCCTGGATGTTGAGTTCCCAGCCCTGATCATCCTGGAGCCATGTCTCCGTAATCCCAATCACATCATATTTGTTAACATCTATTTGCACAGTTAATTCATCCAACTTATTGCGGATACTCCTTGCATTAAGACACAAAGCCTTCAGGCTTGTTTCTTTAACGCCCTTTGTCCTTTTAGAATTTTGCTGTACAATGGCCCTTTTTGTTCTTTGCCTTGGGTTTCTCTGCCCTCCACTTTTCCTCATCTCCTTTCTGTCTTTTGCTTTTGCCTCCTTTTTGTTTCCCTCTGTCTCCCTGCATTGGTTCCCATCCCCCTGCCATATTAGTTTAACTCCTCCCCAACAGCACTAGCAAACACTCCCCCTCGGACATTGGTTCCGGTCCTGCCCAGGTGCAGACCGTCCGGTTTGTACTGGTCCCACCTCCCCCAGAACCAGTTCCAATACCCCAGGAATTTGAATCCCTCTCTGCTGCACCACTGCTCAAGCCACGTATTCATTTGCGCTATCCTGCGATTCCTACTCTGACTAGCACGTGGCACTGGTAGCAATCCCGAGATTACTACTTTTGAGGTCCTACTTTTTAATTTAGCTCCTCGCTCCTTAAATTCGTTTCGTAGGGCCTCATCCCTTTTTTTTACCTATGTCGTTGGTACCAATGTGCACCACGACAACTGGCTGATCACCCTCCCTTTTTAGAATGTCCTGCACCCGCTCCGAGACATCCTTGAACCTTGCACCAGGGAGGCAACATACCATCCTGGAGTCTCGGTTGCGGCCGCAGAAACGCCGATCTATTCCCCTTGCAATTGAATCCCCTATCACTATCGCTCTCCCACTCTTTTTCCTGCCCTCCTGTGCAACAGTACAAATGTCTGTTCTGGTGTGTTGGCTGTGCCCTCACTGGGCTGGCATGTTGTTGGCCCTGCAGGGCTGCTGGGTGAGCCTGGCCTTGCTGGGCTGTTGGGCGTGATGGGTTCAATTTCCTGGTCCAGCATGGTGTCGTTGATCCTTTGGGTGTGTGTTGTGGGCTCGAAAAAGGTGATGTCTGCTATGGGTTGTTCAGGGCAGTCTGTGAACCGCAGCCTCGTTTGGTCCAGGTGCTTTCTGCAATTTTGTCCATTGTCGAGTTTGACTACAAACACCCTACTCCCTTCTTTAGCTATCACCGCGCCCGTGATCCACTTGGGACCATGTCCATAGTTTAGCACATACACAGGGTCATTCAGACCAATTTCCCGTGACAGTGGCGTAACCATCGTTTACATTTTGTTGCTGTCGCCTGCTCTCTACCTGATCATGCAGGTTGGAGTGGACCAGCGAGAGTCTGGTTTTAAGTGTCCTTTTCATGAGTAGCTCAGCCAGGGGCACCCCTGTGAGTGAGTGGGATCTCGTGCGGTAGCTGAGCAGTACTTGGGACAGCGGGTTTGGAGTGAGTCTTCTGTGACTCTTGAGGCTCTGTTTGATTGTTTGTGCTGCCCACTCTGCCTGCCCATTGGAGGCTGGTTTAAACGGGGCCGAGGTGACATGTTTGATTCCATTGCGGGTCATGAATTCTTTAAATTCGGGACTGGTGAAACATGGCCCGTTGTCACGGACCAGTATGTCAGGCAGGCCGTGGGTGGCAAACATGGCCCTCAGGCTTTCAATGGTGGCGGTGACGGTGCTTCCCGACATTATTTCACGTTCAATCCATTTTGAAAAAGCATCCACCACCACCAGGAACAGGCCCGCATAGTCGACATGGATCCATGGTCTGGAGGGCCAGGACCACAAACTTAGTGGTGCCTCTCTGGGCACGTTACTCAACTGAGCACACACGCTGCATTGCCGTACACAGGACTCTAAGTCAGAGTCGATACCGGACTACCACACGTGGGATCTGGCTATTGCTTTCATCATTACTATACCCGGGTGTGTGCTGTGGAGATCCAAGATGAAGTCTCCCTGCCCTTTTTTGGTAGCACTACGCGGTTACCCCACAACAGGCAGTCTGCCTGAATGGACAGCTCGTCCTTTCGTCGCTGGAACGGCTTGATTGGCTCTTGCATTTCAACGGGGATGCTGGCCCAGTTCCCATGCAGTACACAGTTTTTTACTAGGGACAGCAGAGGATCTTGGCTGGTCCAAGTCCTAATCTGGCGGGCCGTGACAGGTGATTTATCATTTTCAAACGCTTCCATGACCATCAACAAGTCTGCGGGCTGCGCCACCATCAACAAGTTTGTAGGCTGTGCCATTTCCACCCCCGTGGTGGGTAATGGTAGCCGACTTCGAGCATCCGCACAGTTCTCGGTGCCTGGCCTGTGGCGGATGGTTATAGTTATACACTGATAGCGTGAGTGCCCACCCTTGTATGCGGGCTGAGGCATGAGTATTTATTCCCTTGTTTTCAACGAACAGGGATATGAGGGGCTTGTGATCGGTTTCCAGCTCAAATTTGAGGCCAAACAGGTACTGATGCATTTTCTTTACCCTGAACACACACGCTAATGCCTCTTTCTCAATCGTGCTGTAGGACCTCTCTGCCTTAGACAAGCTCCTGGAAACATAGGCGACAGGTTGCAACTTCCCCGCAATGTTAGCTTGTTGTAATACACACCCGACTCCGTACGACGATGCATAACATGCTATAGCATGAGTCTTTTACACGGGTTATATAATACAAGCAGCTTGTTGGAGCATAAAATGTTTCTGGTTTTCTCAAAAGCAATTACTTGTTTTTTTTCCCCCACACCCAGTTCTCACCTTTACGCAATAACACATGTCGGGGCTCTAAGCGGGTGCTTAACCCCGGTAGGAAGTTACCAAAATAGTTGGAGTCCCAGGAACGACCGCAGCTCCATGACGTTCTGTGGCCTGGGTGCGTTCCTGATAGCCTCTGTCTTGGCATTTGTGGGCCGAATGCCGTCCGCCGCGATCTTTCTCCCCAAAAACTCCACTTCTGATGCCATGAAGACGCATTTCGACCTCTTCAGCCACAGCCCTACGCAATTCAGTCGCTGGTGGACCTTCTCCAGGTTTTGTAGGTGCTCGACGGTGTCCCGACCTGTCACCAATATGTCGTCCTGAAAAACCACTGTGCGTGGTACCAACTTGAGTAGGCTCTTCATGTTTTTTTGGAAGATCGCTGCAGCCGACCAAATTCCAAACGGGCTTCTGTTGAAGATGAACAGTCCCTTGTGCGTGTTGATGCAGGTGAGGCCCTTCGAAGATGCCTCCAGCTCCTGTGTCATGTAGGCCAAAGTCAGGTCAAGCTTGGTGAATGTCTTGCCTCCTACCAACGTCGCAAATAGGTCGTCTGCCTTTGGTAGCGGGTATTGGTTCTGTAGCGAGAAACGATTAATAGTTACTTTATAATCTCCGCAAAACCTGACCGTGCCATCACTTTTGAGTACTGGAACAATCGGGCTGGCCCACTCGCTGAATTCCACTGGGGAGATGATGCCCTCGCGTAGCAGCCTGTCCAGCTCGATTTCCACTCTCTCCCTCATCATGTGAGGTACCGCTCGCGCCTTGTGGTGAATGGGTCATGCCTCTGGGACCAAGTGGATCCACACCTTCGCCCCAGAAAAGTTTCCAATGCCTGGCTCAAAAAGGGAAGGAAATTTGTTAAGAACCTGGGTACATGAGGCCTCATCGACATGTAATAGCGCTCGGATGTCATCTCAGTTCCAGCGGATTTTGTCCAGCCAGCTCCTTCCAAGCAGTGTGGGGCCATCGCCCGGGACAATCCAGAGTGGCAGATAATGCACCATGCCCTCGTAGGTGACCTTGACCATGGCGCTGCCCAGGAAGGTGATGAGCTCTTTGGTGTATGTTCTCAGTTTCGTGTGGATGGGGCTCAGGGCTTTTCTGAGTGCCTTGTTGCACCACAGTCACTCAAACATGTTTTTACTCATGATGGATTGGCTAGCGTCAGTGTCCAGTTCCATGGCTACGGGTAAGCCATTCAATTTTACGTTTAGCACTATAGGTGGACATTTCATCGATAATGTGTGCACCCAGTGTACTTCAGCATCTGCCTCCTCTCTGAGGCTCGAAATTGCTTTGATCCACCATGGACCGATCTTCCTCTGCCACGTGGTGGTTAGCAGGTTTTGCAGAGCTTGCAGCTCGTCTGCAAGCTCGTTGGAGGTACCCTATTGTTCCACAGCTCTTGCAAACATAGCCTTTGAACCGGCATGAATGGAAGCCTTCACAACGCCAACAAGGTGTGAAATGCCTTGCATTCATCCTTTGTTGCGGACTCAGTCATCTGGGTCACCTGAGGCCTACTTGCAGTTGGTTTCTGCCCTGTACATTTCTGCTCGCAAACACAGTTCCAGTTAATTTATGAACATTGCTAGCACTTGTGTGCTGAGGTTTGTTTGGTGTTATCACTGGTGGACATAAACGCCTGTGCTATCGCAATGGCCTTACTGAGGGTCGGTGTCTCTACAGTCAAAAGGATTGTATCGTGGCCAATGCCCAGTACAAAAATGTCTCTGAGCATTTGCTCCAGGTAGCCATCAAAATCACGCCTTAGCTTGGCGACGTAGCTCGCCACTTCCTGACCTTTAGATCGCTGGTACATATAGAACTGATACCTCGCCACCAGCACGCTCTCCCTCGGGTTAAGATGCTCCCGAACCAGTGTACACAGCTCCTCATAAGACTTATCTGTGGGTTTCACCGGAGCCAGAAGATTCTTCAAGAGGCTGTATGTCGGTGCCCCGCAGACCGTGAGGAGGACCGCTCTCCTTTTTGCAGCGCTTCCTTCTCCGTCCAGCTCGTTGGCTACAAAGTACTGGTCTAGCTGTTCGACATAGGCTTCCCAGTCCTCACTGTCCGAGAACTTCTCCAGGATGCCCACAGTTTGCTGCATCTTTGCGTTGGATTCGTCGGCAGCTATTGTGTTCCTAACACAGATGAGACTGCACACGGGAGGTTAAAGTAACAGTAACCTCAGTCTTTAATAAGACACTCCAGAGTGAGGAACAGGCCTTAGGGGCCGGCTTATATACAGTGCTCCCAAGGGATGCTGGGATCCCTTGAGACTTCAGGGGATGCACTCCCTGGTGGCGGAACATGGGAGTGCATGCTTTACAGATACACAACACATTTAATGTGTATTACCTTTCCTTGTTAGCCCTCCCCAAATGTATTACCTCACACTTCTCCAGATTAAATTTCATTTGCCACTGTTCTGCCCACCTGATTGATATCTTCCTGCATTCTTCGCTTCTTCATTATCAATCACACAGCCGATTTTAGTATCAGCTGCAAACTTCTTAATTATACACCCTATATTCAAGTATAGATCATTGATGTACACCACAAAAAGTAAGGGACCTAGTACTGAGCCCTGCAGAACCCCATTGGAAACATCCTTCCAGTCACAAAATCACCCATCACCCTCAGACTCAGAAAGCTCAGCCAATGTTTCTCAACATGGTCTTACCTTGAAGTTGTGGAGTAGACACTCGCACTCCAAACCATCCTGCTGTGCTCCAAACCCTCCATCCGACGCTCGATGTTCACAGCACAATCCAAACAGCTCAGAAAGGAGATTTCCATTCAGTAACACAACAGCAGTTAATACAATGCATTTATTTTCACATAGTTAACAAATTAGCATTCAGGAAGATACTTATGGCAAGCATCATGCGGCAGTCCTGTTAGCACTGGGTAATTAAATATATTGGCACGAACAGGCTCTATGGGTGGAAAAGACATCACATTTAACCTAATGCCCATTAATGGTGCAACACACAGCTGTGAGATCCCCTGACATTGCTTCATATTACTTCTACCACTGCCACCCCAAAGACAGACTTGTACCCGATACTGTACCCGTGTTAGTGACAGACCTGTACCCACCAGTACTGTACCTCAGTGTTAGAGTGACAGACCTGTACCCACCAGTACTGTACCCCAGTGTTATACAGTGACAGACCTGTACCCATCAGTACTGTACCCCAGTGTTATATAGTGACAGACCTGTACCCACCGATACTGTACCCCAGTGTTATACAGTGACAGACCAGTACCCACCAGTACTGTACCCCAGTGTTAGTGACAGACCTGCACCCACCGATACTGTACCCCAGTGTTAGAGACCTGCACCCACCAGTACTGTATCCCAGATCCTCGTGTTAGCATTACACACTGTATCCACTGTGTACAGACTGTAAACAATGCACTCATCAGAACAAATAAATGAAACATATTGTAACAGCGTGTTCGATTTGTGTATTGCACTTTCAACACAATGAAAAACAGAATAATAAATAAGCAACAACCAGTCAAATATTAAAATACATTAAAAACTCAGCTTTCTGAGCCGTGACAAAGACTCCTCTGAATCATTAATACACTGAACACAGAGCACAACTCGGGGCTTATTAACACAGCATGCTGACAGTACAGCTGGGATTATAGACACAACACAGGACCTGGTGATTGACAAATACAACACACTGCACCTGAAGATCACACGGAAAATGTAATCATCCTTCCTGCCATGGATGTACCAAGCACATGTTGTATATATTCTCCAACCAGAGTAAACTGAGGGAGCATACCAACCCTCACTGTAGTACACTTTAATCCTTCCCTCTAGCAGAACACCACCACTCACTACACAACTCCCCAAACTCTGCTGGTCAGGGTGCATGTCCATGATGTTAGAATCAACAGGCTATCAACAACAGGCCTTCCAATTCCTCAATGCACAGTATAGCTTGTGCTGACATCCTGTGGACTTTATAGTCCTTTTTGTGAATCAGCAGTTCTCATGCCTGAACATCAGGATGGATCAGCCAATCACTATTGGACAAACAGGCACAGGAGTGTACCCTCAGGCAATAGATGACTGACTCCCTCAAACTTGGTAAAGTATTCCAGGGCAAGAACTGGGTGGCTCAGGTGGGTATACCTACCGTTCTTCCACAAGCAGCATCTCCAATCTTCATCACATGGCCACTGACTGGCACCACGGTCTTTAAACCGGGTCCGGTGGGGGCCCCTGATGTAACGATGCCATGAATGTGAATAGTATGAGATGATAGTATTGTCCACGAATGGACCACTCCCATCATTCCACCACATAGTTTATGGAGTAGTTGTTTGTGATTGTTTGAAAATCTTGGCATTTAATCAGCCTGACCTTGTCTATGCAGCACTCTCCGCACTCAAGCCCAGCACCACTTTACCACCAAGACACCATGCAACTTGGGGCCCTCGATGGACTAGGGGTAAACACACTCTCCACTAAGTCATACACAGAAGACTGGAGGCCTGTCCTGCACTCAGATAGGGCACCAGCTGAATTGGATTGGATCCACTGCCCAATCTGCTGCTACTCGTGAAGAAAGGTACCGTCAGCTAGCAACACAGAGTAGCTTCATAAAGTAAAAAAGTTAAAGCAGAAACATCCTCCAAATCGATTCCAGCAAGTTCCAGCAGTCAATAAGGTTCAAACCAGCAGGCCAGTCAGGAAAGATAATGAGCATTTCATGAGGGGCAAAACATCACCATGGCATGAGCACTGGCTCAGGGGGAGTATTCCTGCCTCCGAGTCACAAGGTGAAGGGTTTGAGCCCCACTGCAGGTAGCTCTGGCGGGTGCAGAGTCGAACCTGGTCTGTAATTACTGGGTAATACCCAGCAGGGCACCAGTGTCTAGATGGTGTGACCACTGGCTCAGGGGGACTATTCCGGCCTGTGTCAGGAGAGGAAAGGTTCAAGTTCAAGTTCCATTGCGGGCAGCCCTGGAGGTCAGTGTTCAGAGTGCTGGCTCCGACATCCAGTGTCCAATGGGTGTTGGTGACGCAGCCCAGGCAGAAGGTTTTCTGAAGATAAACCTGTGAGGAAGGAAAGGGGATAGCAACTCAGCACCTCTTCCCTCAGGAGTGGCTCAACTATTGTGTGTGGGAGAGTTGAGTTTAGACCTGCCCAGAACCTGGTGCAGGCTGTGAGAAGTCCCCAGGTTAGGCAGTTGCTGCCATTACCATCGCCTGCACTGTACCCTGCAACAGCCCATAAACACAAAACCCTCAGCAGACAGAGAGCATGAGGCTGTTTGGGCGACATGAAGGAAGGGGGTTGTGAAGCAGGACACCTGAATTAGGATAATGACTATAGAGATGGAGAGGATCAGTGGAGAGCATACAACATTGCTTCGCTACTCATCTGTGCTTCTTGAAGTACGTGCATTCAGGAGTCCCTCTTCAATGCCCACCTTCGTCAACCCGCAACACTGGGCCCCTTGAATACTCTTCACACCGCAGTGGCCACTCTCCCTTTAAGGGACATAGTTGGCACTTGTCTCCTGTTCCAGGGGTTTGGATGGGTGAAGCACAGTTGTGCTGATCAGTTTAAAAATTACACTAAGTATAAATGTTCACATTTATTAATCCTGCGCTCACACCCAGTATTAAATGACATTTGCTGACTCCTTATTTCCAATAAAATCTCAAGTACAGATAGTGTAGTCTGGGGAGAGAGCAGTTCCTTATCTGGCGTTAGAATCAAGGCAGACTTCGATGGTATGCCCCTTTTTTACTTGATGTTTTTCAGCAACACGGTCCGTGCGTTGACGACTGCTTTGAAGGCGTCTTCGCTCCCCGGAGCAATGCACTTGTCTGGGTGAAGGAGCATGGCCAACTTCCGATAGGCTTTGTTTACCTCATCCCTGTAAAAGTGGCACAGTCTTAGGGTGCATTATACACAATATAAAGGGGCATGGTTCCAAATATACAGCCGCTCACTCAGTATCCGACAGGAGATGAGCACGAACATTTTGGGCACAACTCAGTTCTGACCTCAAATGGTCTTCCCTCTTTCCGATGCTTGGGCCTGTTGTGGTTTTCCATTATTTTCTATTTTGTGATCCCCACGGTAGGGGTATAGGACTGTAGTGGTTCTGTTACTGGACTAATAAGTAACATGAGTTTGAACATGAATGTGAACATCGGTCCAAATTTCACCAGGACAGTTTATGAATTTAATTTCATTTTAATAATCTGAAAATAAAAAGCTGTGATCCGTAAAAGTGACCATGAAGCTGTCGGATTGTCATAAAAACTCAACTGGTTCACTAACTGGTGCCCGAGGGCACAGCGAGAGCGGGACCCGAGCGATGGGGTATAAAGGAGTTAGTGCCCTAGGGCACAGCGAGAGTGGGACCCGAGCGATGGGGGATAAAGGAGTTAGTGCCCTAGGGCACAGCGAGAGTGGGACCCGAGCGATGGGGATAAAGGAGTTAGTGCCCGAGGGCACAGCGAGATTGGCACCCGAGCGATGGGGATAAAGGAGTTAGTGCCCTAGGGCACAGCGAGAGTGGGACCCGGGCGATGGGGGATAAAGGAGTTAGTGCCCTAGGGCACAGCGAGAGTGGGACCCGAGCGATGGGGATAAAGGAGTTAGTGCCCTAGGGCACAGCGAGAGTGGGACCCGAGCGATGGGGGATAAAGGAGTTAGTGCCCGAGGGCACAGCGAGAGCGGGACCCGAGCGATGGGGATAAAGGAGTTAGTGCCCTAGGACACAGCGAGAGTGGGACCCGAGCGATGGGGATAAAGGAGTTAGTGCCCTAGGGCACAGCGAGAGTGGGACCCGAGCGATGGGGGATAAAGGAGTTAGTGCCCTAGAGCACAGCGAGAGTGGGACCCGAGCGATGGGGTATAAAGGAGTTAGTGCCCTAGGGCACAGCGAGAGCGGGACCCGAGCGATGGGGTATAAAGGAGTTAGTGCCCTAGGGCACAGTGAGAGCGGGACCCGAGCGATGGGGATAAAGGAGTTAGTGCCCTAGGGCACAGCGAGAGTGGGACCCGAGCGATGGGGATAAAGGAGTTAGTGCCCTAGGGCACAGCGAGAGTGGGACCCGAGCGATGGGGTATAAAGGAGTTAGTGCCCTAGGGCACAGCGAGAGCGGGACCCGAGCGATGGGGGATAAAGGAGTTAGTGCCAGAGGGCACAGCGAGAGTGGGACCCGAGCGATGGGGGATAAAGGAGTTAGTGCCCGAGGGCACAGTGAGAGCGGGACACGAGCGATGGGGATAAAGGAGTTAGTGCCCTAGGGCACAGCGAGAGTGGGACCCGAGCGATGGGGATAAAGGAGTTAGTGCCCTAGGGCACAGCGAGAGCGGGACCCGAGCGACGGGGGATAAAGGAGTTAGTGCCCTAGTGCACAGCGAGAGCGGGACCCGAGCGATGGGGATAAAGGAGTTAGTGCCCTAGTGCACAGCGAGAGCGGGACCTGAGCGATGGGGATAAAGGAGTTAGTGCCCTAGGGCACAGCGAGAGTGGGACCCGAGCGATGGGGGATAAAGGAGTTAGTGCCCTAGGGCACAGCGAGAGTGGGACCCGAGCGATGGGGGATAAAGGAGTTAGTGCCCTAGGGCACAGCGAGAGTGGGACCCGAGCGATGGGGGGGGGGGGGGAGGGGGATAAAGGAGTTAGTGCCCTAGGGCACAGCGAGAGTGGGACCCGAGCGATGGGGATAAAGGAGTTAGTGCCCTAGGGCACAGCGAGAGTGGGACCCGAGCGATGGGGATAAAGGAGTTAGTGCCCTAGGGCACAGCGAGAGTGGGACCCGGGCGATGGGGATAAAGGAGTTAGTGCCCTAGGGCACAGCGAGAGTGGGACCCGGGCGATGGGGATAAAGGAGTTAGTGCCCTAGGGCACAGCGAGAGTGGGACCCGAGCGATGGGGATAAAGGAGTTAGTGCCCTAGGGCACAGCGAGAGTGGGACCCGAGCGATGGGGTATAAAGGAGCTAGTGCCCTAGGGCACAGCGAGAGCGGGACCTGAGCGACGGGGGGGGGGGGGGGGGGAGGGGGATAAAGGAGTTAGTGCCCTAGGGCACAGCAAAAGCGGGACCTGAGCGACGGGGGGGGGGGGGGGAGGGGGATAAAGGAGTTAGTGCCCTAGGGCACAGCGAGAGCGGGACCCGAGCGACGGGGGGGGGGGGGGGGGGGGGGGAGGGGGATAAAGGAGTTAGTGCGAGTGGAAAATGGGACAAAATCAAAGTGTGACATCACAGGGATGCAGGTAAGTGAGTATCTCTCTTTTTGTAAAACCTTGTGCATCGATGTAAATTAAGAGTGGCGATTTAAAAACATAGACAAGTGATATTTCTAAATTTAAAAATCTGACTAATTAAATAAAATATTTAATTAAAAAGAAAAGTTATTAGGTTCTTTTCATAGCCCATAAAATAGAGTGTGGAGCCGATTGGTGAGTCGCTGTGGAGTGTGTTTTGCTAAGTTTTAAGTTTATTTCTACTGGATAGTTCAGAGTCTATTAACTCGAGGCATGGTAGGGCAGCTCAGTCTAGTGGAGTGCACATCCTGGGCCATGTGGGAAGTCCTGGACGCCTCGTATAACCTGGCCGACCATGTGTTCAGGAGGTGTCACCAGCGACAGAGGCTTGAGCTCCACGCTTCGGAGCTTGAGCCGGCGGCTGGAGTCACTGCGGCGCATCCGCGAGACTGAGAATTTCATGGTAGCACGTTTCTAGAGGTCGTCATCCCGCAGCTTAAAACTGTGCAGGGAGAGACAATGTGTGACCATCAGACAGAAGAGGAGTAGTCGGCAGATCGTGCAGGAGTCCCCTGAACCCATCTCGCTCTCCAACCAGCATTCTGTTGAGTACTGGTGAGGGCGATGGTGCCTCTGGGGAGTGCAGCCAGAGCTAAGTCCACGGCACCACGGGTGGCTCAGATGTACGGGGCGGGGGGAGGAAAAAGAATGGAAGAGCTATAGTGGTAGGAGAATCAATAGTCAGGGGAGCAGACAGGCGTTACTGCAGCCACAGACCTGACTCCAGGATGGTGTGTTGCCTCCCTGGTGCCAGGGTCAAGGATGTCACTGAGCGGCTGCAGGGCATTCTGGGGGGAGAGGGTGAACAGCCAGAGGTCATGGTCATATTGGTACCAATGACATCGGTAGGAAGAGGGATGAGGTCCTGCAGGAAGAGTTTAGGGAGGAGAGAGAGATTAAAAAGCAGGACCTCAAAAAGTAGTACTCTCCGGATCACTCCCGGTGCCACGAGCTAGTGAGTACAGAATTAGGAGGATAGAGCAGATTAATACGTGGCTGGAGAGATGGTGCAGGAGCGAGGGCTTTAGATTCCTAAGGCATTGGGATCATTCCTGGGGAGGTGGGACCTGTACAAGCCCGACAGGTTGCACCTCAACAGAGCCGGGACCAATATCCTCGCAGGGGGGTTTGCTAGTGCTCTTGGGGAGGGTTTAAACTAGCTTGGCAGGGGGACGGGAACCTGAGAGTAGATTCAGTCAGGAGAGAAGCAAAGCTGGAATTGGAAGGCAGAAAAGTAGAAAGTGAATTTGGAAGAAAGAAGAAACAAGGGCTGGAAAATAGACAACAAGGAAGTTTGGCACCACTCAATGGTATATACTTCAATGCAAGGAGTATAGGGAATAAGGCAGGTGAACTGAGAGCACAGACACACACTTGGGAGTATGATATTATAGCTATTACTGAGACATGGCAGCTCAACATTCCTGGTTACAGGGTTTTCAGACGGGATAGAGAGGGGATAACAAAGGAGGGAGGGTGCACATGTATTGATTAAAGAAACTATTACAGCTGTGAGGAGGGATGATATGTCAGAGGGGTCATCAAATGAAGCCAAATGGGTTCAACTGAAGAACAAGAAAGGGGCGATCACACTAAGGAGAGTGTACTATAGACTCCCAAGCAGTCAGATAGAAGAACAAATATGTGGGCAAACTGCTAAAACTATAGAGCTGTAATAGTGGGGGATTTTAACTTACCTAATATTAACAGGGAAAAAAGTCGTGTCATAGAAACATAGAAACATAGAAAATAGGTGCAGGAGTAGGCCATTCGGCCCTTCTAGCCTGCACCGCCATTCAATGAGTTCATGGCTGAACATTCAACTTCAGTACCCCATTCCTGCTTTCTCGCCATACCCCTTGATCCCCCTAGCAGTAAGGACCTCATCCAACTCCTCTTTGAATATATTTAGTGAATTGGCCTCAACAACTTTCTGTGGTAGAGAATTCCACAGGTTCACCACTCTCTGGGTGAAGAAGTTCCTCCGCATCTCGGTCCTAAATGGCTTACCCCTTATCCTTAGACTGTGACCCCTGGTTCTGGACTTCCCCAACATTGGGAACATTCTTCCTGCATCTAACCTGTCTAACCCCGTCAGAATTTTATATGTTTCTATGAGGTCCCCTCTCATTCTTCTGAACTCCAGTGAATACAAGCCCAGTTGATCCAGTCTTTCTTGATAGGTCAGTCCCGCCATCCCGGGAATCAGTCTGGTGAACCTTCGCTGCACTCCCTCAATAGCAAGAATGTCCGTCCTCAGGTTAGGAGACCAAAACTGTACACAATACTCCAGGTGTGGCCTCACCAATGCCCTGTACAACTGTAGCAACACCTCCCTGCCCCTGTACTCAAATCCCCTTGCTATGAAGGCCAACATGCCATTTGCTTTCTTAACCGCCTGCTGCACCTGCATGCCAACTTTCAATGACTGATGTACCATGACACCCAGGTCTCTTTGCACCTCCCCTTTTCCTAATCTGTCACCATTCAGATAATAGTCTGTCTCTCTGTTTTTACCACCAAAGTGGATAACCTGACATTTATCCACATTATACTTCATCTGCCATGCATTTGCCCACTCACCTAACCTAGCCAAGTCGCTCTGCAGCCTCACAGCATCCTCCTCGCAGCTCACACTGCCACCCAACTTAGTGTCATCCGCAAATTTGGAGATACTACATTTAATCCCCTCATCTAAATCATTAATGTACAGTGTAAACAGCTGGGGCCCCAGCACAGAACCTTGCGGTACCCCACTAGTCACTGCCTGCCATTCTGAAAAGTACCCATTTACTCCTACTCTTTGCTTCCTGTCTGACAACCAGTTCTCAATCCATGTCAGTACACTACCCCCAATCCCATGTGCTCTAACTTTGCACATCAATCTCTTGTGTGGGACCTTGTCGAACGCCTTCTGAAAGTCCAAATATACCACATCAACTGGTTCTCCCTTATCCACTCTACTGGAAACATCCTCAAAAAATTCCAGAAGATTTGTCAAGCATGATTTCCCTTTCACAAATCCATGCTGACTTGGACCTATCATGTCACCTCTTTCCAAATGCACTGCTATGACATCCTTAATAATTGATTCCATCATTTTACCCACTACCGATGTCAGGCTGACCGGTCTATAATTCCCTGTTTTCTCTCTCCCTCCTTTTTTAAAAAGTGGGGTTACATTGGCTACCCTCCACTCCATAGGAACTGATCCAGAGTCAATGGAATGTTGGAAAATGACTGTCAACGCATCCACTATTTCCAAGGCCACCTCCTTAAGTACTCTGGGATGCAGTCCATCAGGCCCTGGGGATTTATCGGCCTTCAATCCCATCAATTTCCCCAACACAATTTCCCGGCTAATAAGGATTTCCCTCAGTTCCTCCTCCTTACTAGACCCCCCGACCCCTTTTATAACCGGAAGGTTGTTCGTGTCCTCCTTCGTGAATACCGAACCAAAGTACTTGTTCAATTGGTCCGCCATTTCTTTGTTCCCCGTTATGACTTCCCCTGATTCTGACTGCAGGGGACCTACATTTGTCTTTACTAACCTTTTTCTCTTTACATATCTATAGAAACTTTTGCAATCCATCTTAATGTTCCCTGCAAGCTTCTTCTCATACTCCATTTTCCCTGCCCTAATCAAACCCTTTGTCCTCCTCTGCTGAGTTCTAAATTTCTCCCAGTCCCCAGGTTCGCTGCTATTTCTGGCCAATTTGTATGCCACTTCCTTGGCTTTAATACTATCCCTGATTTCCCTTGATAGCCACGGTTGAGCCACCTTCCCTTTTTTATTTCTATGCCAGACAGGAATGTACAATTGTTGTAGTTCATCCATGCGGTCTCTAAATGTCTGCCATTGCCCATCCACAGTCAACCCCTTAAGTATCATTCGCCAATCCATCTCAGCCAATTCACGCCTCATACCTTCAAAGTTAGCCTTCTTTAAGTTCTGGACCATGGTCTCTGAATTAACTGTTTCATTCTCCATCCTAATGCAGAATTCCACCATATTATGGTCACTCTTCCCCAAGGGGCCTCGCACAACGAGATTGCTAATTAATCCTCTCTCATTACACAACACCCAGTCTAAGATGGCCTCCCCCCTAGTTGGTTCCTCGACATATTGGTCTAAAAAACCATCCCTTATGCACTCCAGAAAATCCTCCTCCACCGTATTGCTTCCAGTTTGGTTAGCCCAATCTATGTGCATATTAAAGTCACCCATTATAACTGCTGCACCTTTATTGCACGCACCCCTAATTTCCTGTTTGATGCCCTCCCCAACATCACTACTACTGTTTGGAGGTCTGTGCACAACTCCCACTAACGTTTTTTGCCCTTTGGTGTTCTGCAGCTCTACCCATATAGATTCCACATCATCCAAGCTAATGTCCTTCCTAACTATTGCCTTAATCTCCTCCTTAACCAGCAATGCTACCCCACCTCCTTTTCCTTTTATTCTATCCTTCCTGAATGTTGAATACCCCTGGATGTTGAGTTCCCAGCCCTGCTCATCCTGGAGCCACGTCTCCGTAATCCCAATCACATCATATTTGTTAACATCTATTTGCACAGTTAATTCATCCACCTTATTGTGGATACTCCTTGCATTAAGACACAAAGCCTTTAGGCTTGTTTTTTTTTTAACACCCTCTGTCCTTTTAGAATTTTGCTGTACAATGGCCCTTTTTGTTCTTTGCCTTGGGTTTCTCTGCCCTCCACTTTTCCTCATCTCCTTTCTGTCTTTTGTTTTTGCCTCCTTTTTGTTTCCCTCTATCTCCCTGCATTGGTTCCCATCCCCCTGCCATATTAGTTTAACTCCTCCCCAACAGCACAAGCAAACACTCCCCCGAGGACATTGGTTCCGGTCCTGCCCAGGTGCAGACCGTCCGGTTTGTACTGGTCCCACCTCCCCCAGAACCGGTTCCAATGCCCCAGGAATTTGAATCCCTCCCTGCTGCACCACTGCTCAAGCCACGTATTCATCTGAGCTATCCTGCGATTCCTACTCTGACTATCACGTGGCACTGGTAGCAATCCCGAGATTACTACTTTTGAGGTCCTACTTTTTAATTTAGCTCCTCGCTCCTTAATTGTATAAAGCATGAAGAATTCCTAAAATGCATTCAGGAGAACGTCTTTAGCCAGTATGTAATAAGCCCAACAAGGGAGAACATAAGAACATAAGAAATAGGAGCAGGAGTCGGCCATTCAATAAGATCATGGCTGATCTGTTCATGGACTCAGCTCCACTTCCCTGCCCGCTCCCCATAACCCTTCACTCCCTTATCGCTCAAAAATCTGTCTATCTCCGCCTTAAATATATTCAATGTCCCAGCCTCCACAGCTCTCTGGGGCAGAGAATTCCACAGATTTACAACCCTCTGAGAGAAGAAATTCCTCCTCATCTCAGTTTTAAATGGGCGGCCCCTTATTCTGAGACTATGTCCCCTAGTTTTAGATCCCTAATGAGGGGAAACATCCTCTCTGCATCTACCGTGATGAGACCCCTGTATATTTTTGTTTCAATAGGGGGCGGTTCTGGACTTGGTTTTGGGGAATGAAGAGCGAGCGCATTTTTCTGCGAGTGATCATAATTCAGTAAGATTTAGGGTAGTTATGGAAAAGGACAAAGGTGGACCAGAAAACAAAAAGTTCTCAATTGGGGTAAAGCCAATTTTGTTGAACCGAGATGGGATATGGCCAAAGTGGAACGGAAATGGCTAATTGATGGTAAATCAGTGTCAGAGCAGTCGGAGGCATTCAAGGAGATCCTGAGGGTACAGAGCAAGTATGTTTCCTTAAAGAAAAAAAGTGGGGCTAACAAATCTAGAATCCCCTGGATGTCAAGGAACATGCAGGATAAGATAAAGAAAAAAGGAAGCTTATGACAGATGCCGAGAACTCAACATTGCAGAAACTCTAAGAAGTGCAGGGATGCAATTAAAAAATATATCAGGAAAACAAAGAGAACATGAAAGAATGTTGGTAAGTAAAATCAGGGAAAACCCAAAGATGATTTATAAATACATTAAGAGGAAGAGGATAACTGGAGAAAGAGTGGGGCCTATTAGAGACCATAAAGGAAATGTGTGTGGAGGCAGAAGACATGGGTAGGATTCTTAGTGAATACTTTCCATCTGTTTTCACAAAAGAGAGGGTGATGCAGACTTTGCAATGAGGGAGGTGTGTGAAATATCAGACAAGATAAACATAGAGAGAGGGGAAATATTAAAGGGTTTAGCAGCTTTGAAAGTGGATAAATCCCCAGGCCCGGATGAAATGTATCCAAGGCTGATAAGAGAAACAAAAGAGGAAATAGCAGAGGCTCTGACCATCATTTTCCAATCCTCTCTGGCTACAGGTGTGGTGCCAGAGGACTGCTAACGTTGTACCTTTGCTTAAAAAGGGAGAAAGGGAATTACTGAGTAATTACAGGCCAGTCAGCCTAAATTCAGTGGTGAGAAAATTATTGGAAAAAATCCTGAGGGTCACGATAAATCTACATTTAGAAAGACATGGATTAATCAGGGACAGTCAGCACGGATTTGTTAAGGGAAGGTCGTGTCTGACTAACTTGATTGAATTTTTTGAGGAGGTAACAAGGAGGGTCGATGAGGGCAGTGTGTTTGATGTAGTATATATGGATTTTAGCAAAGCTTTTGATAAGGTCCCATATGGCAGACTGGTCACGAAAGTAAAAGCCCATGGGATCCAGGGCAAAGTGGCAAGTTGGATTCAACATTGGCTCAGAGGCAGGAAGCAAAGGGTAATGGTTGATGGATGTTTTTGTGACTGGAAGGCTGTATCCAGTGGGGTTCCACAGGGCTCAGTGCTGGGTCTCTTGCTTTTTGTGGTATATATCAATGACTTGGACTTGAATGTTGGGGTATGATTAAGAAGTTTGCAGATGACACTAAAATAGGCTGTGTGGTTGATAAGAAAGAAAGCTGCGAACTGCAGGAAGATATCAATGTATTGGTCAGAACAGTGGAAAATGGAACGCAATCCGGTTAAGTGTGAGGTCCTGCCTTTATTAGTCGAGGCGTGGAATACAAGAGAAGCTTATGCTTTAACTATATAAAGCACTGCAGCTGGAGTACTGCATGCAGTTCTGGTCACCACATTACAGGAAGGATGTGATTGCACTGGAGAGGGTACAGAGGAGATTTACGAGGATGGAGAATCTAAGCTATGAGGATAGATTAGATAGGCTGGGTTCATTTTCCTTGGAACAGAGGAGGCTGAGGGGAGACCTCATTGAGGTGTATAAAATGATGAGGGGCCTGGATATAGTGGCCAGGGGGCATAAATTTTAGGTAATTGGTGGAAGGTTTAGAGGGAATTTGAGGGGAAATTTCTTCACCCAGAGGGTGGTGGGGGTCTGGAACTCACGGCCTGAAAGGGTGGTAGAGGCAGAAACTCTCACCACATTTAAACAGTACCTGGATGTGCACTTGAAGTGCTGTAACCTGCAGGGCTACGGACCAAGAGCTGGAAAGTGGGATTACGCTGGGGAGCTCTTGGTCGGCCGGCGCGGACACGATGGGCCGAAATGGCCTCCTTCCGTGCAGTAAACTTCTATGATTCTTTGTCCTTTAGGGAAGGAAATCTGCCGTCCTCATCCGGTCTGGCCTGTATGTGACTCCAGTCCCATTTCAACATGGTCGACTCTTAACTGCCCTCTGGCATGGCACAGCAAGCACTCAGTTCATGAAGGCGGTCCACCTTCTCAGGACAACTCGGGATGGGCAATAAATGCCAGCCTGGTCAGTGACGCCCACATCCCGAGGATGAATTAAAACGAATGATCTCATCACTTTTATAGCTCACCAAGGTGGCCAGGGTTTCGAGGATATTGAGTGGGAAGGGGAGGAGACAGTCTTGCAGTCCAGGCCCATCCGCTGCCATGTACCTCACAGTGGTATATTGGGAGCCACAAACAGGTGTGTAACATACAGCCGGAGTGTGGTAATGGCAGATGACGGCAGGAGTTCTGCGATCG
This sequence comes from Pristiophorus japonicus, assembly GCF_044704955.1. Taxonomy (NCBI): domain Eukaryota; kingdom Metazoa; phylum Chordata; class Chondrichthyes; family Pristiophoridae; genus Pristiophorus; species Pristiophorus japonicus. Next base: position 3,084,170 of record NC_091985.1, on the reverse strand, counting down.
TGGCCAACCCTCGCGCTGTTCTCCGATCTTCCCCCACCCCCATTCACACTGGAGGGTGCAGTTGACGCACTGGTGCCAACACAAAAACTGTCTGCGTGCAAAGTTTCAGGTAACTTCCAGAAGCCCTATGGAAGCCCGGGTTCCTTCAATAGTATGTAACGGAACCAACCAGGGGGTAGGCTATCTTAGTCTTGTGTAATGAGACAGGATTAATAAACAATCTCCCAGTAAAGGATCCCCTTGGAATGAGTGATCATAGCGTGGTTGAATTTCAAATTCAGATGGAGGGTGAGAAAGTTGGATCTCAAACCAGCGTGCTAAGCTTAAATAAAGGGGACTACAAAGGTATTTGGGCAGAGTTGGCTAAAGTGGACTTGGAAAATAGATTAAAGTGTAGGACAGCGGCATACATTTAAGGAGATATTTCACAACTCTCATGAAAAATATATTCCTGCGAGGAGAAAAGGGTGTAAAAGAAAAGATAGCCATCCGTGGCTCATGAAAGAAATAAAGGATGGTATCCAATTAAAAACAAGGGCATACAAAGTGGCCAAAACTAGTGGGAGGTCAGAAGATTGGGAAGCTTTTAAAAGCCAGCAAATAATGACTAAAAAAATTATTAAGAAAGGGAAAATAGAGTATAAAGGTAAACTAGCACAAAATATAAAAACAGATAGCAAGAGTTTCTATAGGTATATATGAAGCAAAAGAATGGCTAAAGTAAATGTTGGTCCCTTAGAGGACGAGACCAGGGAATTAGTAATGGGGAACATGGAGATGGCAGAAACTCTGAACAAATATTTTGTATTGGTCTTTACGGTAGAGGACACTAACAATATCCCAACAATGGATAGTCAAGGGGCAATAGGGGGGAGGAATTTATCACAATCACTAAGGAGGTGGTACTCAGTAAGATAATGGGACTAAAGGCAGATAAATCCCCTGGACCTGATGGCTTGCATCCTAGGGTCTTAAGAGAAGTAGCAGCAGGAATAGTGGATGCATTGGTTGCAATTTACCAAAATTCCCTGGATTCTGGGGAGGGCCCAGCAGATTGGAAAACTGCAAATGTAATGCCCCTATTTAAAAAAGGAGGCAGACAAAAAGCAAGAACCTATAGACCAGTTAGCCTAACATCTGTGGTTGGGAAAATGCTGGAGTCCATTATTAAAGAAGCAATAGCAGGACATTTGGAAAAGCAAAATTTGGTCAGGCAGAGTCAGCATGGATTTATGAAGGGGAAGTCATGTTTGACAAATTTGCTGGAATCCTTTGAGGATGTAACGAACAGGGTGGATAAAGGGGAACCAGTGGATGTGGTGTATTTGGACTTCCAGAAGGCATTTGACAAGGTGCCACATAAACAAGATAAAAGTTCACGGGGTTGGGGGTAATATATTAGCATGGATAGAGGATTGGCTAACTAACAGAAAAGAGAGAGAGTCGGAATAAATGGTTCATTCTCTGGTTGGCAATCAGTAACTAGTGGGGTGCCACAGGGATCAGTGCTGGGACCCCAACTATTTACAATCTATATTAATGACTTGGAAGAAGGGATTGAATGTAACCTAGCCAAGTTTGCTGACAATACAAAGATGGGAGGGAAAGCAATGTGTGAGGAGGACACAAGAAATCTGCAAAAGGGCACAGACAGGCTAAGTGAGTGGGCAAAAATTTGGGAGATGGAGTATAATGTTGGAAAGTGTGAGGTTATGCACTTTGGCAGAAAAAAAAAATCAAAGAGCAAGTTATTATTTAAATGGAGAAAGATTGCAAAGTGCTGCAGTACAGTGGGACCTGGGGGTACTTGTGCATGCAACACAAAAGGTTAGTATGCAGGTACAGCAAGTGATCAGGAAGGCCAATGGTATCTTGGCCTTTATTGCAAAGGGGGATGGAGTATAAAAGCAGGGAAGTCTTGCTACAGCTATATAAGATATTGGTGAGGACACACCTGGAATACTGCATGCAGTTTTGGTTTACATATTTACAAAAGGATACACTTGCTTTGGAGGCAGTTCAGAGAAGGTTCACTAGTTTGATTCCGGGAATGAGGGGGTTGACTTATGAGGAAACGTTGAGTAGGTTGGGCCTCTACTTAATAGGAAGTGATCTTACCGAAACGTGTAAGATTATGAGGGGGCTTGACAAGGTGGATGCAGAGAGGATGTTTCCACTGATAGGGGAGACTAGAAGTAGGGGGTATAATCTTAAAATAAGGAGCCACCCATTTAAAATTGAGATGAGGAGAAATTTCTTCTCTTTGAGGGTTGTAAATCTGTGGAATTTGCTGCCTCAGAGAGCTGTGGAAGCTGGGACATTGAATAAATTTAAGACAGAAATCGACAGTTTCTTAACCGATAAGGGGTTATGGGGAGCAGGCGGGGAAGTGGAGCTGAGTCCATGATCGGATTGTGGATATCTGAACGGAATTAAGGACAGTAAAGTAAACGGGATATATGAAAATGTATAAGCCATGGTAGAATAGCTGGGAGAATGTCAGATTGCAAATAGTGCAACATCAGCATAGCTAACAGTCTGTCTCAAGGTTTCAAGTCACTAATCCTGCCAATAATATATAATTGTAACATGAAATACATCTGCAGAATTGCAAGGTCTCAGTAAATAGTCACACCATTAGATTGAAACATTTAGAGGCAATGCTTGAGCTTTCAAGAAGAACATCTCATATAGATTGACTAATGAGTGGCTGAGTTAGACTGTCAATCCATTTGTATTTTGTTATCTGATTTCAAAACTGTATAACTGTTAACGCTTTACGATGTAACTTCACCTATCCGTAGGGAGTGTGTACGCTCTATCCAGAGAGTATATCTTCTGTCTGATAGGTCTTACTGGCCGGTAATAAAGACTGCTTTGTTCAAAGCACAAGAGATATTCGACTCAGTAATTTTACTGAACCAGACTGAAGTAAAAGAATCCAGGAATTAACATTTGGTGTCAGAAGTGGGATCTCAACGGACGACTGCCGAAAACTTGCGAATTAAGAGCCAGACTAGCCTTGGACGAGACGAGGGGAAAATGGCCACTGGAGTGAGTATGATTTCAATACTGCTCCAGTTTCCCCCGGTTTCAAAAGTCTGAGGAAAGTTTAGCCACTCGCTGGTTCTCAGGTAGTGTCTGAACGAGATCCAGGACAATCTGGTGAATACCTTTCAAACTTAGAATAGGGATAGAGATAGGGAAATTGCGCGATGACGCAAACCAAGCGGCGACTTGGAAAGGGAAAGATAGTTAGAGCTAGATAGGGATAGATGATCAATCATGGATCCAAAAATTAATAGGAAAGAAAAAAGAGACTCTTGTGAATGTCTGTTTAAATGAGAAATGCTTCTGTGACTTTTACTGTAAAAAAAAGCCGGGGAGTTGTGGTTTGTTTTATCTCAAACAGAATGAAAGTTTGTTTTAACCCTTCGTTGTGTTGTCCTGTATGTGGGAAGTTTAAGAGTGTGAACCTTATTGAATTACGTATATTCGGATGATAAGTTACGGAGCCAGGAAATGCCCAAAGGATAGGTTTGTTAAAAAAAAAAGAAAAAATTACATGGTCCCGGTGGTTTAAAAAAAAAAAGAAAAACTTGTTGAAAGCAAACATTCAGAGAAGGCACAGCAAAACAACTGAGATGGATTCAAAAGGATTTAAAAAAAATATATATATTAAATAACACGACCTTGAGGCTGGAACAATTGAGATAACGAAAAGCAGTCCACAGCCTATGTGCCAGACTTCTCTCTAGTTATAAAAAAAAGTTACGTACTAAATAGGTGCTGAAAGAAAAAAATGTTCTGAGATTTTAAATTATGAAAAATATAAAATCACTCCTGTCCAATTGGCAGAAAAACTCCATTAAATTAGGGCTTTCATTGACTGATTGAATTTAAACTGCGCAGTAACGCGAAAGGATAGGGAAATTTGGAGACTAAAAGAAATTAATTGAGGCTCATAAGAAATCAAAATTAGAAAATTAGGCTCACAGGGAATAAAATGGGGATTTAAATAGAAGATAGGTGTTCAACTCAGGTACGACGTCGACCTTGTATATCACTTGGCCCGTCTAGGCTCTGATTGAATTTTTAAAAAAAACCCCGCAGCAACTCGGAAGGTAGGACCGACGCGAACGCGCGGCCGAGAGGAGAAGGGCCGAAGCGAACGCGCAGTGACGTAAACGCGCAGTGACGCCGTGGCGCAGCAACGCGAATCGTGAAAGTCAGTGCTAATGGCAGTAAGTCTGTAAGTTTTAAAGTGTTTAGAGTTTTAAGTAAAGTTTTAAGTATTGAAATCGCGCGGCGACGCGAACCGCGCGGTGACGCGGGTAAGTGTTAGAAGTCCTTGTTTATCTTTTAAAGTTTAAAGTATCTTAACTCGCGCGGCGACGCGAGCCACGGGTCAACGCGGATTGCGCGGCGACGTGAACTGCGAGGCGACGTGGTAGTTTAGTATTGAAATCGCGCGGCGACGCGAACCGCGCGGCGACGCGGGTAAGTGTTAGCATTAGTAAAGTTTGGTTATTTGGAGTTAGTTAAAGTCAGTGTTAGTTCTGTAAAGTCTGTGTCTATTTTTAAGTTTGTTTAAATTGCATGACGACACGAATGCGTAGCGACACAGTAATACGAGGGGCAGTGTGAAAATGGGTAATCAGTTGGATAAAACCACGGATGCGGATAATCCGCTACAAAAGCTATGTGAGGAATTCCCTGAAAGAGCTGAAGACTTTAGAAAATTATCAGGAGCCCTGAACAAATTATTAGGGGATGACCAGTGGCCTCTAGGTGACACTAGAAGCGTAGAGGTAAAAAAAAAGCACAGGGATTAATTTGGAGAAGGGGACGAGGAAAAGGGGATAAAAAAATTTAATTGCAACCTGGCGACATTATTGTCAGAAATTAAAAGATGCATCACTTCTATCGAGTTGGCAAACAAATGCTATTAAATTAGGACTTGCATTGACAGAGGGAACACATGTTAAAACTGTAGACGTCTTAAAAAAAAAGAATGAATGTGCGCACGAGAAACTTGCTAAGAGATCCTCTGGGACCTCTGAGAAAGGTATTGATCAACTACAAGTTAAAATGACTGGCTTTGTGTTAACCGAGGCTGATGATGAAATTGATGAGTGGCCACTGACTCAGCGCCCAACGGCGCCTCCCGCACCCCCTGGCCTCTTGCTCCAGTCCTCTTCCCAACACCCTCCACCTAACACTCCGGTAAAAAGAGTTAGGAACAACCACATATCACCAAAGCAACAAACCCAAACTGACTCCTCATCCTCTGATAGCGATTCGGATCCCCAGTTCACAGGCAATATAGCCGAAAGGACCAGATCTCACACTCGAAAGGGCAGAACTATATCTCAACATCACAAACAGTCCCGTAAATCTTCTAGTCAACCTACCAGTCCAAGTTGTGAAAGACATAGCAAACACCCCCGCCGATCGAGACGCAGAACTGTCAAGCAGTCAGACAGCTCTGAAACATCCTCCGGCCTAGAAATTATTTCCAAGATCCCAAAGTCCCGACACCAATTCCCTGTCAGACCAATGCCAAACCCTGATGCACAACAAGCTGCAGACCACCTCTCTATAGATGTCTGTGATCTTCAAACAACTATTTGATTGCTCACGCTATCCGGACAAATGGAAAGGGCAGTTAGATATTATTGGCAGAAAAAGAAAGGGGAGGGGGGAGGTGCGCCCCCAACCCGGGTCAAGACTGAACACGTGACTAGAAAGGAAGAGCCATCTCGGGAGGAAGGATCAATAGAACCGTAGTGTGGCATACAGGATTGGATGGATAAGCAAGGATACGGTTATACTAAACAACCAAACGGCCCGAGCCCTGCTAATAAACCTCCCTATTGTCCCCGGCATGGTATGGGAAGAGGCCGGGACTGGGTAAGAGGAATTGACTGTTTTAATTGTGGGCAGGAAGGACATTGGAATAAAAATTGCCCCTACCGTCAGCATGGAAAAGGAAGAGGAGGAAGAGGAGGGGGGCAAGGGGGGAGAGGAGGATCTTACACTAACTTCTCCCAGAACAACCCCTTTGGTCAATTGTCCCCCGATTGACTACGCAGCTTGATTGTGCAGGGATCCTCCCCGGACGACGAACCCATTCTGAATGAGTGGCAACCCTTTTTGATAGATACGGGAGCCTTCATGTCTTCTGTACAATCAAAGCTTAAACTCCCTGCTTCTACTGAAACACAGGAACTTTCAGGATTCCTGGGACAAATCTCGACATTCCCGGTGTCAGAACTAGTTAAAGTGGGTTACCAAGAAGAATTGGTAGAACATCGATTTGTCATCACTACCAATCTGGACTGTAACTTGATGGCTAGAGACCTCCTTTGCAAATTCCAGTTGCATTTGGAGTATGGAGATTATTGTAAAACAGGAAACCCTTAAGCGGCAGTATTATACCACTAGAACCCCTCAGTGGTGGTCTCAGGGTGCCTGCGGCAGGTCCAATCACGTGACCCTAGCATACGATCCCAGTGGAAAGAATCAGGACCTGCAGAACTTTTATCAGGATCACGAAGGGGAAGTGAAGGGAATTCTATTAAGGGCTAGAGTGACTGGACTGGAAAGAGAGGCAGATTTTGTGGAAGTGGATAAGAATCTGTGGAAACAGCCCCTAACAATGGCACCGCATATTGCTCGTGAAGTATTAGCCCCTCACCATGCTAAAGATTTGGGAGTTATGGTACGCAAGGCCATAGATGAGGCTGACCCTACCAGCCGGGATGTGCAAATTGTAAAACATGGCCGAACAGTCCAATTTAATGGGGACCCCGAGAAAGTATTAACAACTCTACGGCATCATACTGGCTCGGACATACCTGACTATGTGGATCCTCATGTGTGGGCAGAGGACCCCTTTCCAAGTGGGTTATACTCCCATTAATTGAGATCCCAGTGCAGGGCAATGTGGACTGGCCCTCTATCCGACAGAACCCACTGAAATCACAGGCAATCCTAAACTGACCTTTCGGCACTGTACTGCAATTAATCCAGACTGTATTCTTACTGAGCCACCCCAAGATGAGGAAGAACCCAGTCATGATTGCTTATCTTTAATTTAAGAGGCCACATCAGTCAGGGAAGATTTAGTTGATGGAAGATCCAGACTGTATTCTTACTGAGCCACCCCAAGATGAGGAAGAACCCAGTCATGATTGTTTATGTTTGTTGACGGAAGTACTTCTATTAATCCAGAAGATACACGAATCTCAGGATACGCCATAGTAAACCAGGAGAATCAGGTCTTGGAATCTGCTGCTTTGAAACCGCCTATTCTGCTCAACAAGCTGAACTATTCGCCCTCACCCAAGCCTGTATCTTGGCCAAAGATCTCAAAGTCAATATCTATACCGACTCTAGGTATGCCTTTGGGGTGGCGCATGATTTCGGACAATTATGGAAAAATAGGGGATTCCTAACCTCACAGGGGAATGAGATATCTCATAAACAGCTAGTATCTGATTTGTTGCAAGCCCTCATGTTCCCCAAACGCATTGCCATTGTACCAAGAGGCCAAACAGGCCTCTCGTGACCAACAGATGGTAGTGCCCAAAATTATGAGTCAGACTAAAAATCCTGCGAAGGATAAGTTAGCCTCGGAAAAACCAATGCCAACCATCCAAGATGTTATAAAAGCACAGGGGGACGCTCCTGAAAAAGATAAACTGTTGTGGAAATATTATGCATGTACTTATGACAATGTTTCTAAACTCTGGACCACTCCCGCGGAACAGACTTGCATGTCTGACGAGTTGGCCTCATGGGTTATAGAATGTCTGCATTTTGCTACTCATTGTGGAGCAAGGACCACGAGTGACACACTTTTGGCTACTTGGTGGCACCCTAAACTCCAGGCGCTCACCCAGAACATCAGTAGTCGTTGCCTGGTTGGCCAGCAACATAATCCAGGGAAGGGAGTCCCCTGTGATTGGGGTAAAACGCCCCTACCCGAAGGTCCCTTTGAGACATTTCAGTTGGACTACATTGAGTTGCAAAAAGTTCAGTGTTACAGATATGTGTTAGTAATAGTAGATGTGTTTAGCAGATGGATTGAAGCCTACCCTAACCTGGACAATAAGACTCAGACTGTTGTTAAGGTGTTAATGAGGGAAATTGTTCCTAGATATGAGATCTCAGCTAGACTGATGACCACCTATGTTCTTTCTCTGACTCAGGCTCTGCGACTAGTTCACAACCAGGTTCAAGATGCTCACCTCGACCTCCCAGTTTTACCCGAATTGTCCCTCGTGGCACCAGGGAAGTATGGATTCGGAAGGGATTAGAGCCACAATAGGAGGGGCCTTTTTAGGTGTCACTCACTACCCCCACTGCAGCCAAGGTTGAGGGGAAAAGTGCCTGGGTTCACCTGCACCACTGCAAGCTCATCACCATTTAAACAAATTTTGCTGGTTAGTCTAATTCCTGTTTCTGTTCCAGATCTCCTCCTCCCTATAGCTGAACAAGGCAGTTGAAGGAGGATCAGTTTGAACTCTTACCTGTCAGACAGCCAAATACACTGACGGAGACCTGAAGGGAAACGTGAAAACAGAACTCTTTTTATCAGCTAAATAATTGGACTATTTATAAGATGAGACTGTGTCTGTATGCTACTGTCTGCATAATAGTGTTGATATATGACAGTTTTGGTGCACGGGAAGGAAGACAAAGGCGAGAGCTCCATGTAAACACCTTTTTGTATATGTCTTACGTTTATGCGGAAAAAGGGCACTTCACTAGATGCTGGGTGTGTTCACATATCCCTATACATTCTAAAGGGGGAATTCCTTTGCGCACCGTTCCCCTGACCCTAACTGAGACTGTTAGATGGATTCAAAGAAACGATATTGGAACAGGTAGCTAACCGCACTGCTGAGGCTCTGGAGGGCATCACAGCTGAAATGGTAGCGATAAGGACCGTAGCATTACAAAACCGAATGGCCCTCGATTACCTGTTAGCTGAGAAAGGGGGAACGTGTGCCCTGATAGGATCTGAATGTTGCACTTACACTCCTGATAGTTCAGGAAACATAACCCACCTTGCCGAACACATAAGGAGGGAGGTGAAAAAGTTATCCACACCAGCAAAAGAACTTAGCAGGTTTGATAGGTTTCTGGGTGGATCTTGGAGATCCTATCTAATACATGGGGCAATTGTTCTCATCGTAATAATTACCTGCTGTTTGATTGTTGGTTGCCTTAACCTCTGCTGTAAAGTAAGGACAAGGTTAGCAGACCCTCTTGTGGTCAAGGGTTCCCGGGGTTATGATCCAACAAACTAGAGAACTACTCAACAATGCAATACTCATAGAATGATCCTAAATGTTATCATAGAATGATAAAAGGGGGGATGTGGATATCTGAACGGAATATATGGAATTAAGGACAGTAAAGTAAACAGGATATATGAAAATGTATAAGCCATGGTAGAATAGCTGGGAGAATGTCAGATTGCAAATAGTGCAACATCAGCATAGCTAACAGTCTGTCTCAAGGTTTCAAGTCACTAATCCTGCCAATAATATATAATTGTAACATGAAATACATCTGCAGAATTGCAAGGTCTCAGTAAATAGTCACACCATTAGATTGAAACATTTAGAGGCAATACTTGAGCTTTCAAGAAGAACATCTCATAGATTGACTAATGAGTGGCTGAGTTAGACTGTCAATCCATTTGTATTTTGTTATCTGATTTCAAAACTGTATAACTGTTAACGCTTTACGATGTAACTTCACCTATCCGTAGGGAGTGTGTACGCTCTATCCAGAGAGTATATCTTCTGTCTGATAGGTCTTACTGGCCGGTAATAAAGACTGCTTTGTTCAAAGCACAAGAGGTATTCGACTCAGTAATTTTACTGAACCAGATTGAAGTAAAAGAATCCAGGAATTAACAGGATCAGCCATGATCGTATTAAATGGTGGAGCAGGCTTGAGGGGCTGTATTGGCCTACTCCTGCTCCTATTTCTTATGTTCTTATGGAAGCTGTATCTCAGGGGCATTGTGTTTTTGGAGGCTGCTGTGTTGTGTGTTGCAGTGATGTGGTAGGGCTCACACTTTCCCGCTGAGAGTCTGCGGACTGTCCGATCCCCTCAGTCAACCAAATGGGTTTTTACAAAATCCAACAGTTTTTGGGGTCAAAAATGACCAGATTTATTGAATTCAATTGCAGTACTTGCGAGTCCAGTCCCATAACCACTGGGCTGCCGTGCCAGTACTACAAGGTGAACATTTCCCCTGGGAGCTCTCCAAGCTCGGATAGGAGCCCTTCTCTATAGCAGGCGGTTACAAGCTAAATCCACAAAATACATCTGTTAATCACACTGGTAAATGTGTTATGGTCAAGACCAAATGTTCAAACTGTACAAACAGTTTCAACTGTTTCAAACTGTACAATCTGGAGGGCAAAGCTTGCAGTTAGGGGTGAGCTTTCGAGATCTAATGCCGCCTTCAATACTCAGGAAGGACAAACCGTTGGCTCAGTGGGCTGAACAGAGCAGGGAAGGCCCAGGCTCCACCCCCGGCCTGTGCTGACCTCACCAGTGTGGTACTGAGCCCCACACACAGCAGGGTAGGCCCAGGCTCCACCCCCGGCCTGTGCTGCAGTAACGGATTTTATTTGGGGCACTATTGCCTTTGGTGCCTCTTTTTTGGAGGGGGGAGGGGGGCAGGGGGCGGGGGGCGGGGGACCAGCTGGGGTCCCCACTCCTGATCATTGCCCAGTAGCTGCTGGCGGAAAGTACAAATGGGCAAAGGCAGGATCAGCGGTGAGGCCCAACAAAGCACTGTATGGTCACACAGCTTGCTGACTGTGTCCAGGGACTGGGACTGAGCCGGCTGACTGTGTCCGGGGACTGGGACTGGGACTGAGCCGGCTGACTGTGTCCGGGGACTGGGACTGGGACTGAGCCGGCTGACTGTGTCCGGGGACTGGGCCGGCTGACTGTGTCCGGGGACTGGGACTGAGCCGGCTCACTGTGTCCGGGGACTGGGACTGAGCCGGCTGACTGTGTCCGGGGACTGGGCCGGCTGACTGTGTCCGGGGACTGGGACTGAGCCGGCTCACTGTGTCCGGGGACTGGGACTGAGCCGGCTGACTGTGTCCGGGGACTGGGACTGAGACTGGGACTGAGCTGGTTGACTGTGTCCAGGGACTGGGACTGGGACTGAGCCGGCTGACTGTGTCCGGGGACTGGGACTGGGCCGGCTGACTGTGTCCGGGGACTGGGACTGAGACTGAGCCGGCTCACTGTGTCCGGGGACTGGGACTGGGCCGGCTGACTGTGTCCGGGGACTGGGACTGAGCCGGCTGACTGTGTCCGGGGACTGGGACTGAGCCGGCTGACTGTGTCCGGGGACTGGGACTGAGCCGGCTGACTGTGTCCGGGGACTGGGACTGGGACTGAGCCGGCTGACTGTGTCCGGGGACTGGGACTGGGACTGGGACTGAGCCGGCTGACTGTGTCCGGGGACTGGGACTGAGACTGAGCCGGCTGACTGTGTTCGGGGACTGGGACTGGGCCGGCTGACTGTGTCCGGGGACTGGGACTGAGACTGAGCCGGCTGACTGTGTCCGGGGACTGGGACTGAGCCGGCTCACTGTGTCCGGGGACTGGGACTGAGCCGGCTGACTGTGTCCGCGGACTGGGACTGAGACTGGGACTGAGCTGGATGACTGTGTCCAGGGACTGAGCCGGCTGACTGTGTCCAGGGACTGGGACTGGGACTGGGACTGGGACTGAGCTGGTTGACTGTGTCCAGGGACTGGGACTGGGACTGAGCCGGCTGACTGTGTCCAGGGACTGGGACTGGGACTGGGACTGGGACTGAGCTGGTTGACTGTGTCCGGGGACTGAGACTGAGCCGGCTCACTGTGTCCGGGGACTGAGACTGAGCCGGCTCACTGTGTCCGGGGACTGAGACTGAGCCGGCTGACTGTGCCCAGGGACTGAGACTGAGCCGGCTGACTGTGTCCGGGGACTGGGACTGAGCCGGCTCACTGTGTCCGGGGACTGGGACTGAGCCGGCTGACTGTGTCCGGGGACTGGGACTGAGACTGGGACTGAGCTGGTTGACTGTGTCCAGGGACTGGGACTGGGACTGAGCTGGTTGACTGTGTCCAGGGACTGGGACTGGGACTGAGCCGGCTGACTGTGTCCGGGGACTGGGACTGGGCCGGCTGACTGTGTCCGGGGACTGGGACTGAGCCGGCTGACTGTGTCCGGGGACTGGGACTGGGACTGAGCCGGCTGACTGTGTCCGGGGACTGGGACTGAGCCGGCTGACTGTGTCCGGGGACTGGGACTGGGACTGAGCCGGCTGACTGTGTCCGGGGACTGGGACTGGGACTGAGCCGGCTGACTGTGTCCGGGGACTGGGACTGAGACTGAGCCGGCTGACTGTGTCCGGGGACTGGGACTGGGCCGGCTGACTGTGTCCGGGGACTGGGACTGAGACTGAGCCGGCTGACTGTGTCCGGGGACTGGGACTGAGCCGGCTCACTGTGTCCGGGGACTGGGACTGAGCCGGCTGACTGTGTCCGCGGACTGGGACTGAGACTGGGACTGAGCTGGTTGACTGTGTCCAGGGACTGAGACTGGGACTGGGACTGAGCCGGCTCACTGTGTCCGGGGACTGGGACTGAGCCGGCTGACTGTGCCCAGGGACTGGGACTGGGACTGGGACTGGGACTGAGCTGGTTGACTGTGTCCAGGGACTGGGACTGGGACTGAGCTGGTTGACTGTGTCCGGGGACTGAGACTGAGCCGGCTCACTGTGTCCGGGGACTGAGACTGAGCCGGCTCACTGTGTCCGGGGACTGAGACTGAGCCGGCTGACTGTGCCCAGGGACTGAGACTGAGCCGGCTGACTGTGTCCGGGGACTGGGACTGGGACTGAGCCGGCTCACTGTGTCCGGGGACTGAGACTGAGCCGGCTGACTGTGTCCGGGGACTGGGACTGAGACTGAGCCGGCTGACTGTGTCCGGGGACTGGGACTGAGCCGGCTCACTGTGTCCGGGGACTGGGACTGAGCCGGCTGACTGTGTCCGCGGACTGGGACTGAGACTGGGACTGAGCTGGTTGACTGTGTCCAGGGACTGAGACTGGGACTGGGACTGAGCCGGCTGACTGTGTCCGGGGACTGGGACTGAGCCGGCTGACTGTGTCCGCGGACTGGGACTGAGACTGGGACTGAGCTGGTTGACTGTGTCCAGGGACTGAGACTGGGACTGGGACTGAGCCGGCTCACTGTGTCCGGGGACTGGGACTGAGCTGGTTGACTGTGTCCAGGGACTGGGACTGGGACTGGGACTGGGACTGAGCTGGTTGACTGTGTCCAGGGACTGGGACTGGGACTGAGCCGGCTGACTGTGTCCGGGGACTGGGACTGAGTCGGCTGACTGTGTCCGGGGACTGGGACTGGGACTGAGCCGGCTGACTGTGTCCGGGGACTGGGACTGAGTCGGCTGACTGTGTCCGGGGACTGGGACTGGGACTGAGCCGGCTGACTGTGTCCGGGGACTGGGACTGGGACTGAGCTGGTTGACTGTGTCCGGGGACTGGGACTGGGACTGAGCTGGTTGACTGTGTCCGGGGACTGGGACTGGGACTGGGCCACAAGCAGGCCAAACAGTGTCAGGTGGGTTTTGCTATTCGCGGTGGTGATGGGTCTGATGGGAGACTGCATTACCTCGATGCTCCAGGCTTCATTCCCAGCATTTCCCAGCTGTCCTTGCTGTTCCGTATCCTGCGGATGGTATCTGCCTGCTCCTTGGTAAACCCCACGCTCACACTGGACTGAAGGCGCTTCCCATTCTCACACAAGTCAAGGATTGACGAGAAGAAGGTCTGCATCCAGATGGAATGTAGAGGGGGAAAAACAGGGATTAAACTGCATGCAGTATAGATCTTGCTGGACCACCGCCGCACTCCACCCCCCAACATCGCCGTGCCCCCTCCTCCCGGGCATCGCCGCGCAAACCCCCCCCCCCCCCCCGCGCCATCCTCCCCCTCCCCTCTCCCCCCCCCCCCCCCCCCCCCCCGGCGCCATCCTCCCCCTCCCCTCTCCTCCCCCCCCCCCCCCCCCCGGCGCCATCCTCCCCCTCCCCTCTCCTCTCCTCCCCCCCCCCCCCCCGGCGCCATCCTCCCCCTCCCTTCTCCTCCCCCCCCCCCCCCCCGGCGCCATCCTCCCCCTCCCCTCTCCTCTCCTCCCCCCCCCCCCCCCGGCGCCATCCTCCCCCTCCCCTCTCCCCCCCCCCCCCCCCCCGGCGCCATCCTCCCCCTCCCCTCTCCTCCCCCCCCCCCCCCCCCGGCGCCATCCTCCCCCTCCCCTCTCCTCTCCTCCCCCCCCCCCCCCCCCCGGCGCCATCCTCCCCCTCCCCTCTCCTCCCCCCCCCCCCCCCCGGCGCCATCCTCCCCCTCCCCTCTCCTCCCCCCCCCCCCCCCCCCCGGCGCCATCCTCCCCCTCCCCTCTCCTCTCCTCCCCCCCCCCCCCCCCCCCCGGCGCCATCCTCCCCCTCCCCTCTCCTCCCCCCCCCTCCCCGGCGCCATCCTCCCCCTCCCCCCCGGCGCCATCCTCCCCCTCCCCTCTCCTCCCCCCCCCCCCCCCGGCGCCATCCTCCCCCTCCCCTCTCCTCCCCCTCCCCTCTCCTCCCCCTCCCCTCTCCTCCCCCCTCTCTCTTCCCCCCCCACCCTCTCTTTCTCATCCCACCCTCTCTTTCTCATCCCACCCTCTCTTTCTCATCCCACCCTCTCTTTCTCCCCCCCCACTCTCTTTCTCATCCCACCCTCTCTTTCTCCCCCCCCACTATCTTTCTCCCCCCCCTCTCTTTCTCCTCCCCTCTCCCCCCCCCTCTCTCTTTCTCCTCCCCTCTCCCTTTCCCCCTTTCCCCCCCCCTCTCTCTTCCCCCCCCCTCTCTCTCTCTCTCTCTCTTTCCCCCCCCCCTCTCTTTCCCCCCCCACCTCTCTCTCTTCTCCCCCCCCCCTCTCTCTTTTCCCCTCCCCCACCCCCCTTTTCCCCTCCCCCCCCCTCTCTCTTTCCCTCACCCTCCCCCCTCAGAGTCAGAAACCTGGGTGGGGAGGAAGGCATTGCAATTCCTAGAGGGAGTGGGGGAAACAAACCCGGGGAAGGTGGGGAATGCTTGTGTTGGAATGGGGTTCTGTATTGTGCCTAAGGTAGGGGTTCTAAACGCACCCTCATCACAGACACATGAATAGGCCAGCTCACAATACGCAGCTTCCTGCTCACAAACACTCCCCCCTCCTCCTCTTCCCCGATCCCTGCCACTGCCGTCTGGTCACTGGCTCTGTGGAACGACTGCGCCCAATGTATGTACCTGGAACATCTCATTGATGCCCTCTCCAGACTGCGCCGAGGTTTCAAAGTAGTGGAATCCCCGACATTCGGCCCAGAGCCGCCCATCGCTCTCATCCACCACACGCCGTTTCCCACAGTCAATCTAGGGAAAGAAAATCACACAGTGCAGGAATAGGAGACTGGTGCCCACATTCACACCACTCATACACATCGGGCAGCGGTTTGCATTTCTTACATTCATTTTGTGCTAAAAGGGGAAAGTTAGTGTCATGTATTTAACCAGCATTGTAACCCATGTATAATCTGACCTAAGTTGTACACCGTGAGAACACTGACCACTAGGTGGTGAACTTGTGGGAGACACTCCTAACCTGGACCTTCAGGTATAAAAGGGGAAGCTCCACCCACTTCCATCACTTGAGTGCTAGGGAATAAAGGACAGGTCGCAGACTGACCTTCTCTCAAGCATGGGCCTCATCTGCATTTATACTGTATAGTAAGGACGTATCAATGGTGACGAGAAACTGGGATTTAAACCACGCGAGCATGCCCACGAGCAGAACAGACGAGAGGTACTGTGTTAAGGAATGGTTGGGACAGAGATTCAACATTGTTAAAGCAGCACACAGTTCTCCACGCAGACAAGGGCAGTCGGGCATGCCCCAACATGTAGTCGAACCCAGAAGGGGAGTTTGACAGAGACAATGGCAAGCTGAACAGCGATTCACGCCATTGCAAGGGACAATGCGGCCAGAAATGGGGCCATCAACACCTGTTAATGGCGCACTCAAGGACAATAACAGGGGCAGTCAGGGACGATCGACTGGCAAGGGACCGTTTGTTTCAAATAACAGCTCATGTTGGAGGCGTGGAGGTACACACTCAGCCGGAGTTTGCAGAGATGAGCAAAATACCTGCAGAAATTGCAGAAGTGAACGCTGGGGGAAATCGCGGGAAGCTGAAGTTCAGCGAGTTCATGTGGAGCACGTATACAGTTCATACACCAGGACGCCACCGATAATGATGAAAGTGCTCCTCAATGGCATCCCAGTATCAATGGAGCTAGACACAGGGGCCAGCCAGTCCCTGATGGGTATCAAACAGTTCGAAAAGTTGTGGGCGTCCAAGGCCAGGAGGCCAAAATTATTGCCGATTGACGCACAGCTACGGACTTACACAAAGCAGATCATTCCGGTGCTCGGCAGTGCCACGGTAGTCGTGACCCACAAAGATTCGGAGAACAGGTTGCCACTCTGGATTGTCCCAGGGGACGGTCCCGCACTACTGGGGAGGAGTTGGCTTGCTGTCATGAACTGGAAATGAGGCGATGTCAATGCAATTTCCTCTGTGGAGCGAGTATCATGCTCACAGGTCCTGAACAAATTTGACTCATTATTTCAACCCGGCATTGGCACTTTCATGGGGGCCAAGGTAGTGATTCACATAAACCCGGACGCCAGGCCAGTACACCACAAGGCCAGAGCAGTGCCGTACGTGATGCGGGAAAAGATAGAAGGCGAACTGGACCGCCTGCTGAGGGAAGGCATCATCTCGCCAGTCGAATTCAGTGACTGGGTGAGCCCGATCGTGCCGGTGCTCAAGGCGGATGGGTCGGTCTGGATATGTGGTGATTACAAGGCCACCATCAATCAGGTGTCACTCCAAGACCAGTACCCGCTACCGAGAGCGGAGGACCTCTTTGCGACGCTATCCGGTGGCAAACTTTTTTCAAAATTAGACCTGACCTCAGCTTACATGACCCAGGAGCTGGCGAGTGAGTCGAAGAAGCTGACCACCATCACGACACACAAGGGGTTGTTTGAGTTCGAGATTCGTTCGGCCGCCGCTATCTTCCAACGAAATATGGAAAGCCTCCTCAAGTCGATTCCAGGGACAGTGATTTTTCAGGACGACATCCTCAACACGGGTTACGATACTGAAGAACACCTCCACAACCTGGAGGAGGTGCTATGCAGACTGGACCGGGTAGGGCTGCGACTGAAAAAGGTGAACTGCGTCTTCCTAGCTCCAGGAGGTAGAATTCTTGGGGATGAGGGTAGCAGCAGACGGGATCAGCCCTACTGCGTCCAAGACGGAAGCGATCCAGAGAGCACCCAGAACCCGTAACACGACGGAGCTGCGTTCGTTCCTGGGGCTCCTGAACTATTTTGGGAACTTCCTTCCCAAATTGAGCACGCAGCTAGAGCCGCTACACGTGCTCCTACGCAAAGATCGCGAATGGGTCTGGGGGGACAGCCAGGAAAGGGCTTTTAATAGAGCACGCAATTTGTTATGTTCCAACACTCTGTTAACGCTATATGACCCATGTAAGAAACTTATGTTAATGTGCGATGCGTCGTCCTATGGTGTCGGGTGTGTGTTGCAGCATGTCAATGTCAAGGGTCAGTTACAGCCGGTAACTTATGCCTCCAGGAGTCTGTCCCAGGCAGAAAGAGGTTACGGGATGGTAGAAAAGGAGGTGCTCGCATGTGTATATGCTGTAAAGAACATAAGAACATAAGAATTAGGAACAGGAGTAGGCCATCTAGCCCCTCGAGCCTGCTCCGCCATTCAAAAAGATCATGGCTTATCTGGCCATGGACTCAGCTCCACTTACCCGCCCGCTCCCCATAACCCTTAACTCCCTTATTGGTTAAAAATCTATCTATCTGGGACTTGAATACATTCAATGAGCTAGCCTCAACTGCTTCCTTGGGCAGAGAATTCCACAGATTCACAATCCTCTGGGAGAAGAAATTCCTTCTCAACTAGGTTTTAAATTGGCTCCCCCGTATTTTGAGGCTGTGCCCCCGAGTTCTAGTCTCCCCAACCAGTGGAAACAACCTCTCTGCCTCTATCTTGTCGATCCCTTTCATTATTTTAAATGTTTCTATAAGATCACCCCTCATCCTTCTGAACTCCAACGAGTAAAGACCCAGTCTACTCAATCTATCATCATAAGGTAACCTGTTTGGAGGAAATTTGAGCTGGAGACAGATCACAAACCCCTAACGTCCCTTTTGGCCGACAACAAGGCCATAAATGCAAACGCATCAGCCCACATACAGAGGTGGGCACTCACGTTAGCCGCATATGACTACACAATTCGGCAAAGACCGGGCACTGAAAACTGTGCCGATGCACTCAGCAGGCTCCCACTAGCCACCACTGAGGGGGCTACCGAGCATGATGCTGAGATGGTCATGGCTGTTGAAGCTTTCGGAAGCGAAGGCTCACCCGTGACAGCCCTTCAGATTAAAGTCTGGACAAATAGAGACCCGCTATTGTCTCTAGTCAAGAAATGTGTCCTGAATGGGGACTGGGCAGCCACGTACAGGGCATGCCCTGAGGAATTTAAACCATTTCACAGGCGCAGGGATGAACTCTCGATTCAGGCCGATTGTCTACTGTGACGAAACCTTGTAGTCATGCCCCAGATGGGCAGAGAGGTGTTCATCAGAGAACTCCACAATGAGCACCCGGGCATTGTCACGATGAAGGCAATTGCCAGGTCACACGTTTGGTGGCCAGGGATAGACGCAGATCTGGAACTTTGTGTTCGCAGGTGCAACACGTGTGCCCAGCTGGGCCATGCGCCCAGGGAAGCCCCCCATAGCCCCTGGTCCTGGCCCGCCAAGCCTTGGTCACGCATCCATGTGGACTACGCAGGTCCTTTCATGGGAAAAATGTTTTTGGTTGTCGTAGATGCCTAATCCAAATGGATCGAGTGTGACATTTTAAATTCAAGCACAGCCTCTGCCACGGTAGAAAGTCTACGGGCAATGTTCGCCGCCCACGGTCTACCGACGTCTTGGTCAGCGACAATGGCCCGTGCTTCACAAGCACTGAATTCCAGGACTTCACGGCAGGCAATGGAATTAACCATGTTAGAACGGCACCGTTCAAGCCGGCCTCAAACGGCCAGGCAGAATGAGCAGTGCAGATAAGCAAACAGGGGATGCTCAGAATCAAAGTGGGTTCCCGACAAACCCGCTTATCACGCCTCCTGTTGGCCTATAGATCCCGACCACACTCGCTCAAAGGGGTTCCACCCGCAGAGCTGCTAGTGAAAAGAACGCTCAAAACCCGGCTATCCCTTATACACCCCACCATGAAAGAAATTGTCGAGAGCAGGCGCCAGCCACAATTAGACTACCATGACAGGAATGCGAGGGCGCGATGTATTGATGTCAATGATCCTGTTTTTGTCCTTAACTACGCTGCAGGGCCCAAATGGCTCGCAGGCACTGTGGTTGCCAAAGAGGGAAATGGGATTCTGGTAGTTAAACTTACCAATGGACAAATCTGCCGCAAACACAGACAAAAAGGAAGTTCAGTAACCCCATAGAAGCAGAGGAAGAACACGATGTTGAGTTCACTCCACCACAGGTGACCGAACAGCGGAACCAAAGGGAAGAGAGCCCAATCACTGTGGGCAGTCCGGATAGGCCTGAGGCACCGCAAACAGCAGACACTCAGGCCAGTGCCCAACAACCGGAGCCCCAACTCAGGCGCTCCACAAGAGAGCGTAAACCACCTTTGAGACTCAACCTGTGATCCTAATAAGACTTTGGGGCGGAGGTGATAGAAACATAGAAACATAGAAAATAGGTGCAGGAGCAGGCCATTCAGCCCTTCTAGCCTGCACCGCCATTCAATGAGTTCATGGCTGAACATGCAACTTCAGTACCCCCTTCCTGCTTTCTCGCCATACCCCTTGATCCCCCGAGTAGTAAGGACTTCATCTAACTCCCTTTTGAATATATTTAGTGAATTGGCCTCAACTACTTTCTGTGGTAGAGAATTCCACAGGTTCACCACTCTCTGGGTGAAGAAGTTTCTCCTCATCTCGGTCCTAAATGGCTTACCCCTTATCCTTAGACTGTGACCCCTTGTTCTGGACTTCCCCAACATTGGGAACATTCTTCCTGCATCTAACCTGTCTAAACCCGTCAGAATTTTAAACGTTTCTATGAGGTCCCCTCTCATTCTTCTGAACTCCAGTGAATACAAGCCCAGTTGATCCAGTCTTTCTTGATAGGTCAGTCCCACCATCCCGGGAATCAGTCTGGTGAATCTTCGCTGCACTCCCTCAATAGCAAGAATGTCCTTCCTCAGGTTAGGAGACCAAAACTGTACACAATACTCCAGGTGTGGCCTCACCAAGGCCCTGTACAACTGTAGCAACACCTCCCTGCCCCTGTACTCAAATCCCCTCGCTATGAAGGCCAACATGCCATTTGCTTTCTTAACCGCCTGCTGTACCTGCATGCCAACCTTCAATGACTGACGTACCATGACACCCAGGTCTCGTTGCACCTTCCCCCTTCCTAATCTGTCACCATTCAGATAATAGTCTGTCTCTCTGTTTTTACCACCAAAGTGGATAACCTCACATTTATCCACATTATACTTCATCTGCCATTCATTTGCCCACTCACCCAACCTATCCAAGTCACTCTGCAGCCTCATAGCATCCTCCTCGCAGCTCACACTGCCACCCAACTTAGTGTCATCCGCAAATTTGGAGATACTACATTTAATCCCCTCGTCTAAATCATTAATGTACAATGTAAACATCTGGGGCCCCAGCACAGAACCTTGCGGTACCCCACTAATCACTGCCTGCCATTCTGAAAAGTACCCATTTACTCCTACTCTTTGCTTCCTGTCTGACAACCAGTTCTCAATCCATGTCAGCACACTACCCCCAATCCCATGTGCTTTAACTTTGCACATTAATCTCCTGTGTGGGACCTTGTCGAAAGCCTACTGAAAGTCCAAATATACCACATCAACTGGTTCTCCCTTGTCCACTTTACTGGAAACATCCTCAAAAAATGTATTCAACCAGCATTGTAACCCATGTATAATCTGAACTAAGTTGTACACTGTGAGAACAATGACCACGAGGTGGGAGATACTCCAAACCTGGACCTTCAGGTATAAAAGGGGAAGCTCCACCCACTTTCATCACTTGAGTACTAAGGAATAAAGGACAGGTCGCAGACTGACCTTCTCTCAAGCATGGGCCTCGTGTGCATTTATACTGTGTAGTAAGGACGTATCAGTTAGCACCAAAAAAAGGAATACGATACACTCCAGGGACTCAGTGTCCCGTCAAACACGCCCAGGGCAGGTACAGGGGGTTAGATACAGAGTAAAGCTCCCTCTACAATGTCCCATCAAACACTCCCAGGGCAGGTACAGGGGGTTAGATGCAGAGTAAAGCTCCCTCTACACTGTCCCATCAAACACTCCCAGGGCAGGTACAGCGGGTTAGATACAGAGTAAAGCTCCCTCTACACTGTCCCATCTGTCATGTATCTTACATTATTATATATAACTGTATCCTAACATGCTATACATGACTGTAATAAGATATGACCTGTAACCACCAGCATACCTTACCACCAGGGGTGCACTTGCAAGAGACAGGTATATAAGGACAGGTCTCAGGCAAGTGCAGCATTTCAGAGCTGTGAAATAAAGGTGCAGGTCCAGAGTGACCTTTACTTCACTACATGCCTCATGTGAATCTGTACTGAGGGGACAGGACTTTACACCATCAAACACGCCCAGGGCAGGTACAGCACGGGGTTAGATACAGAGTAAAGCTCCCTCGACACTGTCCCATCAAACACTCCCAGGGCAGGTACAGGGGGTTAGATACAGAGTAAAGCTCCCTCGACACTGTCCCATCAAACACTCCCAGGGCAGGTACAGGGGGTTAGATACAGAGTAAAGCTCCCTCTACACTGTCCCATCAAACACTCCCAGGGCCGTACAGCACGGGTGAGATACTGAGTAAAGCTCCCTCTGCACTGTCCCATCAAACACGCCCAGGGCAGGTACAGCAGGGGGTTAGATACAGAGTAAAGCTCCCTCTACACTGTCCCATCAAACACTCCCAGGGCAGGTACAGGGGGTTAGATACAGAGTAAAGCTCCCTCTACACTGTCCCATCAAACACTCCCAGGGCAGGTACAGGGGGTTAGATACAGAGTAAAGCTCCCTCTACACTGTCCCGAGTCTGGATAGAGAGCGCGCAGCTGGTGGAATGAGTGACATAAATTGTTACCTTATTTGCACAGACAACAAACACAATGTTCTCCATGTTCGCATGAGGCCCCAGTTCCTGCTTCATCTCAGCGAGCCAGTTCTCCAGCGCATCGAAGGAGTCTTTCTGTCCGACATCATAGGCCAGGATCACCCCTTGAGTGTCTTTGTAAAACTCATTGCGCACCTGTTACAAACAAAACCAGTACTGAAAGACAAGCAATTTAAACAAAGCAGTGCACCGAACATTAGCAGATGTAAAAGGGGAGCTGATAGTTAGGGGTGGAGAGAAGGGGAAGGGATGACACATACATCTTTTGCAGACCAGGATGGGAGGATTCGGGTCACAATTCATGGCTAAAATGGCTCATCGGCACCAATTGTAGTGAAGCCAAGCTATTCCGCATGGATAGGCTGCATCTGAACAGGGTGGCAGCAAATTAACTGACAAAATGGATACGTAGGGAAGTGAGGAGCCATTTACAGCAGCAAGGGACAGAAGGGGGATGAAAGGCTTGGAAAACTGGGGCTATTTTGAACTGTTTTCAATTTTTGAACAGGAGAGGTTCAAGGATGATTTGAGAGAGATGTTTAAAATGATTTAGGGATTAGACAGAGTAACTAGACAGAATATTTCCAGTCTAGAACTGGGAACAGAGACACAAGATTAAATGCAAGAGATTTAAGAGCAAGAGCAGGATAAGC
Source organism: Pristiophorus japonicus (assembly GCF_044704955.1). Lineage (NCBI taxonomy): Eukaryota > Metazoa > Chordata > Chondrichthyes > Pristiophoridae > Pristiophorus > Pristiophorus japonicus. The sequence goes on along the minus strand of NC_091985.1, from coordinate 3,061,047 downwards.
TTTTATTTTGTTTCCAAAGAATGATGAGGCTGTGGATTTCACTCGGGGCGTTAGGGACTGGAGCAGAGAGCAGATCAACATTGAAGCCTGGGTTAGAGAGGTGTGTGGAGGAAAGGGGGCCGAAGGGGAATGGGAGCAGGGCGGGTCCGTGGGATTAGGAGACGGTTTGTGTGGAGGATAAACATCAGCAGTGATTGGCTGGGCCGAACTGGCCGTTTCTGTTACAATATTTGCAGGATTTGAAGGTAAAAGATTGTATGTCACTATTTGAAGAACAGGAGAGCTCTCCCAGAGAGCTGGCCACATTTATCCCTCAACTACAGAAACAGATGAACTGGTGTTGCATTCCGCGGGACCTGTGTGTAATGTGGCTCGCACTAGAACAACAGTTCACTGGCTGGGAAGCAAAGTGTCACACCCAGAGGTGATGCAAGCCCTTTCTCTCCCTTACCTACCTCAAAGAAGAACGGATGACCCGCCATGTCAAAGATGTTAACTTTAACCTCTCGATCCCTCACCTGCACCCTGAGGGGGCAAAAAACAAAAACAAAATACAAGCAGCATTGGTGCTCAATTGCACTTTTGTTCTGCGACATTTATCTAAACTACACCTCTAACCCACATTTTACCAGGGCCCCTTGGTCCTCCGCTGGGAAAAAACAAATTTTCCCAGGGCCCTGTGGGACTGGAACCTCCCCTGGGCCGAGACCAGACTTTCCCAGGGCCCCGTGGTCCCAGAACCTCCCCTGGGCCAAGACCAGACTTTCCCAGGGCCCCGTGGTCCCAGAACCTCCCCTGGGCCAAGACCAGACTTTCCCAGGGCCCCAGAGCCTCCCCTGGGCCAAGACCAGACTTTCCCAGGGCCGTGTGGTCCCAGAACCTCCCCTGGGCCAAGACCACACTTTCCCAGGGCCCCAGAGCCTCCCCTGGGCCAAGACCACACTTTCCCAGGGCCGTGTGGTCCCAGAACCTCCCCTGGGCCAAGACCACACTTTCCCAGGGCCCCAGAGCCTCCCCTGGGCCAAGACCACACTTTCCCAGGGCCGTGTGGTCCCAGAACCTCCCCTGGGCCAAGACCACAGTTTCCCAGGGCCCCATGGTCCCAGAACCTCCGCTGAGCCGAGACCAGACTTTCCCAGGGCCCCGTGGTCCCAGAACCTCCCCTGAGCCGAGACCAGACTTTCCCAGGCCCCCGTGGTCCCAGAACCTCCGATGGGCCGAGACCAGACTTTCCCAGGACCCCGTGGTCCCAGAACCTCCCCTGGGCCGTGACCAGACTTTCCCAGGGCCCTGTGGTCCCAGAACCTCCGCTGGGCCGTGACCAGACTTTCCCAGGGCCCTGTGGTCCCAGAACCTCCGCTGGGCCAAGACCAGACTTTCCCAGGGCCCCGTGGTCCCAGAACCTCCGATGGGCCAAGACCAGACTTTCCCAGGGCCCCGTGGTCCCAGAACCTCCCCTGGGCCGAGACCAGACTTTCCCAGGGCCCCGTGGTCCCAGAACCTCCCCTGGGCCGAGACCAGACTTTCCCAGGGCCACGTGGTCCCAGAACCTCCCCTGGGCCAAGACCAGACTTTCCCAGGGTGCCGTGAGAGTGGAATCTCCCCTGGTGTGGGAGCACCTTCCCAGGGTCCGGCTGTTCCAAGTTGTAGCTCCCTTGCTTTCAGTCGACCCGCTCCAGGCTATCAATGATACTGTGGGGTTATGGTATTTGCCTCTATTAAACTGAAGAATTATCGGCAAGACCTGGGCCCAACTGCGGAACCAGAATTCACACAGAACACAGTCAACAGTTAATGAGACTATCAAATATTCGAGGCCTCCAAGTTTTACTGTTATAATCCGTAGGAGCTGACTCGAAATGCACAATGGCCTACTCCTGCTCCCATTTCTTGTTACAAGCTCACTGCTGCCTTTAACTGTCTCTGGCTGGCAACACCATGTTTGTCAGAGGAGCAGGAAGCCAGTCTTCAGCACTCGCCACAAACTCCATTCCCTTGTCAGTGATCCCGTCCCGTCCCTCCACTCTCTCAGGCTCAACTGCACTGTTCACAAGCTCGACATTTGATTCGACCACAAGCTGAGCTCCTGATCCAGTCTCCACCCATCACAAAGACCAGCTCCACAACACTGTACACCTGCTCCTGCCTCAGCTCCTTAACCACTCATATCCATTAGCTCCAGACTCGACTATTCCAATACTCTCTCGGCCGGCTCACGCCCTTCTATAAACTTCAGCTCATCCAACACACTGTTGCACATATTCAATCCCACACCGAGTCACCCCTGTGCTCGCAGACCTGCACTGGTTCCCCTTGCTCCAACTCATGAAATTTACACAGGATTACACGGGATATATGTCACAGAAACAGGCCATTCGGCCCAACCAGTCCATGCCGGCGTTTATGCTCCACTCGAGCCTCCTCCCGTCTTTCCTCATCTAAATCTATCCACATAACCCTCTATTCCCTTCTCCCCCATACGCTTATCTGGCCTCCCCTTAAATGCATCGATACTATTCACCTCAACCCCTCCCTGTGGCAGCGAGTTCCACATTCTCACCGCTCTGAGTAAAAGTTTCTTCTGAATTCCCTATTGGATTTCTTGGTGGCTATCTTATATTGATGGCCTCTAGTCACATTCTTCCCCATGTGGAAACATTCTCTCTCTATCCAATCGATCAAAACCTTTCATCATTTTAAAGACCTCTATTAGGCCACCCCTCAGCCTTCGCTTTTCAAGAGAAAAGAGACCCAGCCTGTCCATCCTTTCCTGATATGTATACCCTCGCATTTCTGGTATCATCCTTGTAAATCTTCTCTGCACCCTCTCCAGTGCCTCTATATCCTGTTTATAATATGGTGACCAGAACTGTACGCAGTGCTCAGTGTGGTCTAACCAAGGTTCAATACAGGTTTAGCATAACTTCCCTACTTTTCAATTCTATCCCTCCAGAAATAAACCCTAGTGCTGGGTTTGCTTTTTATGGCCTTGCTAACCTGTGTCACAACGTTCAGTGATTTGTGTATCTGTATCCGAGATCCCTTTGTTCCTCTACCTCACCCAGACTCTCACCCTCTAAGTAATAAGTGACCTCCCTATTCTTCCTACCAAAATATAATACCTCACATTTATCTGTGTTGAACTTCATTTGCCAATTCTATGCCCATTCTGCAAGTTTATTAATGGCCTCCTGTAATTTGTTGCAGTCCTCACACTTTAATCAAGTACATGCTTATTTCAAATGATTAAAGTGCATGGATTCCCTTTTCATGAACGGCATTAGCACTCAAACAGTTTACTCTAAGCAAAAGCGGATCACTAAAGATGGGGAGAAAATGAGCATCTCACACAATACCTGTACTCACTTTGTAACTCCATAGTCAATTCCGATAGTCGCCAAGTATTTTGGGACAAACCTCTTCTCGCAGTATCGCTTAATGATACAGCTCTGGAAACAAACACAATTACCGTCAGCACTTTCACCTGCACCAGAAAGGCATTGCGTACCTGAACCCCACACACAGCAGGAAAGGCCCAGGCTCCGTCCCCGGCCTGTGCTGATTGCCCAGTGTGGTACCGAGCCCCACACACAGCAGGGAAGGCCCAGGCTCCGTCCCCGGCCTGTGCTGATTGCCCAGTGTGGTACTGAGCCCCACACAGCAGGGAAGGCCCAGGCTCCATCCCCGGCCTGTGCTGATTGCCCAGTGTGGTACTGAGCCCCACACAGCAGGGAAGGCCCAGGCTCCATCCCCAGCCTGTGCTCATTACTCAGTGACTCCTGTGCGTCTTTGGGTGTCAGAAAGGGCTGGGATCAGGTTTGGTCCAGTAATTCGACTGGTTAGGCCGAATGGCCTGTTTCTGTGTTGTAACTTCTCTGCATTTCCACACCATCGCTCACCCTCAGGACTTGTATCCCCCAACTTTCACTGATGCATCTGCGAACAAGCTGCATTACCTTTCTAAGGTTCAAGAGTGTGATGGATCATTGCGACAGAAAGGCTATTAAGGGTATGAGAACACACGGATATAAAGAGTAGACCGATGATGTTGGCCGTACAGTTGGACTTATGGTGGGCCTGGTTCCCACCTGGAGCACGAAAGCAATAAACTAGTCTCAGTGTGTAGAATATATAAACAACTTCCAAAAGCCTCAGCAGGCAGTCTCTCTTACGTTTAGAATAACTCCACAAGACTGTACATCTTTAACTCAAACTGTTGTGACCTTGGTCTCTATTGTAACCCCAGAGTGAGGAGACAGCATGGTAGACTGCCTTTTATACCTACTTGCCCAGGGTGTGCAGGTGATCTTGGGTCTAGAAACATAGAAACATAGAAAATAGGTGCAGGAGTAGGCCATTCGGCCCTTCGAGCCTGCATTGCCATTCAATGAGTTCATGGCTGAACATGCAACTTCAGTACCCCATTCCTGCTTTCTCGTCATACCCCTTGATTCCCCTAGTAGTAAGGATATGTCAGTCCCTCCATCCCAGGAATCAGTCTGGTGAACCTTCGCTGCACTCCCTCAATAGCAAGAATGTCCTTCCTCAAGTTAGGAGACCAAAACTGTACACAATACTCCAGGTGTGGCCTCACCAAGGCCCTGTATAACTGTAGTAACACCTCCCTGCCCCTGTACTCAAATCCCCTCGCTATGAAGGCCAACATGCCATTTACTTTCTGAACCGCCTGCTGTACCTGCATGCCAACCTTCAATGACTGATGTACCATGACACCCAGGTCTCGTTGCACCTCCCCTTTTCCTAATCTGTCACCATTCAGATAATAGTCTGTCTCTCTGTTTTTACAACTAAAGTGGATAACCTCACATTTATCCACATTATACTTCATCTGCCATGCATATGCCCACTCACCTAACCTATCCAAGTCACTGCAGCCTCATAGCATCCTCCTTGCAGCTCACACTGCCACCCAACTTAGTGTCATCCGCAAATTTGGAGATACTACATTTAATCCCCTCGTCTAAATCATTAATGTACAGTGTAAACAGCTGGGGCCCCAGCACAGAACCTTGCGGTACCCCACTAGTCACTGCCTGTCATTCTGAAAAGTACCCATTTACTCCTACTCTTTGCTTCCTGTCTGACAACCAGTTCTCAATCCACGTCAGCATACTACCCCCAATCCCATGTGCTTTAACTTTGTACATTAATCTCTTGTGTGGGACCTTGTTGAAAGCCTTCTGAAAGTCCAAATACATCACATCAACTGGTTCTCCCTTGTCCCCTCTACTGGAAACATCCTCAAAAAATTCCAGAAGATTTGTCAAGCATGATTTCCCTTTCACAAATCCATGCTGACTTGGACCTATCATGTCACCTCTTTCCAAATGCGCTGCTATGACATCCTTAATAATTGATTCCATCATTTTACCCACTACCAATGTCAGGCTGACCGGTCTATAATTCCCCGTTTTCTCTCTCCCTCCACTCCATAGGAACTGATCCAGAGTCTATGGAATGTTGGAAAATGACTGTCAAAGCATCTGCTATTTCCAAGGCCACCTCCTTAAGTACTCTGGGATGCAGTCCATCAGGCCCTGGGGATTTATCGTCCTTCAATCCCATCAATTTCCCCAACACAATTTCCCGACTAATAAGGATTTCCCTCAGTTCCTCCTTCTTACTCGACCCTTTGACCCCTTTTATATCCGGAAGGTTGTTTGTGTCCTCCTCAGTGAATACCGAACCACAGGTTTCCCACAGGTGTGGTCCCTGGTGGCAAGTCTTACACATTGGTGATGTTTACATATATAACAGTCTGCATCTAGCATATCACAAAATCACAGTGAATGAATACAGCCCTTCAGCCCATCGGGTCTGGTCCTTCCACAATACCAACACTTCCATGTTCACGTCACAGTACCCAGCCGCCTCGTGTACGAGTCTGGTCTCTGCACAACGACGTGTATTTATATAGCATCTTTAAGGTATTAAAACGTCCCAAGACTTCACAGAAATGCTCCACCATCGTCCAGCTGGGTGGGACTGCACTCGCCTGGTTCCATTCTTATCCATCTAATCGTAGTCAGAGAATCTCCTGCAACGACTTCTCTTCCCGCCCCCGCATCGTTACCCCTGGTGTCCCCCAGGATCTATCCTTGGCCCCTCATATTTCTCATCTACATGTTGCCCCTTGGTGACATCATCTGAAAACACAGCGTCAGTTTCCACATGTACGCTGAGACACCCAGCTCTACCTCACCCCCACTTCTCTCCACCCCTCCTCGGTCTCTAAATTGTCAGATTGCGTGTCCCACATCCAGTTCTGGATGAACAGAAATTTTCTCCAATAGAATATTGGGAAGACCGAAGCCATTGTTTTCAGTCCCCACCACAAACTGCGTTCCCTAGCCACTGACTCCATCCCTCTCCCCAACCTCTGTCTGAGGCTGAACCAGACTGTTCACAACCTTGGTGTCATATTTGACCCTCAAATGAGCTTTCGACTACATATCCGCAGCATAACTAAAACCGCCTATTTCCACCTCCGTAACATCGCCTGTTTCTACCCCTGCCTCAGCTCATCCGCTGCTGAAGCCCTCATACATGCCTTTGTTACCTCTGGACATGACTATTCCAACGCACTCCTGGCTGGCCTCCCACATTCTACCCGACGTAAGCTAGAGGTGATCCAAAACTCAGCAGCCAGTGTCCTAGCTCGCACCAAGTCCCGCTCACCCATCACTCCGTGTGCTCGCTGACTTATATTGGCTTCCAAGTTAAGCAATGCCTCAATTTCAAAACTATCATCCTTATTTTCAAATCCCTCCATGGCCTTGCCCCTCCCTATCTCTGTAATCTCCTCCAGACCCACAACCCCACCCCCCACCCCGAAAGAGATGTCTGGATTCCTCCAATTCTGACCTCGAGCATCCTTGATTTTAAAATCGCTCAACCATTGGTGGCCGTGCCTTCCGCTGTCTGGGTCCCAAGCTCTCAAACTCCCTGCCTAAACCTCTCCGCCTCTCTATCCTCCTTCAAGTCGCTCCTTAAAACATATCTCTTTGACCAAGCTTTTAGTCACCTGCACTAATTTCTCCTTATGTGGTTCGGTGTCAAATAATGATCGCATAATACTCCTGTGAAGCGCCTTGGAACATTTCACTACATTAAAAGTGCTATATAGAATCATGGAAATTTACAACACGGAAGGAGGCCATTTCGGCCCATCATATCCGCGCCGGCCGACCAAGAGTTATCCAGCCTAATCCCACTTTCCTGACCTTGGTCCGTAGTCCTGTAGGCTACGGTACTTTAAGTGCACATCCAAGTATTTTTTAAATGTGGTGAGGGTTTCTGCCTCTACCACCCTTTCAGTGAGTTCCAGATCCCCAACATATGAAGAAATCTCCCCTCTAAACATCCCCCAATTACTTTAAATCTATGCCCCCTGGTTGTTGACCCCTCTGCCAAGGTAAACAGGTCCTTCCTATCCACTCTATCCAGGGCCCTCAGAATTTTATATACCTCAATCAGGTCTCCCCTCAGCCTCCTCTGTTCCAAAGAAAACAGATCCAGTAACTCCAATCTTTCCTCATATAAATACAAGTTATCATCAAACAGAATTTGACACGAGCCACATAAGGAGATATTCGGGCAGACTTGGTCAAAGAGATAGGTTTTTCGGAGCATCTTAAAAGGAGGAGAGAGAGGTGAAGGGAGAGAATTTCAGAGCTTGGGGACTCTGCAGCCAAAGGCTCAGTTGCCAAATGTGGAGTTACTAAAATCAGAGATGTTCAAGACATCAGAATTGGCGGAGTGCAGAGATCCCGGCCGGGGGGGGGGGGGGGGGGCGGGGGCTGGAGAGGTTAGAGAGATAGGGAGGGGCGAAGCCATGGAGAGATTTGAAAACCAGGATGAGAATTTTAAAATCGAGGCATTGCTTAACCGGAAGCCAATATAGGTCTCCGAGCACAGGGATGATGGGGGAGCGGGACTTGGTACGAGTTAGGACACGGGCGGCAGTCTTGGACAACCTCAGGTTTATAGAAGGTAGCACTAGGGAGGCCAGCCAGGAGAGCGTGGAATAGTCACGGCTAAAGGTAACAAAGGCATGGATGAAGGTTTCAGCGGCAAATAAGCTGAGGTGGGGCAGAGTCGGCCGATGTTAGCGGTCTTCGTGAAGGCGCGGATGTGTGGCAAGAAGCTCATCTCGGTGTCAAGTACAACACCAAGGTTGCAAACAGTCTGGTTCAGCCGCAGACAATTGCCAGGGAGCACTTTCTCACCACTGCACTATCACTTTTGGCTCGTATCTAAAGTTGGGTTTTCAGACTTCAGACAGACTCGGAGAGTGACAGGTTCTATCCTTGGTCTATGCTAATCTCAGCCTGGGCAGCCATGCAGATACGACAATTGGCCTCTGTGTCCCCAGCAGACGAGGACAGCATCTAGTTGGGTGGTGATGCTCCCTGTGGTGAATAGCTGCCAACACTCATCATCTAGGCTCACAACAGAAAACCAGCGCTCGAGTGTCTGTAGGGCCCAACCCTGGCATACAGGTCACTTCCTTCAGCAGGGCACAGTTTGGGGTTTGGGGGGGGGGGGGTGTGGAGCTGAGTGGGGCAAGCCCCCAATGTATTCACTTGAAGCAGATGGCACAGGAAGAAGGAAAGCTGAGATCCAGCTTCGAGAGTTTAGCTGCGTAGTTGACAAGAAGCCCGGCTGTGAGCAAGTTAGAGCAGCTGTGGACACCAGTTCAGGGTTTATTTATTTTTGGTGACATTTTGTGCTGGAGGATCAGTAATTTTTCATATCCATCACCCAATACCAACATCAAGTACACCCAGGCCAGGTACACACAAGCTAGGCAACAGAAATGGCTATAAGCCCAACATTAACACGTTAGATCTCTGACACAGAGTAGTACAAGGGAACCTAAAAATAAGTCAATGGAAGGAATTTGGTAGATTTAATAGAAGTTTAAAAAACGGTAATGGTGAAAGTAATGGGACTTAAGACAAATCTCCAGGACCTGAAGCTTTCCACCCAGAGTATTAAACAAACCAGGTAAGGAAATTGCAGGCACATGAATCATAATTTTCCAAAGATTCAGGAATTGGATTGGAAAATTGTAAATGCTGCTCCATTATTTAAGAAAGGAGGGAAAAAGAAGCCAGGTAACTACAGACCTGAGAGTTTAACATCAGTTCTGGGGAAGTGACTGGAATCTATCATCAGAGAAAAAGTGACTGAGCATTTGTGCCAGGTATCACAAAATTACATAGAATTTACAGCACAGAAAAATACCATCTCAGCCCAATGGGCGAGTGTTGGAGCAGCACCTCACACTGATCAAAGAGTCAGTCCGCATCATCATCGGCAGTCCCTCGGAGTCGAGGATGACGCTTCCACTCTCAAAGTTTCTTAGATGGCTGACGAGGTATTACAGGTGGGGCAGTCGTTAAAGGAAAGGTGGGTGGGGAGTCTGGTTTGCTGCACGCTCCTTCCGCTGCCTGCGCTTGATTTCTGCACGCTCTCAGCGATGAGACTCGAGGTGCTCAGCGCCCTCCCGGATGCACTTCCTCCACTTAGGGCGATCTTTGGCCAGAGACTCCCAGATGCTGGTGGGGATGTTGCACTTTATCAAGGAGGCTTTGAAGGTGGCCTTAAATCATTTCCTCTGCTCAACTGGGGCTCGCTTGCCATGATGAAGTGCTTGCTTTGGGAGTCTCGTGTCGGGCATGCGGACGACGTGGCCCGCCCAACAGAGCTGGTCGAGTGTGATCAGTGCTTTGATGCTGGGGATGTTGGCCTGGGCGAGAACACGGACGTTGGTGCACCTAACCTGCCAGTGGATTTGCAGGACCTTATGGAGGTAGCGCTGGTGGTACTTCTCCAGCATTTTGAGATGTCTGCTGTATATAGTCCACGTCTCCGAGCCATATAGGAGGGTGGGTATCATTACAGCCCTGTAGACCATAAGCTTGGTGCCAGATTTGAGGTCCTGGTCTTCAAACACCCTCTTCCTCAGGCGACCGAAGGCTGCACTGGCGCATTGAAGGCAGTGTTGGATGTCGTCATCGATGTCTGCCCTTGCTGACAGTAGGCTCCTGAGGTATGGAAAGTGGTCCATGTTGACCAAGGCCGTGTCGTGGATTTTGATGACCGGGGTGCAGTGCTGTGTGGCGGGGTCAGGTTGGTAGAGGACCTTTGACTTACAGATGTTTCGTGTAAGGCCCATGTTTTCTGAATTAGTCTGCATTGGTGATTCAATTTTTTGAGGAAGTCTATAGCATGCTGTCGATATGAACTTCTAGAAGTCCTTTGCTAAGGTTCCGAACAAGAGATTAAAAAGCGCATAGGATTGGAGGCATCTTGTGACATGAGTTGGTAAAGTGTCAGCCATGGCTCAGAAGTGCCACTCTCGCCCGAGTCATAAGGTCATGGATTCGAGGCCCACTCCAGTGACCTGAGCATAAAATTAGGGAGTGCCGCACTGTGAGAGGGGCAGTGCTGAGGGAGCGCCGCACTGTCGGAGGGGCAGTGCTGAGGGAGCGCCGCACTGTCGGAGGGGCAGTGCTGAGGGAGCGCTCCAGCTACGAAAAAGACAAAGGCACACCCAGCCCAGTCAACCTTCTAATGTTTTCCTCGCGAACGTCTGGGGATTTTTCCTGAATTGGGAGAGCTGTGCCACAGACTAGTCGAACAACAGCCTGACATCGTCATACTCTAAGAATCATACCTTTCAGCCCATGACCAGACTCCTCCATCACCATCCTTGGGTGTGTCCTGTCCTATCAGCAGAACAGATCCACCCGAGGTGGCAACACAGTGGTATACAGTCTGGAGGGAGTGGCCCTGGGAGTACTCAACATTGACTCTGGACCCCATGAAGTCTCATGGCTTCAGGTCAAGCATGGGCAAGGAAACCTCCTGCTGATTACCACCTCCCGCCCTCCCCCAGCTGAAGAATCAGTATCCTCCATGTTAAACACCACTTGGAAGAAGCACTGAGGGTAGAAAGGGCACAGAATGAACTCTGGGTGTCCATCACCAAGAGTGGCTCGGTAGCACCACTACTGACCGAGCCCTGAAGGACATAGCTGCCAGACTGGGCCTGCAGTAGGTGGTGAGAGAACCAACACGACCGAAAAACCAACTTGATCTCGTCCTCACCAATCTCCCTGTCGGAGATGCATCTGTCCCTGACAGCATTGGTAGCAGTGACCACCGCAGTCGTTGTGGAGACAAAGTCCCGTCTTCACACTGAGGACACCCACCATCGTGTTGTGTGGCACTACCACCGTGCTAAATGGGATAGATTCAGAACAGATCTAACAGCTCAAAACCGAGCATCCATGAGGCACTGTGGGCCATCAGCAGCAGCAGTATTGTATTCCACCACAATCTGTAACCTCATGGCCCGGCATATCCCTCACTCTACCATTACCATCAAGCCAGAAGACCAACCCTGGTTCAATGAGGAGTGTAGAAGATCATGCCAGGAGTAGCACCAGGCATACCTAAAAATGAGGTGCCAACCTGGGGAAGATGCAACATAGGACTACATGCATGCTAAACAGCGGAAGCAGCATGCTATAGACAGGAGTAAGCGATCCCACAATTAACAGATCAGATCAAAGCTCTGCAGTCCTGCCACATCCAGTCGTGAATGGTGGTGGACAATTAAACAACTAATGGGAGGCTGAGGCTCCATGAATATTCCCATTCTCAATGATGGTGGAACCCAGCACGTGAGTGCAACCAGAAGTGCTGAGGGGAAGATCCATATCGGCCTCCTCCTGAGGTCCCCACCATCACAGAAGCCTGTCTTCAGCCAATTCGATTCACTCCATGGGAATACAGTAAAGGCTATGGGTCCTAACAACATCCCGGCTGTTGTGCTGAAGACTTGTGCTCCAGAACTAGCCGTGCCTCTAGCCAAGCTGTTCCAGTCCAGCTACAACACTGGCATCAACCCAACAATGTGGAAAACTGCCCAGGTATGTCCTGTCCACAAAAAGCAGGACACATCCAATCCGGCCAATTACTGCCCAATCTACTCTCAATCATCAGCAAAGTGATGGAAGGTGTCTTTGACAGTGCTATAAAGTGGCACTTGCTCACCAATAACCTGCTCACTGATGCTCAGTTTGGGTTCTGCCAGGGCCACTCAGCTCCAGATCTCATTACAGCCTCCATCCAAACATGGACACAAGAGCTGAATTCCAAAGGTGAGGTGAGAGTAACTATCCTTGACATCAAGGCAGCACTTGACCAAGTGTGGCACCAAGGAGCCAGAGTTAAACATAGAAACATAGAAACATAGAAAATAGGTGCAGGAGTAGGCCATTCGGCCCTTCTAGCCTGCACCGCCATTCAATGAGTTCATGGCTGAACATTCAACTTCAGTACCCCATTCCTGCTTTCTCGCCATACCCCTTGATCCCCCTAGTAGTAAGGACCTCATCTAACTCCTTTTTGAATATATTTAGTGAATTGGCCTCAACAACTTTCTGTGGTAGAGAATTCCACAGGTTCACCACCCTCTGGGTGAAGAAGTTCCTCCGCATCTCGGTCCTAAATGGCTTACCCCTTATCCTTAGACTGTGACCTCTGGTTCTGGACTTCCCCAACATTGGGAACATTCTTCCTGCATCTAACCTGTCTAACCCCGTCAGAATTTTAAATGTTTCTATGAGGTCCCCTCTCATTCTTCTGAACTCCAGTGAATACAAGCCCAGTTGATCCAGTCTTTCTTGATAGGTCAGTCCCGCCATCCCAGGAATCAGTCTGGTGAACTTTCGCTGCACTCCCTCAATAGCAAGAATGTCCTTCCTCAGGTTAGGAGACCAAAACTGTACACAATACTCCAGGTGTGGCCTCACCAATGCCCTGTAAACTGTAGCAACACCTCCCTGCCCCTGTACTCAAATCCCCTTGCTATGAAGGCCAACATGCCATTTGCTTTCTTAACCGCCTGCTGTACCTGCATGCCAACCTTCAATGACTGATGTACCACGACACCCAGGTCTCTTTGCACCTCCCCTTTTCCTAATCTGTCACCATTCAGATAATAGTCTGTCTCTCTGTTTTTACCACCAAAGTGGATAACCTCACATTTATCCACATTATACTTCATCTGCCATGCATTTGCCCACTCACCTAACCTATCCAAGTCGCTCTGCAGCCTCACAGCATCCTCCTCGCAGCTCACACTGCCACCCAACTTAGTGTCATCCGCAAATTTGGAGATACTACATTTAATCCCCTTGTCTAAATCATTAATGTACAGTGTAAACAGCTGGGGCCCCAGCACAGAACCTTGCAGTACCCCACTAGTCACTGCCTGCCATTCTGAAAAGTACCCATTTACTCCTACTCTTTGCTTCCTGTCTGACAACCAGTTCTCAATCCATGTCAGCACACTACCCCCAATCCCATGTGCTCTAACTTTGCACATCAATCTCTTGTGTGGGACCTTGTCAAACGCCTTCTGAAAGTCCAAATATAAAAAAGGAGGCAGACAGAAAGCAGGAAACTATCGACCAGTTAGCCCAACATCTGTCGTTGGGAAAATGCTGGAGTCCATTATTAAGGAAGCAGTCGTAAGTCATTTGGAAAAGCATAATACAGTCAAGCAGAGTCAGCATGGTTTTATGAAAGGGAAGTCATGTTTGACAAATTTGCTGGAGTCCTTTGAGGATGTAATGAGCAGGGTGGATAAGAGGGAAATCAGTGGATGTGGTGTATTTGGATTTCAAGAAGGCGTTCGATAAGGTGCCACATGAAAGGTTACTGCACAAGATAAAAGCTCACGGGGTTGGGGGCAATATATTAGCATGGAGAGAGAATTGGCTAACTAACAGAAAACAGAGTCAGGATAAATGGGTAATTTTCCGGTTGGCGAACAGTGACTAGAGGGGTGTCACAGGGATCGGTGCTGGGTCCTCAACTATTTACAATCTATATTAATGACTTGGAAGAAAGGACCGAGTGTAATGTAGCCAAGTTTGCTGATGATACAAAGATGGGTGGGAAAGCAAGTTGTGAAGAGGACCCAAGGAGTCTGCAAAAGGATAAAGACACGCTAAGTAAGTAAGCAAAAATTTGGCAGACGGAGTGTAATGTGGGAAAGTGTGAGGTTATGCACTTTGGTAGGAAAAATAAAAGAACTAATTATTATTTAAATGGAGAGAGATTACAAAATGCTGTAGTACAGAGGGACTTGGAAGTCCTTGTGCATGAAACATAAAAAGTTAGAGTGCAGGTACAACAAGTGATCAGGAAGGCCAATGGAATGTTGGCCTTTATTGCAAGGGGGAAGAGTGTATAAAAGCAGAGAAGTCCTGCTACAACTGTACAGGGTATTGGTGAGGCCACACCTGGAGTACTGCGTGCAATTTTTGTCACCGTATTTAAGGAGGGATCATCTTCTTCGGCAGTCCCTCGGAGTTGAGGATGACTTGCTTCCGCACTAAAAATGAGTTCTCAGGCGACTGATGAGTCCAATGTGAGACCCACACTCTGTCATAGGCGGGGCAGACGGTGGTTGAAGGAATGGGTGGGTGGAGTGCTTGGGTTGGGGTGCACTCTTTCCGCTGTCTACGCTTAGCTTCAGCTTGCTCCCTGCGAAGAAACTCGAGGTGTTCAGTGCCTTCCCGGATGCTTTTATTCCACTTGCAGCGATCTTGGGCCAGGGATTCCAGGTGTCAGGAGGATTTGAAGTTGACCTTGCATTGGAGACAGTTCAGAGAAGGTTCACGAGGTTGATTCCTGAGACAAAGAGATTGACTTATGAAGAAAGATTGTGCAGGTTGGGCCTATATGGATTCACTCTGGAGCACTGCGTTGCTGAGGATGTCGTGAAGAGCACGTTTAGTGAGTTGGTCACACCGCAGGTAAAGGTTACACACAAACAGATAGGAAATGGGTGACCAGCAGGAAGAGCAGTGGAAGGAAGGTAGTGCAGGGGTCCCCTGCGGTCATCTCCCTCCAAAACAGATATACCATTTTGGGTACTTTTGGGGGAGGTGGCTCATCAGGGGAAGGCAGCAGCAGCCAAGTTCATGGCACCAGGGATGGCTCTGCTGCACAGGAGGGCAGGAAAAAGAGTGGGAGAGCTATAGTGATAGGGGATTCTAATGTAAGGGGAATAGATAGGCGTTCCGCAAACGTGACTCCAGGATGGCATGTTGCCTCCCTGGTGCAAGGATGACTCAGAGCAGCTGCAGGGCATTCTGGAGGGGGAGGGTGAACAGCCAGTTGTCGTGGTGCATATAGGTACCAACGATATAGGTAAAAAAACGGGATGAGGTCCTACAAGCTGAATTTAGGGAGCAAGGAGTTAAATTAAAAAGTAGGACCTCAAAAGGTAGTAATCTCAGGATTGTTACAAGTGCCACATGCTAGTCAGAGTAGAAATAGCAGGATAGTTAAGATGAATACATCGCTTGAGGAATGGTGCAAGAGTGAGGGAGTGAAATTCCTGGGACATTGGAACCGGTTCTGGGGGAGGTGGGACCAGTACAAACCGGACGGTCTGCACCTGGGCAGGACCGGAACCAATGTCCTAGGGGGAGTGTTTGCTAGTGCTGTTGGGGAGGAGTTAAACTAATATGGCAGGGGGATGGGAACCTATACAGGGAGACAGAGGGAAGTAGAATGGGGGTAGAAGCAAAAGGTAGAAAGGAGATAAGGAAAAGTGGAGGGCAGAAAAATCAAAGAAAAAATCAAAAAGGGCCACATTACAGCAAAATTCTAAAGGGACAAAGTGTGTTAAAAAGACAAGCCTGATGGTTCTGTCTCTCAATGCGCGAAGCATTCGTAATGAGGTGGATGAATTAACTGCGCAGATAGCTGTTAACGGATATGACGTAATTGGGATTACAGAGTCATGGCTCCAGGGTGACCAAGGCTGGGAACTCAACATCCAGGGGTATTCAATATTCAGGAAGGATAGACAGAAAGGAAAAGGAAGTGGGGTAACATTGCTGGTTAAGGAGGAGATTAACGCAATAGTAAGGAGGGACATTAGCTTGGATGATGTGGAATCTGTATGGGTGGAGCTGCGGAACACCAAATGGCAGAAAATGTTAGTGGGAGTTGTGTACAGACCACCAAACAGTGGTAGTGAGGTTGGGGATGGCATCAAACAGGAAATTAGGGATGTGTGCAATAAAGGTACAGCAGTTATCATGGGTGACTTTAATCTACATATAGATTGGGCTAACCAAACTGGTAGCAATACGGTGGAGGAGGATTTCCTGGAGTGTATAAGGGATGGTTTTCGAGACCGATATGTCGAGGAACCAACTAGAGAGCTGGCCATCGTAGACCGGTGATGTGTAATGAGATAGGATTAATTAGTAATCTTGTTGTGCAAGGCCCCTTAGGGAAGAGTGATCATAATATGGTAGAATTCTTCATTAAGATGGAGAGTGACACAGTTAATTCAGAGACTAGGGTCCTGAACTTAAAGAAAGATAACTTCGATGGTGTGAGACGTGAATTGGCTAGGATAGACTGGCGAATGATACTTAAAGGGTTGACGATGGATAAGCAATGGCAGACATTTAAAGATCACATGTATGAACTTCAACAATTGTACATCCCTGTGTGGCGTAAAAATAAAACGGGGAAGGTGGCTCAACCGTGGCTAACAAGGGAAATTAGGGATAGTGTTAAATCCAAGGAAGAGGCATATAAATTGGCTAGAAAAAGCAGCAAACCTGAGGACTGGGAGAAATTTAGAATTCAGCAGAGGAGGACAAAGGGTTTAATTAGGAGGGGGAAAATAGGGTATGAGAGTAAGTTTGCAGGAAACATAAAAACTGACTGCAAAAACTTCTATAGATATGTGAAGAGAAAAATATTAGTGAAGACAAAAGTAGGTCCCTTGCAGTCAGAATCAGGTGAATTTATAATGGGGAACAAAGAAATGGCAGGCCAATTGAACAAATACTTTGGTTCTGTCTTCACGAAGGAAGACATAAATAACCTTCCGGAAATACTAGCGGAGCGAGGGTCTAGCGTGAAGGAGGATCTGAAGGAAATCCTTACTGGTCAGGAAATTGTGTTTGGGAAATTGATGGGATTGAAAGCCGATAAATACCCAGGGCCCGATAGTCTGCATCCCAGAGTACGTAACGAACTGGGCCTGGAAATAGTGGATGCATTGGTGATCATTGTCCAACATTCTATTGACTCTGGATCAGTTCCTATGGATTGGAGGGCAGCTAATGTAACACCACTTTTTAAAAAGGGAGCGAGAGAAAACAGGGAATTACAGACCGGATAGCCTGACATCGGTAGTCGGGAAAATGTTGGAATCAATTATTAAAGATGTAATAGCAGCGCATTTGGAAAGCAGTGACAGGATCGGTCCAAGTCAGGATGGATTTATGAAAGGGAAATCATGCTCGACAAATCTTCTAGAATTTTTTGAGGATGTAACTAGTGGAGTGGACAAGGGAGAACCAGTGGATGTGGTGTATTTGGACTTTCAAAAGGCTTTTGACAAGGTCCCACACAAGAAATTAGTGTGCAAAATTAAAGCACATGGTATCTAGAAACATAGAAAATAGGTGCAGGAGTAGGCCATTCGGCCCTTCGAGCCTGCACCACCATTCAATAAGATCATGGCTGATCATTCACCTCAGTACCCCTTTCTTGCTTTCTCTCCATACCCCTTGATCCCTTTAGCCTCAAGGGTCATATCGAATCTCTTCTTGAATATATCCAATGAACTGGCATCAACAACTCTCTGCGGTAGGGAATTCCAAAGGTTAATAACTCTCTGAGTGAAGAAGCTTCTCCTCATCTCAGTCCAAAATGGCTTACCCCTTATCCTTAGACTGTGTCCCCTGGTTCTGGACTTCCCCAACATTGGGAACATTCTTCCTGCATCTAACCTGTCCAGTCCCGTCAGAATTTTATATGTTTCTATGAGATCCCTTCTCATCCTTCTAAACTCCAGTGAATACAGGCCGAGTCGATCCAGTCTCTCCTCATATGTCAGTCCTGCCATCCTGGGAATCAGTCTGGAGAACCTTCTCTGCACTCCCTCAATAGCAAGAATGTCCTTCCTCAGATTGGGAGACCAAAACTGAACACAATATTCCAGGTGATGCCTCACCAAGGCCCTGTACAACTGCAGTAAGACCTCCCTGCTCCTATACCCAAATCCCCTAGCTATGAAGGCCAACATACCATTTGCCTTCTTTACCGCCTGGTGTACCTGCATGCCAACTTTCAATGACTGATGTACCATGACACCCAGGTCTCGTTGCACCTCCCCTTTTCCTAAACTGCCGCCATTCAGATAATATTCTGCCTTCATGTTTTTACCCGCAAAGTGGATTTGTCCACATTATACTGCATCTGCCATGCATTTGCACTCTCACCTAACCTGTCCAAGTCACCCTGCAGCCTCTTCACGTCCTCCTCACAGCTCACACCGCCACCAAGCTTAGTGTTATCTACAAACTTGGATATATTACACTCAATTCCTAAATCATTAATGTATATTGTAAATAGCTTGGGTCCCAGCATTGAGCCCTGCGGCACCCCACTAGTCACTGCCTGCCATTCTGAAAAGGACCCGTTTATCCCGACTCTCTGCTTCCTGTCTGCCAACCAGTTCTCTATCCAAGTAAGTACATTATCTCCAATACTAGGTGCTTTAATTTTGCACACCAATCTCTTGTGTGGGATCTTGTCAAAAGCCTTTTGAAAGTCCAAATACACCACATCCACTGGTTCTCCCTTGTCCACTCTATTAGTTACATTCTCAAAAAATTCCAGGAGATTTGTCAAGCATGATTTCCCTTTTATAAATCCATGCTGACTTGGACCGATCCCGTCACTGCTTTCCAAATGCGCTGCTATTTCATCTTTAATAATTGATTGCAACATTTTCCCCACTACTGATGTCAGGCTAACCGGTCTATAATTACCCATTTTTTCTCTCCCTCCTTTTTTAAAAAGTGGTGTTACATTAGCTACCCTCCAGTCCATAGGAACTGATCCAGAGTCGATAGACTGTTGGAAAATGATCACCAATGCATCCACTATTTCTAGGGCTACTTCCTTAAGTACTCTGGGATTCAGACTATCAGGCCCTGGGGATTTATCAGCCTTCAATCCCATCATTTTCCTGAACACAATTTCCCACCTAATAAGGATTTCCTTCAGTTCCTCCTTCGCAGTAGACCATCGGTCTCCTAGTATATCCGGAAGGTTATTTGTGCCTTCCTTCGTGAAGACGGAACCAAATTATCAAACAAAATGTTGGAATCAATTAATAAGGATGAAATAGCAGCGCATTTGGAAAGCAGTGACAGGATCGGTCCAAGTCAGCATGGATTTATGAAAGGGAAATCATGCTTGACAAATCTTCTGGAATTTTTTGAGGAAGTAACTAGTAGAGTGGACAAGGGAGAACCAGTGGATGTGGTGTATTTCGACTTTCAAAAGGCTTTTGACAAGGTCCCACACAAGAGATTGGTGTGCAAAATCAAAGCACATGGTATTGGGGATAATATACTGATGTGGATAGAGAACTGGTTGGCAGACAGGAAGCAGAGTCGGGATAAATGGGTCTTTTTCAGAATGGCAGGCAGTGACTAGTGGAGTGCCGCAGGGTTCAGTGCTGGGACCCCAGCTCTTTAAAATATATACCAATGATTTGGATGAAGGAATTGAGTGTAATATCTCCAAGTTTGCAGATGACACTAAACTGGGTGGCAGTGTGAGCTGTGAGGGGGACGCTAAGAGGCTGCAGGGTGACTTAGACAGGTTAGGTGAGTGGGCAAATGCATGGCAGATGCAGTATAATGTGGATAAATGTGAGGTTATCCACTTTGGGGGCAAAAACGCGAAGGCAGAATATTATCTGAATGGTGGCAGATTAGGAAAAGGTGAGGTGCAACGAGACCTTGGTGTCATGGTTCATCAGTCATTGAAAGTTGGCATATAGGTACAGCAGGCGGTGAAGAAGGCAAATGGTATGTTGGCCTTCATAGCTAAGGGATTTGAGTATAGGAGCAGGGAGGTCTTACTGCAGTTGTACAGGGCCTTGGTGAAGCCTCACCTGGAATATTGTGTTCAGTTTTGGTCTCCTAATCTGAGGAAGGACGTTCTTGCTATTGAGGGAGTGCAGCGAAGGTTCACCAGACTGATTCCTGGGATGGCTGGACTGACATATGAGGAGAGACTGGATCAACTGGGCCTTTGTACATTAGAGTTTAGAAGGATGAGAGAGGATCTCATATAACATACAAGATTGTGACGGGACTGGACAGGTTAGATGCGGGTAGATTGTTCCCAATATTGGGGAAGTCCAGAACCAGGGGACACAGTCTTAGGATAAGGGGTGGGCCATTTAGGACTGAGATGAGGAGAAACTTCTTCACTCAGAGTTGTTCACCTGTGGAATTCCCTGCCGCAGAGAGTTGTTGATGCCAGTTCATTGGATATATTCAAGGCGGAGTTAGATATGGCCCTTACGGCTCAGGGGATCAAGGAGCATGGAGAGAAAGCAGGAAAGGGGTACTGAGGGAATGATCAGCCATGGTCTTATCGAATGGTGGTGCAGGCTCAAAGGGCCAAATGGCCTACTCCTGCACCTATTTTCTATTGTTCTATGTTAATATACATTAATGATTTAGACGAAGGAATTGAATGTAATATCTCCAAGTTTGCAGATGACACTAAGCTGGGTGGCGGTGTGAGCTATGAGGAGGATGCTAAGAGGCTGCAGGGTGACTTGGACAGGTTAGGTGAGTGGGCAAATGCATGGCAGATGCAGTATAATGTGGATAAATGTCCTCAGAATCCCTCACTGTGGGCGAGTGAAAAAATATCCTAGGGGTTTCATATTCCCACATTCAGTCAAAGGCCAATCCAGCACTATCTAGGTCAAATGCCAGTAATTCATCCTCAAAGTTTCTGCACTCTAAGCTCAAAAGTTGCTGACTTCCAGCATCCTGATCACAGGTACACCTTGTTTGTCCTGTTCTAATTTACCCCTGGTGCATTGTGAGCTTACTTTGTGGCATTTCAATATACTAATGCTACTGCCCCTTATTTACAAACATTTAAAATAGCTCTGTGGGGACTTGGCAGGCAGGAGGCCGAGATGGTGATCGGGCACTCGAGCTGAAAACTAGAGGAGATGGCTGCTGTAGCAATTCACAGGTCAATAAATCGGGATTCACCAATTCTGTGCCACAGGAATGTCAAAAGCAGCAAGGAATGTTGGGGCCAGTGCATATCACCAGTTCCTAATGCATGGATCATCATCATCATAGGCAGTCCCTCGGAATCGAGGAAGACTTGCTTCACTCCTAAAGTGAGTTCTTTGATGGCTGAATAGTCCAAAACGAGCGCCACAGACCCCGTCACAGGTGGGACAGACATTCGTCGGGGGAAGGGGGTGGGGGGTGGGACTGATTCGCCGCACGCTCCTTCTGTTGCCTGCGCCTGACCTCTTCACGCTCGCAGCGTTGAGATTCGGATCCACTTTCTCTACCGAGGGCGGTCTTCGGCCAGGGTCTCCCAGGTGTCAATGGTGAAGTCGTACTTTACCAGGGAGGTTTTGAGGGTGTCCTTGTAAAGTTTTCCCTACCCACCTTTGGCTCGTTTGCCGTGAAGGAGCTCCACATAGAGCAATTGCTTAGGACCAGGTATAGGATTCCCAATACCCTGTTTGTCATTCTAGTGGAGGAAGTGGAGCAGTAGGAGACGGTGGGGAAAGAAGGGGAGGCAGAATGAGGAGGATGCATTCTTCAAGATATTACCCTCCCCAAGGAATTTTACAGGTCACACAGGTCCTATGAAGACCTTAGTGGGGAGGTCAGTTAGAAAATGTGCATCACCAAAGAGGCGACAGAGGAACTGTGCCAGCTACTGCATGAAGAAGGAAGGTCACAACTGCATTCAAAGTTTACACCACTGTCTCATTTCAGGCAGCCAGGGGGTACAGTGTAATAGCAGTCATGGTGCCATCACAGCGTGTATTTGTAATTGACACTCTCCCCTCCCAGAGAGCTGGGAAATTCATCCAATTTGGCATCACAAAAAGGCAGTAGTAAGATAGGGCCATCCAGTTTTATTGCAACGCTTGGTCTCCCAAAGTGCAGGAAGCAGTAAGTGCCATCCATATTGCTTTGTGAATTCCTATGGTTAACCCACTCAACTTCTTGAATAGAAAGGGCGACCACTCTTTAATTATCCAGATTGTTTGTGGCAACATGCGCAGAATCCTCCATATTAATGCAGGATTTGCTGAAAGTTTGCATGATGCATTCACCCTGCCTGGGAGCTGCGGCAGGCTCTCGGTACACTAATACATGGCGGAGGAGTGGCGAATGATCGTAGCGGAGGTGCAGCAAATGAGGTTGCGGGGCCGAGAAGAGCCGAGAGCCTAGGGGCAGCACGGGCCAGCTCACACTGCGATAGGTGTGTGCACTCGGTCCGTGCAGCAGAGCAGGTTTCCAGTCGCCATGGTTTACCCTTGTCACTGGATAAAGGCCTAGCTCTGTCAAGCCCATGTGGTGGCTGATGTGCAACGGTCACCACATGTCAAAAAAAATCCAGGCATCTTCCACCCCTGGAGTTCAGGACTGGAATATCGGGTCCTTCACTGAAACATCTATGAACTCATCCCTTTTGGTGTGGAAGCAAGTCATCCTCGTTCGAGGGACTGCCTATGATGATGAGTTAAATGTGAGGTTATCCACTTTGGTGGCAAAAACAGAAAGGCAGAATATTATCTGCATGGTGACAGATTAGGAAAAGGGGAGGTGCAACGAGACCTGGGTGTCATGGTACATCAGTCATTGAAGGTTGGCATGCAGGTACAGCAGGCAGTGAAGGCGGCAAATGGCATGTTGGCCTTCATAGCGAGAGGATTTGAGTACAGGAGCAGGGAGGTGTTACTACAGTTGTACAGGGCCTTTGTGAGGCCTCACCTGGAATATTGTGTACAGTTTGGTCTCCTAATCTGAGGAAAGACATTCTTGCTATTGAGGAAGTGCAGCGAAGGTTCACCAGACTGATTCCTGAAATGGCAGGACTGACAAATGAAGAAAGACTGGATCGACTGGAAGTTAGAAGAATGAGAGGGAATCTCATAGAACCATAACATTCTGACAGGATTGGACAGGTTAGATGCAGGAAGAATGTTCCCGATGTCGGGGAAATCCAGAACCAGGGGACACAGTCTAAGGATAAGGGATAAGCCATGTAGGACCGAGATGAGGAGAAACTTCTTCACTCAGAGAATTGTGAACCGTGGAATTCTCTACCACAGAGAGTTGTTGAGGCCAGTTCATTA
Organism: Pristiophorus japonicus; assembly: GCF_044704955.1. NCBI lineage: Eukaryota > Metazoa > Chordata > Chondrichthyes > Pristiophoridae > Pristiophorus > Pristiophorus japonicus. Next base: position 3,037,745 of record NC_091985.1, on the reverse strand, counting down.
GATATAGTCAAAAGGGAGTTAGATGTGGCCCTTATGGCTAAAGGGATCAAGGGGTATGGAGAGAAAGCAGGAAAGCAGAAAGAAGTTGCATAATCAGCCATGATCATATTGAATGGTGGTGCAGACTCGAAGGGCCGAATGGCCTACTCCTGCACCTATTTTCTATGTTTCTATCATTGGAGTTTAGAAGAATCAGAGGTGATCTTAATCAAAATGTACAAGATAGAGGGGGCTCGACAGGGTAGATGCAGAGAGGATGTTTCCACTCGTGGAGAAATCTAGAATTAGGGGGCAAAATTTAAGAATAAGGGGCCACCCATTTAGAACTGAAATGGGGAGAAATTTCTTCTCTGAGGGTTGCAAATCTGTGGAATTCTCTGCCCCAGAGAGCTGTGGAGGCTGGGTCATTGAATATATTTAAGGTGGAGATCGACAGATTTTTGAACGATAAAGGAGTGAAGGGTTATGGGAAGCGGACAGGGAAGTGGAGCTGTGTCCATGATCGGATCAGCCATGATCGTATTAAATGGCGGAGCAGACCCAAATGGTCTATTCCTGCTCCTATTTCTTATATTAAAACTGAAGTCAATGGGAATCAGGGGGAAAACTCTCCACTGGCTGGAGTCATACCCAGCACAAAGGAAGATGGTTGTGGTGGTTGGAGGTCAATCATCACAGCCCCAGGACATCGCTGCAGGAATTCCTCAGGGTAGTGTCCTAGGCCCAGCCAGCTTCATCAATGACCTTCTCTCCATCATAAGGTCAGAAGTGGGGATGTTCGCTGATGATTGCACAGTGTTCAGTTCCATTCACAACTCCTCAGATAACAGAGCAGTCCATGCCCGCATGCAGCAAGACCTGGACAACATTCAGGCTTGGGCTGATAAGCGGCAAGTAACATTCGCACCACACAAGTGTCAGGCAATGACCATCTCCAACAAGCGAGAGTCTAACCACCGCTCCTTGACATTCAACGGCATTACCATCGCCGAAACCCCCACCATCAACATCCTGGGGGTCACCATTGACCAGAAGCTTAACTGGACCAGCCACATAAATACTGTGGTCACAAGAGCAGGTCAGAGGCTGGGTATTCTGCGGCGAGTGTCTCACCTCCTGACTCCCCAAAGCCTTTCCACCATCTACAAGGCACAAGTCAGGAGTGTGATGGAACACTCCCCACTTGCCTGGATGAGTGCAGCTCCAACAACATCAAGAAGCTCGACACCATCTGGGATAAAGCAGCCGCTTGATCAGCTCCCCATCCCCCACCTTCAACATTCACTCCCTCCACCACCGGCGCACCGTGGCTGCAGTGTGTACCATCTACAAGATGCACTGCAGCAACTCGCCAAGGCTTCTTCGACAGCACCTTCCAAACTCCCGACCTGTACCACCTAGAAGGACAAGGGCAGCAGGCGCATGGGAACACCACCACCTCCACGTTCCCCTCCAAGTTACAAACCATCCTGACTTGGAAATATATCGGCCGTTCCTTCATCGTCGCTGGGTCACAATCCTGGAACTCTCTTCATAACAGCACTGTGGGAGCACCTTCACCACACGGACTGCAGCGGTTCACCACCAGCTTCTCAAGGGCAATTAAGGATGGGCAATAAATGTTGGCCTTGCCAGTGACGCCCACATCCCATGAACGAATAACAAAAAAGCACTTCACTGTCGGAGGGGCAGTACTGAGGGAGTGCTGTACTGTCGGAGGGGCAGTACTGAGGGAGTGCCGCACTGTCGGAGGGGCAGTACTGAGGGACCCTTGCACTGTCGTAGGGGCAGTACTGAGGGACCCCTGCACTGTCGGAGGGGCAGTACTGAGGGACCCCTGCACTGTCGGAGGGGCAGTACTGAGGGACCCCTGCACTGTCGGAGGGGCAGTACTAGCTAATAGCGTTAGCTGTGGCTCAGTTGGTGGCATTCTCGCCTCCAAGTCAGAAGGTTGTGGGTTCGAGTCCCAATCAAGAGATTTGTGCACAAAAATGGAAGCTGAGGGGTTGCTGCGCTGTCAGAGGCAACATCTTTCAGATGAGACATTAAACTGAGGCCCCATATGCCCTCTTAGTGGTTGAAAGTGATCCCAGGGCACTATTTTGAAGAACAAGGAAGTTCTCCCCAGTGTCCTGGCAAATATTTATCCCTCAAATAACATCACCAAAACAGATTATCTGGTCATTTATTTCAGACTAAATATAGAAAGCTCAGCGGAGGAGAAGTGAAAAGGAAAATAAGAGGGGCAAAGAGAGGGTATGAGAATAGAATGGCTGCTGACATAAAAGTTCATCCAAAAATCTTCTGTAGACGTGTAAATATTAAACGGTTAGTAAGAGGGGTGGGGCCGATTAGGGACCAAAAAGGCGACCTACGCTTGGAGACAGAGGGTATGGCTGAGGTACTAAATGAGTACTTTGCATCGGTCTAGGAAGATGCTGCCATAGACATAGCAAAGGAAGAGGTAGAGGAGATGCTGGACGGGATAAAAATTGATAAAGACGAAGTACAAGAGAGGCTGACTGTACTTAAAGTAGATAAGTCACCAGGACCGGATGGGATGCATCCTAGGACGCTGAGGGAAGTGGAGGAAGAAATCACGGAGGTACTGACCCTAATCTTCCAATCCTCCTTAGATACGGGGGGAGGTGCCAGAGGACTGGAGAATTGCAAATGTTACACCTTTGTTCAAAAACGGGTGTAAAGATAAACCCAGCAACTTCAGGCCGGTCAGTTTAACCTCGGTAGTGGGGAAACTTTGAGAAATAATAATCAGGGACAAAATTAAGTCACGTAGACAAGTGTGGATTGATTAAGAAAAGCCAGCATGGATTAGTTGAGGTAAATCATGTTTAACCAACTTGATCGAGGTTGATGAGGGAACAAGCAGGACTGATGAGGGTAATGTGGTTGATGTGGTGTACACGGATTTCCAAAAGGCGTTTGACAAAGTGCCACATAATCGGCTTGCAGCAAAGTTGAAGCCCTGGAATAAAAGGGACAGAGACAGCATGGATACGGAATGGGCTCAGTGACAGGAAACAGAGAGTAGTGGTGAACGGTTGTTTATCGGACTGGAGGCAGGTATACAGTGGTGTTCCCCAGGGGTCAGGACTGGGATCACTGCTTTTCCTGATATATAATGATTTGGACGTTGCGTTGGTGTACAGATTTGCAGATGACAAATTTTGGAAGTTATGATGAACCTGTATAAAATACTGGTTCGGCCTCAACTGGAGTATTGTGTCCAATTCTGGGCACCACACTTTAGGAAGGATGTGAAGGCCTTGGAGAGGGTGCGGAAAAGATTTACGAGAATGGTTCCTGGGATGAGGGACTTCAGTTATGTGGATAGATTGGAGAAGTTGTGGTTGTTCTCCTTGGAGCAGAGAAGGTTGAGAGATTTGATCTAGGTGTTCAAAATCATGAGGGGTCTGGACAGATGAAACTGTTCCCATTGGCAGAAGGGTCGAGAATCAGAGGACACAGATTTAAGGTGATTGGCAGAAGAACCAAAATCGACTGAAGATTGGAATGCACGGCCTTAAAGGGTGGTGGAGGCAGACTCAATCACGACTTTCAGGTACTTATCCAACTCACTTTTGAAAGAAAAACATTTACAGGGCTCCGGGGAAAGGGTGGGGGCTGGCTGAGGTGCTCTTGCAGAGAGCCGGCACGGGCCCGACAGGCCGAATGGCCTCCTTCTGTGCTGTAATCATTCTATGATTCCATTGCTGCTTTTGGGATCTTGCTGTGCACAAATTGGCTGTGTGTTTCCTACATTACAACATTGACTACACTTCAAAAAATACTTCATTGACTGTCAGTACTTTTGGAAATGCTGAGGTGTTGAAATGTAAATTCTTTCTTTAAGGGAGACAGAGTAGGGATAAAGGGATCATTCTCGAATTGGATGATGTGACAAGTGAGAGAAAGAGAGAGCGAGAGAGAGAGAGAGAGAGATGTATGAGCACAGAGCAAAGGGAATCTCACAAACTTCCCAGCAGCACAGGAGGCAGCTGCCAGTTTTTAAATTATTCATTCATCCTCGGAATGGGGGGAGGTGCTGACCAGGCCGGCATTTATTGCCCCGGGAAGGTGGTATGAGCATTCCTGGTCTGCTGGTAGCGGTTTGTCACAACTGACTGTCTCGCTGGGCCATTTCACAGGGCAGTGAAGAGTCAACTACATTGCTGTGGGACTGGAGTTACAAATAGGCCAGACTGGGTAATGGCGGCAGATTTCCTTCATTAAAGGACATTTTAAATTAGTTTTTACTCTAAATCCTTAAAACCAAAAGACAAAAAAAGTGCTGTTTCTTCCATGGAATCCTGGGAAAGAATGAGTTAAATGGGAGGGAAATCCAAGAAATACTTTCATTTATCAAAAGTGCGACATAACACATTACTCAAGTGCAGGGACTCAGGAAACACAGCAGCCACTGTACAGCAACGACTCGTTGAGTGGGCAATGCCTCACTTGTCGGTGGCTGGGAGAACTCTCTGTACTTCAAGAAAAGCCATGGGACCCGAGTTTAGGCCCTCAGCCAGAGAAGCACTCCCACACGAGTTCTGCATTGCAGCACCAGCCGATGTTTTCCACTCATGTGCAAACCACAATCTCTGGCCCAAGACAAGAAAGGAAGGGGGTGAGATGACAAATCTCACACACACAAGAGTCATGATTACATGTAGGCCCACCTCACAACTGTGCCCAACACCACACCTGCGCTCAACACAGCCAAGTGTTCTCCGACGGTCAGTGGTGTTTTCTGCATAACTGTCGGAGAGGGGAAGTCTTTTCAGTGGCATTTCTTTTCCACGTCAGGTTAAACACAGTATGTTTGACTGTAGTAAAGAACCGCAGACACACACAGCGATTAGATTATGGGAATGACTCAAGACTGTCACCAGAGACAGGGTGAGTCAGAGGGTTTGTAACAGCTGTGTGTGTTGGTGTAAGGACACAGCCACAATATTCTGCCTTACACCTGGAACTGGGAATTGAGCGATATCTACACACAACATTGGAAAGGGGAACTTGCATTTATGTAATAATAATAAACTTGTATTTATATAGCGCCTTTAACGTAGTAAACCGCCCCAAGGTGCTTCACAACAGTTTAACAGACAAAGTTAAATTTGACACCGAGCCACAGAAGGAGTTAAGGCAGATGACCAAAAGCTTGTTTAAAGAAGTAGGTTTTAAGGAGCGTCTTAAAGGAGAAAAGAGAGGTAGAGAGGCGGAGAGGTTTAGGGAGGGAGTTCCAGAGCTTGGGGCCCAGGCAGCTGAAGGCACCTCCACCGATGGTGGAGCGATTATAATAAGGGAATGTTCAAGAGGCCAGAATTTGAGGAGCACAGACAGCTTGTGGGATTGTGAGGCTGAAAAAGATGAGATAGGGAGGGGCGAGGCCATTGAGTGACTTGTAAACAAGAATGAGAATTTTAAAATCGAGGCGTTGTTTAACTGGGAGCCAATGTAGGTCAGCTAGCACAGGGGTGATGGGTGATCTTGACTTGCTGCGAGTTAGTACACGGGCTGCCGAGTTTTGGATGACTTCAAGTTTACGTGGTGTGGAATGTGGGAGGCCGGCCAGGAGTGAGTTGGAGTAGTCAAGTCCAGAGGTAACAAAGGCATGAATGAGGGTTTCAGCAGCAGAAGAGCTGAGGCAGGGGCGGAGGCGGGCGATGTTACGGAGGTGGAAAAAGGCGGTTTTAGTTATGTCGCGGATATGTGGCTGGAAACTCATTTCAGGGTCAAATATGACACCTAGGTTGCAAACAGTCTTGTTCACCCTCAGATTGATGCTAGGGAGAGGGATGGAGTCAGTGGTTAGGGAACGCAGTTTGTGGCGGGGACCAAAGATAATGGCTTCAGTCTTCCCAATATTTAATTGGAGAAAATTTCTGGTCATCCAGTACTAAATGTCGAACAAGCAATCTGACAATTTAGAGACCGAGGAGGGGTGGAGAGAAGTGGGGGTGAGGTAGAGCTGGGTGTACATGTGGAAACTGACGCTGTGTTTTCGGATGATGTCGCCAAGGGGCAACATGTAGATGAGAAATAGGAGGGGCCAAGGATAGATCCTTGGGGGACACCAGGGGTAACGATGCAGGGGCGGGAAGAGAAGCCATTGCAGGAGATTCTCTGGCTACGATTAGATGGATAAGAATGGAACCAGGCGAGTGCAGTCCCACCCAGCTGGACGATGATGGAGAGGTGTTGGAGAAGGATGGAGTGATCAACCGTGTCAAAGGCTGCAGACAGGTCGAGAAGGACGAGGAGGGACTTTGTCACACTCACAAAGGATGTCATTTGTGACCTTGATGAGAGTGCCTTTCATGTCCTTAGGACATCCCAAAGCACTTCACAGCCAATTAATTAATTTAGAAGTCTGCAGGTACACAGGCAAACAATTTGCACACAAGGTCCCAGCAAACAGCAAATGAGAGAACCTGACCAGTTCATCTGTTCTGATGGTGTAAATATTGGGACAGCAACACTGGGAAAACTCTCCTTCAAATAGTGCCACAGGATCTTTTCCCGAATAGGTAAACGGGTTCTCGGTTTAATGCCACATCTGAAAGACGGCACCTCTGACACTGCAGCACTCCCTCAGTACTGTACTGGAGTGTCAGCCTGTATGATGTTCTGAAATCCTGCAGTGGGTTTGAATTCACAACCTCCTGACACAGGGGGGGGGAGAGTGGGACCCACTCAGCCAAACCTGACACTGCTCCCATTTGTCCTGTACTATTTAAAAACTGTACAAGACAAGTTTACAGGGTGTCATGTGTCAATGTTCAAAGTATTCAAAACTATATTCCGAGAGAGAAAAGTATATAGAATGCTGTCCGACTGCCCGTATACACTTTCCTCTCTTTGATTCTGTGACTATATTCTTAGACCTTTACAGCACAGAAAGAGGCCAATCAGCACTTCCTGTCCGTGCCAGCCAATAAAGAGCTATCCAGCCGAATCCCACTTTCTAGTTCTTGGTCCGTAGCCTTGTAGGTTACGGCACTTCAGGTGCATATCCAAGTAGTTTTTAAATGCTATGAGGGTTTCTGCCTCTACCACCCTTTCAAGCAGTGAGTTCCAGACCCCCACAGCCCTCTGGGTGAAAACATTTCTCCTTAAATCACCTCTAAACCTCTTACCAATTACTTTAAATCTATTCCCCCTGGTTATTGACCCCTCTGCTAAGGGGAATAGGTCCTTGCTATCCACTCTATCTCAGCTCCTCGTAATTTTATACAACTCAATAAGGTCTCCCCTCAGCCTCCTCTGTTCCAAAGAAAACAACCCCAGCCTATCCAATCTTTACTTGTCGCTAAAATTCTCCAGTCTAGGCAACATCTTGGTAAATCTCCTCTGTACCCTCTCCAGTGCAATGACGTCCTTCCTGTAATGCGGTGACCAGAACTGCACACAGTACTCCAGCTGTGGCCTCACCAGTGTTTTATACAGTTTAAGCATAAACCCCCCCGCTCTTGTATTCCATGCCTCGGCCATTAAAGGCAAGTATCCCATATGCCTTCTTGACCACGTTATCTACCTGGCCTGCCACCTTCAGGGATCTGTGGACCTACACTCCAAGGTCGCTCGTTCCTCTACACTTCTCGGTGTCCTACCATTTAATGTGTATTTCCTTGCCTTGTTAGCCCTCCCCAAATGCATTGCCTCACAGCTTTCTTCTTCATTATCAACAGCCCTCTGAGTGAAGAAATTCCTCCTCATCTCGGTCTTAAATGGCCTACCCCTTATCCTGAGACTATGCTCCCTAGTTCTAGAGACTCCAGCAAAGGGAAACAGCCTTTCAACATCAACCCTGTCAATCTCCTTCAGAATCTTGTATGTTTCAATGAGATCACCTCTCACTCTTTTAAACACTTGAGTGTACGAGAACACGGGCCTTACACTAAACATCCATAAGGCAAACGTCCTCTACCAACCTGCCCCCGCCACACAGTACAGCCCCCGATTATCAAAATCCACAACGAGGCCTTGGGCAACGTGGACCATTTTCCACACCTCGGGGGTCTACTGTCAACTAGAGCAGACGTCGATGACAAAGTCCAACTCCGCCTTCAATGTGCCAGTGCAGTCTTTGGTCATAAGAACATAACACATAAGAACATAAGAATTAGGAATAGGAGTAGGCCATCTAGCCCCTCGAGCCTGCTCCGCCATTCAACAAGATCATGGCTGATCTGGCCGTGGACTCAGCTCCACTTACCCGCCCTCTCCCCATAACCCTTAATTCCCTTATTGGTTAAAAATCTATCTGTGATTTGAATACATTCAATGAGCTAGCCTCAACTGCTTCCTTGGGCAGAGAATTCCACAGATTCACAACCCTCTGGGAGAAGAAATTCCTTCTCATCTCGGTTTTAAATTGGCTCCCCCGTATTTTGAGGCTGTGCCCCCTAGTTCTAGTCTCCCCAACCAGTGGAAACAACTTCTCTGCCTCTATCTTGTCTATCCCTTTCATTATTTTAAATGTTTCTATATAAGATCACCCCTCATCCTTCTGAACTCCAATGAGTAAAGACCCAGTCTACTCAATCTATCATCATAAGGTAACCCCCTCATCTCCCGAATCAGCCGAGTGAATCGTCTCTGTACCCCCTCCAAAGCTAGTATATCCTTCCTTAAGTAAGGTGACCAAAACTGCACGCAGTACTCCAGTTGCGGCCTCACCAATACCCTATACAGTTGCAGCAGGACCTCCCTGCTTTTGTACTCCATCCCTCTCGCAATGAAGGCCAACATTCCATTTGCCTTCCTGATTACCTGCTGCACCTGCAAACTAACTTTTTGGGATTCATGCACAAGAACCCCCAGGTCCCTCTGCACCGCAGCATGTTGTAATTTCTCCCCATTCAAATAATATTCCCTTTTACTGTTTTTTTTTCCCCCCAAGGTGGATGACCTCACATTTTCCAACATTGTATTCCACCTGCCAAACCTTAGCCCATTCGCTTAAGCTATCTAAATCTCTTTGCAGCTTCTCTGTGTCTTCTACACAACCTGCTTTCCCACTAATCTTTGTGTCATATGCAAATTTTGTTACACTACACTCTGTCCCCTCTTCCAGGTCATCTATGTATATTGTAAACAGTTGTGGTCCCAGCACCGATCCCTGTGGCACACCACTAACAACCGATTTCCAACCCGAAAAGGACCCATTTATCCTGACTCTCTGCTGTCTGATGGCCAGCCAATTCTCTATCCATGCTAATACATTTCCTCTGACTCCGCGTACCTTTATCTTCTGCAGTAACCTTTGGTGTGGCACCTTATCGAATGCCTTTTGGAAATCTAAATACACCACATCCATCGGTATACCTCTATCCACCATGCTCGTTATATCCTCAAAGAATTCCAGTAAATTAGTTAAACATGATTTCCCCTTCACGAATCCATGTTGCGTCTGCTTGATTGCACTATTCCTATCTAGATGTCCCGCTATTTCTTCCTTAATGATAGCTTCAAGCATTTTCCCCACTACAGATGTTAAACTAACCGGCCTATAGTTACCTGCCTTTTGTCTGCCCCCTTTTTTAAACAGAGGCGTTACATTAGCTGCTTTCCAATCCGCTGGTACCCCCCCAGAGTCCAGAGAATTTTGGTAGATTACACCGAATGCATCTGCTATAACTGCCGCCATCTCGTTTAATACCCTGGGATGCATTTCATCAGGACCAGGGGACTTGTCTACCTTGAGATCCATTACTACCCAGCACTACCTCCCTAGTGATAGTGATTACCTCAAGGTCCTCCCTTCCCACATTCCCGTGACCAGCAATTTTTGGCATGGTTTTTGTGTCTTCCACTGTGAAGATCGAAGCAAAATAATTGATTAAGGTCTCAGCCATTTCCACATTTCCCATTATTAAATCCCCCTTCTCATCTTCTAAGGGACCAACATTTACATTAATCACTCTTTTCCATTTTATATATCGGTAAAAGCTTTTAATATCTGTTTTTATGTTTTGCCCAAGTTTACTTTCGTAATCTATCTTTCCTTTCTTTATTGCTTTCTTAGTCATTCTTTGCTGTCGTTTAAAATTTTCCCAATCTGCTAATTTTCCACTAACCTTGGCCACCTTATACGCATTGGTTTTTAATTTGATACTCTTCTTTATTTCCTTGGTTATCCACGGCTGGTTATCCCTTCTTTTACCGCCCTTCTTTTTGTTGAGCACTATGAAAGAGCTCCTTAAAAGTCCTCCACTTTTCCTCAATTGTGCCACCATTTAGTCTGTGTTTCCAGTCTTCTTTAGCCAACTCTGCCCTCATTCCACTGTAGTCCCCTTTGCATAGTACGCTCGTTTGAGACACTACTTCCTCACCCTCAATCTGTATTACAAATTCAACCATACTGTGATCACTCATTCCGAGAGGATCTTTTACTAGGAGATCGTTTATTATTCCTGTCTCATTACACAGGACCAGAGCTAAGATCGCTTGCTCCCTTGTAGGTTCTGTAACATACAGTTCTAAGAAACAATCCCGTATGCATTCTATGAATTCCTCTTCAAGGCTACCCCATGCGATTTGATTTGACCAATCGATATGTAGGTTAAAATCCCCCATGATTACTGCCGTTCCTTTTTTACATGCCTCCATTATTCCCTTGATTATTGCCCGCCCCACCATGAAGTTATTATTTTGGGGCCTATAAACTACGCCCACCAGTAACTTTTTCCCCTTACTATCTCTAATCTCCACCCACAATGATTTAACATTTTGTTCATTAGAGCCAATATCGTCTCTCACAACTGCCCTGATATCATCCTTTATTAACAGAGCTACCCCACCTCCTTTCCCTTCTTGTCCATCTTTCCGAATTGTCAGATCCTCGCCTGAGGAAGAGTATTTAAAAACCAGGATCTCAAACCCGGCACCAAACTCATGGTCTACAGAGCAGTAGTGATACCCACCCTCCTATATGCTTGAGAGACATGGACTATGTACAGCAGGCACCTCAAAGCACTGGAGAAGTACCACCAACGCTGCCTCCACAAGATCCTGCAAATCCATTGGCAGGATAGGCGCACCAACGTCAGTGTTCTTGCTCAGGCCAACATCCCCAGCATCGAAGCATTGACCACGCTCGATCAGCTCCGTTGGGCGGACCACATTGTTCGCATGCCCAATACTAGAATCCCAAAGCAAGCTCTCTACTCAGAGCTCCGACACGGCAAGCGAGTACCAGGTGGGCAAAGGAAACACTTCAAGGACACCCTCAAAGCCTCCTTGAAAAAATGTAACATCCCTACTGACATCTGGGAATCCCTGGCCCAAGACAGCCCAAAGTGGAGGAGAAGGATCCCGGAAGGCGCCAAACACCTCGAGTCTCTTCACCGGGAGCAAGCAGAAGCCAAGCACAAACAACGAAGGAGCGTGCAGCAACCCAAGCACCCCACACACCCGTCCCTTCAACCACCGTCTGCCTATGACAGAGACTGTAGGTCCCACATTGGACTCATCAGTCACACGAGAACTCATTTTTAGTGCAGAAGCAAGTTATCATTGGTTCCGAGGGACTGCCTAAGGAGGAAGATAGGTCCATTCAACACAATCTCTAATCATAAGACAGCCCTCTCATCCCAGGAATCAATCTGGTGAACCTTTGTTGTACGGCCTCCAAGGCAAGTACAAGGTATATCCTTCCTTAGATAAGGAGACCAAACAGTGCACAGTATTCCAGGTGTGGTCTCACCAGGGCCCTGTACAATTGTAGCATGACTTCCTTACTCTTATATTCCAACCCCCTTGCAATAAAGGACAACATACCATTTGCCTTCCTTATTGCTTGCTGTGCCTGCATGATCGCTTTCTGTGTTTCTTACACAAGGACACCCACATCTCTCTGAACACCAACATTTGAACATTTCTCACCATTTCAAAAATATACTGTTTTTTTTATTCTTCCTACCAAAGTGAATAACCTCACATTTCCCCACATTATACTCCATCTGCCACCTTACTGCCCACTCACTCAGTTTATCTATAACGTTTTGCAGACACTCCTCACAGCTTACTGTCCCACCTAGCTTTGTATCATCAGCAAACCTGGATACATTACACTCTTCCTTCACCCAGGTCATTAATATAGATTGTAAATAGCTGAGGCCCCAGCACTGATCCCTGCGGCACCTCACTAGTTACAGCCAGCCAACCTGAAAATGACCTGTTTATCCCAACTCTCTGTTTTGTGTCCGGTAACCAGTCCTCTATCCATGCTAATACATTACCTCCAGTCCCATGAGCCTTTATCTTGTGCAACAACCTTTTATGTGGCACCTTATCAAAATCCTTTTGGAAATCCAAATATACTACATCCACTGGTTCCCCTTTATCTACCCTGCTAGTTATATCCTCAAAGAACTGTAACAAATTTGTCAAACACGATTTCCCTTTCATAAAACCATGTTGACTCTGCCTAATCAGGTTATAATTTTCTAAGTGCCCCGATACCACTTCCTTCACGACAGGTCCCAGCATTTTCCCGACGACTGATGTCAGGCTAACTGGCCTGTAGTTCCCCATAAGGGCTGATGATGCTCCCTGCATTTTTCCTGCAGCTGTCGCGCTGTAAAAATCATGTCTGTTGTGCCCCGTAGGGGATGAAATCTGCACTGTGACTCCAGGAGGAGCTCCTCAGCCACATGGAGGAGATGGTTGAGGAGAACTCTAGCGACGACTTTCCCAGTGGCTGGTAACAGGGAGATTCCCCTGTAGCTGCCGCAGTTGAATGTCCCCCTTTTTTAAAAAGATGGTCACGATCACTACATCTCTGAGATCTCCCGGCATGCTCTCCTCCCTCCAAATGAGATGAGGTTATGTATTCGCGCCTGTAGTGCCTCTCCGCCATACTTCAGTGCCTCAGCAGGGATTCCATCTGCTCCCGAAACTGGCCAAAGTCTGCCCTAAGTGCATCCGGGAGGGCACTGAGCACCTCGAGTCTCGTCACCGAGAGCATGCAGAAATCAAGCGCAGGCAACAGAAAGAGTGTGCGGCAAACCAGTCCCACCCACCCCTTCCCTCAATGACTATGTGCCGCACCTGTGGCAGAGACTGTACAATCACCTAAGAACTCAGTTAAGAGTGGAAACAAGTCTTCCTCGATTCCGAGGGACTGCTTATGATGACGATGATGAGTTCCCTATTTTTGCTCTCCCTCCTTTCTTGAATAGCAGTAGGTTTTAAGAAGTGTCTTAAAGGCAGAGAGTTTAGCAAGGGAATTCTAGAGCTTAGGGCCCAGGTAGTTGGAGGTGTGACCCCCAATGGTGAAGCGATGGAAATTGGGGATGTTCAAGACTCTAGAATTGGAAGAGTGCAGCGATCTCGGGGTGTTGCAGGCTGAAAGTGGTCCCCATTTAGTTTTCCCACTGTTTGTGTGTGCACCCTCGCCAGTTTAGTTATCTGGGACTCTGTCTCTGCAGAGGATCAATCAGAGCATAGTTATTATTTGCTTCAACAGTTCGCCCAGTCATTCCTTTATCTATTGGGGTCTTTACCTGGAGGGTATTGCATGGGGCAGTCCCATGCAATAGGTTTTTAAGTTGGTTCATGGACTCTACCTGCATTTTTCATGGAGTGAAGGAGTCTGTGTCCATATGTGCACGGAGTGTGGGAGGTTGTAGCCCCTCTTCAACTATTGGAAGCGGCTGATCCTCGATTTTTGGTTGAGCTTCAGTCCCACGCTCCTGATCTTGGGACACCCAGTGCAGGGGGGGTGGGTGCGGAGGGCAACCATCAACAGGTCCAGGCAGCATGTGGTCGAGATGGTGGTTCGGCCCGACTGCCTGCCTCTCTTCCACAGCTAGGTTCACGCTCAGGAGTCACTGGAGATGCAGCACGCTGGTGTCCACCTGCACGCTCGAGACCTTCTGTGACCGGAGGGAGCATCATCACAACCGACAACATTTTAATTTGATTTGTTAAGTTTTAGTTAAAATTTGTTAAATTACATGTTATTATTAGTTGTGACCCTTTAAAATGGGGTGCATGCTTGACTTTGAATTGCTCATTGCCAGTATTTTTTTTTTAAGTCGGCAGTTCGCCCCCACACCCTTCCCCCGGGCTCCGCCCCTGCCCCGCACCCACTCCCCGGGCTCCGCCCCCTTGCCCCGCACCCACTCCCCGGGCTCCGCCCCCCACCCACTCCCCGGGCTCCTTCCCCTGCCGTTGCTCCGTACCCACTCCCCGTGCTCCGCCCCCTGTCCCGCACCCTGTCACCGGGCAACGCACCCTGTCCGCACACCCTCTCCCCAGGCCCTGCACCCACTCCCCGGGTTCCGCCCACCTGCCCAGCCGCTTGCCCCGCACCCACTCCCTGGGCAACGCATCCTGCCCCGCACCCTCTCCCCTGGCCCAGACCCTCCCCACGCCCTCTGGCTTTGCCCCGTGACCCGCCCCCACTCCCCAGGCTCTGCCTCCTGCCCCACCCCCTGACCCTGCCGCCTCAACCACGGGCTCCGCCCATGGCCATGCCCTCTTTCCCCAGGCTCCGCATCTTTCCTGCCCCCTTTCCCCAGGCCACGCCCATTCTCACCTTACCCCACCTCTTCCCTGGCAACGCCCCTTCATGTACCCTCCCCCGGGGCTCCACCCCTTGCCCCCACTCTTTCCTCAGACCACGCGCCTTCTCCACACGCCCCCTTTCCCCAGACCACCCCTGCTATCCCCAGACCACGCCCCTTCTCCCTTTGCCCCACCCCTTCTCCACACACACACTTTCCCCCTTTCCACGCCCCCTTCCCATGACCACGCCCCTTCTCCGGGATCACGCCCCCTTGCCCAGACCACGCCCTTTGACATACCCTTCCCCCGGGCTCCACATCGAGCCCCCGCCCCCTCTCCCCTGGTCCCGCCCACCTTACCTTGCCCACCTCGGCGCTGCCCAGGCTGATCACCTTCACCCGCAGCGGCTTCTTCATCTCCTTCCGCTTCTGCGGGTGGGTCTCCATGGCAACGGGCCGCCGCCGCCGCTGGGGCTGGGGCTGGGGCTGGGTCCGGGGCTGGGGCTGGGGCTGGGGCTGGGGCTGGGGCCGGCTCACTCCCTCCCTCCCGAGCCCCGGCACCACACCACACCACTGCCCGCCCCTCACTCTCTCCCTGAACACCGAGCCCTCAGTCCACCAACCGCCCGCCGGCAGGCCGAGTCTTCATCGCACCGACCGTCACACAGCGCGCTCCCAGTCCGCCCGCTTCTCGCGAGACTCCGCGCGCCGGGCCCCGCCCCAGGCCCCGCCCCCGTGCACTCTCCCCCGGGCCCCGCCCCCGCCCCCGCGCACTCTCCCCGGGCCCCGCCCCCGCCGCAGGCCCCGCCCCCGCGCACTGTCCCCCGGGCCCCGCCCCCGCGCACTCTCCCCGGGCCCCGCCCCCGCCGCAGGCCCCGCCCCAGGCACCGCCCCCGCGCACTCTCCCCGGGCCCCACCCCCGCCCCGGGCCCCGCCCACTGAGCGGCGGGTTTGCTGGGAGGGGAGCGCGCGACGCCAATGCCGGCCGGACGGCATGTCAGGTGAGAGGCGGGGGGAGGGGCCGCTACACGGGAGGGTCAACACCCCAAAACCCGGCCCATAATACTCACCCCAAAACCCAGCCCATAATACTCACCCCAAAACCCACCCCATAATACTCACCCCAAAACCCACCCCATAATACTCACCCCCAAAACCCACCCCATAATACTCACCCCAAAACCCAACCCATAATACTCACCCCAAAACCCAGCCCATAATACTCACCCCAAAACCCACCCCATAATACTCACCCCAAAACCCAGCCCATAATACTCACCCCCAAAACCCAGCCCATAACACTCACCCCCAAAACCCGGCCCACAACACTCACCCCCAAAACCCAGCCCATAACACTCACCCCAAAACCCACCCCATAACACTCACCCCCAAAACCCGGCCCACAACACTCACCCCAAAACCCACCCCATAACACTCACCCCCAAAACCCACCCCATAATACTCACCCCCAAAACCCACCCCATAATACTCACCCCCAAAACCCGGCCCATAACACTCACCCCCAAAACCCACCCCATAATACTCGCCCCCAAAACCCACCCCATAATACTCACCCCCAAAACCCAGCCCATAATACTCACCCCCAAAACCCGGCCCATAATACTCACCCCAAAACCCGGCCCATAATACTCACCCCCAAAACCCACCCCATAATACTCACCCCAAAACCCGGCCCACAATACTCACCCCCAAAACCCACCCCATAATACTCACCCCAAAACCCAGCCCATAATACTCACCCCAAAACCCACCCCATAATACTCACCCCAAAACCCAGCCCATAATACTCACCCCAAAACCCGGCCCATAATACTCACCCCCAAAACCCACCCCATAATACTCACCCCAAAACCCAGCCCATAATACTCACCCCCAAAACCCAGCCCATAACACTCACCCCCAAAACCCGGCCCACAACACTCGCCCCAAAACCCACCCTATAACACTCACCCCCAAAACCCACCCCATAATACTCACCCCCAAAACCCGGCCCATAATACTCACCCCCAAAACCCACCCCATAATACTCACCCCCAAAACCCAGCCCACAACACTCACCCCCAAAACCCAACCCATAATACTCACCCCCAAAACCCAGCCCATAACACTCACCCCCAAAACCCAACCCATAATACTCACCCCCAAAACCCAACCCATAATACTCACCCCCAAAACCCAGCCCACAACACTCACCCCCAAAACCCAACCCATAATACTCACCCCCAAAACCCAGCCCATAACACTCACCCCCAAAACCCAACCCATAATACTCACCCCCAAAACCCAGCCCATAACACTCACCCCCAAAACCCAACCCATAATACTCACCCCCAAAACCCAACCCATAATACTCACCCCCAAAACCCGGCCCATAATACTCACCCCAAAACCCACCCCAAAATACTCACCCCAAAACCCGGCCCATAATACTCACCCCAAAACCCACCCCATAATACTCACCCCAAAACCCGGCCCATAATACTCACCCCAAAACCCACCCCATAATACTCACCCCCAAAACCCGCCCCATAATACTCACCCCCAAAACCCACCCCATAATACTCACCCCAAAACCCGGCCCATAATACTCACCCCCAAAACCCACCCCATAATACTCACCCCAAAACCCGGCCCATAATACTCACCCCAAAACCCACCCCATAATACTCACCCCAAAACCCGGCCCATAATACTCACCCCAAAACCCACCCCATAATACTCACCCCCAAAACCCGCCCCATAATACTCACCCCCAAAACCCACCCCATAATACTCACCCCAAAACCCGGCCCATAATACTCACCCCCAAAACCCACCCCATAATACTAACCCCAAAACCCGGCCCATAATACTCACCCCCAAAACCCACCCCACAACACTCACCCCAAAACCCGGCCCATAATACTCACCCCAAAACCCGGCCCATAATACTCACCCCAAAACCCAGCCCATAATACTCACCCCCAAAACCCAGCCCATAATACTCACCCCAAAACCCAGCCCATAATACTCACCCCAAAACCCGGCCCATAATACTCACCCCAAAACCCAGCCCATAATACTCACCCCAAAACCCAGCCCATAATACTCACCCCCAAAACCCAGCCCATAATACTCACCCCAAAACCCAGCCCACAACACTCACCCCAAAACCCGGCCCATAATACTCACCCCCAAAACCCAGCCCAAAACCCAGCACACAACACTCACCCCAAAACCCGGCCCACAATACTCACCCCAAAACCCGGCCCATAATACTCACCCCCAAAACCCGGCCCATAATACTCACCCCAAAACCCGGCCCATAATACTCACCCCCAAAACCCGGCCCACAACACTCACCCCAAAACCCGGCCCACAATACTCACCCCCAAAACCCAGCACACAACACTCACCCCAAAACCCGGCCCATAATACTCACCCCAAAACCCGGCCCACAATACTCACCCCAAAACCCGGCCCATAATACTCACCCCCAAAACCCGGCCCACAACACTCACCCCAAAACCCGGCCCATAATACTCACCCCCAAAACCCAGCCCACAACACTCACCCCAAAACCCGGCCCATAATACTCACCCCCAAAACCCAGCCCAAAACCCAGCACACAACACTCACCCCCAAAACCCGGCCCACAACACTCACCCCAAAACCCAGCCCACAACACTCAACCCCAAAACCCAGCACACAACACTCACCCCAAAACCCGGCCCATAATACTCACCCCCAAAACCCGGCCCACAATACTCACCCCAAAACCCGGCCCATAATACTCACCCCCAAAACCCGGCCCATAATACTCACCCCAAAACCCGGCCCATAATACTCACCCCCAAAACCCGGCCCACAACACTCACCCCCAAAACACAGCCCATAATACTCACCCCAAAACCCAGCCCATAATACTCACCCCCAAAACCCGGCCCACAACACTCACCACAAAACCCGGCCCATAATACTCACCCCCAAAACCCGGCCCACAACACTCACCCCCAAAACCCGGCCCACAACACTCACCCCAAAACCCGGCCCATAATACTCACCCCCAAAACCCAGCCCACAACACTCACCCCCAAAACCCGGCCCACAATACTCACCCCCAAAACCCAGCCCACAACACTCACCCCAAAACCCGGCCCATAATACTCACCCCAAAACCCAGCCCATAATACTCACCCCCAAAACCCAGCCCACAACACTCACCCCAAAACCCGGCCCATAATACTCACCCCCAAAACCCAGCCCACAACACTCACCCCAAAACCCGGCCCATAATACTCACCCCCAAAACCCGGCCCACAACACTCACCCCAAAACCCAGCCCACAACACTCACCCCAAAACCCAGCCCACAACACTCACCCCAAAACCCGGCCCACAACACTCACCCCAAAACCCGGCCCACAACACTCACCCCAAAACCCGGCCCACAACACTCACCCCAAAACCCGGCCCATAATACTCACCCCCAAAACCCAGCCCACAACACTCACCCCAAAACCCGGCCCATAATACTCACCCCCAAAACCCAGCCCACAACACTCACCCCAAAACCCGGCCCATAATACTCACCCCCAAAACCCGGCCCATAATATTCACCCCAAAACCCGGCCCACAACACTCACCCCCAAAACCCGGCCCACAACACTCACCCCCAAAACCCGGCTCACAACACTCACCCCAAAACTCGGCCCACAACACTCACCCCAAAACCCGGCCCATAATACTCACCCCCAAAACCCGGCCCATAATACTCACCCCAAAACCCGGCCCATAATACTCACCCCCAAAACCCGGCCCACAACACTCACCCCCAAAACACAGCCCATAATACTCACCCCAAAACCCAGCCCACAACACTCACCCCCAAAACCCGGCCCACAACACTCACCCCAAAACCCGGCCCATAATACTCACCCCAAAACCCACCCCATAATACTCACCCCCAAAACCCGGCCCACAACACTCACCCCCAAAACCCGGCCCACAACACTCACCCCAAAACCCAGCCCATAATGCTCACCCCCAAAACCCAGCCCATTATACTCACCCCCAAAACCCAGCCCATAACACTCACCCCCAAAACCCAGCCCATAATACTCACGCCAAAACCCAGCCCATAATACTCACCCCAAAACCCTGCCCATAATACTCACCCCAAAACCCAGCCCATAATACTCACCCCCAAAACCCAGCCCATAATACTCACCCAAAACCCAGCCCATAACACTCACCCCCAAAACCCAGCCCATAATACTCACCCCAAAACCCAGCCCATAATACTCACCCCCAAAACCCGGCCCACAACATTCACGCCAAAACCCGGCCCATAATACTCAGCCCAAAACCCAGCCCATAATACTCACCCCCAAAACCCAGCCCATAATACTCACCCCCAAAACCCGGCCCATAATACTCACCCCAAAACCCAGCCCATAATACTCACCCCCAAAACCCGACCCACAACATTCACCCCAAAACCCAGCCCAAAACACTCACCCTCAAAACCAGCCCATAATACTCACCCCAAAACCCAGCCCAGAACACACCCCAAAACCCAGCCCATAATACCAACCCCAAAACCCAGCCCACAATACTCACCCCAAAACCCAGCCCACAATACTCACCCCAAAACCCAGCCCATAATACTCACCCCCAAAACCCGGCCCACAACATTCACCCCAAAACCCAGCCCAAAACACTCACCCCCAAAACCAGCCCATAATACTCACCCCAAAACCCAGCCCATAACACACCCCAAAACCCAGCCCATAATACCAACCCCAAAACCCAGCCCACAATACTCACCCCAAAACCCAGCCCATAATACTCACCCCAAAACCCGGCCCATAATACTCACCCCAAAACCCGGCCCATAATACTCACCCCCAAAACCCGGCCCATAATACTCAACCCAAAACCCGGACCATAATACTCACCCCCAAAACCCGGCCCATAATACTCACCCCCAAAACCCAGCCCACAACACTCACCCCCAAAACCCGGCCCATAATACTCACCCCAAAACCCGGCCCATAATACTCAACCCCAAAACCCGGCCCATAATACTCACCCCAAAACCCGGCCCATAATACTCACCCCCAAAACCCGGCCCATAATACTCACCCCAAAACCCGGCCCATAATACTCACCCCCAAAACCCGGCCCATAATACTCACCCCAAAACCCGGCCCATAATACTCACCCCCAAAACCCGGCCCACAACACTCACCCCCAAAACACAGCCCATAATACTCACCCCAAAACCCAGCCCACAACACTCACCCCCAAAACCCGGCCCACAACACTCACCCCAAAACCCGGCCCATAATACTCACCCCAAAACCCACCCCATAATACTCACCCCCAAAACCCGGCCCACAACACTCACCCCCAAAACCCGGCCCACAACACTCACCCCAAAACCCAGCCCATAATACTCACCCTCAAAACCCAGCCCATAATACTCACCCCCAAAACCCAGCCCATAACACTCACCCCCAAAACCCAGCCCATAATACTCACGCCAAAACCCAGCCCATAATACTCACCCCAAAACCCTGCCCATAATACTCACCCCAAAACCCAGCCCATAATACTCACCCCCAAAACCCAGCCCATAATACTCACCCAAAACCCAGCCCATAACACTCACCCCCAAAACCCAGCCCACAATACTCACCCCAAAACCCAGCCCATAATACTCACCCCCAAAACCCGGCCCACAACATTCACGCCAAAACCCGGCCCATAATACTCAGCCCAAACCCAGCCCATAATACTCACCCCCAAAACCCAGCCCATAATACTCACCCCCAAAACCCGGCCCATAATAGTCACCCCAAAACCCAGCCCATAATACTCAACCCCAAAACCCGACCCACAACATTCACCCCAAAACCCAGCCCAAAACACTCACCCTCAAAACCAGCCCATAATACTCACCCCAAAACCCAGCCCATAACACACCCCAAAACCCAGCCCATCATACCAACCCCAAAACCCAACCCACAATACTCACCCCAAAACCCAGCCCACAATACTCACCCCAAAACCCAGCCCATAATACTCACCCCAAAACCCAGCCCATAATACTCACCCCCAAAACCCGGCCCACAACATTCACCCCAAAACCCAGCCCAAAACACTCACCCCCAAAACCAGCCCATAATACTCACCCCAAAACCCAGCCCATAACACACCCCAAAACCCAGCCCATAATACCAACCCCAAAACCCAGCCCACAATACTCACCCCAAAACCCAGCCCACAATACTCACCCCAAAACCCAGCCCATAATACTCACCCCAAAACCCGGCCCATAATACTCACCCCAAAACCCGGCCCATAATACTCACCCCCAAAACCCGGCCCATAATACTCAACCCAAAACCCGGACCATAATACTCACCCCCAAAACCCGGCCCATAATACTCACCCCCAAAACCCAGCCCACAACACTCACCCCCAAAACCCGGCCCATAATACTCACCCCAAAACCCGGCCCATAATACTCAACCCCAAAACCCGGCCCATAATACTCACCCCAAAACCCGGCCCATAATACTCACCCCCAAAACCCGGCCCATAATACTCACCCCCAAAACCCGGCCCATAATACTCGCCCCAAAACCCAGCCCATAATACTCACCCCCAAAACCCAGCCCACAACATTCACCCCAAAACCCGGCCCAAAACACTCACCCCCAAAACCCGGCCCATAATACTCACCCCAAAACCCAGCCCATAATACTCACCCCCAAAACCCAGCTCATAATACTCACCCCCAAAACCCGGCCCATAATACTCACCCCAAAACCCAGCCCATAATACTCACCCCCAAAACCCGGCCCATAATACTCACCCCCAAAACCCGGCCCATAATACTCACCCCCAAAACCCGGCCCATAATACTCACCCCCAAAGCCCGGCCCATAACACTCATCCCCAAAACCCAGCCCATAATACTCACCCCCAAAACCCAGCCCACAACTCACCCCAAAACCCACCCCATAATACTCACCCCAAAACACGGCCCATAATACTCACCCCAAAACCCAGCCCAGAATACTCACCCCCAAAACCCAGCCCACAACACTCACCCCAAAACCCGGCCCACAACACTCATCCCCAAAACCCACCCCATAATACTCACCCCAAAACCCACCCCATAATACTCACCCCAAAACCCAGCCCAGAATACTCACCCCCAAAACCCAGCCCATAATACTCACCCCAAAACCCAACCCATAATACTCACCCCCAAAACCCGGCCCACAACACTCACCCTAAAACCCGGCCCATAATACTCACCCCCAAAACCCAGCCCATAATACTCACCCCAAAACCCGCCCACAACACTCACCCCAAAACCCAGCCCATAATACTCACCCCCAAAACCCGGCCCACAACACTCACCCCAAAACCCAGCCAATAATACTCACCCCCAAAACCCGGCCCACAACACTCACCCCCAAAACCCGGCCCACAACACTCACCCCCAAAACCCAGCCCATAATACTCACCCCCAAAACCCGGCCCACAACACTCACCCCAAAACCCGGCCCATAATACTCACCCCAAAACCCGGCCCATAATACTCACCCCCAAAACCCAGCCCATAATACTCACCCCAAAACCCGGCCCACAACACTCGCCCCAAAACCCATCCCATAATACTCACCCCAAAACCCGGCCCACAACACTCACCCCAAAACCCATCCCATAATACTCACCCCAAAACCCGGCCCACAACACTCACCCCAAAACCCAGCCCATAATACTCACCCCCAAAACCCGGCCCACAACACTCACCCCCAAAACACAGCCCATAATACTCACCCCAAAACCCGGCCCACAATACTCACCCCAAAACCCGGCCCACAATACTCACCCCCAAAACCCGGCCCACAACACTCACCCCAAAACCCGGCCCATAATACTCACCCCCAAAACCCAGCCCAGAATACTCACCCCAAAACCCGGCCCACAACACTCACCCCCAAAACCCGGCCCATAATACTTACCCCCAAAACCCACCCCATAATATTCACCCCAAAACCCGGCCCACAACACTCACCCCCAAAACCCGGCCCATAATACTCACCCCCAAAAGCCGGCCCATAATACTCGCCCCAAAACGCAGCCCATAATACTCACCCCCAAAACCCAGCCCATAATACTCACCCCCAAAACCCGGCCCATAATACTCACCCCCAAAACCCGGCCCATAACACTCACCCCCAAAACCCAGCCCATAATACTCACCCCAAAACCCAGCCCACAACTCACCCCAAAACCCACCCCAAAATACTCACCCCAAAAGCCGGCCCATAATACTCACCCCCAAAACCCGGCCCATAACACTCACCCCCAAAACCCAGCCCATAATACTCACCCCAAAACCCAGCCCACAACACTCACCCCAAAACCCAGCCCACAATACTCACCCCCAAAACCCGGCCCACAACTCACCCCAAAACCCAGCCCATAATATTCACCCCCAAAACCCGGCCCACAACTCACCCCGAAACCCGGCCCACAACACTCACCCCAAAACCCGGCCCACAACACTCACCCCAAATCCCGGCCCATAATACTCACCCCCAAAACCCAGCCCATAATACTCACCCCCAAAACCCGGCCCACAACACTCACCCCAAAACCCAGCCCACAACACTCACCCCCAAAACCCGGCCCACAACACTCACCCCAAAACCCAGCCCATAATACTCACCCCCAAAACCCAGCCCACAACACTCACCCCAAAACCCAGCCCATAATACTCACCCCCAAAACCCGGCCCACAACACTCACCCCAAAACCCAGCCCACAACACTCACCCCAAAACCCGGCCCACAACACTCACCCCAAAACCCAGCCCATAATACTCACCCCAAAATCCAGCCCACAACACTCACCCCAAAACCCAGCCCACAACACTCACCCCAAAACCCAGCCCACAACACTCACCCCAAAACCCACCCCATAATACTCACCCCCAAAACCCGGCCCATAGTACTCACCCCCAAAACCCGGCCCACAACACTCACCCCAAAACCCAGCCCATAGTACTCACCCCAAAACCCAGCCCATAATACTCACCCCAAAACCCAGCCCATAATACTCACCCCCAAAACCCACCCCACAACACTCACCCCCAAAACCCGGCCCACAACACTCACCCCAAAACCCACCCCATAATACTCACCCCCAAAACCCACCCCACAACACTCACCCCAAAACCCACCCCATAATACTCACCCCCAAAACCCACCCCATAACACTCACCCCCAAAACCCGGCCCACAACACTCACCCCAAAACCCACCCCATCATACTCACCCACAAAACCCGGCCCATAATACTCACCCCCAAAACCCACCCCATTATACTCACCCCCAAAACCCACCCCATAATACTCACCCCCAAAACCCACCCCATAATACTCACCCCAAAACCCGGCCCACAACACTCACCCCCAAAACCCAGCCCATAATACTCACCCCCAAAACCCGGCCCACAACACTCACCCCAAAACCCACCCCATAATATTCACCCCCAAAACCCGGCCCATAATACTCACCCCAAAACCCACCCCATAATACTCACCCCCAAAACCCACCCCATAATACTCACCCCCAAAACCCGGCCCACAACACTCACCCCAAAACCCACCCCATAATACTCACCCCCAAAACCCGGCCCATAATACACACCCCCAAAACCCGGCCCACAACACTCACCCCAAACCCCACCCCATAATACTCACCCCCAAAACACGGCCCATAATACTCACCCCCAAAACCCGGCCCATAATACTCACCCCCAAAACCCGGCCCACAACACTCACCCCATAATACTCACCCCCAAAACCCACCCCATAATATTCACCCCCAAAACCCGGCCCATAATACTCACCCCAAAACCCACCCCATAATACTCACCCCCAAAACCCACCCCATAATACTCACCCCCAAAACCCGGCCCACAACACTCACCCCAAAACCCACCCCATAATACTCACCCCCAAAACCCGGCCCATAATACACACCCCCAAAACCCGGCCCACAACACTCACCCCAAACCCCACCCCATAATACTCACCCCCAAAACACGGCCCATAATACTCACCCCCAAAACCCGGCCCATAATACTCACCCCCAAAACACGGCCCACAACACTCACCCCCAAAACCCGGCCCATAATACTCACCCCCAAAACCCACCCTATAATACTCAGCTCCAAAACCCGGCCCATAATACTCACCCCAAAACCCACCCCATAATACTCACCCCCAAAACCCACCCCATAATACTCACCCCCAAAACCCGGCCCACAACACTCACCCCAAAACCCACCCCATAATACTCACCCCCAAAACCCGGCCCATAATACTCACCCCCAAAACCCGGCCCACAACACTCACCCCAAAACCCACCCCATAATACTCACCCCCAAAACCCACCCCACAACACTCACCCCAAAACCCACCCCATAATACTCACCCCCAAAACCCGGCCCACAACACTCACCCCAAAACCCACCCCATAATACTCACCCCCAAAACCCGGCCCATAATACTCACCCCCAAAACCCGGCCCACAACACTCACCCCAAAACCCACCCCATAATACTCACCCCCAAAACCCACCCCACAACACTCACCCCAAAACCCACCCCATAATACTCACCCCCAAAGCCCGGCCCACAACACTCACCCCAAAACCCACCCCATAATACTCACCCCCAAAACCCGGCCCATAATACTCACCCCCAAAACCCACCCCATTATACTCACCCCCAAAACCCGGCCCACAACACTCACCCCCAAAACCCAGCCCATAATACTCACCCCCAAAACCCGGCCCACAACACTCACCCCAAAACCCACCCCATAATATTCACCCCCAAAACCCGGCCCATAATACTCACCCCAAAACCCACCCCATAATACTCACCCCCAAAACCCACCCCATAATACTCACCCCCAAAACCCGGCCCATAATACT
This sequence comes from Pristiophorus japonicus, assembly GCF_044704955.1. Classification (NCBI taxonomy): domain Eukaryota; kingdom Metazoa; phylum Chordata; class Chondrichthyes; family Pristiophoridae; genus Pristiophorus; species Pristiophorus japonicus. The sequence goes on along the minus strand of NC_091985.1, from coordinate 3,011,175 downwards.
CACCCCCAAAACCCGGCCCATAATACTCACCCCCAAAACCCGACCCACAACACTCACCCCAAACCCCACCCCATAATACTCACCCCCAAAACCCGGCCCATAATACTCACCCCCAAAACCCGGCCCATAATACTCACCCCCAAAACCCGGCCCATAATACTCACCCCAAAACCCGGCCCACAACACTCACCCCAAAATCCGGCCCATAATACTCACCCCCAAAACCCGGCCCATAATACTCACCCCCAAAACCCGGCCCATAATACTCACCCCCAAAACCCAGCCCATAATACTCACCCCAAAACGCACCCCACAACACTCACCCCAAAACCCACCCCATAATACTCACCCCCAAAACCCGGCCCACAACACTCACCCCCAAAACCCACCCCACAACACTCACCCCCAAAACCCGGCCCACAACACTCACCCCAAAACCCACCCCATAATACTCACCCCCAAAACCCGGCCCATAATACTCACCCCCAAAACCCACCCCATAATACTCACCCCCAAAACCCAGCCCACAACACTCACCCCAAAACCTGGCCCATAATACTCACCCCCAAAACCCAGCCCACAACACTCACCCCCAAAACCCGGCCCACAACACTCACCCCAAAACCCACCCCATAATACTCACCCCCAAAACCCGGCCCATAATACACACCCCCAAAACCCGGCCCACAACACTCACCCCAAAACCCGGCCCATAATACACACCCCCAAAACCCGGCCCACAACACTCACCCCAAACCCCACCCCATAATACTCACCCCCAAAACACGGCCCATAATACTCACCCCCAAAACCCGGCCCATAATACTCACCCCCAAAACACGGCCCACAACACTCACCCCCAAAACCCGGCCCATAATACTCACCCCCAAAACCCACCCTATAATACTCAGCTCCAAAACCCGGCCCATAATACTCACCCCAAAACCCACCCCATAATACTCACCCCCAAAACCCACCCCATAATACTCAACCCCAAAACCCGGCCCACAACACTCACCCCAAAACCCACCCCATAATACTCACCCCCAAAACCCGGCCCATAATACTCACCCCCAAAACCCGGCCCACAACACTCACCCCAAAACCCACCCCATAATACTCACCCCCAAAACCCACCCCACAACACTCACCCCAAAACCCACCCCATAATACTCACCCCCAAAGCCCGGCCCACAACACTCACCCCAAAACCCACCCCATAATACTCACCCCCAAAACCCGGCCCATAATACTCACCCCCAAAACCCACCCCATTATACTCACCCCCAAAACCCGGCCCACAACACTCACCCCCAAAACCCAGCCCATAATACTCACCCCCAAAACCCGGCCCACAACACTCACCCCAAAACCCACCCCATAATATTCACCCCCAAAACCCGGCCCATAATACTCACCCCAAAACCCACCCCATAATACTCACCCCCAAAACCCACCCCATAATACTCACCCCCAAAACCCGGCCCATAATACTCACCCCCAAAACCCGGCCCATAATACTCACCCCCAAAACCCGACCCACAACACTCACCCCAAACCCCACCCCATAATACTCACCCCCAAAACCCGGCCCATAATACTCACCCCCAAAACCCGGCCCATAATACTCACCCCCAAAACCCGGCCCATAATACTCACCCCAAAACCCGGCCCACAACACTCACCCCAAAACCCGGCCCATAATACTCACCCCCAAAACCCGGCCCATAATACTCACCCCCAAAACCCGGCCCATAATACTCACCCCCAAAACCCAGCCCATAATACTCACCCCAAAACGCACCCCACAACACTCACCCCAAAACCCACCCCATAATACTCACCCCCAAAACCCGGCCCACAACACTCACCCCCAAAACCCACCCCACAACACTCACCCCCAAAACCCGGCCCACAACACTCACCCCAAAACCCACCCCATAATACTCACCCCCAAAACCCGGCCCATAATACTCACCCCCAAAACCCACCCCATAATACTCACCCCCAAAACCCAGCCCACAACACTCACCCCAAAACCTGGCCCATAATACTCACCCCCAAAACCCAGCCCACAACACTCACCCCCAAAACCCGGCCCACAACACTCACCCCAAAACCCAGCCGACAACACTCACCCCAAAACCCGGCCCACAACACTCACCCCCAAAACCCAGCCCACAACACTCACCCCAAAACCCAGCCCACAACACTCACCCCAAAACCCAGCCCACAACACCCACCCCAAAACCCGGCCCATAATACTCACCCCCAAAACCCAGCCCACAACACTCACCCCAAAACCCGGCCCATAATACTCACCCCCAAAACCCAGCCCACAACACTCACCCCCAAAACTCAGCCCACAACACTCACCCCAAAACCCAGCCCACAACACTGGCCCCAAAACCCAGCACACAACACTCACCCCAAAACCCGGCCCATAATACTCACCCCCAAAACCCGGCTCATAATACTCACCCCCAAAACCCGGCCCACAACAGTCACCTCAAAACCCGGCACACAACACTCACCCCCAAAACCCGTCCCACAACACTCACCCCCAAAACCCGGCCCACAACACTCACCCCCAAAACCCGGCCCACAACACTCACCCCCAAAACCCGGCCCACAACACTCACCCCCAAAACCCAGCCCACAACACTCACCCCCAAAACCCGGCCCACAACACTCACCCCCAAAACCCGGCCCACAACACTCACCCCAAAACCCGGCCCACAACACTCACCCCCAAAACCCGGCCCACAACACTCACCCCCAAAACCTGGCCCACAACACTCACCCCCAAAACCCGGCCCACAACACTCACCCCAAAACTCGGCCCACAACACTCACCCCAAAACCCGGCCCATAATACTCACCCCCAAAACCCTGCCCATAATACTCACCCCCAAAACCCGGCCCACAACACTCACCACCAAAACACAGCCCATAATACTCACCCCAAAACCCACCCCATAACACTCACCCCCAAAACCCAGCCCATAATACTCACCCCCAAAACCCAGCCCATAATACTCACCCCCAAAACCCAGCCCATAATACTCACCCCAAAACCCAGCCCATAATACTCATCCCCAAAACCCAGCCCATAATACTCACCCCAAAACCCAGCCCATAATACTCACCCCAAAACCCAGCCCATAACACACCCCGAAACCCAGCCCATAATACTCACCCCCAAAACCCGGCCCACAACATTCACCCCCAAAACCCGGCCCATAATACTCACCCCAAAACCCAGCCCATAATACTCACCCCAAAACCCAGCCCATAATACTCACCCCCAAAACCCAGCCCATAATACTCACCCCCAAAACCCGGCCCATAATACTCACCCCAAAACCCAGCCCATAATACTCTCCCCCAAAACCCGGCCCACAACATTCACCCCAAAACCCGGCCCAAAACACTCACCCCCAAAACCAGCCCATAATACTCACCCCAAAACCCAGCCTATAATACTCACCCCCAAAACCCAGCCCATAATACTCACCCCAAAACCCAGCCCATAATACTCACCCCAAAACCCAGCCCATAACACACCCCAAAACCCAGCCCATAATACTCACCCCCAAAACCCGGACCACAACATTCACCCCCAAAACCCGGCCCATAATACTCACCCCAAAACCCAGCCCATAATACTCACCCCCAAAACCCAGCCCATAATACTCACCCCCAAAACCCGGCCCATAATACTCACCCCAAAACCCAGCCCATAATACTCTCCCCCAAAACCCGGCCCACAACATTCACCCCAAAACCCGGCCCAAAACACTCACCCCCAAAACCAGCCCATAATACTCACCCCAAAACCCAGCCCATAATACTCACCCCCAAAACCCAGCCCACAATACTCACCCCAAAACCCAGCCCATAATACTCACCCCCAAAACCCAGCCCACAACACTCACCCCAAAACCCAGCCCACAACACTCACCCCAAAACCCAGCCCACAACACTCACCCCAAAACCCAGCCCATAATACTCACCCCCAAAACCCAGCCCACAACACTCACCCCAAAACCCGGCCCACAACACTCACCCCAAAACCCAGCCCACAACACTCACCCCAAAACCCGGCCCATAATACTCACCCCCAAAAGCCAGCCCACAACACTCACCCCAAAACCCGGCCCATAATACTCACCCCCAAAACCCAGCCCACAACACTCACCCCAAAACCCGGCCCATAATACTCACCCCCAAAACCCAGCCCACAACACTCACCCCAAAACCCGGCCTATAATACTCACCCCCAAAACCCAGCCCACAACACTCACCCCAAAACCCACCCTATAATACTCAGCTCCAAAACCCGGCCCATAATACTCACCCCAAAACCCACCCCATAATACTCACCCCCAAAACCCACCCCATAATACTCACCCCCAAAACCCGGCCCACAACACTCACCCCAAAACCCACCCCATAATACTCACCCCCAAAACACGGCCCACAACACTCACCCCCAAAACCCGGCCCATAATACTCACCCCCAAAACCCACCCTATAATACTCAGCTCCAAAACCCGGCCCATAATACTCACCCCAAAACCCACCCCATAATACTCACCCCCAAAACCCACCCCATAATACTCACCCCCAAAACCCGGCCCACAACACTCACCCCAAAACCCACCCCATAATACTCACCCCCAAAACCCGGCCCATAATACTCACCCCCAAAACCCGGCCCACAACACTCACCCCAAAACCCACCCCATAATACTCACCCCCAAAACCCACCCCACAACACTCACCCCAAAACCCACCCCATAATACTCACCCCCAAAGCCCGGCCCACAACACTCACCCCAAAACCCACCCCATAATACTCACCCCCAAAACCCGGCCCATAATACTCACCCCCAAAACCCACCCCATTATACTCACCCCCAAAACCCGGCCCACAACACTCACCCCCAAAACCCAGCCCATAATACTCACCCCCAAAACCCGGCCCACAACACTCACCCCAAAACCCACCCCATAATATTCACCCCCAAAACCCGGCCCATAATACTCACCCCAAAACCCACCCCATAATACTCACCCCCAAAACCCACCCCATAATACTCACCCCCAAAACCCGGCCCATAATACTCACCCCCAAAACCCGGCCCATAATACTCACCCCCAAAACCCGACCCACAACACTCACCCCAAACCCCACCCCATAATACTCACCCCCAAAACCCGGCCCATAATACTCACCCCCAAAACCCGGCCCATAATACTCACCCCCAAAACCCGGCCCATAATACTCACCCCAAAACCCGGCCCACAACACTCACCCCAAAACCCGGCCCATAATACTCACCCCCAAAACCCGGCCCATAATACTCACCCCCAAAACCCGGCCCATAATACTCACCCCCAAAACCCAGCCCATAATACTCACCCCAAAACGCACCCCACAACACTCACCCCAAAACCCACCCCATAATACTCACCCCCAAAACCCGGCCCACAACACTCACCCCCAAAACCCACCCCACAACACTCACCCCCAAAACCCGGCCCACAACACTCACCCCAAAACCCACCCCATAATACTCACCCCCAAAACCCGGCCCATAATACTCACCCCCAAAACCCACCCCATAATACTCACCCCCAAAACCCAGCCCACAACACTCACCCCAAAACCTGGCCCATAATACTCACCCCCAAAACCCAGCCCACAACACTCACCCCCAAAACCCGGCCCACAACACTCACCCCAAAACCCACCCCATAATACTCACCCCCAAAACCCGGCCCATAATACACACCCCCAAAACCCGGCCCACAACACTCACCCCAAAACCCGGCCCATAATACACACCCCCAAAACCCGGCCCACAACACTCACCCCAAACCCCACCCCATAATACTCACCCCCAAAACACGGCCCATAATACTCACCCCCAAAACCCGGCCCATAATACTCACCCCCAAAACACGGCCCACAACACTCACCCCCAAAACCCGGCCCATAATACTCACCCCCAAAACCCACCCTATAATACTCAGCTCCAAAACCCGGCCCATAATACTCACCCCAAAACCCACCCCATAATACTCACCCCCAAAACCCACCCCATAATACTCAACCCCAAAACCCGGCCCACAACACTCACCCCAAAACCCACCCCATAATACTCACCCCCAAAACCCGGCCCATAATACTCACCCCCAAAACCCGGCCCACAACACTCACCCCAAAACCCACCCCATAATACTCACCCCCAAAACCCACCCCACAACACTCACCCCAAAACCCACCCCATAATACTCACCCCCAAAGCCCGGCCCACAACACTCACCCCAAAACCCACCCCATAATACTCACCCCCAAAACCCGGCCCATAATACTCACCCCCAAAACCCACCCCATTATACTCACCCCCAAAACCCGGCCCACAACACTCACCCCCAAAACCCAGCCCATAATACTCACCCCCAAAACCCGGCCCACAACACTCACCCCAAAACCCACCCCATAATATTCACCCCCAAAACCCGGCCCATAATACTCACCCCAAAACCCACCCCATAATACTCACCCCCAAAACCCACCCCATAATACTCACCCCCAAAACCCGGCCCATAATACTCACCCCCAAAACCCGGCCCATAATACTCACCCCCAAAACCCGACCCACAACACTCACCCCAAACCCCACCCCATAATACTCACCCCCAAAACCCGGCCCATAATACTCACCCCCAAAACCCGGCCCATAATACTCACCCCCAAAACCCGGCCCATAATACTCACCCCAAAACCCGGCCCACAACACTCACCCCAAAACCCGGCCCATAATACTCACCCCCAAAACCCGGCCCATAATACTCACCCCCAAAACCCGGCCCATAATACTCACCCCCAAAACCCAGCCCATAATACTCACCCCAAAACGCACCCCACAACACTCACCCCAAAACCCACCCCATAATACTCACCCCCAAAACCCGGCCCACAACACTCACCCCCAAAACCCACCCCACAACACTCACCCCCAAAACCCGGCCCACAACACTCACCCCAAAACCCACCCCATAATACTCACCCCCAAAACCCGGCCCATAATACTCACCCCCAAAACCCACCCCATAATACTCACCCCCAAAACCCAGCCCACAACACTCACCCCAAAACCTGGCCCATAATACTCACCCCCAAAACCCAGCCCACAACACTCACCCCCAAAACCCGGCCCACAACACTCACCCCAAAACCCAGCCGACAACACTCACCCCAAAACCCGGCCCACAACACTCACCCCCAAAACCCAGCCCACAACACTCACCCCAAAACCCAGCCCACAACACTCACCCCAAAACCCAGCCCACAACACCCACCCCAAAACCCGGCCCATAATACTCACCCCCAAAACCCAGCCCACAACACTCACCCCAAAACCCGGCCCATAATACTCACCCCCAAAACCCAGCCCACAACACTCACCCCCAAAACTCAGCCCACAACACTCACCCCAAAACCCAGCCCACAACACTGGCCCCAAAACCCAGCACACAACACTCACCCCAAAACCCGGCCCATAATACTCACCCCCAAAACCCGGCTCATAATACTCACCCCCAAAACCCGGCCCACAACAGTCACCTCAAAACCCGGCACACAACACTCACCCCCAAAACCCGGCCCACAACACTCACCCCCAAAACCCGGCCCACAACACTCACCCCCAAAACCCGGCCCACAACACTCACCCCCAAAACCCGGCCCACAACACTCACCCCCAAAACCCAGCCCACAACACTCACCCCCAAAACCCGGCCCACAACACTCACCCCCAAAACCCGGCCCACAACACTCACCCCAAAACCCGGCCCACAACACTCACCCCCAAAACCCGGCCCACAACACTCACCCCCAAAACCCGGCCCACAACACTCACCCCCAAAACCCGGCCCACAACACTCACCCCAAAACTCGGCCCACAACACTCACCCCAAAACCCGGCCCATAATACTCACCCCCAAAACCCTGCCCATAATACTCACCCCCAAAACCCGGCCCACAACACTCACCACCAAAACACAGCCCATAATACTCACCCCAAAACCCACCCCATAACACTCACCCCCAAAACCCAGCCCATAATACTCACCCCCAAAACCCAGCCCATAATACTCACCCCCAAAACCCAGCCCATAATACTCACCCCAAAACCCAGCCCATAATACTCATCCCCAAAACCCAGCCCATAATACTCACCCCAAAACCCAGCCCATAATACTCACCCCAAAACCCAGCCCATAACACACCCCGAAACCCAGCCCATAATACTCACCCCCAAAACCCGGCCCACAACATTCACCCCCAAAACCCGGCCCATAATACTCACCCCAAAACCCAGCCCATAATACTCACCCCAAAACCCAGCCCATAATACTCACCCCCAAAACCCAGCCCATAATACTCACCCCCAAAACCCGGCCCATAATACTCACCCCAAAACCCAGCCCATAATACTCTCCCCCAAAACCCGGCCCACAACATTCACCCCAAAACCCGGCCCAAAACACTCACCCCCAAAACCAGCCCATAATACTCACCCCAAAACCCAGCCTATAATACTCACCCCCAAAACCCAGCCCATAATACTCACCCCAAAACCCAGCCCATAATACTCACCCCAAAACCCAGCCCATAACACACCCCAAAACCCAGCCCATAATACTCACCCCCAAAACCCGGACCACAACATTCACCCCCAAAACCCGGCCCATAATACTCACCCCAAAACCCAGCCCATAATACTCACCCCCAAAACCCAGCCCATAATACTCACCCCCAAAACCCGGCCCATAATACTCACCCCAAAACCCAGCCCATAATACTCTCCCCCAAAACCCGGCCCACAACATTCACCCCAAAACCCGGCCCAAAACACTCACCCCCAAAACCAGCCCATAATACTCACCCCAAAACCCAGCCCATAATACTCACCCCCAAAACCCAGCCCACAATACTCACCCCAAAACCCAGCCCATAATACTCACCCCCAAAACCCAGCCCACAACACTCACCCCAAAACCCAGCCCACAACACTCACCCCAAAACCCAGCCCACAACACTCACCCCAAAACCCAGCCCATAATACTCACCCCCAAAACCCAGCCCACAACACTCACCCCAAAACCCGGCCCACAACACTCACCCCAAAACCCAGCCCACAACACTCACCCCAAAACCCGGCCCATAATACTCACCCCCAAAACCCAGCCCACAACACTCACCCCAAAACACGGCCCATAATACTCACCCCCAAAACCCAGCCCACAACACTCACCCCAAAACCCGGCCCATAATACTCACCCCCAAAACCCAGCCCACAACACTCACCCCAAAACCCGGCCTATAATACTCACCCCCAAAACCCAGCCCACAACACTCACCCCAAAACCCGGCCTATAATACTCACCCCCAAAACCCGGCCCACAACACTCACCTCAAAACCCGGCCCATAATACTCACCCCAAAACCCGTCCCATAATACTCACCCCCAAAACCCAGCCCACAACAGTCACCTCAAAACCCGGCCCACAACACTCACCCCCAAAACCCGGCCCATAATATTCTCCCCAAAACCCGGCCCACAACACTCACCCCCAAAACCCGGCCCATAATACTCACCCCCAAAACCCGGCCCACAACACTCACCCCCAAAACCCGGCCCACAACACTCACCCCAAAACTCGGCCCACAACACTCACCCCAAAACCCGGCCCATAATACTCACCCCCAAAACCCGGCCCACAACACTCACCACCAAAACACAGCCCATAATACTCACCCCAAAACCCGGCCCATAATACGCACCCCAAAACCCACCCCATAATACTCACCCCCAAAACCCAGCCCATAATACTCACCCCAAAACCCAGCCCATAATACTCACCCCCAAAACTCAGCCCATAATACTCACCCCAAAACCCAGCCCATAATACTCATCCCCAAAACCCAGCCCATAATACTCACCCCAAAACCCAGCCCATAACACTCACCCCCAAAACCCAGCCCATAATACTCACCCCAAAACCCAGCCCATAATACTCACCCCCAAAACCCAGCCCATAATACTCACCCCCAAAACCTAGCCCATAATACTCACCCCAAAACCCAGCCCATAACACACCCCAAAACCCAGCCCATAATACTCACCCCCAAAACCCGGCCCACAACACTCACCCCAAAACCCGGCCCATAATACTCACCCCAAAACCCAGCCCATAATACTCACCCCCAAAACCCAGCCCATAATACTCACCCCCAAAACCCGGCCCATAATACTCACCCCAAAACCCAGCCCATAATACTCACCCCAAAACCCAGCCCATAATACTAACCCCAAAACCCAGCCCACAATACTCACCCCAAAACCCAGCCCATAATACTCACCCCAAAACCCAGCCCATAATACTCACCCCAAAACCCACCCCATAATACTCACCCCAAAACCCGGCCCATGATACCCACCCCCAAAACCCGGCCCACAATACTCACCCCCAAAACCCACCCCATAATACTCACCCGAAAACCCGGCCCATAATACTCACCCCCAAAACCCACCCCATAATACTCACCCCAAAACCCGGCCCATAATACTCACCCCCAAAACCCGGCCCATAATACTCACCCCCAAAACCCGGCCCATAATACTCACCCCCAAAACCCGGCCCACAACACTCACCCCAAAACCCAGTCCATAATACTCACCCCAAAACCCGGCCCACAACACTCACCCCAAAACCCAGTCCATAATACTCACCCCCAAAACCCAGCCCACAACACTCACCCCAAAACCCAGCCCATAATACTCACCCGAAAACCCAGCCCATAATACTCACCCCCAAAACCCGGCCCACAACACTCACCCCAAAACCCAGCCCATAATACTCACCCCAAAACCCAGCCCATAACACTCACCCCCAAAACCCGGCCCACAACACTCACCCCAAAACCCAGCCCATAATACTCACCCCCAAAACCCGGCCCACATCATTCACCCCCAAAACCCGGCCCATAATACTCACCCCAAAACCCAGCCCATAATACTCACCCCCAAAACCCAGCCCATAATACTCACCCCCAAAACCCGGCCCATAATACTCACCCCAAAACCCAGCCCATAATACTCTCCCCCAAAACCCGGCCCACAACATTCACCCCAAAACCCGGCCCAAAACACTCACCCCCAAAACCAGCCCATAATACTCACCCCAAAACCCAGCCCATAATACTCACCCCCAAAACCCAGCCCACAATACTCACCCCAAAACCCAGCCCATAATACTCACCCCCAAAACCCAGCCCACAACACTCACCCCAAAACCCAGCCCACAACACTCACCCCAAAACCCGGCCCATAATACTCACCCCCAAAACCCGGCCCACAACACTCACCACCAAAACACAGCCCATAATACTCACCCCAAAACCCGGCCCATAATACGCACCCCAAAACCCACCCCATAATACTCACCCCCAAAACCCAGCCCATAATACTCACCCCAAAACCCAGCCCATAATACTCACCCCCAAAACTCAGCCCATAATACTCACCCCAAAACCCAGCCCATAATACTCATCCCCAAAACCCAGCCCATAATACTCACCCCAAAACCCAGCCCATAACACTCACCCCCAAAACCCAGCCCATAATACTCACCCCAAAACCCAGCCCATAATACTCACCCCCAAAACCCAGCCCATAATACTCACCCCCAAAACCTAGCCCATAATACTCACCCCAAAACCCAGCCCATAACACACCCCAAAACCCAGCCCATAATACTCACCCCCAAAACCCGGCCCACAACACTCACCCCAAAACCCGGCCCATAATACTCACCCCAAAACCCAGCCCATAATACTCACCCCCAAAACCCAGCCCATAATACTCACCCCCAAAACCCGGCCCATAATACTCACCCCAAAACCCAGCCCATAATACTCACCCCAAAACCCAGCCCATAATACTAACCCCAAAACCCAGCCCACAATACTCACCCCAAAACCCAGCCCATAATACTCACCCCAAAACCCAGCCCATAATACTCACCCCAAAACTCACCCCAAAACCCGGCCCATGATACCCACCCCCAAAACCCGGCCCACAATACTCACCCCCAAAACCCACCCCATAATACTCACCCGAAAACCCGGCCCATAATACTCACCCCCAAAACCCACCCCATAATACTCACCCCAAAACCCGGCCCATAACACTCACCCCCAAAACCCAGCCCATAATACTCACCCCAAAACCCAGCCCATAATACTCACCCCCAAAACTCAGCCCATAATACTCACCCCAAAACCCAGCCCATAATACTCATCCCCAAAACCCAGCCCATAATACTCACCCCAAAACCCAGCCCATAACACTCACCCCCAAAACCCAGCCCATAATACTCACCCCAAAACCCGGCCCACAACACTCACCCCAAAACCCAGTCCATAATACTCACCCCCAAAACCCAGCCCACAACACTCACCCCAAAACCCAGCCCATAATACTCACCCGAAAACCCAGCCCATAATACTCACCCCCAAAACCCGGCCCACAACACTCACCCCAAAACCCAGCCCATAATACTCACCCCAAAACCCAGCCCATAACACTCACCCCCAAAACCCGGCCCACAACACTCACCCCAAAACCCAGCCCATAATACTCACCCCCAAAACCCGGCCCACATCATTCACCCCCAAAACCCGGCCCATAATACTCACCCCAAAACCCAGCCCATAATACTCACCCCCAAAACCCAGCCCATAATACTCACCCCCAAAACCCGGCCCATAATACTCACCCCAAAACCCAGCCCATAATACTCTCCCCCAAAACCCGGCCCACAACATTCACCCCAAAACCCGGCCCAAAACACTCACCCCCAAAACCAGCCCATAATACTCACCCCAAAACCCAGCCCATAATACTCACCCCCAAAACCCAGCCCACAATACTCACCCCAAAACCCAGCCCATAATACTCACCCCCAAAACCCAGCCCACAACACTCACCCCAAAACCCAGCCCACAACACTCACCCCAAAACCCGGCCCATAATACTCACCCCCAAAACCCACCCTATAATACTCAGCTCCAAAACCCGGCCCATAATACTCACCCCAAAACCCACCCCATAATACTCACCCCCAAAACCCACCCCATAATACTCACCCCCAAAACCCGGCCCACAACACTCACCCCAAAACCCACCCCATAATACTCACCCCCAAAACCCGGCCCATAATACTCACCCCCAAAACCCGGCCCACAACACTCACCCCAAAATACTCACCCCCAAAACCCACCCCACAACACTCACCCCAAAACCCACCCCATAATACTCACCCCCAAAGCCCGGCCCACAACACTCACCCCAAAACCCACCCCATAATACTCACCCCCAAAACCCGGCCCATAATACTCACCCCCAAAACCCACCCCATTATACTCACCCCCAAAACCCGGCCCACAACACTCACCCCCAAAACCCAGCCCATAATACTCACCCCCAAAACCCGGCCCACAACACTCACCCCAAAACCCACCCCATAATATTCACCCCCAAAACCCGGCCCATAATACTCACCCCAAAACCCACCCCATAATACTCACCCCCAAAACCCACCCCATAATACTCACCCCCAAAACCCGGCCCATAATACTCACCCCCAAAACCCGGCCCATAATACTCACCCCCAAAACCCGGCCCACAACACTCACCCCAAACCGCACCCCATAATACTCACCCCCAAAACCCGGCCCATAATACTCACCCCCAAAACCCGGCCCATAATACTCACCCCCAAAACCCGGCCCATAATACTCACCCCAAAACCCGGCCCACAACACTCACCCCAAAACCCGGCCCATAATACTCACCCCCAAAACCCGGCCCATAATACTCACCCCCAAAACCCGGCCCATAATACTCACCCCCAAAACCCAGCCCATAATACTCACCCCAAAACGCACCCCACAACACTCACCCCAAAACCCACCCCATAATACTCACCCCCAAAACCCGGCCCACAACACTCACCCCCAAAACCCACCCCACAACACTCACCCCCAAAACCCGGCCCACAACACTCACCCCAAAACCCACCCCATAATACTCACCCCCAAAACCCGGCCCATAATACTCACCCCCAAAACCCACCCCATAATACTCACCCCCAAAACCCAGCCCACAACACTCACCCCAAAACCTGGCCCATAATACTCACCCCCAAAACCCAGCCCACAACACTCACCCCCAAAACCCGGCCCACAACACTCACCCCAAAACCCAGCCGACAACACTCACCCCAAAACCCGGCCCACAACACTCACCCCCAAAACCCAGCCCACAACACTCACCCCAAAACCCAGCCCACAACACTCACCCCAAAACCCAGCCCACAACACCCACCCCAAAACCCGGCCCATAATACTCACCCCCAAAACCCAGCCCACAACACTCACCCCAAAACCCGGCCCATAATACTCACCCCCAAAACCCAGCCCACAACACTCACCCCCAAAACTCAGCCCACAACACTCACCCCAAAACCCAGCCCATAATACTCACCCCAAAACCCACCCCATAATACTCACCCCAAAACCCGGCCCATGATACCCACCCCCAAAACCCGGCCCACAATACTCACCCCCAAAACCCACCCCATAATACTCACCCGAAAACCCGGCCCATAATACTCACCCCCAAAACCCACCCCATAATACTCACCCCAAAACCCGGCCCATAATACTCACCCCCAAAACCCGGCCCATAATACTCACCCCCAAAACCCGGCCCATAATACTCACCCCCAAAACCCGGCCCACAACACTCACCCCAAAACCCAGTCCATAATACTCACCCCAAAACCCGGCCCACAACACTCACCCCAAAACCCAGTCCATAATACTCACCCCCAAAACCCAGCCCACAACACTCACCCCAAAACCCAGCCCATAATACTCACCCGAAAACCCAGCCCATAATACTCACCCCCAAAACCCGGCCCACAACACTCACCCCAAAACCCAGCCCATAATACTCACCCCAAAACCCAGCCCATAACACTCACCCCCAAAACCCGGCCCACAACACTCACCCCAAAACCCAGCCCATAATACTCACCCCCAAAACCCGGCCCACATCATTCACCCCCAAAACCCGGCCCATAATACTCACCCCAAAACCCAGCCCATAATACTCACCCCCAAAACCCAGCCCATAATACTCACCCCCAAAACCCGGCCCATAATACTCACCCCAAAACCCAGCCCATAATACTCTCCCCCAAAACCCGGCCCACAACATTCACCCCAAAACCCGGCCCAAAACACTCACCCCCAAAACCAGCCCATAATACTCACCCCAAAACCCAGCCCATAATACTCACCCCCAAAACCCAGCCCACAATACTCACCCCAAAACCCAGCCCATAATACTCACCCCCAAAACCCAGCCCACAACACTCACCCCAAAACCCAGCCCACAACACTCACCCCAAAACCCGGCCCATAATACTCACCCCCAAAACCCACCCTATAATACTCAGCTCCAAAACCCGGCCCATAATACTCACCCCAAAACCCACCCCATAATACTCACCCCCAAAACCCACCCCATAATACTCACCCCCAAAACCCGGCCCACAACACTCACCCCAAAACCCACCCCATAATACTCACCCCCAAAACCCGGCCCATAATACTCACCCCCAAAACCCGGCCCACAACACTCACCCCAAAATACTCACCCCCAAAACCCACCCCACAACACTCACCCCAAAACCCACCCCATAATACTCACCCCCAAAGCCCGGCCCACAACACTCACCCCAAAACCCACCCCATAATACTCACCCCCAAAACCCGGCCCATAATACTCACCCCCAAAACCCACCCCATTATACTCACCCCCAAAACCCGGCCCACAACACTCACCCCCAAAACCCAGCCCATAATACTCACCCCCAAAACCCGGCCCACAACACTCACCCCAAAACCCACCCCATAATATTCACCCCCAAAACCCGGCCCATAATACTCACCCCAAAACCCACCCCATAATACTCACCCCCAAAACCCACCCCATAATACTCACCCCCAAAACCCGGCCCATAATACTCACCCCCAAAACCCGGCCCATAATACTCACCCCCAAAACCCGGCCCACAACACTCACCCCAAACCGCACCCCATAATACTCACCCCCAAAACCCGGCCCATAATACTCACCCCCAAAACCCGGCCCATAATACTCACCCCCAAAACCCGGCCCATAATACTCACCCCCAAAACCCGGCCCACAACACTCACCCCAAAACCCAGTCCATAATACTCACCCCAAAACCCGGCCCACAACACTCACCCCAAAACCCAGTCCATAATACTCACCCCCAAAACCCAGCCCACAACACTCACCCCAAAACCCAGCCCATAATACTCACCCGAAAACCCAGCCCATAATACTCACCCCCAAAACCCGGCCCACAACACTCACCCCAAAACCCAGCCCATAATACTCACCCCAAAACCCAGCCCATAACACTCACCCCCAAAACCCGGCCCACAACACTCACCCCAAAACCCAGCCCATAATACTCACCCCCAAAACCCGGCCCACATCATTCACCCCCAAAACCCGGCCCATAATACTCACCCCAAAACCCTGCCCATAATACTCACCCCCAAAACCCAGCCCATAATACTCACCCCCAAAACCCGGCCCATAATACTCACCCCAAAACCCAGCCCATAATACTCTCCCCCAAAACCCGGCCCACAACATTCACCCCAAAACCCGGCCCAAAACACTCACCCCCAAAACCAGCCCATAATACTCACCCCAAAACCCAGCCCATAATACTCACCCCCAAAACCCAGCCCACAATACTCACCCCAAAACCCAGCCCATAATACTCACCCCCAAAACCCAGCCCACAACACTCACCCCAAAACCCAGCCCACAACACTCACCCCAAAACCCGGCCCATAATACTCACCCCCAAAACCCACCCTATAATACTCAGCTCCAAAACCCGGCCCATAATACTCACCCCAAAACCCACCCCATAATACTCACCCCCAAAACCCACCCCATAATACTCACCCCCAAAACCCGGCCCACAACGCTCACCCCAAAACCCACCCCATAATACTCACCCCCAAAACCCGGCCCATAATACTCACCCCCAAAACCCGGCCCACAACACTCACCCCAAAATACTCACCCCCAAAACCCACCCCACAACACTCACCCCAAAACCCACCCCATAATACTCACCCCCAAAGCCCGGCCCACAACACTCACCCCAAAACCCACCCCATAATACTCACCCCCAAAACCCGGCCCATAATACTCACCCCCAAAACCCACCCCATTATACTCACCCCCAAAACCCGGCCCACAACACTCACCCCCAAAACCCAGCCCATAATACTCACCCCCAAAACCCGGCCCACAACACTCACCCCAAAACCCACCCCATAATATTCACCCCCAAAACCCGGCCCATAATACTCACCCCAAAACCCACCCCATAATACTCACCCCCAAAACCCACCCCATAATACTCACCCCCAAAACCCGGCCCATAATACTCACCCCCAAAACCCGGCCCATAATACTCACCCCCAAAACCCGGCCCACAACACTCACCCCAAACCGCACCCCATAATACTCACCCCCAAAACCCGGCCCATAATACTCACCCCCAAAACCCGGCCCATAATACTCACCCCCAAAACCCGGCCCATAATACTCACCCCAAAACCCGGCCCACAACACTCACCCCAAAACCCGGCCCATAATACTCACCCCCAAAACCCGGCCCATAATACTCACCCCCAAAACCCGGCCCATAATACTCACCCCCAAAACCCAGCCCATAATACTCACCCCAAAACGCACCCCACAACACTCACCCCAAAACCCACCCCATAATACTCACCCCCAAAACCCGGCCCACAACACTCACCCCCAAAACCCACCCCACAACACTCACCCCCAAAACCCGGCCCACAACACTCACCCCAAAACCCACCCCATAATACTCACCCCCAAAACCCGGCCCATAATACTCACCCCCAAAACCCACCCCATAATACTCACCCCCAAAACCCAGCCCACAACACTCACCCCAAAACCTGGCCCATAATACTCACCCAAAAAACCCAGCCCACAACACTCACCCCCAAAACCCGGCCCACAACACTCACCCCAAAACCCAGCCGACAACACTCACCCCAAAACCCGGCCCACAACACTCACCCCCAAAACCCAGCCCACAACACTCACCCCAAAACCCAGCCCACAACACTCACCCCAAAACCCAGCCCACAACACCCACCCCAAAACCCGGCCCATAATACTCACCCCCAAAACCCAGCCCACAACACTCACCCCAAAACCCGGCCCATAATACTCACCCCCAAAACCCAGCCCACAACACTCACCCCCAAAACTCAGCCCACAACACTCACCCCAAAACCCAGCCCACAACACTGGCCCCAAAACCCAGCACACAACACTCACCCCAAAACCCGGCCCATAATACTCACCCCCAAAACCCGGCTCATAATACTCACCCCCAAAACCCGGCCCACAACAGTCACCTCAAAACCCGGCACACAACACTCACCCCCAAAACCCGGCCCACAACACTCACCCCCAAAACCCGGCCCACAACACTCACCCCCAAAACCCGGCCCACAACACTCACCCCCAAAACCCGGCCCACAACACTCACCCCCAAAACCCAGCCCACAACACTCACCCCCAAAACCCGGCCCACAACACTCACCCCCAAAACCCGGCCCACAACACTCACCCCAAAACCCGGCCCACAACACTCACCCCCAAAACCCGGCCCACAACACTCACCCCCAAAACCCGGCCCACAACACTCACCCCCAAAACCCGGCCCACAACACTCACCCCAAAACTCGGCCCACAACACTCACCCCAAAACCCGGCCCATAATACTCACCCCCAAAACCCTGCCCATAATACTCACCCCCAAAACCCGGCCCACAACACTCACCACCAAAACACAGCCCATAATACTCACCCCAAAACCCACCCCATAACACTCACCCCCAAAACCCAGCCCATAATACTCACCCCCAAAACCCAGCCCATAATACTCACCCCCAAAACCCAGCCCATAATACTCACCCCAAAACCCAGCCCATAATACTCACCCCCAAAACCCAGCCCATAATACTCACCCCAAAACCCAGCCCATAATACTCACCCCAAAACCCAGCCCATAACACACCCCGAAACCCAGCCCATAATACTCACCCCCAAAACCCGGCCCACAACATTCACCCCCAAAACCCGGCCCATAATACTCACCCCAAAACCCACCCCATTATACTCACCCCCAAAACCCGGCCCACAACACTCACCCCCAAAACCCAGCCCATAATACTCACCCCCAAAACCCGGCCCACAACACTCACCCCAAAACCCACCCCATAATATTCACCCCCAAAACCCGGCCCATAATACTCACCCCAAAACCCACCCCATAATACTCACCCCCAAAACCCACCCCATAATACTCACCCCCAAAACCCGGCCCATAATACTCACCCCCAAAACCCGGCCCATAATACTCACCCCCAAAACCCGACCCACAACACTCACCCCAAACCCCACCCCATAATACCCACCCCCAAAACCCGGCCCATAATACTCACCCCCAAAACCCGGCCCATAATACTCACCCCCAAAACCCGGCCCATAATACTCACCCCAAAACCCGGCCCACAACACTCACCCCAAAACCCGGCCCATAATACTCACCCCCAAAACCCGGCCCATAATACTCACCCCCAAAACCCGGCCCATAATACTCACCCCCAAAACCCAGCCCATAATACTCACCCCAAAACGCACCCCACAACACTCACCCCAAAACCCACCCCATAATACTCACCCCCAAAACCCGGCCCACAACACTCACCCCCAAAACCCACCCCACAACACTCACCCCCAAAACCCGGCCCACAACACTCACCCCAAAACCCACCCCATAATACTCACCCCCAAAACCCGGCCCATAATACTCACCCCCAAAACCCACCCCATAATACTCACCCCCAAAACCCAGCCCACAACACTCACCCCAAAACCTGGCCCATAATACTCACCCCCAAAACCCAGCCCACAACACTCACCCCCAAAACCCGGCCCACAACACTCACCCCAAAACCCAGCCGACAACACTCACCCCAAAACCCGGCCCACAACACTCACCCCCAAAACCCAGCCCACAACACTCACCCCAAAACCCAGCCCACAACACTCACCCCAAAACCCAGCCCACAACACCCACCCCAAAACCCGGCCCATAATACTCACCCCCAAAACCCAGCCCACAACACTCACCCCAAAACCCGGCCCATAATACTCACCCCCAAAACCCAGCCCACAACACTCACCCCCAAAACTCAGCCCACAACACTCACCCCAAAACCCAGCCCACAACACTGGCCCCAAAACCCAGCACACAACACTCACCCCAAAACCCGGCCCATAATACTCACCCCCAAAACCCGGCTCATAATACTCACCCCCAAAACCCGGCCCACAACAGTCACCTCAAAACCCGGCACACAACACTCACCCCCAAAACCCGGCCCACAACACTCACCCCCAAAACCCGGCCCACAACACTCACCCCCAAAACCCGGCCCACAACACTCACCCCCAAAACCCGGCCCACAACACTCACCCCCAAAACCCAGCCCACAACACTCACCCCCAAAACCCGGCCCACAACACTCACCCCCAAAACCCGGCCCACAACACTCACCCCAAAACCCGGCCCACAACACTCACCCCCAAAACCCGGCCCACAACACTCACCCCCAAAACCCGGCCCACAACACTCACCCCCAAAACCCGGCCCACAACACTCACCCCAAAACTCGGCCCACAACACTCACCCCAAAACCCGGCCCATAATACTCACCCCCAAAACCCTGCCCATAATACTCACCCCCAAAACCCGGCCCACAACACTCACCACCAAAACACAGCCCATAATACTCACCCCAAAACCCACCCCATAACACTCACCCCCAAAACCCAGCCCATAATACTCACCCCCAAAACCCAGCCCATAATACTCACCCCCAAAACCCAGCCCATAATACTCACCCCAAAACCCAGCCCATAATACTCATCCCCAAAACCCAGCCCATAATACTCACCCCAAAACCCAGCCCATAATACTCACCCCAAAACCCAGCCCATAACACACCCCGAAACCCAGCCCATAATACTCACCCCCAAAACCCGGCCCACAACATTCACCCCCAAAACCCGGCCCATAATACTCACCCCAAAACCCAGCCCATAATACTCACCCCAAAACCCAGCCCATAATACTCACCCCCAAAACCCAGCCCATAATACTCACCCCCAAAACCCGGCCCATAATACTCACCCCAAAACCCAGCCCATAATACTCTCCCCCAAAACCCGGCCCACAACATTCACCCCAAAACCCGGCCCAAAACACTCACCCCCAAAACCAGCCCATAATACTCACCCCAAAACCCAGCCTATAATACTCACCCCCAAAACCCAGCCCATAATACTCACCCCAAAACCCAGCCCATAATACTCACCCCAAAACCCAGCCCATAACACACCCCAAAACCCAGCCCATAATACTCACCCCCAAAACCCGGACCACAACATTCACCCCCAAAACCCGGCCCATAATACTCACCCCAAAACCCAGCCCATAATACTCACCCCCAAAACCCAGCCCATAATACTCACCCCCAAAACCCGGCCCATAATACTCACCCCAAAACCCAGCCCATAATACTCTCCCCCAAAACCCGGCCCACAACATTCACCCCAAAACCTGGCCCAAAACACTCACCCCCAAAACCAGCCCATAATACTCACCCCAAAACCCAGCCCATAATACTCACCCCCAAAACCCAGCCCACAATACTCACCCCAAAACCCAGCCCATAATACTCACCCCCAAAACCCAGCCCACAACACTCACCCCAAAACCCAGCCCACAACACTCACCCCAAAACCCAGCCCACAACACTCACCCCAAAACCCAGCCCATAATACTCACCCCCAAAACCCAGCCCACAACACTCACCCCAAAACCCGGCCCACAACACTCACCCCAAAACCCAGCCCACAACACTCACCCCAAAACCCGGCCCATAATACTCACCCCCAAAACCCAGCCCACAACACTCACCCCAAAACACGGCCCATAATACTCACCCCCAAAACCCAGCCCACAACACTCACCCCAAAACCCGGCCCATAATACTCACCCCCAAAACCCAGCCCACAACACTCACCCCAAAACCCGGCCTATAATACTCACCCCCAAAACCCAGCCCACAACACTCACCCCAAAACCCGGCCTATAATACTCACCCCCAAAACCCGGCCCACAACACTCACCTCAAAACCCGGCCCATAATACTCACCCCAAAACCCGTCCCATAATACTCACCCCCAAAACCCAGCCCACAACAGTCACCTCAAAACCCGGCCCACAACACTCACCCCCAAAACCCGGCCCATAATATTCTCCCCAAAACCCGGCCCACAACACTCACCCCCAAAACCCGGCCCATAATACTCACCCCCAAAACCCGGCCCACAACACTCACCCCCAAAACCCGGACCACAACACTCACCCCAAAACTCGGCCCACAACACTCACCCCAAAACCCGGCCCATAATACTCACCCCCAAAACCCGGCCCACAACACTCACCACCAAAACACAGCCCATAATACTCACCCCAAAACCCGGCCCATAATACGCACCCCAAAACCCACCCCATAATACTCACCCCCAAAACCCAGCCCATAATACTCACCCCAAAACCCAGCCCATAATACTCACCCCCAAAACTCAGCCCATAATACTCACCCCAAAACCCAGCCCATAATACTCATCCCCAAAACCCAGCCCATAATACTCACCCCAAAACCCAGCCCATAACACTCACCCCCAAAACCCAGCCCATAATACTCACCCCAAAACCCAGCCCATAATACTCACCCCCAAAACCCAGCCCATAATACTCACCCCCAAAACCTAGCCCATAATACTCACCCCAAAACCCAGCCCATAACACACCCCAAAACCCAGCCCATAATACTCACCCCCAAAACCCGGCCCACAACACTCACCCCAAAACCCGGCCCATAATACTCACCCCAAAACCCAGCCCATAATACTCACCCCCAAAACCCAGCCCATAATACTCACCCCCAAAACCCGGCCCATAATACTCACCCCAAAACCCAGCCCATAATACTCACCCCAAAACCCAGCCCATAATACTAACCCCAAAACCCAGCCCACAATACTCACCCCCAAAACCAGCCCATAATACTCACCCCAAAACCCAGCCCATAATACTCACCCCCAAAACCCGGCCCATAATACTCACCCCAAAACCCAGCCCATAATACTCTCCCCCAAAACCCGGCCCACAACATTCACCCCAAAACCCGGCCCAAAACACTCACCCCCAAAACCAGCCCATAATACTCACCCCAAAACCCAGCCCATAATACTCACCCCCAAAACCCAGCCCACAATACTCACCCCAAAACCCAGCCCATAATACTCACCCCCAAAACCCAGCCCACAACACTCACCCCAAAACCCAGCCCACAACACTCACCCCAAAACCCAGCCCACAACACTCACCCCAAAACCCAGCCCATAATACTCACCCCCAAAACCCAGCCCACAACACTCACCCCAAAACCCGGCCCACAACACTCACCCCAAAACCCAGCCCACAACACTCACCCCAAAACCCGGCCCATAATACTCACCCCCAAAACCCAGCCCACAACACTCACCCCAAAACCCGGCCCATAATACTCACCCCCAAAACCCAGCCCACAACACTCACCCCAAAACCCGGCCCATAATACTCACCCCCAAAACCCAGCCCACAACACTCACCCCAAAACCCGGCCTATAATACTCACCCCCAAAACCCAGCCCACAACACTCACCCCAAAACCCGGCCTATAATACTCACCCCCAAAACCCGGCCCACAACACTCACCTCAAAACCCGGCCCATAATACTCACCCCAAAACCCGTCCCATAATACTCACCCCCAAAACCCAGCCCACAACAGTCACCTCAAAACCCGGCCCACAACACTCACCCCCAAAACCCGGCCCATAATATTCTCCCCAAAACCCGGCCCACAACACTCACCCCCAAAACCCGGCCCATAATACTCACCCCCAAAACCCGGCCCACAACACTCACCCCCAAAACCCGGCCCACAACACTCACCCCAAAACTCGGCCCACAACACTCACCCCAAAACCCGGCCCATAATACTCACCCCCAAAACCCGGCCCACAACACTCACCACCAAAACACAGCCCATAATACTCACCCCAAAACCCGGCCCATAATACGCACCCCAAAACCCACCCCATAATACTCACCCCCAAAACCCAGCCCATAATACTCACCCCAAAACCCAGCCCATAATACTCACCCCCAAAACTCAGCCCATAATACTCACCCCAAAACCCAGCCCATAATACTCATCCCCAAAACCCAGCCCATAATACTCACCCCAAAACCCAGCCCATCACACTCACCCCCAAAACCCAGCCCATAATACTCACCCCAAAACCCAGCCCATAATACTCACCCCCAAAACCCAGCCCATAATACTCACCCCCAAAACCTAGCCCATAATACTCACCCCAAAACCCAGCCCATAACACACCCCAAAACCCAGCCCATAATACTCACCCCCAAAACCCGGCCCACAACACTCACCCCAAAACCCGGCCCATAATACTCACCCCAAAACCCAGCCCATAATACTCACCCCCAAAACCCAGCCCATAATACTCACCCCCAAAACCCGGCCCATAATACTCACCCCAAAACCCAGCCCATAATACTCACCCCAAAACCCAGCCCATAATACTAACCCCAAAACCCAGCCCACAATACTCACCCCAAAACCCAGCCCATAATACTCACCCCAAAACCCAGCCCATAATACTCACCCCAAAACCCACCCCATAATACTCACCCCAAAACCCGGCCCATGATACCCACCCCCAAAACCCGGCCCACAATACTCACCCCCAAAACCCACCCCATAATACTCACCCGAAAACCCGGCCCATAATACTCACCCCCAAAACCCACCCCATAATACTCACCCCAAAACCCGGCCCATAATACTCACCCCCAAAACCCGGCCCATAATACTCACCCCCAAAACCCGGCCCATAATACTCACCCCCAAAACCCGGCCCACAACACTCACCCCAAAACCCAGTCCATAATACTCACCCCAAAACCCGGCCCACAACACTCACCCCAAAACCCAGTCCATAATACTCACCCCCAAAACCCAGCCCACAACACTCACCCCAAAACCCAGCCCATAATACTCACCCGAAAACCCAGCCCATAATACTCACCCCCAAAACCCGGCCCACAACACTCACCCCAAAACCCAGCCCATAATACTCACCCCAAAACCCAGCCCATAACACTCACCCCCAAAACCCGGCCCACAACACTCACCCCAAAACCCAGCCCATAATACTCACCCCCAAAACCCGGCCCACATCATTCACCCCCAAAACCCGGCCCATAATACTCACCCCAAAACCCAGCCCATAATACTCACCCCCAAAACCCAGCCCATAATACTCACCCCCAAAACCCGGCCCATAATACTCACCCCAAAACCCAGCCCATAATACTCTCCCCCAAAACCTGGCCCACAACATTCACCCCAAAACCCGGCCCAAAACACTCACCCCCAAAACCAGCCCATAATACTCACCCCAAAACCCAGCCCATAATACTCACCCCCAAAACCCAGCCCACAATACTCACCCCAAAACCCAGCCCATAATACTCACCCCCAAAACCCAGCCCACAACACTCACCCCAAAACCCAGCCCACAACACTCACCCCAAAACCCAGCCCACAACACTCACCCCAAAACCCGGCCCATAATACTCACCCCCAAAACCCAGCCCACAACACTCACCCCAAAACCCGGCCCACAACACTCACCCCAAAACCCAGCCCACAACACTCACCCCAAAACCCGGCCCATAATACTCACCCCCAAAACCCAGCCCACAACACTCACCCCAAAACCCGGCCCATAATACTCACCCCCAAAACCCAGCCCACAACACTCACCCCAAAACCCGGCCCATAATACTCACCCCCAAAACCCAGCCCACAACACTCACCCCAAAACCCGGCCTATAATACTCACCCCCAAAACCCAGCCCACAACACTCACCCCAAAACCCGGCCTATAATACTCACCCCCAAAACCCGGCCCACAACACTCACCTCAAAACCCGGCCCATAATACTCACCCCAAAACCCGGCCCATAATACTCACCCCCAAAACCCAGCCCACAACAGTCACCTCAAAACCCGGCCCACAACACTCACCCCCAAAACCCGGCCCATAATATTCTCCCCAAAACCCGGCCCACAACACTCACCCCCAAAACCCGGCCCATAATACTCACCCCAAAAACCCGGCCCACAACACTCACCCCCAAAACCCGGCCCACAACACTCACCCCAAAACTCGGCCCACAACACTCACCCCAAAACCCGGCCCATAATACTCACCCCCAAAACCCGGCCCACAACACTCTCCACCAAAACACAGCCCATAATACTCACCCCCAAAACCCAGCCCACAACACTCACCCCAAAACCCAGCCCATAATACTCACCCGAAAACCCAGCCCATAATACTCACCCCCAAAACCCGGCCCACAACACTCACCCCAAAACCCAGCCCATAATACTCACCCCAAAACCCAGCCCATAACACTCACCCCCAAAACCCGGCCCACAACACTCACCCCAAAACCCAGCCCATAATACTCACCCCCAAAACCCGGCCCACATCATTCACCCCCAAAACCCGGCCCATAATACTCACCCCAAAACCCAGCCCATAATACTCACCCCCAAAACCCAGCCCATAATACTCACCCCCAAAACCCGGCCCATAATACTCACCCCAAAACCCAGCCCATAATACTCTCCCCCAAAACCCGGCCCACAACATTCACCCCAAAACCCGGCCCAAAACACTCACCCCCAAAACCAGCCCATAATACTCACCCCAAAACCCAGCCCATAATACTCACCCCCAAAACCCAGCCCACAATACTCACCCCAAAACCCAGCCCATAATACTCACCCCCAAAACCCAGCCCACAACACTCACCCCAAAACCCAGCCCACAACACTCACCCCAAAACCCGGCCCATAATACTCACCCCCAAAACCCACCCTATAATACTCAGCTCCAAAACCCGGCCCATAATACTCACCCCAAAACCCACCCCATAATACTCACCCCCAAAACCCACCCCATAATACTCACCCCCAAAACCCGGCCCACAACACTCACCCCAAAACCCACCCCATAATACTCACCCCCAAAACCCGGCCCATAATACTCACCCCCAAAACCCGGCCCACAACACTCACCCCAAAATACTCACCCCCAAAACCCACCCCACAACACTCACCCCAAAACCCACCCCATAATACTCACCCCCAAAGCCCGGCCCACAACACTCACCCCAAAACCCACCCCATAATACTCACCCCCAAAACCCGGCCCATAATACTCACCCCCAAAACCCACCCCATTATACTCACCCCCAAAACCCGGCCCACAACACTCACCCCCAAAACCCAGCCCATAATACTCACCCCCAAAACCCGGCCCACAACACTCACCCCAAAACCCACCCCATAATATTCACCCCCAAAACCCGGCCCATAATACTCACCCCAAAACCCACCCCATAATACTCACCCCCAAAACCCACCCCATAATACTCACCCCCAAAACCCGGCCCATAATACTCACCCCCAAAACCCGGCCCATAATACTCACCCCCAAAACCCGGCCCACAACACTCACCCCAAACCGCACCCCATAATACTCACCCCCAAAACCCGGCCCATAATACTCACCCCCAAAACCCGGCCCATAATACTCACCCCCAAAACCCGGCCCATAATACTCACCCCAAAACCCGGCCCACAACACTCACCCCAAAACCCGGCCCATAATACTCACCCCCAAAACCCGGCCCATAATACTCACCCCCAAAACCCGGCCCATAATACTCACCCCCAAAACCCAGCCCATAATACTCACCCCAAAACGCACCCCACAACACTCACCCCAAAACCCACCCCATAATACTCACCCCCAAAACCCGGCCCACAACACTCACCCCCAAAACCCACCCCACAACACTCACCCCCAAAACCCGGCCCACAACACTCACCCCAAAACCCACCCCATAATACTCACCCCCAAAACCCGGCCCATAATACTCACCCCCAAAACCCACCCCATAATACTCACCCCCAAAACCCAGCCCACAACACTCACCCCAAAACCTGGCCCATAATACTCACCCCCAAAACCCAGCCCACAACACTCACCCCCAAAACCCGGCCCACAACACTCACCCCAAAACCCAGCCGACAACACTCACCCCAAAACCCGGCCCACAACACTCACCCCCAAAACCCAGCCCACAACACTCACCCCAAAACCCAGCCCACAACACTCACCCCAAAACCCAGCCCACAACACCCACCCCAAAACCCGGCCCATAATACTCACCCCCAAAACCCAGCCCACAACACTCACCCCAAAACCCGGCCCATAATACTCACCCCCAAAACCCAGCCCACAACACTCACCCCCAAAACTCAGCCCACAACACTCACCCCAAAACCCAGCCCACAACACTGGCCCCAAAACCCAGCACACAACACTCACCCCAAAACCCGGCCCATAATACTCACCCCCAAAACCCGGCTCATAATACTCACCCCCAAAACCCGGCCCACAACAGTCACCTCAAAACCCGGCACACAACACTCACCCCCAAAACCCGGCCCACAACACTCACCCCCAAAACCCGGCCCACAACACTCACCCCCAAAACCCGGCCCACAACACTCACCCCCAAAACCCGGCCCACAACACTCACCCCCAAAACCCAGCCCACAACACTCACCCCCAAAACCCGGCCCACAACACTCACCCCCAAAACCCGGCCCACAACACTCACCCCAAAACCCGGCCCACAACACTCACCCCCAAAACCCGGCCCACAACACTCACCCCCAAAACCCGGCCCACAACACTCACCCCCAAAACCCGGCCCACAACACTCACCCCAAAACTCGGCCCACAACACTCACCCCAAAACCCGGCCCATAATACTCACCCCCAAAACCCTGCCCATAATACTCACCCCCAAAACCCGGCCCACAACACTCACCACCAAAACACAGCCCATAATACTCACCCCAAAACCCACCCCATAACACTCACCCCCAAAACCCAGCCCATAATACTCACCCCCAAAACCCAGCCCATAATACTCACCCCCAAAACCCAGCCCATAATACTCACCCCAAAACCCAGCCCATAATACTCACCCCCAAAACCCAGCCCATAATACTCACCCCAAAACCCAGCCCATAATACTCACCCCAAAACCCAGCCCATAACACACCCCGAAACCCAGCCCATAATACTCACCCCCAAAACCCGGCCCACAACATTCACCCCCAAAACCCGGCCCATAATACTCACCCCAAAACCCAGCCCATAATACTCACCCCCAAAACCCAGCCCATAATACTCACCCCCAAAACCCGGCCCATAATACTCACCCCAAAACCCAGCCCATAATACTCTCCCCCAAAACCCGGCCCACAACATTCACCCCAAAACCCGGCCCAAAACACTCACCCCCAAAACCAGCCCATAATACTCACCCCAAAACCCAGCCCATAATACTCACCCCCAAAACCCAGCCCATAATACTCACCCCAAAACCCAGCCCATAATACTCACCCCAAAACCCAGCCCATAACACACCCCAAAACCCAGCCCATAATACTCACCCCCAAAACCCGGACCACAACATTCACCCCCAAAACCCGGCCCATAATACTCACCCCAAAACCCAGCCCATAATACTCACCCCCAAAACCCAGCCCATAATACTCACCCCCAAAACCCGGCCCATAATACTCACCCCAAAACCCAGCCCATAATACTCTCCCCCAAAACCCGGCCCACAACATTCACCCCAAAACCCGGCCCAAAACACTCACCCCCAAAACCAGCCCATAATACTCACCCCAAAACCCAGCCCATAATACTCACCCCCAAAACCCAGCCCACAATACTCACCCCAAAACCCAGCCCATAATACTCACCCCCAAAACCCAGCCCACAACACTCACCCCAAAACCCAGCCCACAACACTCACCCCAAAACCCAGCCCACAACACTCACCCCAAAACCCAGCCCATAATACTCACCCCCAAAACCCAGCCCACAACACTCACCCCAAAACCCGGCCCACAACACTCACCCCAAAACCCAGCCCACAACACTCACCCCAAAACCCGGCCCATAATACTCACCCCCAAAACCCAGCCCACAACACTCACCCCAAAACCCGGCCCATAATACTCACCCCCAAAACCCAGCCCACAACACTCACCCCAAAACCCGGCCCATAATACTCACCCCCAAAACCCAGCCCACAACACTCACCCCAAAACCCGGCCTATAATACTCACCCCCAAAACCCAGCCCACAACACTCACCCCAAAACCCGGCCTATAATACTCACCCCCAAAACCCGGCCCACAACACTCACCTCAAAACCCGGCCCATAATACTCACCCCAAAACCCGTCCCATAATACTCACCCCCAAAACCCAGCCCACAACAGTCACCTCAAAACCCGGCCCACAACACTCACCCCCAAAACCCGGCCCATAATATTCTCCCCAAAACCCGGCCCACAACACTCACCCCCAAAACCCGGCCTATAATACTCACCCCCAAAACCCGGCCCACAACACTCACCCCCAAAACCCGGCCCACAACACTCACCCCAAAACTCGGCCCACAACACTCACCCCAAAACCCGGCCCATAATACTCACCCCCAAAACCCGGCCCACAACACTCACCACCAAAACACAGCCCATAATACTCACCCCAAAACCCGGCCCATAATACGCACCCCAAAACCCACCCCATAATACTCACCCCCAAAACCCAGCCCATAATACTCACCCCAAAACCCAGCCCATAATACTCACCCCCAAAACTCAGCCCATAATACTCACCCCAAAACCCAGCCCATAATACTCATCCCCAAAACCCAGCCCATAATACTCACCCCAAAACCCAGCCCATCACACTCACCCCCAAAACCCAGCCCATAATACTCACCCCAAAACCCAGCCCATAATACTCACCCCCAAAACCCAGCCCATAATACTCACCCCCAAAACCTAGCCCATAATACTCACCCCAAAACCCAGCCCATAACACACCCCAAAACCCAGCCCATAATACTCACCCCCAAAACCCGGCCCACAACACTCACCCCAAAACCCGGCCCATAATACTCACCCCAAAACCCAGCCCATAATACTCACCCCCAAAACCCAGCCCATAATACTCACCCCCAAAACCCGGCCCATAATACTCACCCCAAAACCCAGCCCATAATACTCACCCCAAAACCCAGCCCATAATACTAACCCCAAAACCCAGCCCACAATACTCACCCCAAAACCCAGCCCATAATACTCACCCCAAAACCCAGCCCATAATACTCACCCCAAAACCCACCCCATAATACTCACCCCAAAACCCGGCCCATGATACCCACCCCCAAAACCCGGCCCACAATACTCACCCCCAAAACCCACCCCATAATACTCACCCCCAAAGCCCGGCCCACAACACTCACCCCAAAACCCACCCCATAATACTCACCCCCAAAACCCGGCCCATAATACTCACCCCCAAAACCCACCCCATTATACTCACCCCCAAAACCCGGCCCACAACACTCACCCCCAAAACCCAGCCCATAATACTCACCCCCAAAACCCGGCCCACAACACTCACCCCAAAACCCACCCCATAATATTCACCCCCAAAACCCGGCCCATAATACTCACCCCAAAACCCACCCCATAATACTCACCCCCAAAACCCACCCCATAATACTCACCCCCAAAACCCGGCCCATAATACTCACCCCCAAAACCCGGCCCATAATACTCACCCCCAAAACCCGGCCCACAACACTCACCCCAAACCGCACCCCATAATACTCACCCCCAAAACCCGGCCCATAATACTCACCCCCAAAACCCGGCCCATAATACTCACCCCCAAAACCCGGCCCATAATACTCACCCCAAAACCCGGCCCACAACACTCACCCCAAAACCCGGCCCATAATACTCACCCCCAAAACCCGGCCCATAATACTCACCCCCAAAACCCGGCCCATAATACTCACCCCCAAAACCCAGCCCATAATACTCACCCCAAAACGCACCCCACAACACTCACCCCAAAACCCACCCCATAATACTCACCCCCAAAACCCGGCCCACAACACTCACCCCCAAAACCCACCCCACAACACTCACCCCCAAAACCCGGCCCACAACACTCACCCCAAAACCCACCCCATAATACTCACCCCCAAAACCCGGCCCATAATACTCACCCCCAAAACCCACCCCATAATACTCACCCCCAAAACCCAGCCCACAACACTCACCCCAAAACCTGGCCCATAATACTCACCCCCAAAACCCAGCCCACAACACTCACCCCCAAAACCCGGCCCACAACACTCACCCCAAAACCCAGCCGACAACACTCACCCCAAAACCCGGCCCACAACACTCACCCCCAAAACCCAGCCCACAACACTCACCCCAAAACCCAGCCCACAACACTCACCCCAAAACCCAGCCCACAACACCCACCCCAAAACCCGGCCCATAATACTCACCCCCAAAACCCAGCCCACAACACTCACCCCAAAACCCGGCCCATAATACTCACCCCCAAAACCCAGCCCACAACACTCACCCCCAAAACTCAGCCCACAACACTCACCCCAAAACCCAGCCCACAACACTGGCCCCAAAACCCAGCACACAACACTCACCCCAAAACCCGGCCCATAATACTCACCCCCAAAACCCGGCTCATAATACTCACCCCCAAAACCCGGCCCACAACAGTCACCTCAAAACCCGGCACACAACACTCACCCCCAAAACCCGGCCCACAACACTCACCCCCAAAACCCGGCCCACAACACTCACCCCCAAAACCCGGCCCACAACACTCACCCCCAAAACCCGGCCCACAACACTCACCCCCAAAACCCAGCCCACAACACTCACCCCCAAAACCCGGCCCACAACACTCACCCCCAAAACCCGGCCCACAACACTCACCCCAAAACCCGGCCCACAACACTCACCCCCAAAACCCGGCCCACAACACTCACCCCCAAAACCCGGCCCACAACACTCACCCCCAAAACCCGGCCCACAACACTCACCCCAAAACTCGGCCCACAACACTCACCCCAAAACCCGGCCCATAATACTCACCCCCAAAACCCTGCCCATAATACTCACCCCCAAAACCCGGCCCACAACACTCACCACCAAAACACAGCCCATAATACTCACCCCAAAACCCACCCCATAACACTCACCCCCAAAACCCAGCCCATAATACTCACCCCCAAAACCCAGCCCATAATACTCACCCCCAAAACCCAGCCCATAATACTCACCCCAAAACCCAGCCCATAATACTCACCCCCAAAACCCAGCCCATAATACTCACCCCAAAACCCAGCCCATAATACTCACCCCAAAACCCAGCCCATAACACACCCCGAAACCCAGCCCATAATACTCACCCCCAAAACCCGGCCCACAACATTCACCCCCAAAACCCGGCCCATAATACTCACCCCAAAACCCAGCCCATAATACTCACCCCCAAAACCCAGCCCATAATACTCACCCCCAAAACCCGGCCCATAATACTCACCCCAAAACCCAGCCCATAATACTCTCCCCCAAAACCCGGCCCACAACATTCACCCCAAAACCCGGCCCAAAACACTCACCCCCAAAACCAGCCCATAATACTCACCCCAAAACCCAGCCCATAATACTCACCCCCAAAACCCAGCCCATAATACTCACCCCAAAACCCAGCCCATAATACTCACCCCAAAACCCAGCCCATAACACACCCCAAAACCCAGCCCATAATACTCACCCCCAAAACCCGGACCACAACATTCACCCCCAAAACCCGGCCCATAATACTCACCCCAAAACCCAGCCCATAATACTCACCCCCAAAACCCAGCCCATAATACTCACCCCCAAAACCCGGCCCATAATACTCACCCCAAAACCCAGCCCATAATACTCTCCCCCAAAACCCGGCCCACAACATTCACCCCAAAACCCGGCCCAAAACACTCACCCCCAAAACCAGCCCATAATACTCACCCCAAAACCCAGCCCATAATACTCACCCCCAAAACCCAGCCCACAATACTCACCCCAAAACCCAGCCCATAATACTCACCCCCAAAACCCAGCCCACAACACTCACCCCAAAACCCAGCCCACAACACTCACCCCAAAACCCAGCCCACAACACTCACCCCAAAACCCAGCCCATAATACTCACCCCCAAAACCCAGCCCACAACACTCACCCCAAAACCCGGCCCACAACACTCACCCCAAAACCCAGCCCACAACACTCACCCCAAAACCCGGCCCATAATACTCACCCCCAAAACCCAGCCCACAACACTCACCCCAAAACCCGGCCCATAATACTCACCCCCAAAACCCAGCCCACAACACTCACCCCAAAACCCGGCCCATAATACTCACCCCCAAAACCCAGCCCACAACACTCACCCCAAAACCCGGCCTATAATACTCACCCCCAAAACCCAGCCCACAACACTCACCCCAAAACCCGGCCTATAATACTCACCCCCAAAACCCGGCCCACAACACTCACCTCAAAACCCGGCCCATAATACTCACCCCAAAACCCGTCCCATAATACTCACCCCCAAAACCCAGCCCACAACAGTCACCTCAAAACCCGGCCCACAACACTCACCCCCAAAACCCGGCCCATAATATTCTCCCCAAAACCCGGCCCACAACACTCACCCCCAAAACCCGGCCTATAATACTCACCCCCAAAACCCGGCCCACAACACTCACCCCCAAAACCCGGCCCACAACACTCACCCCAAAACTCGGCCCACAACACTCACCCCAAAACCCGGCCCATAATACTCACCCCCAAAACCCGGCCCACAACACTCACCACCAAAACACAGCCCATAATACTCACCCCAAAACCCGGCCCATAATACGCACCCCAAAACCCACCCCATAATACTCACCCCCAAAACCCAGCCCATAATACTCACCCCAAAACCCAGCCCATAATACTCACCCCCAAAACTCAGCCCATAATACTCACCCCAAAACCCAGCCCATAATACTCATCCCCAAAACCCAGCCCATAATACTCACCCCAAAACCCAGCCCATCACACTCACCCCCAAAACCCAGCCCATAATACTCACCCCAAAACCCAGCCCATAATACTCACCCCCAAAACCCAGCCCATAATACTCACCCCCAAAACCTAGCCCATAATACTCACCCCAAAACCCAGCCCATAACACACCCCAAAACCCAGCCCATAATACTCACCCCCAAAACCCGGCCCACAACACTCACCCCAAAACCCGGCCCATAATACTCACCCCAAAACCCAGCCCATAATACTCACCCCCAAAACCCAGCCCATAATACTCACCCCCAAAACCCGGCCCATAATACTCACCCCAAAACCCAGCCCATAATACTCACCCCAAAACCCAGCCCATAATACTAACCCCAAAACCCAGCCCACAATACTCACCCCAAAACCCAGCCCATAATACTCACCCCAAAACCCAGCCCATAATACTCACCCCAAAACCCACCCCATAATACTCACCCCAAAACCCGGCCCATGATACCCACCCCCAAAACCCGGCCCACAATACTCACCCCCAAAACCCACCCCATAATACTCACCCGAAAACCCGGCCCATAATACTCACCCCCAAAACCCACCCCATAATACTCACCCCAAAACCCGGCCCATAATACTCACCCCCAAAACCCGGCCCATAATACTCACCCCCAAAACCCGGCCCATAATACTCACCCCCAAAACCCGGCCCACAACACTCACCCCAAAACCCAGTCCATAATACTCACCCCAAAACCCGGCCCACAACACTCACCCCAAAACCCAGTCCATAATACTCACCCCCAAAACCCAGCCCACAACACTCACCCCAAAACCCAGCCCATAATACTCACCCGAAAACCCAGCCCATAATACTCACCCCCAAAACCCGGCCCACAACACTCACCCCAAAACCCAGCCCATAATACTCACCCCAAAACCCAGCCCATAACACTCACCCCCAAAACCCGGCCCACAACACTCACCCCAAAACCCAGCCCATAATACTCACCCCCAAAACCCGGCCCACATCATTCACCCCCAAAACCCGGCCCATAATACTCACCCCAAAACCCAGCCCATAATACTCACCCCCAAAACCCAGCCCATAATACTCACCCCCAAAACCCGGCCCATAATACTCACCCCAAAACCCAGCCCATAATACTCTCCCCCAAAACCCGGCCCACAACATTCACCCCAAAACCCGGCCCAAAACACTCACCCCCAAAACCAGCCCATAATACTCACCCCAAAACCCAGCCCATAATACTCACCCCCAAAACCCAGCCCACAATACTCACCCCAAAACCCAGCCCATAATACTCACCCCCAAAACCCAGCCCACAACACTCACCCCAAAACCCAGCCCACAACACTCACCCCAAAACCCAGCCCACAACACTCACCCCAAAACCCGGCCCATAATACTCACCCCCAAAACCCAGCCCACAACACTCACCCCAAAACCCGGCCCACAACACTCACCCCAAAACCCAGCCCACAACACTCACCCCAAAACCCGGCCCATAATACTCACCCCCAAAACCCAGCCCACAACACTCACCCCAAAACCCGGCCCATAATACTCACCCCCAAAACCCAGCCCACAACACTCACCCCAAAACCCGGCCCATAATACTCACCCCCAAAACCCAGCCCACAACACTCACCCCAAAACCCGGCCTATAATACTCACCCCCAAAACCCAGCCCACAACACTCACCCCAAAACCCGGCCTATAATACTCACCCCCAAAACCCGGCCCACAACACTCACCTCAAAACCCGGCCCATAATACTCACCCCAAAACCCGGCCCATAATACTCACCCCCAAAACCCAGCCCACAACAGTCACCTCAAAACCCGGCCCACAACACTCACCCCCAAAACCCGGCCCATAATATTCTCCCCAAAACCCGGCCCACAACACTCACCCCCAAAACCCGGCCCATAATACTCACCCCAAAAACCCGGCCCACAACACTCACCCCCAAAACCCGGCCCACAACACTCACCCCAAAACTCGGCCCACAACACTCACCCCAAAACCCGGCCCATAATACTCACCCCCAAAACCCGGCCCACAACACTCTCCACCAAAACACAGCCCATAATACTCACCCCAAAACCCGGCACATAATACGCACCCCAAAACCCACCCCATAATACTCACCCCCAAAACCCAGCCCATAATACTCACCCCAAAACCCAGCCCATAATACTCACCCCCAAAACCCAGCCCATAATACTCATCCCCAAAACCCAGCCCATAATACTCATCCCCAAAACCCAGCCCATAATACTCACCCCAAAACCCAGCCCATAACACTCACCCCCAAAACCCAGCCCATAACACTCACCCCAAAACCCAGCCCATAATACTCACCCCCAAAACCCAGCCCATAATACTCACCCCAAAACCTAGCCCATAATACTCACCCCAAAACCCAGCCCATAACACACCCCAAAACCCAGCCCATAATACTCACCCCCAAAACCCGGCCCACAACACTCACCCCAAAACCCGGCCCATAATACTCACCCCAAAACCCAGCCCATAATACTCACCCCCAAAACCCAGCCCATAATACTCACCCCCAAAACCCGGCCCATAATACTCACCCCAAAACCCAGCCCATAATACTCACCCCAAAACCCAGCCCATAATACTAACCCCAAAACCCAGCCCACAATACTCACCCCAAAACCCAGCCCATAATACTCACCCCAAAACCCAGCCCATAATACTCACCCCAAAACCCACCCCATAATACTCACCCCAAAACCCGGCCCATGATACCCACCCCCAAAACCCGGCCCACAATACTCACCCCCAAAACCCACCCCATAATACTCACCCGAAAACCCGGCCCATAATACTCACCCCCAAAACCCACCCCATAATACTCACCCCAAAACCCGGCCCATAATACTCACCCCCAAAACCCGGCCCATAATACTCACCCCCAAAACCCGGCCCATAATACTCACCCCCAAAACCCGGCCCACAACACTCACCCCAAAACCCAGTCCATAATACTCACCCCAAAACCCGGCTCACAACACTCACCCCAAAACCCAGTCCATAATACTCACCCCCAAAACCCAGCCCACAACACTCACCCCAAAACCCAGCCCATAATACTCACCCGAAAACCCAGCCCATAATACTCACCCCCAAAACCCGGCCCACAACACTCACCCCAAAACCCAGCCCATAATACTCACCCCAAAACCCAGCCCATA
Source organism: Pristiophorus japonicus (assembly GCF_044704955.1). Classification (NCBI taxonomy): domain Eukaryota; kingdom Metazoa; phylum Chordata; class Chondrichthyes; family Pristiophoridae; genus Pristiophorus; species Pristiophorus japonicus. Next base: position 2,972,329 of record NC_091985.1, on the reverse strand, counting down.
ACACTCACCCCCAAAACCCGGCCCACAACACTCACCCCAAAACCCAGCCCATAATACTCACCCCCAAAACCCAGCCCAAAATACTCACCCCAAAACCCGGCCCACAACACTCACCCCAAAACCCAGCCCATAATACTCACCCCAAAACCCAGCCCATAATACTCACCCCCAAAACCCGGCCCACAACACTCACCCCAAAACCCAGCCCATAATACTCACCCCAAAACCCAGCCCATAACACTCACCCCCAAAACCCGGCCCACAACACTCACCCCAAAACCCAGCCCATAATACTCACCCCCAAAACCCACCCCATAATACTCACCCCCAAAACCCGGCCCACAACACTCACCCCAAAACCCAGCCCATAATACTCACCCCAAAACCCAGCCCATAATACTCACCCCCAAAACCCGGCCCACAACACTCACCCCAAAACCCAGCACACAACACTCACCCCAAAACCCGGCCCACAACACTCACCCCAAAACCCAGCCCATAATACTCACCCCAAAACCCAGCCCATAATACTCACCCCAAAACCCAGCACACAACACTCACCCCCAATACCCGGCCCACAACACTCACCCCAAAACCCAGCCCATAATACTCACCCCAAAACCCAGCACACAACACTCACCCCCAAAACCCGGCCCACAACACTAACCCCAAAACCCGGCCCACAACACTCACCCCAAAACCCAGCACACAACACTCACCCCAAAACCCGGCCCATAATACTCACCCCCAAAACCCGGCCCACAACACTCACCCCAAAACCCAGCCCAAAATACTCACCCCAAAACCCGGCCCATAATACTCACCCCCAAAACCCAGCCCATAATACTCACCCCAAAACCCGGCCCACAACACTCACCCCAAAACCCGGCCCATAATACTCACCCCAAAACCCGGCCCACAACACTCACCCCAAAACCCGGCCCATAATACTCACCCCCAAAACCCAGCCCACAACACTCACCCCAAAACCCAGCCCACAACACTCACCCCAAAACCCGGCCCACAACACTCACCCCAAAACCCGGCCCATAATACTCACCCCCAAAACCCAGCCCACAACACTCACCCCCAAAACCCAGCCCACAACACTCACCCCAAAACCCAGCCCACAACACTCACCCCAAAACCCAGCCCACAACACTCACCCCAAAACCCGGCCCAAAATACTCACCCCCAAAACCCAGCCCACAACACTCACCCCAAAACCCGGCCCACAACACTCACCCCAAAACCCAGCCCATAATACTCACCCCCAAAACCCGGCCCATAATACTCACCCCAAAACCCGGCCCACAACACTCACCCCAAAACCCGGCCCAAAATACTCACCCCCAAAACCCAGCCCACAACACTCACCCCAAAACCCGGCCCACAACACTCACCTCAAAACCCGGCCCACAACACTCACCCCAAAACCCGGCCCATAATACTCACCCCCAAAACGCAGCCCACAACACTCACCCCAAAACCCTGCCCATAATACTCACCCCCAAAACCCAGCCCACAACACTCACCCCAAAACCCGGCCCATAATACTCACCCCCAAAACCCAGCCCACAACAGTCACCTCAAAACCCGGCCCACAACACTCACCCCAAAACCCAGCCCATAATACTCACCCCAAAACCCAGCCCATAATACTCACCCCAAAACCCGGCCCATAATACTCACCCCAAAACCCGGCCCATAATACTCACCCCCAAAACCCGGCCCATAATACTCAACCCAAAACCCGGACCATAATACTCACCCCCAAAACCCGGCCCATAATACTCACCCCCAAAACCCGGCCCATAATACTCACCCCCAAAACCCGGCCCATAATACTCACCCCCAAAACCCAGCCCATAACACTCACCCCCAAAACCCGGCCCATAATACTCACCACAAAACCCGGCCCACAACACTCACCCCAAAACCCAGCCCATAATACTCACCCCAAAACCCAGCCCATAACACTCACCCCCAAAACCCGGCCCACAACACTCACCCCAAAACCCAGCCCATAATACTCACCCCCAAAACCCACCCCATAATACTCACCCCCAAAACCCGGCCCACAACACTCACCCCAAAACCCAGCCCATAATACTCACCCCAAAACCCAGCCCATAATACTCACCCCCAAAACCCGGCCCACAACACTCACCCCAAAACCCAGCACACAACACTCACCCCAAAACCCGGCCCACAACACTCACCCCAAAACCCAGCCCATAATACTCACCCCAAAACCCAGCCCATAATACTCACCCCAAAACCCAGCACACAACACTCACCCCCAATACCCGGCCCACAACACTCACCCCAAAACCCAGCCCATAATACTCACCCCAAAACCCAGCACACAACACTCACCCCCAAAACCCGGCCCACAACACTAACCCCAAAACCCGGCCCACAACACTCACCCCAAAACCCAGCACACAACACTCACCCCAAAACCCGGCCCATAATACTCACCCCCAAAACCCGGCCCACAACACTCACCCCAAAACCCAGCCCAAAATACTCACCCCAAAACCCGGCCCATAATACTCACCCCCAAAACCCAGCCCATAATACTCACCCCAAAACCCGGCCCACAACACTCACCCCAAAACCCGGCCCATAATACTCACCCCAAAACCCGGCCCACAACACTCACCCCAAAACCCGGCCCATAATACTCACCCCCAAAACCCAGCCCACAACACTCACCCCAAAACCCAGCCCACAACACTCACCCCAAAACCCGGCCCACAACACTCACCCCAAAACCCGGCCCATAATACTCACCCCCAAAACCCAGCCCACAACACTCACCCCCAAAACCCAGCCCACAACACTCACCCCAAAACCCAGCCCACAACACTCACCCCAAAACCCAGCCCACAACACTCACCCCAAAACCCGGCCCAAAATACTCACCCCCAAAACCCAGCCCACGACACTCACCCCAAAACCCGGCCCACAACACTCACCCCAAAACCCAGCCCATAATACTCACCCCCAAAACCCGGCCCATAATACTCACCCCAAAACCCGGCCCACAACACTCACCCCAAAACCCGGCCCAAAATACTCACCCCCAAAACCCAGCCCACAACACTCACCCCAAAACCCGGCCCACAACACTCACCTCAAAACCCGGCCCACAACACTCACCCCAAAACCCGGCCCATAATACTCACCCCCAAAACGCAGCCCACAACACTCACCCCAAAACCCTGCCCATAATACTCACCCCCAAAACCCAGCCCACAACACTCACCCCAAAACCCGGCCCATAATACTCACCCCCAAAACCCAGCCCACAACAGTCACCTCAAAACCCGGCCCACAACACTCACCCCAAAACCCAGCCCATAATACTCACCCCAAAACCCAGCCCATAATACTCACCCCAAAACCCGGCCCATAATACTCACCCCAAAACCCGGCCCATAATACTCACCCCCAAAACCCGGCCCATAATACTCAACCCAAAACCCGGACCATAATACTCACCCCCAAAACCCGGCCCATAATACTCACCCCCAAAACCCGGCCCATAATACTCACCCCCAAAACCCGGCCCATAATACTCACCCCCAAAACCCAGCCCATAACACTCACCCCCAAAACCCGGCCCATAATACTCACCACAAAACCCGGCCCATAATACTCACCCCCAAAACCCGGCCCATAATACTCACCCCAAAACCCGGCCCATAATACTCACCCCCAAAACCCGGCCCATAATACTCACCCCCAAAACCAGGCCCATAATACTCACCCCCAAAAGCCGGCCCATAATACTCGCCCCAAAACCCAGCCCATAATACTCACCCCCAAAACCCAGCCCACAACATTCACCCCAAAACCCAGCCCATAATACTCACCCCCAAAACCCGGCCCATAATACTCACCCCAAAACCCAGCCCATAATACTCACCCCCAAAACCCGGCCCATAATACTCACCCCCAAAACCCGGCCCATAATACTCACCCCCAAAACCCGGCCCATAACACTCACCCCCAAAACCCAGCCCATAATACTCACCCCCAAAACCCAGCCCACAACTCACCCCAAAACCCACCTTATAATACTCACCCCAAAACCCGGCCCATAATACTCACCCCAAAACCCAGCCCATAATACTCACCCCCAAAACCCGGCCCACAACACTCACCCCAAAACCCAGCCCACAACACTCACCCCTAAAACCCAGCCCACAACACTCACCCCCAAAACCCAGCCCACAACACTCACCCCAAAGCCCAGCCCACAACACTCACCCCAAAACCCAGCCCACAACATTCACCCCAAAACCCGGCCCACAACACTCACCCCCAAAACCCAGCCCAAAACCCAGCACACAACACTCACCCCAAAACCCAGCCCACAACACTCACCCCCAAAACCCAGCCCACAACATTCACCCCAAAACCCGGCCCACAACACTCACCCCCAAAAACCAGCACACAACACTCACCCCAAAACCCGGCCCATAATACTCACCCCCAAAACCCGGCCCACAACACTCACCCCAAAACCCGGCCCACAATACTCACCCCCAAAACCCAGCCCACAACACTCACCCCAAAACCCGGCCCATAATACTCACCCCCAAAACCCAGTTCACAACACTCACCCCAAAACCCGGCCCACAAAACTCACCCCCAAAACCCAGCCCACAACACTCACCCCAAAACCCGGCCCACAAAACTCACCCCCAAAACCCGGCCCATAATACTCACCCCCAAAACCCGGCCCATGATACTCACCCCAAAACCCGGCCCATAATACTCACCCCCAAAACCCGGCCCACAACATTCACCCCCAAAACCCACCCCATAATACCCCCAAAACCCGGCCCACAATACTCACCCCCAAAACCCGGCCCACAACACTCACCCCAAAACCCGGCCCATAATACTCACCCCCAAAACCCGGCCCATAATACTCACCCCAAAACCCGGCCCATAATACTCACCCCCAAAACCCGGCCCACAACATTCACCCCCAAAACACAGCCCATAATACTCACCCCAAAACCCGGCCCATAATACTCACCCCCAAAACCCGGCCCACAACATTCACCCCCAAAACACAGCCCATAATACTCACCCCAAAACCCGGCCCATAATACTCACCCCAAAACCCGGCCCATAATACTCACCCCCAAAACCCGGCCCATAATACTCAACCCAAAACCCGGACCATAATACTCACCCCCAAAACCCGGCCCATAATACTCACCCCCAAAACCCGGCCCATAATACTCACCCCCAAAACCCGGCCCATAATACTCACCCCCAAAACCCAGCCCATAACACTCACCCCCAAAACCCGGCCCATAATACTCACCACAAAACCCGGCCCACAACACTCACCCCAAAACCCAGCCCATAATACTCACCCCAAAACCCAGCCCATAACACTCACCCCCAAAACCCGGCCCACAACACTCACCCCAAAACCCAGCCCATAATACTCACCCCCAAAACCCACCCCATAATACTCACCCCCAAAACCCGGCCCACAACACTCACCCCAAAACCCAGCCCATAATACTCACCCCAAAACCCAGCCCATAATACTCACCCCCAAAACCCGGCCCACAACACTCACCCCAAAACCCAGCACACAACACTCACCCCAAAACCCGGCCCACAACACTCACCCCAAAACCCAGCCCATAATACTCACCCCAAAACCCAGCCCATAATACTCACCCCAAAACCCAGCACACAACACTCACCCCCAATACCCGGCCCACAACACTCACCCCAAAACCCAGCCCATAATACTCACCCCAAAACCCAGCACACAACACTCACCCCCAAAACCCGGCCCACAACACTAACCCCAAAACCCGGCCCACAACACTCACCCCAAAACCCAGCACACAACACTCACCCCAAAACCCGGCCCATAATACTCACCCCCAAAACCCGGCCCACAACACTCACCCCAAAACCCAGCCCAAAATACTCACCCCAAAACCCGGCCCATAATACTCACCCCCAAAACCCAGCCCATAATACTCACCCCAAAACCCGGCCCACAACACTCACCCCAAAACCCGGCCCATAATACTCACCCCAAAACCCGGCCCACAACACTCACCCCAAAACCCGGCCCATAATACTCACCCCCAAAACCCAGCCCACAACACTCACCCCAAAACCCAGCCCACAACACTCACCCCAAAACCCGGCCCACAACACTCACCCCAAAACCCGGCCCATAATACTCACCCCCAAAACCCAGCCCACAACACTCACCCCCAAAACCCAGCCCACAACACTCACCCCAAAACCCAGCCCACAACACTCACCCCAAAACCCAGCCCACAACACTCACCCCAAAACCCGGCCCAAAATACTCACCCCCAAAACCCAGCCCACAACACTCACCCCAAAACCCGGCCCACAACACTCACCCCAAAACCCAGCCCATAATACTCACCCCCAAAACCCGGCCCATAATACTCACCCCAAAACCCGGCCCACAACACTCACCCCAAAACCCGGCCCAAAATACTCACCCCCAAAACCCAGCCCACAACACTCACCCCAAAACCCGGCCCACAACACTCACCTCAAAACCCGGCCCACAACACTCACCCCAAAACCCGGCCCATAATACTCACCCCCAAAACGCAGCCCACAACACTCACCCCAAAACCCTGCCCATAATACTCACCCCCAAAACCCAGCCCACAACACTCACCCCAAAACCCGGCCCATAATACTCACCCCCAAAACCCAGCCCACAACAGTCACCTCAAAACCCGGCCCACAACACTCACCCCAAAACCCAGCCCATAATACTCACCCCAAAACCCAGCCCATAATACTCACCCCAAAACCCGGCCCATAATACTCACCCCAAAACCCGGCCCATAATACTCACCCCCAAAACCCGGCCCATAATACTCAACCCAAAACCCGGACCATAATACTCACCCCCAAAACCCGGCCCATAATACTCACCCCCAAAACCCGGCCCATAATACTCACCCCCAAAACCTGGCCCATAATACTCACCCCCAAAACCCAGCCCATAACACTCACCCCCAAAACCCGGCCCATAATACTCACCACAAAACCCGGCCCATAATACTCACCCCCAAAACCCGGCCCATAATACTCACCCCAAAACCCGGCCCATAATACTCACCCCCAAAACCCGGCCCATAATACTCACCCCCAAAACCAGGCCCATAATACTCACCCCCAAAAGCCGGCCCATAATACTCGCCCCAAAACCCAGCCCATAATACTCACCCCCAAAACCCAGCCCACAACATTCACCCCAAAACCCAGCCCATAATACTCACCCCCAAAACCCGGCCCATAATACTCACCCCAAAACCCAGCCCATAATACTCACCCCCAAAACCCGGCCCATAATACTCACCCCAAAACCCAGCCCATAATACTCACCCCCAAAACCCGGCCCACAACACTCACCCCAAAACCCAGCCCACAACACTCACCCCTAAAACCCAGCCCACAACACTCACCCCCAAAACCCAGCCCACAACACTCACCCCAAAGCCCAGCCCACAACACTCACCCCAAAACCCAGCCCACAACATTCACCCCAAAACCCGGCCCACAACACTCACCCCCAAAACCCAGCCCAAAACCCAGCACACAACACTCACCCCAAAACCCAGCCCACAACACTCACCCCCAAAACCCAGCCCACAACATTCACCCCAAAACCCGGCCCACAACACTCACCCCCAAAACCCGGCCCATGATACTCACCCCAAAACCCGGCCCATAATACTCACCCCCAAAACCCGGCCCACAACATTCACCCCCAAAACCCACCCCATAATACCCCCAAAACCCGGCCCACAATACTCACCCCCAAAACCCGGCCCACAACACTCACCCCAAAACCCGGCCCATAATACTCACCCCCAAAACCCGGCCCATAATACTCACCCCAAAACCCGGCCCATAATACTCACCCCCAAAACCCGGCCCACAACATTCACCCCCAAAACACAGCCCATAATACTCACCCCAAAACCCGGCCCATAATACTCACCCCCAAAACCCGGCCCACAACATTCACCCCCAAAACACAGCCCATAATACTCACCCCAAAACCCGGCCCATAATACTCACCCCAAAACCCGGCCCATAATACTCACCCCCAAAACCCGGCCCACAATATTCACCACAAAACACAGCCCATAATACTCACCCCAAAACCCGGCCCACAACACTCACCCCAAAACCCGGCCCATAATACTCACCCCAAAACCCGGCCCATAATACTCACCCCAAAACCCGGCCCACAACACTCACCCCCAAAACCCGGCCCACAACACTCACCCCAAAACCCGGCCCATAATACTCACCCCAAAACCCAGCCCATAATACTCACCCCAAAACCCAGCCCACAACACTCACCCCAAAACCCGGCCCATAATACTCACCCCCAAAACCCAGCCCACAACACTCACCCCAAAACCCGGCCCACAACACTCACCCCCAAAACCCAGCCCACAACACTCACCCCAAAACCCAGCCCACAACACTCACCCCCAAAACACAGCCCATAATACTCACCCCAAAACCCGGCCCACAACACTCACCCCAAAACCCGGCCCATAATACTCACCCCCAAAACCCAGCCCAAAACCCAGCACACAACACTCACCCCCAAAACACAGCCCATAATACTCACCCCAAAACCCGGCCCACAACATTCACCCCCAAAACCCGGCCCATAATATTCACCCCAAAGCCCGGCCCATAATACTCACCCCCAAAACCCGGCCCACAACATTCACCCCAAAACCCGGCCCACAATACTCACCCCCAAAACCCAGCACACAACACTCACCCCAAAACCCGGCCCATAATACTCACCCCAAAACCCGGCCCACAATACTCACCCCAAAACCCGGCCCATAATACTCACCCCCAAAACCCGGCCCACAACACTCACCCCAAAACCCGGCCCATAATACTCACCCCCAAAACCCAGCCCACAACACTCACCCCAAAACCCGGCCCACAACACTCACCCCCAAAACCCAGCCCAAAACCCAGCACACAACACTCACCCCCAAAACCCGGCCCATAATACTCACCCCCAAAACCCAGCCCACAACACTCACCCCCAAAACCCAGCACACAACACTTACCCCAAAACCCGGCCCACAATACTCACCCCAAAACCCGGCCCACAATACTCACCCCCAAAACCCGGCCCACAATACTCACCCCAAAACCCGGCCCACAATACGCACCCCCAAAACCCGGCCCACAATACTCACCCCAAAACCCAGCCCATAATACTCACCCCCAAAACCCGGCCCACAACTCACCCCAAAACCCAGCCCAAAACACAGCACACAACACTTACCCCAAAACCCGGCCCATAATACTCACCCCCAAAACCCGGCCCACAACACTCACCCCAAAACCCGGCCCACAACACTCACCCCAAAACCCGGCCCATAATACTCACCCCCAAAACCCAGCCCACAACACTCACCCCAAAACCCGGCCCATAATACTCACCCCCAAAACCCGGCCCACAACACTCACCCCAAAACCCAGCCCACAACACTCACCCCAAAACCCGGCCCACAACACTCACCCCAAAACCCGGCCCACAATACTCACCCACAAAACCCGGCCCACAACACTCACCCCAAAACCCGGCCCATAATACTCACCCCCAAAACCCAGCCCACAACACTCACCCCAAAACCCGGCCCATAATACTCACCCCCAAAACCCAGCCCACAACAGTCACCTCAAAACCCGGCCCACAACACTCACCCCAAAACCCGGCCCATAATATTCCCCCAAAACCCGGCCCACAACACTCACCCCCAAAACCCGGCCCACAACACTCACCCCCAAAACCCGGCTCACAACACTCACCCCAAAACTCGGCCCACAACACTCAACCCAAAACCCGGCCCATAATACTCACCCCCAAAACCCGGCCCATAATACTCACCCCAAAACCCGGCCCATAATACTCACCCCCAAAACCCGGCCCACAACACTCACCCCCAAAACACAGCCCATAATACTCACCCCAAAACCCAGCCCACAACACTCACCCCCAAAACCCGGCCCACAACACTCACCCCAAAACCCGGCCCATAATACTCACCCCAAAACCCACCCCATAATACTCACCCCCAAAACCCGGCCCACAACACTCATACCCAAAACCCGGCCCACAACACTCACCCCAAAACCCAGCCCATAATACTCACCCCAAAACCCAGCCCATAATACTCACCCCCAAAACCCAGCCCATAATACTCACCCAAAACCCAGCCCATAACACTCACCCCCAAAACCCAGCCCATAATACTCACCCCAAAACCCAGCCCATAATACTCACCCCCAAAACCCGGCCCACAACATTCACGCCAAAACCCGGCCCATAATACTCAGCCCAAAACCCAGCCCATAATACTCACCCCCAAAACCCAGCCCATAATACTCACCCCCAAAACCCGGCCCATAATACTCACCCCAAAACCCAGCCCATAATACTCACCCCCAAAACCCGACCCACAACATTCACCCCAAAACCCAGCCCAAAACACTCACCCTCAAAACCAGCCCATAACACTCACCCCAAAACCCAGCCCATAACACACCCCAAAACCCAGCCCATAATACCAACCCCAAAACCCAGCTCACAATACTCACCCCAAAACCCAGCCCACAATACTCACCCCAAAACCCAGCCCATAATACTCACCCCAAAACCCAGCCCATAATACTCACCCCCAAAACCCGGCCCACAACATTCACCCCAAAACCCAGCCCAAAACACTCACCCCCAAAACCAGCCCATAATACTCACCCCAAAACCCAGCCCATAACACACCCCAAAACCCAGCCCATAATACCAACCACAAAACCCAGCCCACAATACTCACCCCAAAACCCAGCCCACAATACTCACCCCAAAACCCAGCCCATAATACTCACCCCAAAACCCGGCCCATAATACTCACCCCAAAACCCGGCCCATAATACTCACCCCCAAAACCCGGCCCATAATACTCAACCCAAAACCCGGACCATAATACTCACCCCCAAAACCCGGCCCATAATACTCACCCCCAAAACCCAGCCCACAACACTCACCCCCAAAACCCGGCCCATAATACTCACCCCAAAACCCGGCCCATAATACTCAACCCCAAAACCCGGCCCATAATACTCACCCCAAAACCCGGCCCATAATACTCACCCCCAAAACCCGGCCCATAATACTCACCCCCAAAACCCGGCCCATAATACTCACCCCCAAAACCCGGCCCATAATACTCGCCCCAAAACCCAGCCCATAATACTCACCCCCAAAATCCAGCCCACAACATTCACCCCAAAACCCGGCCCAAAACACTCACCCCCAAAACCCGGCCCATAATACTCACCCCAAAACCCAGCCCATAATACTCACCCCCAAAACCCGGCCCATAATACTCACCCCCAAAACCCGGCCCATAATACTCACCCCCAAAACCCGGCCCATAACACTCTACCCCAAAACCCAGCCCATAATACTCACCCCCAAAACCCAGCCCACAACTCACCCCAAAACCCACCCCATAATACTCACCCCCAAAACTCGGCCCATAATACTCACCCCCAAAACCCGGCCCATAATACTCACCCCCAAAACCCGGCCCATAATACTCACCCCCAAACCCAGCCCACAACACTCACCCCAAAACCCGGCCCACAACACTCACCCTAAAACCCGGCCCATAATACTCACCCCCAAAACCCAGCCCATAATACTCACCCCAAAACCCGCCCACAACACTCACCCCAAAACCCAGCCCATAATACTCACCCCCAAAACCCGCCCACAACACTCACCCCAAAACCCAGCCAATAATACTCACCCCCAAAACCCGGCCCACAACACTCACCCCAAAACCCGGCCCACAACACTCACCCCAAAACCCAGCCCATAATACTCACCCCCAAAACCCGGCCCACAACACTCACCCCAAAACCCAGCCAATAATACTCACCCCCAAAACCCGGCCCACAACACTCACCCCAAAACCCGGCCCACAACACTCACCCCCAAAACCCGGCCCACAACACTCACCCCAAAACCCAGCCCATAATACTCACCCCCAAAACCCGGCCCACAACACTCACCCCAAAACCCAGCCAATAATACTCACCCCCAAAACCCGGCCCACAACACTCACCCCCAAAACCCGGCCCACAACACTCACCCCCAAAACCCGGCCCACAACACTCACCCCCAAAACCCGGCCCACAACACTCACCCCCAAAACCCGGCCCACAACACTCACCCCCAAAACCCGGCCCACAACACTCACCCCCAAAACCCGGCCCACAACACTCACCCCCAAAACCCGGCCCACAACACTCACCCCCAAAACCCGGCCCACAACACTCACCCCAAAACCCAGCCCATAATACTCACCCCCAAAACCCGGCCCAAAACACTCACCCCCAAAACACAGCCCATAATACTCACCCCAAAACCCAGCCCACAACACTCACCCCCAAAACCCGGCCCACAACACTCACCCCCAAAACCCGGCCCACAACACTCACCCCAAAACCCGACCCATAATACTCACCCCCAAAACCCAGCCCATAATACTCACCCCAAAACCCGGCCCACAACACTCACCCCCAAAACCCGGCCCATAATACTCAGCCCAAAACCCACCCCATAATACTCACCCCCAAAACCCGGCCCACAACACTCACCCCCAAAACCCGGCCCACAATACTTACCCCCAAAACCCACCCCATAATACTCACCCCAAAACCCGGCCCACAACACTCACCCCAAAACCCAGCCCACAACACTCACCCCCAAAACCCACCCCATAATACTCACCCCCAAAAGCCGGCCCATAATACTCGCCCCAAAACGCAGCCCATAATACTCACCCCCAAAACCCAGCCCACAACATTCACCCCAAAACCCGGCCCATAACACTCACCCCCAAAACCCGGCCCATAATACTCACCCCAAAACCCAGCCCATAATACTCACCCCCAAAACCCAGCCCATAATACTCACCCCCAAAACCCGGCCCATAATACTCACCCCACAACCCAGCCCATAATACTCACCCCGAAAACCCGGCCCATAATACTCACCCCCAAAACCCGGCCCATAATACTCACCCCCAAAACCCGGCCCATAACACTCACCCCCAAAACCCAGCCCATAATACTCACCCCAAAACCCAGCCCACAACTCACCCCAAAACCCACCCCAAAATACTCACCCCAAAACCCGGCCCATAATACTCACCCCCAAAACCCGGCCCATAATACTCACCCCCAAAACCCGGCCCATAACACTCACCCCCAAAACCCAGCCCATAATACTCACCCCAAAACCCAGCCCACAACACTCACCCCAAAACCCAGCCCATAATACTCACCCCCAAAACCCAGCCCACAACACTCACCCCAAAACCCAGCCCACAATACTCACCCCCAAAACCCGGCCCACAACTCACCCCAAAACCCAGCCCATAATACTCACCCCCAAAACCCGGCCCATAATACTCACCCCCAAAACCCGGCCCACAACTCACCCCAAAACCCACCCCATAATACTCACCCCAAAACCCGGCCCATAATACTCACCCCCAAAACCCAGCCCATAATACTCACCCCCAAAACCCAGCCCATAATACTCACCCCCAAAACCCGGCCCACAACACTCACCCCCAAAACCCGGCCCATAATACTCACCCCAAAACCCGGCCCATAATACTCATCCCCAAAACCCAGCCCATAATACTCACCCCCAAAACCCGGCCCATAATACTCACCCCAAATCCCGGCCCATAATACTCACCCCAAAACCCGGCCCACAACACTCACCCCAAAACCCAGCCCACAACACTCACCCCAAAACCCGGCCCATAATACTCACCCCCAAAACCCAGCCCACAACACTCACCCCAAAACCCGGCCCACAACACTCACCCCAAAACCCGGCCCATAATACTCACCCCAAAACCCAGCCCACAACACTCACCCCAAAACCCGGCCCATAATACTCACCCCCAAAACCCAGCCCACAACACTCACCCCAAAACCCGGCCCATAATACTCACCCCAAAACCCAGCCCACAACACTCACCCCAAAACCCAGCCCACAACACTCACCCCAAAACCCAGCCCATAATACTCACCCCAAAACCCAGCCCATAATACTCACCCCAAAACCCGGCCCATAATACTCACCCCAAAACCCAGCCCATAATACTCACCCCAAAACCCGGCCCACAATACTCACCCCAAAACCCAGCCCATAATACTCACCCCAAAACCCAGCCCATAATACTCACCCCAAAACCCGGCCCATAATACTCACCCCAAAACCCAGCCCACAACACTCACCCCCAAAACCCGGCCCATAATACTCACCCCAAAACCCAGCCCACAACTTTCACCCCAAAACCCAGCCCACAACACTCACCCCAAAACCCAGCACACAACACTCACTCCAAAACCCGGCCCATAATACTCAGCCCCAAAACCCAGCCCACAACACTCACCCCAAAACCCAGCCCACAACACTCACCCCAAAACCCAGCCCACAACACTCACCTCAAAACCCGGCCCACAACACTCACCTCAAAACCCGGCCCATAATACTCACCCCCAAAACCCGGCCCACAACACTCACCTCAAAACCCGGCCCACAACACTCACCCCCAAAACCCGGCCCACAACACTCACCTGCAAAACCCGGCCCACAACACTCACCCCAAAACCCGGCCCACAACACTCACCCCCAAAACCCGGCCCACAACACTCACCCCAAAACCCGGCCCATAATACTCACCCCCAAAACCCGGCCCACAACACTCACCCCAAAACCCGGCCCACAACACTCACCCCCAAAACCCGGCCCATAATACTCACCCCAAAACCCGGCCCATAATACTCACCCCCAAAACCCGGCCCATAACACTCACCCCCAAAACCCGGCCCATAATACTCACCCCCAAAACCCAGCCCTTAATACTCACCCCCAAACCCAGCCCATAATACTCACCCCCAAAACCCGGCCCATAATACTCACCCCAAAACCCAGCCCATAATACTCACCCCCAAAACCCGGTCCATAATACTCACCCCCAAAACCCGGCCCATAATACTCACCCCCAAAACCCGGCCCATAACACTCACCCCCAAAACCCAGCCCATAATACTCACCCCCAAAACCCGGCCCATAATACTCACCCCCAAAACCCGGACCATAACACTCACCCCCAAAACCCAGCCCATAATACTCACCCCCAAAACCCGGCCCATAACACTCACCCCCAAAACCCAGCCCATAATACTCACCCCCAAAACCCAGCCCACAACTCACCCCAAAACCCACCCCAGAATATTCACCCCAAAACCCGGCCCATAATACTCACCCCAAAACCCAGCCCATAATACTCACCCCCAAAACCCAGCCCATAATACTCACCCCAAAACCCAGCCCATAATACTCACCCCCAAAACCCGGCCCACAACACTCACCCCAAAACCCAACCCACAACACTCACCCCAAAACCCGGCCCATAATACTCACCCCAAAACCCGGCCCACAATACTCACCCCAAAACCCAGCCCATAATACTAACCCCAAAACACAGCCCACAATACTCACCCCAAAACCCAGCCCATAATACTAACCCCAAAACCCAGCCCACAATACTCACCCCAAAACCCAGCCCATAATACTCACCCCAAAACCCAGCCCATAATACTCACCCCCAAAACCCAGCCCACAACACTCACCCCAAAACCGAGCCCACAACACTCACCCCCAAAACCCAGCCCACAACACTCACCCCAAAACACGGCCCACAACACTCACCCTCAAAACCCAGCCCATAATACTCACCCCAAAACCCGGCCCATAATACTCACCCCCAAAACCCAGCCCATAATACGCACCCCCAAAACCCGGCCCATAATACTCACCCCCAAAACCCGGCCCACAACACTCACCCCCAAAACCCGGCCCACAACACTGACCCCAAAACCCAGCCCACAACACTCACCCCAAAACCCAGCCCACAATACTCACCCCAAAACCCAGCCCATAATACTCACCCCAAAACCCGGCCCACAACACTCACCCCAAAACCCGGCCCACAACACTCACCCCAAAACCCAGCCCATAACACTCACCCCAAAACCCGGCCCACAACACTCACCCCAAAACCCGGCCCATAATTCTCACCCCCAAAACCCAGCCCACAACACTCACCCCCAAAACCCAGCCCATAATACTCACCCCAAAACCCAGCCCACAACACTCACCCCAAAACCCGGCCCACAACACTCACCCCCAAAACCCAGCCCACAACACTCACCCCAAAACTCGGCCCACAACACTCACCCCAAAACCCGGCCCATAATACTCACCCCAAAACCCACCCCATAATACTCACCCCCAAAACCCAGCCCACAACACTCACCCCCAAAACCCGGCCCACAACACTCACCCCAAAACCCAGCCCATAATACTCATCCCCAAAACCCAGCCCACAACATTCACGCCAAAACCCGGCCCATAACACTCACCCCCAAAACCCGGCCCATAATACTCACCCCAAAACCCAGCCCATAATACTCACCCCCAAAACCCAGCCCATAATACTCACCCCCAAAACCCGGCCCATAATACTCACCCCAAAACCCAGCCCATAATACTGACCCCCAAAACCCGGCCCACAACATTCACCCCAAAACCCGGCCCATAACACTCACCCCCAAAACCCGGCCCAAAATACTCACCCCAAAACCCAGCCCATAATACTCACCCCCAAAACCCAGCCCATAATACTCACCCCCAAAAGCCGGCCCATAATACTCCCCCAAAACCCAGCCCATAATACTCACCCCCAAAACCCAGCCCACAACATTCACCCCAAAACCCAGCCCACAACATTCACCCCCAAAACCCGGCCCATAATACTCACCCCAAAACCCAGCCCATAATACTCACCCCAAAACACAGCCCATAATACTCACCCCGAAAACCCGGCCCATAATACTCACCCCCAAAACCCGGCCCATAACACTCACCCCCAAAACCCAGCCCATAATACTCACCCCCAAAACCCAGCCCACAACACTCACCCCAAAACCCAGCCCATAATACTCACCCCCAAAACCCGGCCCACAACTCACCCCAAAACCCAGCCCATAATACTCACCCCCAAAACCCGGCCCATAATACTCACCCCCAAAACCCGGCCCACAACTCACCCAAAAACCCACCCCATAATACTCACCCCAAAACCCGGCCCATAATACTCACCCCCAAAACCCAGCCCATAATTCTCACCCCCAAAACCCGGCCCACAACACTCACCCCAAAAACCGGCCCATAATACTCACCCCCAAAACCCGACCCATAATACTCACCCCAAAACCCGGCCCATAATACTCACCCCAAAACCCGGCCCATAATACTCACCCCAAAACCCGGCCCATAATACTCACACCAAAATCCGGCCCATAATACTCACCCCAAAACCCGGCCCATAACACTCACCCCAAAACCCACCCATAATACTCACCCCAAAACCCGGCCCATAATACTCACCCCCAAAACCCGGCCCATAACACTCACCCCCAAAACCCGGCCCATAATACTCACCCCCAAAACCCAGCCCTTAATACTCACCCCCAAACCCAGCCCATAATACTCACCCCCAAAACCCGGCCCATAATACTCACCCCAAAACCCAGCCCATAATACTCACCCCCAAAACCCGGTCCATAATACTCACCCCCAAAACCCGGCCCATAATACTCACCCCCAAAACCCGGCCCATAACACTCACCCCCAAAACCCAGCCCATAATACTCACCCCCAAAACCCGGCCCATAATACTCACCCCCAAAACCCGGACCATAACACTCACCCCCAAAACCCAGCCCATAATACTCACCCCCAAAACCCGGCCCATAACACTCACCCCCAAAACCCAGCCCATAATACTCACCCCCAAAACCCAGCCCACAACTCACCCCAAAACCCACCCCAGAATATTCACCCCAAAACCCGGCCCATAATACTCACCCCAAAACCCAGCCCATAATACTCACCCCCAAAACCCAGCCCATAATACTCACCCCAAAACCCAGCCCATAATACTCACCCCCAAAACCCGGCCCACAACACTCACCCCAAAACCCAACCCACAACACTCACCCCAAAACCCGGCCCATAATACTCACCCCAAAACCCGGCCCACAATACTCACCCCAAAACCCAGCCCATAATACTAACCCCAAAACACAGCCCACAATACTCACCCCAAAACCCAGCCCATAATACTAACCCCAAAACCCAGCCCACAATACTCACCCCAAAACCCAGCCCATAATACTCACCCCAAAACCCAGCCCATAATACTCACCCCCAAAACCCAGCCCACAACACTCACCCCAAAACCGAGCCCACAACACTCACCCCCAAAACCCAGCCCACAACACTCACCCCAAAACACGGCCCACAACACTCACCCTCAAAACCCAGCCCATAATACTCACCCCAAAACCCGGCCCATAATACTCACCCCCAAAACCCAGCCCATAATACGCACCCCCAAAACCCGGCCCATAATACTCACCCCCAAAACCCGGCCCACAACACTCACCCCCAAAACCCGGCCCACAACACTGACTCCAAAACCCAGCCCACAACACTCACCCCAAAACCCAGCCCATAATACTCACCCCAAAACCCAGCCCATAATACTCACCCCAAAACCCGGCCCACAACACTCACCCCAAAACCCGGCCCACAACACTCACCCCAAAACCCAGCCCATAACACTCACCCCAAAACCCGGCCCACAACACTCACCCCAAAACCCGGCCCATAATTCTCACCCCCAAAACCCAGCCCACAACACTCACCCCCAAAACCCAGCCCATAATACTCACCCCAAAACCCAGCCCACAACACTCACCCCAAAACCCGGCCCACAACACTCACCCCCAAAACCCAGCCCACAACACTCACCCCAAAACTCGGCCCACAACACTCACCCCAAAACCCGGCCCATAATACTCACCCTAAAACCCACCCCATAATACTCACCGCCAAAACCCGGCCCACAACACTCACCCCCAAAACCCGGCCCACAACACTCACCCCAAAACCCAGCCCATAATACTCATCCCCAAAACCCAGCCCACAACATTCACGCCAAAACCCGGCCCATAACACTCACCCCCAAAACCCGGCCCATAATACTCACCCCAAAACCCAGCCCATAATACTCACCCCCAAAACCCAGCCCATAATACTCACCCCCAAAACCCGGCCCATAATACTCACCCCAAAACCCAGCCCATAATACTGACCCCCAAAACCCGGCCCACAACATTCACCCCAAAACCCGGCCCATAACACTCACCCCCAAAACCCGGCCCAAAATACTCACCCCAAAACCCAGCCCATAATACTCACCCCCAAAACCCAGCCCATAATACTCACCCCCAAAAGCCGGCCCATAATACTCCCCCAAAACCCAGCCCATAATACTCACCCCCAAAACCCAGCCCACAACATTCACCCCAAAACCCAGCCCACAACATTCACCCCCAAAACCCGGCCCATAATACTCACCCCAAAACCCAGCCCATAATACTCACCCCAAAACACAGCCCATAATACTCACCCCGAAAACCCGGCCCATAATACTCACCCCCAAAACCCGGCCCATAACACTCACCCCCAAAACCCAGCCCATAATACTCACCCCCAAAACCCAGCCCACAACACTCACCCCAAAACCCAGCCCATAATACTCACCCCCAAAACCCGGCCCACAACTCACCCCAAAACCCAGCCCATAATACTCACCCCAAAACCCGGCCCATAATACTCACCCCCAAAACCCAGCCCATAATTCTCACCCCCAAAACCCGGCCCACAACACTCACCCCAAAAACCGGCCCATAATACTCACCCCCAAAACCCGACCCATAATACTCACCCCAAAACCCGGCCCATAATACTCACCCCAAAACCCGGCCCATAATACTCACCCCAAAACCCGGCCCATAATACTCACACCAAAACCCGGCCCATAATACTCACCCCAAAACCCGGCCCATAACACTCACCCCAAAACCCACCCATAATACTCACCCCAAAACCCGGCCCATAATACTCACCCCCAAAACCCACCCCATAATACTCACCCCAAAACCCACCCCATAATACTCACCCCAAAACCCGGGCCATAATACTCACCCCAAAACCCGGCCCATAATACTCACCCCCAAAACCCAGCCCATAATACTCACCCCCAAAACCCGGCCCATAATACTCACCCCAAAACCCGGCCCATAATACTCACCCCCAAAACCCGGCCCATAATACTCACCCCAAAACCTGGCCCATAATACTCACCCCCAAAACCCGGCCCATAATACTCACCCCCAAAACCCGGCCCATAATACTCACCCCCAAAAGCCGGCCCATAATACTCGCCCCGAAAACCCGGCCCATAATACTCACCCCCAAAACCCGGCCCATAATACTCACCCCCAAAACCCGGCCCATAACACTCACCCCCAAAACCCAGCCCATAATACTCACTCCCAAAACCCAGCCCACAACACTCACCCCCAAAACCCAGCCCACAACAGGCACCCCAAAACCCAGCCCATAATACTCACCCCCAAAACCCGGCCCACAACTCACCCCAAAACCCAGCCCATAATACTCACCTCCAAAACCCGGCCCATAATACTCACCCCCAAAACCCGGCCCACAACTCACCCCAAAACCCACCCCATAATACTCACCCCAAAACCCGGCCCATAATACTCACCCCCAAAACCCGGCCCATAATACTCACCCCCAAAACCCACCCCATAATACTCACCCCCAAAACCCACCCCACAACACTCACCCCCAAAACCCAGCCCACAACACTCACCCCAAAACCCGGCCCATTATACTCACCCCCAAAACCCAGCCCACAACACTCACCCCCAAAACCCGGCCCACAACACTCACCCCCAAAACCCGGCCCACAACACTCACCTCCAAAACCCACCCCACAACACTCACCCCAAAACCCGCCCCATAATACCCCAAAACCCACCCCATAATAATCACCCCCAAAACCCGGCCCACAACACTCACCCCCAAAACCACCCCGTAATACTCACCCCCAAAACCCACCCCACAACACTCACCCCCAAAGCCCGGCCCACAACACTCACCCCCAAAACTCGGCCCACAACACTCACCCCCAAAACCTACTCCATAATACTCACCCCAAAACCCAGCCCACAACACTCACCCCTAAAACCCGGCCCACTACACTCACCCCCAAAACCTACTCCATAATACTCACCCCCAAAACCCAGCCCACAACACTCACCCCAAAACCCACTCCATAATACTCACCCCCAAAACCCAGCCCACAACACTCACCCCAAAACCCGGCCCACGACACTCATCCCCAAAACCCACCCCATAATACTCACCCCCAAAACCCAGCCCACAACACTCACCCCAAAACCCAGCCCATAATACTCACCCCATAAACCCAGCCCACAATGCTCACCCCAAAACCCAGCCCATAATACTCACGCCCTAAACCCATCCCATAATACTCATTCCCTAAACCCACCCCATAATACTCTCCCTCAAAACCCGGCCCACAACACACCCCCAAAACCCAGCCCATAATACTCACCCCAAAACCCACCCCATAATACTCACTCCCTAAACCCGGCCCACAACACTCACCCCCAAAACCCAGCCCACAATACTCACCCCAAAACACAGCCCATAATACTCACCCCAAAACACAGCCCATAATACTCACCCCCTAAACCCATCCCATAGTACTCACTCCCTGAACCCAGCCCACAATACTCACCCCAAAACCCAGCCCATAATACTCACCCCCTAAACCCATCCCATAATACTCACTCCCTAAACCCATCCTATAATACTCACCCCAAAACCCAGCCCATAATACTCACCCCCGAAACCCAGCCCATAATACTCACCCCAAAACCCAGCCCATAATACTCACCCCCAAAACCCGGCCCACAACACTCACCCCCTAAATCCACCCCATAATTCTCACCCCCTAAACCCAGCCCACAATACTCACCCCAAAACCCAGCCCATAATACTCACCCCCTAAATCCATCCCATAATACTCATTCCCTAAACCCACCCCATAATACTCACCCCCAAAACCCGGCCCACAACACACACCCAAAACCCAGCCCATAATACTCACCCCTAAACCCAGCCCATAATACTCACCCGAAAACCCGGCCCACAACACTCACCCAAAACCCAGCCCATAATACTCACCCCCTAAATCCATCCCATAATACTCACTCCCTAAACCCATCCCACAATATTCACCCCCTAAACCCATCCCATAATACTCACCCCCAAACCCAGCCCACAATACTCACCCCAAAACCGAGCCCATAATACTCACCCCAAAAACCAGCCCATAATACTCACCCCAAAACCCACCCCATAATACCCCAAAACCCACCCCAAAAAACTCACCCCCAAAGCCCGGCCCACAACACTCACCCCCAAAACTCGGCCCACAACACTCACCCCCAAAACCTACTCCATAATACTCACCCCAAAACCCAGCCCACAACACTCACCCCCAAAACCCGGCCCACTACACTCACCCCCAAAACCTACTCCATAATACTCACCCCAAAACCCACTCCATAATACTCACCCCAAAACCTGGCCCACAACACTCTCCCCAAAACCCACTCCATAATACTCACCCCAAAACCCGGCCCACAACACTCATCCCCAAAACCCACCCCATAATACTCACCCCAAAACCCAGCCCACAACACTCACCCCAAAACCCAGCCCATAATACTCACCCCATAAACCCAGCCCACAATGCTCACCCCAAAACCCAGCCCATAATACTCACGCCCTAAACCCATCCCATAATACTCATTCCCTAAACCCACCCCATAATACTCACCCCCAAAACCCGGCCCACAACACACCCCCAAAACCCAGCCCATAATACTCACCCCAAAACCCACCCCATAATACTCACTCCCTAAACCCGGCCCACAACACTCACCCCCAAAACCCAGCCCATAATACTCACCCCCTAAACCCATCCCATAATACTCACTCCCTAAACCCATCCTATAATACTCACTCCCTAAACCCAGCCCACAATACTCACCCCAAAACACAGCCCATAATACTCACCCCAAAACCCAGCCCATAATACTCACCCCCTAAACCCATCCCATAATACTCACTCCCTAAACCCACCCCATAATACTCAACCCCTAAACCCAGCCCACAACACTCACCCCCAAAACCCACCCCATAATTCTCACCCCCTAAACCCAGCCCACAATACTCACCCCAAAACCCAGCCCATAATACTCACCCCCTAAACCTAGCCCACAATACTCACCCCAAAACCCAGCCCATAATACTCACCCCCTAAACCCATCTCATAATACTCATTCCCTAAACCCACCCCATAATACTCACCCCCAAAACCCGGCCCACAACACACCCCCAAAACCCAGCCCATAATACTCACCCCAAAACCCAGCCCATAATACTCACCCGAAAACCCGGCCCACAACACTCACCCAAAACCCAGCCCATAATACTCACCCCCTAAATCCATCCCATAATACTCACTCCCTAAACCCATCCCACAATACTCACCCCCTAAACCCATCCCATAATACTCACCCCCAAACCCAGCCCACAATACTCACCCCAAAACCGAGCCCATAATACTCACCCCAAAAACCAGCCCATAATACTCACCCCCTATACCCATCCCATAATACTCACTCCCTAAACCCACCCCATAATTCTCACCCCCTAAACCCAGCCCACAATACTCACCCCAAAACCCAGCCCATAATACTCACCCCCTAAACCCAGCCCACAATACTCACCCCAAAACCCAGCCCATAATACTCACCCCCTAAACCCATCCCATAATACTCACTCCCTAAACCCACCCCATAATACTCACCCCCTAAACCCAGCCCACAATACTCACCCCAAAACCCAGCCCATAATACTCACCCCCTAAACCCAGCCCACAACACTCACCCCAAAACCCGGCCCACAACACTCACCCCCAAAACCCAGCCCATAATACTCACCCCAAAACCCGGCCCACAACACTCACCCCATAAACCTTGCCCATAATACTCACCCCCTAAACCCATCCCATAATACTCACCCCATAAACCCAGCCCACAACACTCACCCCATAAACCCACCCCATAATACTCACCCCCTAAACCCACCCCATAATACTCACCCCCTAAACCCATCCCATAATACTCACCCCATAAACCCACCCCATAATACCCACCCCATAATACTCACCCCATAAACCCACGCCATAATACTCACCCCCGAAACCCACCCCATAATACTCACCCCATAATACTCACCCCATAATACTCATCCGATAAACCCACCCCTTAATACTCACCCCATAAACCCACCCCATAATACTCACCCCATAATACTCACCCCATAATACTCACCCCATAATACTCACCCCATAATACTCACCCAAAATACCCACCCCATAATACTCACCCCATAAACCCTCCACATAATATCCAATAAACCCACTGCTTAATACTGACCCCATAAACTTATCCCATAATACTCACCCCATAAACCCCGCCCATAATACTCACCCCATAATCCCAGCCCATAATACTTACCCCATAAACCCACCCCAAAATAATCACCCCATAAACCCACCCCATAATACTCACCCCATAAACCCACCCCCTAAACCCATCCCATAATACTCACTCCCTAAACCCACCCCATAATGCTCACCCCAAAAACCAACCCCATAATACTCACCTAATAATACTCACCCCAGAATACTCACTCCATAATACTCACACCACAACCTCACCCAATAATACTCACCCCATAAACCCACCCCATAATACTCACCCCATAATACTCTCCCAATAAACCCATCCCATAAATCCACACCATAATTCTCGCCCCCGAATACCCTACCCCATAACACTGACCCCATAAACCCACCATTTAATACTCACTCCATAAATGCAGCTCATAATACTCACCCCCTAAACCCAGCCCCGAATACTCACCCCCTAAACCCAGCCCCGAATACTCACCCCATAAACCCACCGCATAATACTCACCGCATAAGACTCACTCCATAAACCCACCCCATAAATCCACGTCTAAACCCACCCCATAATACTCACCCCATTAAACCCACCCACTTAATCCACCCCGTAATACTCACCCTATAAACACACCCCTTAAACCCATCCCATAATACTCACTCCCTAAACCCACCCCATAATACTCACCCCATAACTCACCACATAATACCCATTCCATAATACACACTCCATAATACTCACCCCATAAACCTACCCCATAATACTCACCCCATAATACTCACCCCATAAACCCACCCCATACTATTCATCCCATAATACTCACCCAATAAACCCACCCCATAACACTCACCCCATAAACCCACCCCATAATACTCACCCCATTATACTCTCCCCATAAACCCACCCCATAAACCCTCCACATAATACTCACCCTGTAAAACTCTCCCAATAAACCCACTGCTTAAAACTGACCCCATAAACTTATCCCATAATACTCACCCTATAAACCACGCCCATAATACTCACCCCATAAACCCAGCCCATAATACTCACCCCTAAAGCCAGCCCATAATACTTACCCCATAAAACCACCCCATAATTCTCACCCCACAAACCCACCCCATAAACCCACCCCATAAAACCATCCCATAATACTCAACCCATAATACTCACCCCCTAAACCCACCCCAAAATACTCACCCCATAAATCCACCACCTAAACCCACCCCATAATACTCACCCCATAAACCCACCCCCTAAACCCATCCCATAATACTCACTCCCTAAACCCACCCCATAATGCTCACCCCAAAAACCAACCCCATAATACTCACCCCATAATACTCACCCCAGAATACTCACTCCATAATACTCACTCCATAAACCTCACCCAATAATACTCACCCCATAAACCCACCCCATAATACGCACCCCGTAATACTCTCCCAATAAACCCATTCCATAATACTCACCCCATAAACCCACACCATAATTCTCGCCCCCAAATACCCCACCCCATAACACTGATCCCATAAACCCACCCCTTAATAATCACTCCATAAACGCAGCTCATAATACTCACCTCCTAAATCCAGCCCCGAATACTCACCCCATAAACCCACCCCATAATACCCACCCCATAAGACTCCCCCCCCAAAACCCACACCATAATACTTACCCCATAATACTCATCCCATAAACCCACGCCTAAACCCACCTCATAATACTCACCCCATTAAACCCACCCACTTAATCCACCCCATAATACTCACCCTATAAACACACCCCCTAAACCCATCCCATAATACTCACTCCCTAAACCCACCCCATAATACTCACCCGATAAACTCACCACATAATACCCATTCCATAATACACACTCCATAATACTCACCCCATAAACCCACCCCATAAACCCACCCCATAATACTCACCCCATAATACTTACCCCATAATACTCACCCCATAAACCCACCCCATACGACTCATCCTATAATACACACGCAATAAACCCACCCCATAACACTCACCCCATAAACCCACCCCATAATACTCACCCCATAATACTCTCCCAATAAACCCACCCCATAATACTCACCCCATAAACCCTCCACATCATACTCACCCCATAATACTCACCCAATAAACCCACTGCTTAATACTGACCCCATAAACTTACCCCATAATACTCACCCCATAAACCCCGCCCATAATACTCACCCCATAAACCCAGCCCATAATACTCACCCCTAAACCCAGCCCATAATACTTACCCCATAAACCCACCCCATAATACTCACCTCTTAATACTCACTGCTTAAACCCACCCCATAATACTCACTCCCTAAACCCACCCCATAATACTCACCCCTTAAACCCATCCCATAATACTCACTCCCGAAACCCACCCTATAAACCCACCCAATAATACTCACCCCCTAAACCAACCCCATAATACTCACCCCATAAACCCATCCTATAATACTCACCCCATAAACCCATCCCATAATATTCACCCCATTAACTACACCCCATAAACCCACCCCATAATACTCACCCAATAAACCACACCCCCTAAACCCACCCAATAATACTCACCCCTTAAACGCATCCCATGATACTCAACCCATAAACCACACCCCCTGAACCCACCCAATAATACTCAACCCCTAATCCACCCGAAAATTCTCACTCCCTAAACCCACCCCATAATACTCACCCAATAATACTCATCCCCTAAACCCATCCCATAATACTCACCCCATAAACCCACCTTTTAATACTCACCCCATAATACTCACCCCGTAATACTCACCCAGTAATACTCACCCCCTAAACCCCACCCCATAATACTCACCCCATAAACCCACCCTGTAATACTCACCCCGTAATACTCACCCGATAAACCTACCGCATAATACTCATCCCATAATATTCACCCCATAAACCCACCCCATAATACTCACCCCATAAACCCACCCAATAATACTCACCCCCTAAACCCACCCCATAATACTCACCCCATAAATCCATCCCATAATACTCACCCCTTAAACCACACCCCATAAACCCACCCCATAATACTCACCCCTTAAACCACACCCCCTAAACCCACCCAATAATATTCACCCCTTAAACCCACTCCATAATACTCACCCCATAAACCACACCCCATAACACTCATCCCCTAAACCCACCCCATAATAATCACCCCCTAAACCCATCCCATAATACTCACTCCCTAAACCCACCCCATAATACTCACCCTATAAATCATACCCATTAAACCCACCCACTTAATCCACCCCATAATACTCACCCAATAACCTCACCCCATAATACTCACCCAATAAACCCACCCCATAATCCTCAACCCATAAACCAATCCCATAATACTCAAAAAATAAACCCACCCCATAAACCCATCCCATAATACTCACACCCTAAATCCACCCCATAATACTCACCCCATAAACCCACCCCATAAACCCACCCAATAATACTCACCCCCTAAACCCACCCCATAATACTCACCCCATAAATCCATCCCATAATACTCACCCCTTGAGCAGTGGTGCAGCAGGGAGGGATTCAAATTCCTGGGGCATTGGAACCGGTTCTGGGGGAGGTGGGACCAGTATAAACCAGACGGTCTGCACCTGGCCAGGACCGGAACCAATGTCCTAGGGGGAGTGTTTGCTCGTGCTATTGGGGAGGAGTTAAACTAATATTGCAGAGGGATGGGAACCTATGCAGGGAGACAGAGGGAGACAAAAATGAGGCAAAAGCAAAACACAGA
Organism: Pristiophorus japonicus; assembly: GCF_044704955.1. Classification (NCBI taxonomy): domain Eukaryota; kingdom Metazoa; phylum Chordata; class Chondrichthyes; family Pristiophoridae; genus Pristiophorus; species Pristiophorus japonicus. The sequence goes on along the minus strand of NC_091985.1, from coordinate 2,943,771 downwards.
AAGGAGATGAGGAAAAGTGGAGGGCAGAGAAACCCAAGGCAAAGAACAAAAAGGGCCACTGTACAGCAAAATTCTAAAAGGACAAAGGGTGTTAAAACAGCAAGCCTGAAGGCTTTGTGTCTTAATGCAAGGAGTATCCGCAATAAGGTGGATGAATTAAGTGTGCAAATAGATGTTAACAAATATGATGTGATTGGGATTACGGAGACGTGGCTCCAGGATGATCAGGGCTGGGAACTCAACATCCAGGGGTATTCAACATTCAGGAAGGATAGAATAAAAGGAAAAGGAGGTGGGGTAGCATTGCTGGTTAAAGAGGAGATTAATGCAATAGTTAGGAAAGACATTAGCTTGGATGATGTGGAATCTATATGGGTAGAGCTGCAGAACACTAAAGGGCAAAAAACGTTAGTGGGAGTTGTGTACAGACCTCCAAACAGTAGTTGTGATGTTGGGGAGGGCATCAAACAGGAAATTAGGGGTGCATGCAATAAAGGTGCAGCAGTTATAATGGGTGACTTTAATATGCACATAGATTGGGCTAGCCAAACTGGAAGCAATACGGTAGAGGAGGATTTCCTGGAGTGCATAAGGGATGGTTTTCTAGACCAATATGTCGAGGAACCAACTAGGGGGGAGGCCATCTTAGACTGGGTGTTGTGTAATGAGAGAGGATTAATTAACAATCTCATTGTGCAAGGCCCCTTGGGGAAGAGTGACCATAATATGGTGGAATTCTGCATTAGGATGGAGAATGAAACAGTAAATTCAGAGACTATGGTCCAGAACTTAAAGAAGGGTAACTTTGAAGGTATGAGGCGTGAATTGGCTAGGATAGATTGGCGAATGATACTTAAGGGGTTGACTGTGGATGGGCAATGGCAGACATTTAGAGACCGCATGGATGAATTACAACAATTGTACATTCCTGTCTGGCGTAAAAATAAAAAAGGGAAGGTGGCTCAACCGTGGCTATCTAGGGAAATCAGGGATAGTATTAAAGCCAAGGAAGTGGCATACAAATTGGCCAGAAATAGCAGCGAACCTGGGGACTGGGAGAAATTTAGAACTCAGCAGAGGAGGACAAAGGGTTTGATTAGGGCAGGGAAAATGGAGTACGAGAAGAAGCTTGCAGGGAACATTAAGGCGGATTGCAAAAGTTTCTATAGGTATGTAAAGAGAAAAAGGTTAGTAAAGACAAACGTAGGTCCGCTGCAGTCAGAATCAGGAAGTCATAACGGGGAACAAAGAAATGGCAGACCAATTGAACAAGTGCTTTGGTTCAGTATTCACTAAGGAGGACACAAACAACCTTCCGGATATAAAAGGGGTCGGGGGGTCTAGTAAGGAGGAGGAACTGAGGGAAATCTTTATTAGTCGGGAAATTGTGTTGGGGAAATTGATGGGATTGAAGGCCGATAAATCCCCAGGGCCTGATGGACTGCATCCCAGAGTACTTAAGGAGGTGGTCTTGGAAATAGCGGATGCAGTGACAGTCATTTTCCAACATTCCATTGACTCTGGATCAGTTCCTATCGAGTGGAGGGTAGCCAATGTAACCCCACTTTTTAAAAAAGGAGGGAGAGAGAAAGCAGTGAATTATAGACCGGTCAGCCTGACCTCAGTAGTGGGTAAAATGATGGAATCAATTATTAAGGATGTCATAGCAGCGCATTTGGAAAATGGTGACATGATAGGTCCAAGTCAGCATGGATTTGTGAAAGGGAGATCATGCTTGACAAATCTTCTGGAATTTTTTGAGGATGTTTCCAGTAAAGTGGACAAAGGAGAACCAGTTGATGTGGTATATTTGGACGTTCAGAAGGCTTTCGACAAGGTCCCACACAGGAGATTAATGTGCAAAGTTAAAGCACATGGGATAGGGGGTAGTATGCTGACGTGGATTGAGAACTGGTTGTCAGACAGGAAGCAAAGAGTAGGAGTAAATGGGTACTTTTCAGAATGGCAGACAGTGACTAGTGGGGTACCGCAAGGTTCTGTGCTGGGGCTCCAGCTGTTTACATTGTACATTAATGATTTAGACGAGGGGATTAAATGTAGTATCTCCAAATTTGCGGATGACACTAAGTTGGGTGGCAGTGTGAGCTGCAAGGAGGATGCTATGAGGCTGCAGAGTGACTTGGATAGGTTAGGTGAGTGGGCAGATGAAGTATAATGTGGATAAATGTGAGGTTATCCACTTTGGTGGTAAAAACAGAGAGACAGACTATTATCTGAATGGTGACAGATTAGGAAGGGGGAAGGTGCAGCGAGACCTGGGTGTCATGGTACATTAGTCATTGAAAGTTGGCATGCAGGTACAGCAGGCGGTTAAGAAAGCAAATGGCATGTTGGTCTTCATAGCGAGGGGATTTGAGTACAGGGGCAGGGAGGTGTTGCTACAGTTGTATAGGGCCTTGGTGAGGCCACACCTGGAGTATTGTGTACAGTTTTGGTCTCCTAACTTGAGGAAGGACGTTCTTGCTACTGAGGGAGTGCAGCGAAGATTCACCAGACTGATTCCCGGGATGGTGGGACTGACCTATCAAGAAAGACTGGATCAACTGGGCTTGTATTCACTGGAGTTCAGAAGAGTGAGAGGGGACCTATAGAAACGTTTAAAATTCTGACGGGTTTGGACAGGTTGGATGCAGGAAGAATGTTCCCAATGTTGGGCAAGTCCAGAACCAGGGGTCACAGTCTAAGGATAAGGGGTAAACCATTTAGGACCGAGATGAGGAGAAACTTCTTCACCCAGAGAGTGGTGAACCTGTGGAATTCTCTACCACAGAAAGTAGTTGAGGCCAATTCACTAAATATATTCAAAAGGGAGTTAGATGAAGTCCTTACTACTCGGGGGATCAAGGGGTATGGCGAGAAAGCAGGAAGGGGGTACTGAAGTTTCATGTTCAGCCATGAACTCATTGAATGGCGGTGCAGGCTAGAAGGGCTGAATGGCCTGCTCCTGCACCTATTTTCTATGTTTCTATGTTTCTATCCCATAATACTCACCCCATAATACTCACTCCATAATACTCTTCCAATAAACCCACCCCACAATACTCACCCCATAAACCCTCCACATAATACTCACCCCATAATACTCACCCAATAAACCTACTGCTTAATACTGACCCCATAAACTTACCCCATAAAACCCGCCCATAATACTCACCGCATAAACCCAGCCCATAATACTCACCCCTAAACCCAGCCCATAATACTTACACCATAAACCCACCCCATAATACTCACCCCATAATACTCACTGCTTAAACCCATCCCATAATACTCACCCCCTAAATCCACCCCATAGTACTCACCCCATAAACCCACCCCATAAACCTAGCCCATAATACTCACCCAATAAACTCACCCCATAATATTCACCCAATAAACCCACCCCATAAACCCATCCCATAATACTCATCCCATAATACTCACCCCCAAAATCCACCCCATAACCCACCCCATAAACCCATCCCATAATACTCACCCCCAAACCCACCCCATACTACTCACTCCCTAAATCCACCCCATAATACTCACCCCATAATATTCACCCCATAAACCCACCCCATAATACTCACCCTATGAACCTCACCCAATAATACTCACCCCATAAACTCACCCCATAATATTCACCCCATAATACTCTCCCAATAAACCCATCCCATAATACTCACCACATAAACCCACACCATAATTCTCGCCCCCGCTTACCCCACCCCATAACACTGACCCCATAAACCCACCCCTTAATACTCGCTCCATAAACGCAGCTCATAATACTCACGCCGGAAACCAAGCCCCTAATACTCACCCCAGAAACCCACCCCATAATACTCACCGCATAAGACTCCCCCCCCTAAACCCACCCCATAACAATCACCCCATAAACCCACCACATAATACCCATTCCATAATACACACTCCATAATACTCACCCCATAAACCCACCCCATAATACTCACCCCATAAACCCACCCCATACTACTCACCCCCTAAACACACCCCATAATACCCACCCCATAAACCCACCTCATAAACCCACCCCATAATACTCACCCCCTAAACCCACCCCATAATAATCACCCCATTAAACCCACCCACTTAACCCGCCCCATATTACTCATCCTGTAAACCCACCCCCTAAACCCATCCCATAATACTCACTCCCTAAACCCACCCCATAACAATCACCCCATAAACCCACCACATAATACCCATTCCATAATACACACTCCATAATACTCACCCAATAAACCCACCCCATAACACTCACCGCATAAACCCACCCCATAAATCCATCCCATAATACTCAACCCCTAAACCCACCCCATAATACTCACTCCCGAAATCCATCCCAGAATACTCACCCCATAAACCCACCCCATAATATTCACCCCATAATACTCACCCCATAAACCCACGCCATAATACTCACCCCCAAAACCCACCCCAGAGTACTCACCCCGTAATACTCATCCAATAAACCCACCCCATAATACTCACCCCATAAACACACCCCATAATACTCACCCCATAAACCCACCCCATAATACTCTTCCAATAAACCCACTCCATAATACTCACCCCATAAACCCTCCACACAATACTCATCCCATAATACTCTCCCAATAAACCCACTCCTGAATACTGACCCCATAAACCCACCCCATAATACTCACCCCATAATACTCACTGCTTAAACCCATCCCATAATACTCACCCCCTAAATCCACCCCATAATACTCACCCTATAAACCCACCCTATAATACTCACCCAATAAGCTCACCCCATAATATTCACCCAATAAACCCACCCCATAAACCCATCCCATAATACTCACCCCATAATACTTACCCCCTAAATCCACCCCATAATACTCACCCCATAACCCATCCTATAATACTCAACCCCAAACCCACCCCATACTACTCACTCCCTAAATCCACCCCATAATACTCACCCCATAATATTCACCCCATAAGCCCACCCCATAATACTCACCCCATAATACTCACCCCATGAACCTCACCCAATAATACTCACCCCATCAAATCACCCCATAATACTCACCCCATAATACTCTCCCAATAAACCCATCCCATAATACTCACCGCATAAATCCACACCATAATTCTCGCCCCCGCATACCCCACCCCATAACACTGACCCCATAAACCCACCCCTTAATACTCACTCCATAAACGCAGCTCATAATACTCACGCCTGAAACCAAGCCCCTAATACTCACCCCATAAACCCACCCCATAATACTCACCGCATAAGACTCCCACCCCCTAAACCCACCCCATAATACTCACCCCCTAAACCCACCCCATAATACCCACACCATAAACCCACCTCATAAACCCACCCCATAATACTCACCCCCTAAACCCACCCCATAATACTCACCCCATTAAACCCACCCACTTAACCCGCCCCATAATACTCACCCTGTAAACCCACCCACTAAACCCATCCCATAATACTCACTCCCTAAACCCACCCCATAATACTCACCCCATAAACCCACCACATAATACCCATTCCATAATACACACTCCATAATACTTACCCCATAAACCCACCCCATAATACTCACACCATAAACCCACCCCATACTACTCACCCCCTAAACACACCCCATAAACCCACCTCATAAACCCACCCCATAATACTCACCCCCTAAACCCACCCCATAATAATCACCCCATTTAACCCACCCACTTAACCCGCCCCATATTACTCACCCTGTAAACCCACCCCCTAAACCCATCCCATAATACTCACTCCCTAAACCAACCCCATAACAATCACCCCATAAACCCACCACATAATACCCATTCCATAATACTCACCCCCTAAAGCCACCCCATAATACTCACTCCCGAAATCCATCCCAGAATACTCACCCCATAAACCCACCCCATAATATTCACCACATAAACCCACACCATAATACTCACCCCCAAAACCCACCCCAGAGTACTCACCCCGTAATACTCATCCAATAAACCCACCCTATAATACTCACCCCATAAACACACCCTATAATACTCACCCCATAAACCCACCCCATAATACTCTCCCAATAAACCCACCCCATAATACTCACCCCATAAACCATCCACACAATACTCACCCCATAATACTCTCCCAATAAACCCACTCCTGAATACTGACCCCATAAACTCACCCCATAATACTCACCCCATAAACCCCGTCCCTAATACTCACCCAATAAACCAAACCCATAATACTCCCCAAACCCACCCCATAATACTCACCCCAGAATAGTTACCCCATAAAACCACCCCATAATACCCATTCCATAATACACACTCCATAATACTCACCCAATAAACCCACCCCATAAATTCATCCCATAATACTCACCCCCTAAACCCACCCCATAATACTCACTCCCGAAATCCATCCCAGAATACTCACCCCATAAACCCACCCCATAATATTCACTACCTAAACCCACGCCATAATACTCACCCCCAAAACCCACCCCAGAGTACTCACCCCGTAATACTCATCCAATAAACCCACCCCATAATACTCACCCCATAAACACAACCCATAATACTCACACCATAAACCCACCCCATAATACTCTCCCAATAAACCCATCCCCATAATACTCACCCCATAAACCATCCACACATAACTCACCCCATAATACTCTCTCAATAAACCCACTCCTGAATACTGACCCCATAAACCCACCCCATAATACTCACCCCATAAACCCCGTCCATAATACTCACCCAATAAACCAAACCCATAATACTCCCCAAACCCACCCCATAATACTCACCCCATAATACTCACTGCTTAAACCCACCCCATAATATTCACCCCATAATACTCACCCCCTAAACCCACCCCAGAATAGTTACCCCATAAAACCACTCCATAATACTCCCCCCATAATACTCACCCCTTAAACCCACCCAATAATATGCACCCCTTAAACCCATCCCATAATACTCACTCCCGAAACCCACCCCATAAACCCATCCAATAATACTCACCCCCTAAACCAACCCCATAATACTCACCCCATAAACCCATCCCATAATACTCACCCCTTAAACCCATCCCATAACCCTCACTCCCTAAACCCACCCAATAATACTCACCCCCGAAACCCACCTCATAATACTCACCCCTTAAACCCACCCCATAACTCTCAGCCCATAATACTCACCCCATAAACCCATCCCATAATACTCACCCCATAAACCACACCCCATAAACCCACCCCATAATACTCACCCCATAAACCACACCCCATAAACCCACCCAATAATACTCACCCCCTAAACCCACCCCATAATACTCACCCCATAAACCCACCCCATAATACTCACCCCCTAAACCCACCCCATAATGCTCACGCCTTAAACACACCCCATAATACTCACTCCCTAAACCCACCCCTTAATACTCATCCCTTAAACCCATCCCATAATACTCATTCCCTAAACCCACCCCATAATACTCACCCTATAAACCACACCCCCTAAACCCACCCAATAATACTCACCCCCTAAACCCACCCAATAATACTCACCCCCTAAACCCACCCCATAATGCTCACGCCTTAAACACACCCCATAATACTCCCTAAACCCACCCCATAAACCCACCGAATAAAACTCACCCCATAATACTCACCTCATAAACCCATCCCATAATACTCACCCCTTAAACCCATCCCATAACACTCACCCCCTAAACCCACCCCATAATACTCACCCCATAAACCCATCCCATAATAATCACCCCATAAACCCACCCCATAATACTCACCCCATAAACCCATCCCATAATAATCACCCCATAAACCACACCCCATAAACCCACCCACTAAAACTCACCCCACAACCCCACCCCATCATACTCACTCTCTAAACCCACCCCATAAACCCACCCCATAATACTCACCCACTAAACCCATTCCATAATACTCACCCACTAAACCCATCCCATAATACTCACTCCCTAAACCCACCCCATAATACTCACCCCATAAACCCACCCCATAATACTCACCCAATAATACTCACCTCCAAAACCCATCCCATAATACTCACCCCATAATACTCATCCCCTAAACCCACCCCATAATACTCACCCCCTAAACCCATGCCATAATACTCACTCCCTAAACCTACCCCATAATACTCACCCCATAAACCACACCCCCTAAACCCACCCCATAATACTAACCCCCTAAACACACCCAATAATACTCACCCCCTAAACCCACCCCATAATACTCATCCCATAATATTCACCCTATAATACTCACCCCATAATACTCACCCCATAATACTCACCCCATAATACTCACTCCCTAATACTCACTCCCTAATACGCACCCCATAATACTCACCCCATAAACCCACCCCATAATACTCACTCCCTAAACCCACCCCATAATACTCACCCCATAAACCCACCCCATAATACTCACCCCATAAACCACACCCCCTAAACTCACCTACTAATACTCACCCCTTAAATCAACCCCGTAATACTCACCCCACAACCCCACCCCATCATACTCACTCTCTAAACCCACCCCATAATACTCACCCCATAAACCCACCCCATAATACTCATCCCCTAAACCCATCCCATAATACTCACTCCCTAAACCCACCCCATAATACTCACCCCATAAACCCACCCCATAATACTCACCCAATAATACTCACCCCCAAAACCCATCCCATAATACTCACCCCATAATACTCATCCCCTAAACCCACCCCATAATACTCACCCTCTAAACCCATGCCATAATACTCACTCTCTAAACCTACCCCATAATACCCTCCCCATAAACCACACCCCCTAAACCCACCTAATAATACTCACCCCCTAAACCCACCCCATAATACTCATCCCATAATATTCACCCCATAAACCCACCCTATAATACTCACCCCATTAACCCACCCCATAATACTCACCCCATAATACTCACCCCATAATACTCACTCCCTAATACTCACTCCCTAATATGCACCCCATAATACTCACCCCATAAACCCACCCCATAATACTCACTCCCTAAACCCACCCCATAATACTCACCCCATAATACTCACCCCATAAACCACCCCATAATACTCACCCCATAAACCCACTCCATAATATTCACCCCATAATATTCACCCTATAAACCCACCCCATAATACTCACCCCATAATACTCACCCCATAATACTCACCCCATAAACCCACCCCATAATACTCACCCCATAAACCCACCCCATAATACTCATCCCTTAATATTCACCCCACAATCCTCACTCCATAATGCTCATCCCATAATACTCACCCCATAAACCCAACCCATAAACCCACCCCATAACACCCACCCCATAACACCCACCCCATAATACTCACCCCATCAACCCACCCCATAATACTCACCCCCTAAATCTCAGCCCCTAATACCCACCCCTTAATACTTACTCCATAAACCCCACCACATAAAACTCACCCCCTAATACCCCACTCTATAATACTCACCCCTAAAACTCATCCCCTAATACCCCACCCCACAACACTCACCCCATAAACCTCACCCCCTAAAACCCACCCCAAAACCCCACCCATAAAACTTCCCGCAAACCCCACCTCATAAAACCCACCCATAAAACTTCCCGCAAACCCCACCTCATAATACCCATCCCACAAACCCTACCCCAAATACTCACCCCATAAACCCCACACCATAATACTCACCCCATAAACCCCACACCATAATACTCACCCCATAAACCCCACCCCATAATACTCACCCCCAAAATCCCACCCCCAAACCCCACCCCCCGTACCCCACCGTATAAAACCCACTCCACAATACCCCATAAACCCCGCCCCATAATCCCCACTCCATAATAGCCAACTCATAATACTCACCCCATGAACTTCACCCCATTATTTCACTCCTTTAATACCCACACTCACCCCCGTACCCCTATTAATAGCCACACTCACCCCCGTACTCCCTTTAGTACCCACAGTTCCCCCCTTTAATGTCTGCACTCGCTCCCGCCCCACGGTTCCCTGCTTCACTTGTGGCCCTCGCGCACTCACTCACGCCGGTTTTCATGCTCTCCTGATTGCACTTGTTTTGCATTGAGTTATGTGGCCCGCCGCTGTTCGTGTTCATACATGAACAGTTTTACCGGATTCGTGTTGACGTGTGATTTGATGAATTTGGAGTCTACACTTTTGTGATTTCACTCATTTTGTGTTCACACACATTCGGTTAGACGGATTCGGTTAGACGGGCTAGGTTAGATGGTTAGACGGGCTCGGTTAGATGGGTTCGGTTAGACGGTTAGACGGGTAAGGTTAGGCGGTTAGACGGGTTCGGTTAGACGGGTTCGGTTAGATGGTTAGACGAGTTCGCTTAGACGGGTTCGGTTAGACAGACTCGGTTAGACGGTTGGACAAGTTCGGTTAGACGGGTTTGGTTAGACGGTTAGATGGGTTCAGTTAGACAGGATCGGTTAGACTGGTTTGGTTGGACTGTTAAACGGGCTCGGTTAGACGGGTTTGGTTTGATGGGTTCGGTTAGACGGGCTCGGTTAGACGGCTAGACGGGTTCGGTTAGCCGGGTTTGGTTAGACGGTTAGACGGGTTTGGTTAGACGGTGAGACGAGTTCGGTTAGACGGGTTTGGTTAGACGGTTACATGGGTTCGGTTAGACGGGTTTGGTTAGACGGGCACAGTTAGACGATTAGACTTGTTTGGTTAGACGGTTAGACGGGCTCGGTTAGCCGGTTGGACGTGTTCGGTTAAACGGATTCAGTTAGACAGTTAGACGGGCTTGGTTAGATGGGTTTGGTTAGATGGTTAGACGGACTCGGTTAGACGGGTTCGGTTAGATGGACTCGGTTAGACGGATTCAGTTAGACGGACTCGGTTCGACAGGTTCAGTTAGACGGACTCGGTTAAACGGTTAGACGGACTTGGTTAGACGGGTTCGGTTAGACAGGTTCGGTTAGACAGGTTCGGTTAGACGGACTCGGTTAGACGTGTTTGGTTAGATAGTGTTTTTTTTTGAACATTTCAACATTTTAATTTTCCATTTGACATCAGTCTCCAAAGCGGCAAGTTCTTTGTACAAAAACGTTCCATGCTAACTCATGAAAATTTAGTAAGAACTTCCTACCAGTATGCAATTAAAAAAACTTCAATATTAGCTGAAAGAAAGGATATTGTACTGTTTAGGAGTAGGGTGGCATAATATTTCACTGTAGGCTAATCTCTCACTTGATGAACCAGAGGCCAAATCAAGGAAACAGTTGGCTCACACAGTGGTGTTCCAGCTGGGTCAGCATTGGTCTTCGGTTAGATAGTTAAACGGACTCAGTTAGATGAGTTTGGTTAGACGGTTAAACGGACTCGGTTGGACGGGTTCGGTTAGACAAGAACAACAACAACGTGTATTTATATAGCGTCTTTAGCATAGTGAAATATCCCATGGCGCTTCACATACATGTTTAGTACATGTTTACATCCTTTATTTGAATGCTCTCATGCTGTCTGAGTTTACTGGAAGACGCTAATCCGATCATTTCCCTGATGTTGTGGGCCTGGACAATCTGTATTTATCGAGGTCATCCACGAGACGAGGGACTGCCTAATACTATACAATTTATCGCAGGTCTGAGCTTCCTAATCTTATGGTAGGTGTAGAGAATGGTGCAGACTGGGATTGGGACTAGAACCTTTTAGGAACATATTTGCTTTGTCAATGAGGGGGTTACCTTATGATGATAGATTGAGTAGACTGGGTCTTTCCTCGTTGGAGTTCAGAAGGATGAGGGGTGATCTTATAGAAACATTTAAAATAATGAAAGGGATAGACAAGATAGAGGCAGAGAGGTTGTTTCCACTGGTCGGGGAGACTAGAACTAGTGGGTACAGCCTCAAAATACGGGGGAGCCAATTTAAAACCGAGTTGAGAAGGAATTTCTTCTCCCAGAGGGTTGTGAATCTGTGGAATTCTCTGCCCAAGGAAGCAGTTGAGGCTAGCTCATTGAATGTATTCAAATCACAGATAGATAGATTTTTAACCAATAAGGGAATTAAGGGTTATGGGGAGCGGGCGGGTAAGTGGAGCTGAGTCCACGGCCAGATCAGCCATGATCTTGTTGAATGGCAGAGCAGGCTTCAAGGGGCTAGATGGCCTACTCCTGTTCCTAATTCTTATGTTCTTATGTTCTTATGCTGAAAATTCATTGATCAGAAAACAGATCTTTTTAACCTAACCTGCCTATCAGGAGTAGTCAGTGCAGACTAATATTGGGCAAGGTGTAAAGTCAGCTGCAGCCCAATCCCACAAGTTTCCCACCTAGCGAGTTCGGGAAAATGAGCCCCTTTCTGTCCTGTTTGTATGTTAGAAATTCCCAGACAGTTCACTCAAGAAAAACAGCTTTCTGGCCTTAAAGTGGAGCCCCACTGTATATCTAATTAAAGTGACAAGCAATAAAGGTGTAGCAGTTATAATGGGTGACTTTAATATGCACATAGATTGGGCTAGCCAAACTGGAAGCAATACGGTGGAGGAGGATTTCCTGGAGTGCATAAGGGATGGTTTTCTAGACCAATATGTTGAGGAACCAACTAGGGGGGAGGCCATCTTAGACTGGGTGTTGTGTAATGAGAGAGGATTAATTAGCAATCTCATTGTGCGAGGCCCCTTGGGGAAGAGTGACCATAATATGGTGGAATTCTGCATTAGGATGGAGAATGAAACAGTAAATTCAGAGACCATGGTCCAGAACTTAAAGAAGGGTAACTTTGAAGGTATGAGGCGTGAATTGGCTAGGATAGATTGGCGCATGATACTTAGGGGGTTGACTGTGGATGGGCAATGGCAGACATTTAGAGACCGCATGGATGAATTACAACAATTGTACATTCCTGTCTGGCGTAAAAATAAAAAAGGGAAGGTGGCTCAACCGTGGCTATCAAGGGAAATCAGGGATAGTATTAAAGCCAAGAAAGTGGCATATAAATTGGCCAGAAATAGCAGCGAACCTGGGGACTGGGAGAAATTTAGAACTCAGCAGAGGAGGACAAAGGGTTTGATTAGGGCAGGGAAAATGGAGTACGAGAAGAAGCTTGCAGGGAACATTAAGGCGGATTGCAAAAGTTTCTATAGGTATGTAAAGAGAAAAAGGTTAGTAAAGACAAACGTAGGTCTCCTGCAGTCAGAATCAGGGGAAGTCATAACGGGGAACAAAGAAATGGCAGACCAATTGAACAAGTACTTTGGTTCGGTATTCACTAAGGAGGATACAAACAACCTTCCGGATATAAAAGGGGTCAGAGGGTCTAGTAAGGAGGGGGAACTGAGGGAAATCTTTATTAGTCGGGAAATTGTGTTGGGGAAATTGATGGGATTGAAGGCCGATAAATCCCCAGGGCCTGATGGACTGCATCCCAGAGTACTTAACGAGGTGGCCTTGGAAATAGCGGATGCATTGACAGTCATTTTCCAACATTCCATTGACTCTGGATCAGTTCCTATGGAGTGGAGGGTAGCCAATGTAACCCCACTTTTTAAAAAAGGAGGGAGAGAGAAAACAGGTAATTATAGACCGGTCAGCCTGACCTCAGTAGTGGGTAAAATGATGGAATAAATTATTAAGGATGTCATAGCAGTGCATCTGGAAAATGGTGACATGATAGGTCCAAGTCAGCATGGATTTGTGAAAGGGAAATCATGCTTGACAAATCTTCTGGAATTTTTTGAGGATGTTTCCAGTAAAGTGGACAAAGGAGAACCAGTTGATGTGGTATATTTGGACTTTCAGAAGGCTTTCGACAAGGTCCCACACAAGAGATTAATGTGCAAAGTTAAAGCACATGGGATTGGGGGTAGTGTGCTGACGTGGATTGAGAACTGGTTGTCAGACAGGAAGCAAAGAGTAGGAGTAAACGGGTACTTTTCAGAATGGCAGGCAGTGACTAGTGGGGTGCCGCAAGGTTCTGTGCTGGGGCCCCAGCTGTTTACATTGTACATTAATGATTTAGACGAGGGGATTAAATGTAGTATCTCCAAATTTGCGGATGACACTAAGTTGGGTGGCAGTGTGAGCTGCGAGGAGGATGCTATGAGGCTGCAGAGTGACTTGAATAGGTTAGGTGAGTGGGCAAATGCATGGCAGATGAAGTATAATGTGGATAAATGTGAGGTTATCCACTTTGGTGGTAAAAACAGAGAGACAGACTATTATCTGAATGGTGACAGATTAGGAAAAGGGAAGGTGCAACGAGACCTGGGTGTCATGGTACATCAGTCATTGAAGGTTAGCATGCAGGTACAGCAGGCGGTTAAGAAAACAAATGGCATGTTGGCCTTCATAGCGAGGGGATTTGAATACAGGGGCAGGGAGGTGTTGCTACAGTTGTACAGGGCCTTGGTGAGGCCACACCTGGAGTATTGTGTACAGTTTTGGTCTCCTAACTTGAGAAAGGACATTCTTGCTATTGAGGGAGTGCAGCGAAGATTCACCAGACTGATTCCCGGGATGGCGGGACTGACCTATCAAGAAAGACTGGATCAACTGGGCTTGTATTCACTGGAGTTCAGAAGAATGAGAGGGGACCTCATGGAAACGTTTAAAATTCTGACGGGTTTAGACAGGTTAGATGCAGGAAGAATGTTCCCAATGTTGGGGAAGTCCAGAACCAGGGGTCACAGTCTGAGGATAAGGGGTAAGCCATTTAGGACCGAGATGAGGAGAAACTTCTTCACCCAGAGAGTGGTGAACCTGTGGAATTCTCTACCACAGAAAGTAGTTGAGGCCAATTCACTAAATATATTCAAAAGGGAGTTGGATGAAGTCCTTACTACTCGGGGGATCAAGGGGTATGGCGAGAAAGCAGGAAGGGGTACTGAAGTTTCATGTTCAGCCATGAACTCATTGAATGGCGGTGCAGGCTAGAAGGGCTGAATGGCCTGCTCCTGCACCTATTTTCTATGTTTCTATGAGTGTGAAGCTCAATGGTGAATTCTAATGGTGAAACATTCCTTGATGAGACTGGTGGTTAGAATTTCTGTAAAAGGAAAGGTTTACGGAGAGGTGAGGGATCATTCAAGATCAACGACCAATATGAGATCCTTTATCATTGACGATTGATAAATATATCAATGTGTAGTACAGATGTCAATAATCACCATTGAATTAAAATTATACTCTCGTTAATCTTGGTTGTCTTTGCATATTTAATTGATACACATACTGAATCCATTTCCAATTTGTTTATTACTGATGCTATTACAGGGTATCATCATCATCCAAACACAATTCAGCATGAAGACCCTGCTTTCCTATTCCAGCAATCAAACTCTGCATCCCTCTTCATGGCATCATATTTATTTACACGCAATTGTACAGAAAAACCCATCAACTGACCTGTGTATTGTGCAGAGAATATCACAAGTGTTGGCGTCCTTTGGCTATGGATGTGTACTGGTTATATTGATGGTCTAATAATGTAAAGGCTTGAATAAATAATCGAGAGAAGAATTCCAATCCCACCATGGCAGCTGAAGAATTTTGAATTCAGTTTAAAAAATCTGCAATAAAGAGCTGGTGTCCGGGACAGTGACCAGGAAACTGTTGGATTACCATCAAAAACTCAGTAATGTCCTCAGGGAAAGAGACCTGCCCTCCTTATCTCGTCTCGTTTATATGTGACCCCAGTTGCTTGTTGATTGTGAGGTGGAGCATGGTGGTGAGGAAGATTGAGAAGAGGGTTGGGGCGATGACGCAGCCTGTTTGACCCCAGTCTGAACATGGATTGGGTCTGTGATGGATCCTTTGGTAAGGATCACGGCCTGCATGTCGTCGTGGAGCAGGCGGAGGATGGTGACGAACTTTTGAGGGCATCAGAAACAGGGGAGGACACTCCATAGACCCTCGCGGTTGGCAGTGTCAAAGGCCTTTGTAAGGTCAAAGAAGGCCATGTATAAGGGCCGGCGCTGTTCCCTGCATTTTTCCTGTAGCTGTCGTGCTGCAAGAATCATGTCCGTTGTGCCCCGTAGGGGACGAAATCCGCACTGTGACTCTGGGAGGAGCTCCTCGGCCACAGGAAGAAGTCGATTGAGGAGGACTCTGGCGACGACGTTCCCAGTGGCTGATAGCAGGGAGATTCCTCTGTAGGACGAGATCCAACACCGCCTCCAGTGCGTCAGTGCAGCCTTCGGCCGTCTGAGGAAAAGAATGTTTGAAGACCAGGCCCTCAAAACTGCCACCAAGCTCATGATCTAAAGGGCTGTAGTAATACCTGCCCTCCTGTATGGCCCAGAGACATGGACCATGTACAGTAGACACCTCAAGTTGCTGGAGAAATATCACCAACGATGTCTCCGCAAGATCCTACAAATCCCCTGGGAGGACAGGCACACCAACATCAGTGTCCTCGACCAGGCTTGACGCACTGACCACACTTGATCAGCTCTGTTGGGCAGGCCACATTGTTCGCATGCCAGATACGAGACTCCCAAAGCAAGTGCTCTACTCGGAGCTCCTTCAAGGCAAACGCGCCAAAGGTGGGCAGTGGAAACGTTACAGGGACACCCTCAAAGCCTCCCTGATAAAGTGCAACATCCCCACTGACACCTGGGTGTCCCTGGCCCAAGACCACTCTAAGTGGAGGAAGTGCATCCGGGAGGGCGTTGAGCACCTCGAGTCTCGTCGCCGAGAGCATGCAGAAATCAAGCGCAGGCAGCGGAAGGAGCGTGCGGCAAACCAGTCCCACCCTCCCCTTCCCTCAACCACTGTCTGTCCCACCTGTGACAGGGACTGTGGCTCTCATATTGGACTGTTCAGTCACCTAAGGAATCATGGTAAGAGTGGAAGCGAGTCTTCCTTGATTCCGAGGGATTGCCTATGATGATGTCAAGATAAACCCAGCAACTATCGACCGGTCAGTTTAACCTCGGTAGTGGGGAAGCTTTTAGAAACAATATCAGGGAAAAATGTAACTGTCATTTGGATAGGGGTGGATTAATTCAGGAAAGCCAACACAGATTTGTTAAAGGCAAATCATGTTTAACCAACTTGATTGAGTTTTTTGATGAGGTAACAGAGAGGATTGATTAGGGTAATGTGGTTGACGTGGTGTACATGAAATTCCAAAAGGCGTTTGATAAAGTGCCACACAATAGGCTTGCCGGCAAAGTTGAAGCCCTGGAATAAAAGGGACAGAGGCAGCATGGATACGGAATGGGCTCAGTGACAGGAAACAGAGAGTAGTGGTGAACGGTTGTTTCTGGGACTGGAGGAAGGTATACAGTGGTGTTCCCCAGGGGTCGGTACTGGGATCACTGCTTTTCCTGATATATATTAATGACCTGGACGTGGGTTTCTCCTGGCTGGGGAATCTAGAACACAGAGTCACAGGCTCAGAATAAGGGGTTGGCCAGTTGAGACTGAGATGAGGAGAAATTTCTTCACTGAAATAGTGCGAGCCCCAGGTGGGCAGAGGAAACTTTTCAAGGACATCCTCAAAGCCTCCCTGATAAAGTGCAACATCCCCACTGACACCTGGGAGTCCCTGGCCCAAGACCGCCCTAAGTGGAGGAAGTGCATCCGGGAGGGCGCTGAGCACCTCGAGTCTCATCGGCGAGAGCATGCAGAAATCAAGCACAGCCAGCGGAAGGAGCGTGCGGCAAACCAGACTCCCCACCCACCCTTTCCTTCAACCACTGTCTGTCCCACCTGTGAGAGAGACTGTGGTTCCCATATTGGACTGTTCAGTCACCTGAGAACTCGCGTTTAGAGTGGAAGCAAGTCTTCAAGGGACTGCCTATGATGATGATGGTTTTACAATGGTTCATCATAACTTCTTTGCCTTGGTACTCCATTTATGAAGCCTGGGTTCCCGTAAGCTTTTTTAACTACTTTCTCAACCTGCTCTGCCACCTTCAATGATTTGTGCACATGTACCCCCACATATACCCTGCAAATTTTGAAATTGTGCCCTGTACACCTACTTCTCAGTGCCCTACCATTTAATGTGTATTCCCTTGCCTTGTTAGCCCTCCCCAAATGCATTACCTCACACTTCTCCGGATTAAATTCCATTTGCCACCAATCTGCCCACCTGACCAGTTCATTGATATCTTCCTGCAGTCTACAGCTTTCTTCATTATCAACCACATGGCCTATTTTTGTATCATCTGCAAACAACTTAATCATACCCCCTACATTCAAGTCCAAATCATTTGATATATAGCACAAAAAGAAAGGGACCCAGCACTGAGTCCTGCAGAACCTCACTGGAGACATACTTCCAGTCACAAAAACACCCATAAGAACATAAGAAACAGGAGCAGGAGTAGGCCATATGGCCCCTTGAGTCTGCTCCGCCATTCAATACGATCATGGCTGATCTGATCATGGACTCAACTCCACTTCCTCGCCCGTCCCCATAACCGTTTATCCCCTTATCGTTTAAGTAACTGTCTATTTCTGTCTTAAATTTATTCAATGTCCCAGCTTCCACAGCTCTCTGAAGCAGCGAATTCCACAGATTTACAACCCTCTGGGGGAAGAAATTTCTCCTCATCTCAGTTTTAAATGGGCGGCCCCTTATTCTAAGATCATGCCCTCTAGTTCTAGACTCCCCATCAGTGGAAACATCCTCTCTGCATCCACCTTGTCAAGCCCCCTCATAATCTTACACGTTTCGATAAGATCACCTCTCATTCTTCTGAATTCCAATGAGTAGAGGCCCAATTTCCTCAACCTTTCCTCATAAGTCAACCCCTCATCCCTGGAATCAACCGAGTGAACCTTCTCTAAACTGCCTCCAAAGCAAGTATATCCTTTCGTAAATATGGAAACCAAAACTGCATGCAGTATTTCAGATGTAGCCTCACCAATACCTTTGCAGCTGCAGCAAGACTTCCCTGCTTTTATATTCCATCCCCTTTGCAATAAAGGCTAAGATTCCATTGGCCTTCCTGATCACTTGCTGTACCTGCATACTATCCTTTTGCGTTTCATGCACAAGTACCCCCAGGTCCCGCTGTACTGCAGCACTTTGCAATCTTTCTCCATTTAAATAATAACTTGCTCAACCATTACGCTTTGTATCCTGCCGCTGAACCAATTTTGGATGGATATGGACGTTGTGACCATTGTGTTCGTTGAAGTACTTGGATCTGCCAACTCATTCTGATCATCGTCATAATTATCTACTTGTGATACCGAAGGTACATCACTCGCTAGAAACATTTGATCCACATGAACCTTCCTGATGTATTCACCAATTTTGACCAAGTACTGCTTGGTGCCACATACCCGAATAATTGTACCAATGTCCCATTTGCATGGACTTGCCCTTTTTGACGGACCGAGAACTCTGACATGATCACCCTTCTGAAAGCACTGCTCTTTTATACCAGAATGATAATGTTTCTGCACCGATTGTGCCTTCTCCACCTTATCAGACAAGTTCAGTTACAATAAACTGAGACGCATCCTCGGCCAACGCTGCATCAATAACTAGGCAGCTGTGTACCCTGTTGTAGAATGAGGCGTAGTTCCGTATTTGAAAAGAAAATTCGGTAACCTGTGCTTCATGCTCACCGATGATCCAGTCTGTAGAACTTGTTTCTGCAAAGCCTCCTTGATAATCCTGACTGACCTTTCAGCTGCACCATTTGAAGCAGGATGATATGTTGATACTATTGTGTCCCTAACACAGATGAGGCTGTACACAGGGAGATTAAAGTAACAGTGACCTCAGTCTTTAATAAGACACTCAGAGTGAGGAACAGGCCTTAGGGGCCGGCTTATATCCAGTGCTCCCAAGGAATGCTGGGATCTCTTGGGACTTCAGGGAATGAGCTCCCTGGTGGCGGAACATGGGAGTGCATGCTTTACAGATACACAACAACACTCCCCCACAAAGTCAAAGTGAAAACTATTTCCAAGGTGAGGCGGTCGGGAGCCTTTCTTTCCCTGGTGGACCGCCTCGGTACAAATGTCTGTTCTGGTGTGTTGGCTGTGCCCTCGCTGGGCTGGCGTGTTGTTGGCCCTGAAGGACTGCTGGATGAGCCTGGCCTTGCTGCGCTGTTGGGTGTGATGGGTTCAATTTCCTGGTCCAGGGTGGTGTCGTTGATCCTTTGGGTGTGTGTTGTGGGCTCGAAAAAGGTGGTGTCTGCTGTGGGTTGTTCAGGGCAGTCTGTGAACCGCAGCCTCGTTTGGTCCAGGTGCTTTCTGCAAATTTGTCCATTGTCTAGTTTGACTACAAACACCTTACTCCCTTCTTTAGCTATCACCGTGCCCGCGATCCACTTGGGACCATGTCCATGGTTCAGCACATACACAGGGTCATTCAGATCAATTTCCCGTGACACAGTGGCGCGACCATCGTTTACATTTTGTTGCTGCCGCCTGCTCTCTACCTGATCATGCAGGTTGGGGTGAACCAGCGAGAGTCTGGTTTTAAGTGTTTTTTTCATGAGTAGCTCAGCCGGGGGCACCCCTGTGAGTGAGTGGGATCTCTTGCGGTAGCTGAGCAGTACTCGGGACAGGCGGGTTTGGAGTGAGCCTTCTGTGACTCTTTTGAGGCTCTGTTTGATTGTTTGTACTGCCCGCTCTGCCTGCCCATTGGAGGCTGGTTTAAACGGGGCCGAGGTGACATGTTTGATTCCATTGCGGGTCATGAATTCTTTAAATTCGGCACTAGTGAAACATGGCCCGTTGTTACTGACCAATATATCAGACAGGCCGTGGGTGGCAAACATGGCCCTCAGGCTTTCAATGGTGGCAGTGGTGGTGCTTCCCGACATTACTTCACGTTCAATCCATTTTGAAAAAGCATCCACCACCACCAGGAACATTTTACCGAGAAACAGGCCTGCAAAATCGACATGGATCCTCGACCATGGTCTGGAGGGCTCGGACCACAAACTTAGTGGTGCCTCTCTGGGCATGTTGCTCAACTGAGCACACACGTTGCATTGCCATACACAAGAGTCTAAGTCAGAGTCGATACCGGGCCACCACATGTGGGATCTGGCTATCACTTTCATCATTACTATACCCGGGTGTGTGCTGTGGAGATCCGAGATGAACGTCTCTCTGCCCTTTTTTGGTAGCACTACGCGGTTACCCCACAACAGGCAGTCTGCCTGAATGGACAGCTCGTCATTTCACCACTGGAACGGCTTGATTAGCTCTTGCATTTCAACGGGGATGCTGGCCCAGTTCCCATGCAGTACACACTTTTTTACTAGGGACAGCAGAGGATCTTGGCTGGTCCAAGTCCTAATCTGGCGGGCCGTAACAGGTGATTTATCATTTTCAAATGCTTCCATGACCATTAACAAGTCTGCGGGCTGCGCCACCATCAACAAGTTTGCAGGCTGCGCCATTTCCACCCCCATGGTGGGCAATGGTCGCTGACTGAGAGCATCCGCACAGTTCTCGGTGCCTGGCCTGTGGCGGATGGTATAGTTATTTGCTGATAGTGCGAGTGCCCACCTTTGTATGCGGGCTGAGGCATTAGTATTTATCCCCTTGTTTTCAGCGAACAGGGATATGAGGGGCTTATGATTGATCATGCTGTAGGCCCTCTCGGCCTTAGACAAGCTCCTGGAGGCATAGGCGACAGGTTGCAACTTTCCCGCAATGTTAGCTTGTTGTAATACACACCCGACTCCATACGACGACACATCACATGCTAGCACAAGTCTTTTAAACGGGTTATACAATACAAGCAGCTTGTTGGAGCATAAAATGTTTCTGGCTTTCTCAAAAGCAATTACTTGTTTTTTCCCCATACCCAGTTCTCACCTTTATGCAATAACACATGTAGGGGCTCTAAGAGGGTGCTTAACCTCGGTAGGAAGTTACCAAAATAGTTGAGTCCCAGGAACGACCGCAGCTCCGTGACGTTCTGTGGCCTGGGCGGGTTCCTGATAGCCTCTGTCTTGGCGTCTGTGGGCCAAATGCCGTCCGCCGCGATCTTTCTCCCCAAAAACTCCACTTCTGTTGCCATGACAAATCTTCTGGAATTTTTTGAGGATGTTTCCAGTAGAGTGGACAAGGGAGAACCAGTTGATGTGGTATATTTGGACTTTCAGAAGGCTTTCGACAAGGTTCCACACAAGAGATTAATGTGCAAAGTTAAAGCACATGGGATTGGGGGTAGTGTGCTGATATGGATTGAGAACTGGTTGTCAGACAGGAAGCAAAGAGTAGGAGTAAATGGGGACTTTTCAGAATGGCAGGCAGTGACTAGTGGGGTACCGCAGGGTTCTCTGCTAGGGCCCCAGCTGTTTACACTGTACATTAATGATTTAGACGAGGGGATTAAATGTAGTATCTCCAAATTTGCGGATGACACTAAGTTGGGTGGCAGTGTGAGCTGCGAGGAGGATGCTATGAGGCTGCAGAGCGACTTGGATAGGTTAGGTGAGTGGGTAAATGCATGGCAGATGAAGTATAATGTGGATAAATGTGAGGTTATCCACTTTGGTGGTAAAAACAGAGAGACAGACTATTATCTGAATGGTGACAGATTAGGAAAAGGGGAGGTGCAAAGAGACTTGGGTGTCATGGTACATCAGTCATTGAAGGTTGGCATGCAGGTACAGCAGGCGGTTAAGAAAGCAAATGGCATGTTGGCCTTCATAGCGAGGGGATTTGAGTACAGGGGCAGGGAGGTGTTGCTACAATTGTACAGGGCCTTGGTGAGGCCACACCTGGAGTATTGTGTTCAGTTTTGGTCTCTTAACCTGAGGAAGGACATTCTTGCTGTTGAGGGAGTGCAGCGAAGGTTCACCAGACTGATTCCTGGGATGGCGGGACTGACCTATCAAGAAAGACTGGATCAACTGGGCTTGTATTCACTGGAGTTCAGAAGAATGAGAGGGGACCTCATAGAAACGTTTAAAATTCTGACGGGTTTAGACAGGTTAGATGCAGGAAGAATGTTCCCAATGTTGGGGAAGTCCAGAACCAGGGGACACAGTCTAAGGATACGGGGGAAGCCATTTAGGACCGAGATGAGGAGGAATTTCTTCACCCAGAGAGTGGTGAACCTGTGGAATTTTCTACCACAGAAAGTTGTTGAGGCCAATTCACTAAATATATTCAAAAAGGAGTTAGATGAAGTCCTTACTACTAGGGGAATCAAGGGGTATGGTGAGAAAGCAGGAATGGGGTACTGAAGTTGCATGTTCAGCCATGAACTCATTGAATGGTGGTGCAGGCTAGAAGGGCCGAATGGCCTACTCCTGCACCTATTTTCTATGTTTCTATGAAGACGCATTTCGACTTCTTCAGCCGCAGCCCTATGCGATCTAGTCGCTGGAGGACCTCCTCCAGGTTTTGTAGGTGCTCGACGGTGTCCCAACCCGTGACTAATATGTCATCCTGAAAAACCACCATGCATGGTACTGACTTGAGTAGGCTCTCCATGTTTCTCTGGAAGATCGCTGCAGCCGACCGAATTCCAAACGGGCACCTATTGTAGATGAACAGTCCCTTGTGCGTGTTGTTGCAGGTGAGGCCCTTCGAAGACTCCTCCAGCTCATGTGTCATGTCGGCCAAAGTCAGGTCGAGCTTGGTGAACGTCTTGCCTCCTGCCAGCGTCGCAAATAGGTCGTCTGCCTTAGGTAGCGGATATTCCTGTAGCGAGAAACGATTAATAGTTACTTTATAATCGCCGCAAATCCTGACCGTGCCATCACTTTTGAATACTGGAACAATCGGGCTGGCCCACTCGCTGAATTCCACTGGGGAGATGATGCCCTCGCGTAGCAGCCTGTCCAGCTCGATTTCCACTCTCTCCCTCATCATGTGAGGTACTACTCACGCCTTGTGGTGAATGGGCCGTGCCTCTGGGACCAAGTGGATCCGCACCTTCGCCCTGGAAAAGTTTCCAATGGCTGGCTCAAAAAGGGAAGGAAATTTGTTAAGAACCTGGATACATGAAGCCTGATCGACATGTGATAGGGCTCGATGTCATCCCTGTTCCAGCGGATTTTGCCCAGCCAGCTCCTTCCAAGCAGTGTGGGGCCATCACCCGGGACAATCCAGAGTGGCAGTTCGTGCACCGTGTCCTCGTGGGTGACCTTGACCATGGCGCTGCCCAGTGATGAGCTCTTTGGTGTACGTTCTCAGTTTCGTGTGGATGGGGCTCAGGGCTGGTTTGAATGCCTTGTTGCCCCACAGTCTCTCAAACATCTTTTTACTCATGATGGATTGGCTAGCACCAGTGTCCAGTTCCATGGCTACGGGTAAGCCATTCAATTTTACATTTAGCATTATAGGTGGACATTTCGTCGAAAATGTGTGCACCCCGTGTACTTCAGCATCCTCTCTCTGAGGCTCGAAATTGCTTTGATCCACCATGGACCGACCTTCCTCTGCCACGTGGTGGTTAGCAGGTTTTGCAGAGCTTGTAGCTTGTCCGCAAACTCGATGGACGTGCCCCATTGTTCCACAGCTCTTGCAAACATACCCTTTGAAGCGGCATGAATAGGCTGAATGGAAGCCTCCACAACGCCAACAAGGTGTGAATTGCCCTGCATTCATCCTTTGTTATGGACTCTGAGTCATCTGGGTCACCTGAGGCCTGCTGGCAGTTACAGACTCGTGGGTTCTGCCCTGTACATTTCTGCTCACAAACACAGTTCCAGTTAATTTATGAACATTGCTAGCACTTGTGTGCTGAGAGATTTGTTTGGTGTTATCACTGGTGGACATAAATGCCTGTGCTATCGCAATGGCCTTACTGAGGGTCGGTGTCTCTACAGTCAAAGGTTTTCGTAGGATGGTCTCGTGGCTAATGCCCAGTGCAAAAAAGTCTCTGAGCATCTGCTCCACATCAAACTCACATTGTCCTGCAAGTCGCCTTAGCTCGGTGACGTAGCTCGCCACTTCCTGACCTTCAGATCGCTGGCACGTGTAGAACCGATACCTCGCCATCAGCACGCTCTCCCTCGGGTTAAGATGCTCCCGAACCAATGTACACAGCTCCTCATACGACTTATCTGTGGGTTTCACTGGAGTCAGAAGATTCTTCATGAGGCTGTAGGTCGGTGCCCTGCAGACCGTGAAGAGGACCGCTCTCCTTTTTGCAGCGCTTCCTTCTCCGTCCAGCTCGTTGGCTACAAAGTACTGGTCTAACCGTTCGACATACGCTTCCCAGTCCTCACCCTCCGAGAACTTCTCCAGGATGCCCACAGTTTGCTGCATCTTTGCGTTGGATTTGTGTACTCGTCGCCAGTTATTGTGTTCCTAACACAGATGTCTGCACACAGGGAGGTTAAAGTAACAGTGACCTCAGTCTTTAATAAGACACTCCAGAGTGAGGAACAGGCCTTAGGGGCCGGCTTCTATACAGTGCTCCCAAGGGATGCTGGGATCCCTTGGGACTTCAGGGGATGCGCTCCCTGGTGGCGGAACATGGAAGTGCATGCTTTACAGATACACAACAGATACCAACATGTCTTTGATACTGTTGGGTCTGGCAAAACTTGCAAATTCCACGGCCCAAAATTGCAGTCCGTTATCTGACACCATTTCTTCGGGCAGGCCATGGCATGCAAAAATATCCTGCAATTCATCCAATGTACGCTCTGTATTCGTACATGACCCCATATGTCGTACCTCTAGCCATTTCGAATGGCTATCAATTAGAACCAGAAAATTATCACTGCCCCTCTCGCAAAAATCAATATGTATTCTTTGGAATGGTCTTGTTGGCCAAGTCTTTGTTTGCAGCGGTGTTTTTGCTGGCATGGTCCTGCAGTCTTGACAGATAGTACACTTACTTACTAATACTTCTAAACCTTTATCCAACCCAGGCCAATAAACAAAACTTCTGACCACCGCTTCCATTCCCACGGTGCCAGTATATTCACCATGAAGTTCCATAAAGACTTTGGCCCACAGTGCACTGGGAATGACTACTCTCAGGCCCCATTTTAGACATCCCTGCTCACATGATCATTCGTTCTGATGATGATCAAAGGGCTTTATCCCCTTGGCGACATGCATCTGACCTTCAGACCAGCCTCACAGGGTGTGCTCACAGGCCCGCTGTAACGTGACGTCTTTCTGTGTCTGCTCTGCATTAACAGGCGGCGACCGGAAAGTCCTCATCAACGACACCCAGAGTGAGGACTGACTGTTGGCGGGCAATTTCAGAATCTTCATGGGGCAACCTTGAAAGGGGAACCGGCGCTGTATTCTGCTTCGACCTGCGATACTCGATTCTGTAATCGTACCGAGACAATAAAATAGCCCATCTTTGTATCCTGGAGGCTGCCATCGATGGAATTGCAGTCTTTGAGCCGAGGATAACTCGTAACGGTTTGTGATTGGTTAATAGCGTGAATTGGTATCCCCAAAGAAACTGGAGAAACATTTTAATACCAAATATAATTGGCAAAGTCCTTTTCTCAATCTGGGCATCATTTTGTTCACTTTTCTTGAGCGTACGCGATGCAAAGGCTACCGTTTTTCCCTGCCCATCATTCATAACATACATGACCGATCACTGCTCCAACACCATACCCAGAGGCTGATCATTGCTCCCACACCATACCCAGAGACTGATCACTGCTCCCACACCATGTCCAGAGACTGATCACTGCTCCCACACCATACCCAGAGGCTGATCCCTGCTCCCACACCATGCCCAGAGACTGATCCCTGCTCCCACACCATGCCTAGAGGCTGATCACTGCTCCCACACCATGCCCAGAGGCTGATCACTGCTCCCACATCATGACCAGAGACTGATCCCTGCTCCCACACCATGCCTAGAGGCTGATCACTGCTCCCACACCATGCCCAGAGGCTGATCACTGCTCCCACACCATACCCAGAGACTGATCACTGCTCCCACACCATACCCAGAGGCTGATCCCTGCTCCCACACCATACCCAGAGGCTGATCCCTGCTCCCACACCATGCCCAGAGACTGATCGCTGCTCCCATACTGTGCCCAGAGGCTGATCATTGCTCCCACACCATGAGGCTGATCACTGCTCCCACACCATGCCCAGAGACTGATCACTGCTCCCACACCATACCCAGAGACTGATCCCTGCTCCCACACCATGCCCAGAGGCTGATCACTGCTCCCACACCATACCCAGAGACTGATCCCTGCTCCCACACCATGCCCAGAGGCTGATCACTGCTCCCACACCATGCCCAGAGACTGATCCCTGCTCCCACACTATGCCCAGAGACTGATCACTGCTCCCACACTATGCCCAGAGACTGATCACTGCTCCCACACTATGCCCAGAGACTGATCACTGCTCCCACACCATGCCCAGAGGCTGATCCCTGCTCCCACACCATGCCCAGAGACTGATCACTGCTCCCAGACTGTGTCCAGAGACTGATCCCTGCTCCCACACTGTGCCCAGAGACTGATCACTGCTCCTACACCATGCCCAGAGACTGATCACTGCTCCCATACTGTGCCCAGAGACTGATCACTGCTCCCACACCATGCCCAGAGACTGATCACTGCTCCCACACTATGCCCAGAGACTGATCACTGCTCCCACACCATGCCCAGAGGCTGATCACTGCTCCCACACCATGCCCAGAGACTGATCACTGCTCCCACACTATGCCCAGAGACTGATCACTGCTCCCACACCATGCCCAGAGACTGATCACTGCTCCCACACCATGCCCATAGACTGATCACTGCTCCCACACCATGCCCAGAGGCTGATCACTGCTCCCACACCATGCCCAGAGACTGATCACTGCTCCCACACCATGCCCAGAGACTGATCACTGCTCCCACACCATGCCCAGAGACTGATCACTGCTCCCACACCATGCCCAGAGACTGATCACTGCTCCCACACCATGCCCAGAGACTGATCCCTGCTCCCACACCATACCCAGAGACTGATCACTGCTCCCACACCATGCCCAGAGGCTGATCACTGCTCCCACACCATACCCAGAGACTGATCACTGCTCCCACACCATACCCAGAGACGGATCCCTGCTCCCACACCATGCCCAGAGACTGATCACTGCTCCCACACCATGCCCAGAGACTGATCACTGCTCCCACACCATGCCCAGAGACTGATCCCTGCTCCCACTCTATGCCCAGAGACTGATCACTGCTCCCACACCATACCCAGACACTGATCACTGCTCCCACACCATGCCCAGAGACTGATCCCTGCTCCCACACCATACCCAGAGACTGATCACTGCTCCCACACCATGCCCAGAGGCTGATCACTGCTCCCACACCATGCCCAGAGGCTGATCACTGCTCCCACACCATGCCCAGAGGCTGATCACTGCTCCCACACCATGCCCAGAGACTGATCCCTGCTCCCACACCATGCCCAGAGGCTGATCACTGCTCCCACACCATGCCCAGAGACTGATCACTGCTCCCACACTATGCCCAGAGACTGATCACTGCTCCCACACCATGCCCAGAGACTGATCACTGCTCCCACACCATGCCCATAGACTGATCACTGCTCCCACACCATGCCCAGAGGCTGATCACTGCTCCCACACCATGCCCAGAGACTGATCACTGCTCCCACACCATGCCCAGAGACTGATCACTGCTCCCACACCATGCCCAGAGACTGATCACTGCTCCCACACCATGCCCAGAGACTGATCACTGCTCCCACACCATGCCCAGAGACTGATCCCTGCTCCCACACCATACCCAGAGACTGATCACTGCTCCCACACCATGCCCAGAGGCTGATCACTGCTCCCACACCATGCCCAGAGACTGATCACTGCTCCCACACCATGCCCAGAGGCTGATCACTGCTCCCACACCATACCCAGAGACTGATCACTGCCTCCACACTATACCCAGAGACTGATCACTGCTCCCACACCATGCCCAGAGACTGATCACTGCTCCCACACCATACCCAGAGACTGATCCCTGCTCCCACACCATGCCCAGAGACTGATCCCTGCTCCCACTCTATGCCCAGAGACTGATCACTGCTCCCACACCATACCCAGAGACTGATCACTGCTCCCACACCATTCCCAGAGACTGATCCCTGCTCCCACACCATACCCAGAGACTGATCACTGCTCCCACACCATGCCCAGAGGCTGATCACTGCTCTCACACCATGCCCAGAGACTGATCACTGCTCCCACACCATACCCAGAGACTGATCACTGCTCCCACACCATGCCCAGAGACTGATCCGTGCTCCCACACCATGCCCAGAGACTGATCACTGCTCCCACACCATACCCAGAGACTGATCCCTGCTCCCACACCATACCCAGAGACTGATCACTGCTCCCACACCATGCCCAGAGACTGATCACTGCTCCCACACCATACCCAGAGACTGATCCCTGCTCCCACACCATACCCAGAGACTGATCACTGCTCCCACACCATGCCCAGAGAATGATCACTGCTCCCACACCATACCCAGAGACTGATCACTGCTCCCACACCATGCCCAGAGACTGATCACTGCTCCCACACCATGCCCAGAGACTGATCACTGCTCCCACACCATACCCAGAGACTGATCACTGCTCCCACACCATGCCCAGAGACTGATCACTGCTCCCACACCATACCCAGAGACTGATCACTGCTCCCACACCAGGCCCAGAGGCTGATCACTGCTGCCACACCATGCCCAGAGACTGATCACTGCTCCCACACCATACCCAGAGGCTGATCACTGCTCCCACACCATGCCCAGAGACTGATCACTGCTCCCACACCATACCCAGAGGCTGATCACTGCTCTCACACCATGCCCAGAGACTGATCACTGCTCCCACACCATACCCAGAGACTGATCACTGCTCCCACACCATACCCAGAGACTGATCACTGCTCCCACACCATGCCCAGAGACTGATCACTGCTCCCATACTGTGCCCAGAGGTATTAGATGCTAGTCTTCGTTCACATGTCAGATTATAATGGACGAGAAGTGCACTATTGTTCAAGCGTCGCTTGCATGTGTTGTATGCACTCAGTTGCTCTTTGTCCCATAACCAACAAAACTCCTTTCTTTAATAAACAATGGAATGGTGTGAGCACCGTTGCTAGTCCAGGAAGGAAACGAATATAATATTGGACCATAGCTAAATAAGATCGTAATTCAGTTACGTTTTTCAGTTCCGGAGCTAACATGATGGCTTGCACTTTCTCCTTATCCGGTTGGAGACCATTTTCATCAACCTGCAATCCTAGATAAACCACCTCACACGGTATGAATGCATATTTACTGCTCTTCAGCTTCAGGTTATGGTCATTGAACCGTCTGAATACTTCTCAGATTTCCAGGTTTTCCCCCTCAATGCTGGTGGCTATCAACACATCACCTTGATTGCACAAACAGTGATTTATTCCCTGTAAGGTCTGATCCATGGTAGACTGAAATATCTTTGGTAAGGACTTGATACCATCGGGCAACTTAGTGTCTGAATATAAACCTGTGTGTGTTGACTGTCAGATATTGCTGACTATCCTTGCCAAACAGTAATAGTGATGTTGGGGAGGGCATCAAACAGGAAATTAGGAGTGCATGCAATAAAATTGCAGCAGTTATCATGGGTGACTTTAATATGCACATAGATGGGCTTACCAAACTGGAAGCAATACGGTGGAGGAGAATTTCCTGGAGTGCATAAGGGATGGTTTTCTAGACCAATATGTCGAGGAACCAACTAGGGGGGAGGCCATCTTAGACTGGGTGTTGTGTAATGAGAGAGGATTAATGAGCAATCTCGTTGTGCGAGGCCCCTTGGGGAAGAGTGACCATAATATGGTGGAATTCTACATTAGGATGGAGAATGAAACAGTTAATTCAGAGACCATGGTCCAGAACTTAAAGAAGGGTAACTTTGAAGGTATGAGGCATGAATTGGCTAGGATAGATTGGCGAATGATACTTAAGGGGTTGACTGTGGATGGGCAATGGCAGACATTTAGAGACCGCATGGATGAACTACAACAATTGTACATCCCTGTTTGGCGTAAAAATAAAAAAGGGAAGATGGCTCAACCGTGGCTATCAAGGGAAATCAGGGATAGTATTAAAGCCAAGGAAGTGGCATACAAATTGGCCAGAAATAGCAGTGAACCCGGGGACTGGGAGAAATTTAGAACTCAGCAGAGGAGGACAAAGGGTTTGATTAGGGCAGGGAAAATAGAGTACGAGAAGAAGCTTGCAGGGAACATTAATACGGACTTCAAAAGTTTCTATAGGTATGTAAAGAGAAAAAGGTTAGTAAAGACAAACGTAGGTCCCCTGCAGTCAGCATCAGGGGAAGTCATAACGGGGAACAAAGAAATGGCAGACCAATTGAACAAGTACTTTGATTCGGTATTCACTAAGGAGGATACAAACAACCTTCCGGATATAAAAGGGTCTAGTAAGAAGGAAGAACTGAGGGAAATCCTTATTAGTCGGGAAATTGTGTTGGGAAAATTGATGGGATTGAAGGCCGATAAATCCCCAGGGCCTGATGGACTGCATCCCAGAGTACTTAACGAGGTGGCCTTGGAAATAGCGGATGCATTGACAGTCATTTTCCAACATTCCATAGACTCTGGATCAGTTCCTATGGAGTGGAGGGTAGCCAATGTAACCCCACTTTTTTAAAAAGAAGGGAGAGAGAAAACAGGGAATTATAGACCGGTCAGCCTGACCTCAGTAGTGGGTAAAATGATGGAATCAATTATTAAGGATGTCATAGCAACGCATTTGCAAAGAGGTGACATGATAGGTCCAAGTCAGCATGGATTTGTGAAAGGGAAATCATGCTTGACAAATCTTCTGGAATTTTTTGAGGAAGTTTCCAGTAGAGGGGACAAGGGAGAACCAGTTGATGTAGTGTATTTGGACTTTCAGAAGGCTTTCAACAAGGTCCCACACAAGAGATTAATGTGCAAAGTTAAAGCACATGGGATTGGGGGTAGTGTGCTGACATGTATTGAGAACTGGTTGGCAGATAGGAAGCAAAGAGTAGGAGTAAATGGGTACTTTTCAGAATGGCAGGCAGTGACTAGTGGGGTACCGCAGGGTTCTGTGCTGGGGCCCCAGCTGTTTACATTGTACACTAATGATTTGGACGAGGGGATTAAATGTAGTATCTCCAAATTTGCGGATGACACTAAGTTGGGTGGCAGTGTGAGCTGCGAGGAGGATGCTATGAGGCTACAGAGTGACTTGGATAGGTTAGGTGAGTGGGCAAATGCATTGCAGATGAAGTATAATGTGGATAAATGTGAGGTTATCCACTTTGGTGGTAAAAACAGAGAGACAGACTATTATCTGAATGGTGACAGATTAGAAAAAGGGGAGGTACAACCAGACCTGGGTGTCATGGTACATCAGTCATTGAAGGTTGGCATGTAGGTACAGCAGGCGGTTAAGCAAGCAAATGGCATATTGGCCTTCATAGCGAGGGGATTTGAGTACAGGGGCAGGGAAGTGTTACTACAGTTGTACAGGGCTTTGGTGAGGCCACACCTGGAGTATTGTGTACAGTTTTGGTCTCCTAACCTGAGGAAAGACATTCTTGCTATTGAGGGAGTGCAGTGAAGGTTCACCAGACTGATTCCCGGGATGGCGGGACTGACATAGCAAGAAAGACTGGATCAACTGGACTTGTATTCACTGGAGTTCAGAAGAATGAGAGGGGATCTCATAGAAACGTTTAAAATTCTGATGGGTTTAGACAGGTTAGATGCAGGAAGAATGTTCCCAATGTTGGGGAAGTCCAGAACCAGGGGTCACAGTCTAAGGATAAGGGGTAAGCCACTTAGGACCGAGATGAGGAGAAACTTCTTCACCCAGAGAGTGGTGAACCTGTGGAATTCTCTACCACAGAAAGTTGTTGAGGCCAATTCACTAAATATATTCAAAAAGGAGTTAGATGCAGTCCTTACTACTCGGGGGATCAAGGGGTATGGCGAGAAAGCAGGAATGGGGTACTGAAGTTGCATGTTCAGCCATGAACTCATTGAATGGCGGTGCAGGCTCGAAGGGACGAATGGCCTGCTCCTGCACCTATTTTCTATGTTTCTATGTTTCTAAAACACAAATTATACAGGTGCCCCCTGGCTAAAAGTGGCGGGGGGGTTACTGGGGGTGGGGGGGCACTAAAATCAACAAATTTAACAAATTAAACTTTAGACATAAGATCAAATTAAAATTTGGTTGCCGGGGGTGATGATGCATTCCCGTTCCTCCAGCACCCACCTCTCCTGGAAGGCCGCGAGTGTACCGGTGGATACCGCATGCTAAATTTTTAGGTACACCCTAACTCGGATGTAACCGCGGAAGAGAGGCAGGCAGTCGGGCTGAACGACCCCCTCGACCGCCCGCTGCCTGGACCGGCTGATGGCCCCCTTGGCCGTGCCCAGGAGCAGTCCTTCGAGGAGGCCCTCGGACCTACCCGCTCCCCTCCGCACAGGGTGCCCAAAGATCAGGAGTGTGGGACTGAAGTGCAGCCAGAATTTCAGGAGCAGCCCCTATAAATAATAAAACAGGGGCTGCAACCTTGTGCACTCAATAAAAACATGGAACACGGACTCTTCCAGACCGCAGAAATTGCAGGCGGCCTGGGAGCCCGTGAATCAACTTAAAAATTTGTTGCACAGCACTGCTCTGTGCACCACCCTCCAGGCCAAGTCCCCGATAAATAGTGGGAGGACTCCCGCGTAGAGTGCCCTCCATCGGGGACCCCCGCCTCCTCCGGATGGCAAGATGGTACGCCATGGCGTGTCCGGACGGCAGGCGAGGATGGCAAAGTTGAGAGTGTGCAGGAGCAGCCCGTACAGGAAACCCCTCCGCGCGGAACTGAAAGGCACGGAGGGGATTTCCCCGAGGCGGCTCAAGTTGTGAGGCGCCGGCCCCCGAGGGAGGTTCCGGGGTTTGCCGCCGATGAGGAATTCTGTCCGGACGGGGGTCAGTTCGGACGGGATCTCCCCATGTGCTTGAGCCTCCTCGACACACCTAACGGAGTCAGGGCCCAGCGCTGTTTTTAGCGACTCGATGGCATCGGCCGTGCGGCAGACATCGGCCCAGGATAGGCGCCGTGCAGCACTCTGGCACCATCCAGCCCGCTCCTCCGACATCGAGCAGGTCCCTGACCCTGGTCAGCTCACCAGCCACAGCCCTCTTGTCCGCCTGCCACCTAAAACCGCGGTCGTGGAGGTACGGATTCCTGAGCAGCGGCTCCCAAAGGTCAGCCGCCACTCCAGACGGGGGAGAGCTTGGTGGTGACTCTGTTCCAGACCCTGATGAGTTCCTGGTAAAAGACAGGCAGCCCCTGGACAGCGGTCCTGACTCCCCCCAGGCTCACAAACAGGAGCTGCGTGTCGTAATTGAGGCCGTGCTGCTGGCGGAAGAAATACGTCGTCACCACCTAGGAGGGGGCTCGACGTAGAGGGATCTCTGCAGGGTCTGAAGAGGGAAAGTTGTAACCTCAACAGTTCTACAACTATTTTGTCGGAGACAATTAAATCAAGTGCCCCCTGATTAAAGCGGGTGGGACGGGGGGTGCACACCAAACACTTTCAAACAAGTGCCCCCTTGTTTTTTAGGGGTTTTGGGGTTTTTTTTGAGGGCACTAAAACACAAATTATACAAGTGCCCCCTGGCTAAAAGGAGGGGGCACTAAAGCCGTCACAACAAACAAATTAAACTTTGGACAAAACATCAAATAAAAATGTGTTTGCCGGGGGTGATGATGCACTCCAGTCCCTCCGGCGCCCACCTCTCGCGGAAGGCCGCGAGCGTACCGGTGGACACCGCGTGCTCCATGTCCAGGGACACCCTGGACCGGATGTACGCGCGGAAGAGAGGCAGGCAGTCAGGTTCCACAAAACTGTGAGCATACTCACAGGTGCACACATTACACCTTTAAATACACCTGCAATCGCATCATGTGGGTGTGCATCGTGTCCACGGAGCAGCTGAGAAACCCAAAAGCCATAATTTGTTGCTCCAGTGTACAGATTCTGACCCGTTGAGTTGACATTGGGGTATCGCCCACACAATGCCACCGCCACGCTTGGAAGCTGCTTTCAGATTAATGTTTCCTCGATAAATGTCTCTGCCTGTGGTGTTGTAGGTTGGGTATGAAGTGCTGCAGCAGTGAATGTTGTGTTTTACTGTCTACGTGTTGTGTGTGCAGTGTTTTAACTATTCAGCTGAACCAGGTCTGAATATGCCACACAGCCCCTGATATAAAAGTCAAGTGTTAAAGTTAGTGCTGGTGTTGCTGCTCAGTGTTGCTGCCAGTGTGAGACTGTTTGTACTCCAAGCTGTGCACAGTTAGTTGTGTGAATGTGAGTGTGAAAGGACTCCAAATGGGTCTAACTGTGTCACTGGTGTCACAACGCCCTTGAAAGGAGAAAGAGGAAGGCGGAGGGAGGGATAAGGCTGGGAATGGAAAGCTCTGCTCCCTGCTCTCTGTCGAATCCAGAAATCTCCTTCCAACTGACAGTACAATAGCAACCTTCCAGGCATCGGGAGGGAGCAGTGCTGCTTTCTCATCTCTCCAGCCCCTTCAAAGTGCTTTCTTCTTTGCCAAGTGAAAGCCGGCACTGAGATTTACTGGAATGCCAGCGGGTGAAGAGAGTCCTCATGGACTGCTGTGGAATTACTGACCACCATGTTGGAAATGGTACGTATCTTAAGTATTTTGCAGGATTAAAACAGAGAGTGCTGGACAGCTCAACGGGTCAGGCAGCATCTGTGGAGAGAAAAACAGAGTTAATGTTTCGGGTCGGTGGCCCATCGTTAGAACTGGCGAATGTTCGGAAAGAACGGATCTTGCAGATACTCCTGCAAGTATTTTGCAGGCTCTGTCCTCTTCACGATCGCCTAACTCCCCCATTCTGTGCCTGTCTCCACATTACACAGTCAGATTGCGGTGGTGCAGGGAGCTGTCATTGACTGTAACTAGCAGCCAAAGACGGGAGCTATTATACACAATGCAAGGCATCCAAAGCGCATAAATGGTGGATGATATTTTGTGAATAAAACAGGCAACAATATCACTGTGTAGTGAGCAAATAGCCTTTGAATAAATTGCTGTCACGGATTAATGAACGAGTCTTCTCTATGTTCTTTCCCTCTGAAGTGCGTTTTAACTGCACTGGGAATCCAGCCCGCTCCCCGCTCCCCACCCCCCGCCCCCCACCAGGAGCTGTGTGTCTGCCAGCGGAAAGCTGCTATGCTGATGTAATGCACGCAGTACCAAAGCATTGTATCAAGGACTGAGAGACCTAATACTCGTCCCCCAGAGAGGAAGAAAGGAACAGAACGAGATCAATGATTCCTCCTTCATTCATCCGTAGCTGGCTGTGCTGAATGAACGAACGGTCTGTGAGTGTCTGTCATTCAGCATTGGCCGTGACCACAGCTGGCGTCACACAGGGGCAAAGGTCATCGCTTTCTATCATTTCTTGGAGAGATTCAATTCTTTCAGATGCCTGACTGGGATTGAGGGAGAGATGGTATAGTCCGCTGTAAGATGTACGGTAAGGATTTAACTAATGATCTTATGAGAGTCCAGGCTTGATATTAATAAAATAAAAATGGAAAATAAGCCAATATGTAATAAAACCACTTTGAGCGATGCATTAAATGAAACGCTATCTGTAGACAGTTTCTGACTGAAATACTATTCTCATTTTGTAGAGGTCCTAGCCATTAAGTTTTACAACAGATGGTGTGGATGAAGTGTTTTAAAATGTGTTTGTGAGTTAGCTGCAGTGGTTTATGTCTGCTTAATTACATCATATGTGTAGAGTTGGCAGCACAATGGCACTACTCGAACTTAGCACTGCAGTAACACAGATTCCCCATAAAGCAACATGTCAGGGAGCCGTGCGCAGTCGATGTGAGCCAGGGTGCCATAAGGGCTGCACAATTGACCAAGCTGCCCCCGGGATCTGCAAGGGCAAAGTCAGCCACGGTTCCTGGTCCTGATCATTATCCAGTGATTCCTGAAAAGTGCCTGTGTGTGGCTATTGGGTGAGGACAGTGTCGGGCTTGTCTGTGATGCACGCCACACTCGACTAGCCCGCTGACTTGTCTGGGCTCACTCCTGCAGAATGGTCACTGAGTGAAGTATTGGAGTGAAGTATTGGCAGCTCAGCAGCCTCAGAAAGGAATCAGCACCTTTCAGAAAGGAAAGAAAGAGCAAAAGAATGGTGGAGCAGATGCCTGCGGTTCGGTAACCCTGGCCCCTGAGTTGCTCGTCGCTGGTGTGCTGCTGTACTGAGCTGCTGTGGGGAGCCAGGCACTGAGAGTAATTGCCACACTGCGGCACCACAACTCCTGGTCGCTGGCATTGATGAAGCCTCTGTGAGATTGCCCAGCCTACAAACCACAGGTGGTATGGTCTCATAAGGAGAGGAGGTTTCTGTAACTGCAACACTTGCTAGTTTCCTGAGAAATTGTAGGTATGAGCACTTTTAGTTATATATTATTAGTATCAGTATTAGGCAGTCCCTCGGGGTCGAGCATGGGGCTGGCTAATTGTAGAGTATAGCTCCCTCTACACTGTCCCATCAAACACTCCCAGGGCAGGTACAACACGGGGTTAGATACAGAGTAAAGCTCCCTCTACACTGTCCCATCAAACACTCCCAGGGCAGTTACAGGGGGTTAGATACAGAGTAAAGCTCCCTCTACACTGTCCCATCAAACACTCCCAGGGCAGGTGCAGCATGGGGTTAGATACAGAGTAAAGCTCCCTCTACACTGTCCCATCAAACACTCCCAGGGCAGGTACAGGGGGTTAGATACAGAGTAAAGCTCCCTCTACACTGTCCCATCAAACACTCCCAGGGCAGGTACAGCACGGGTTAGATACAGAGTAAAGCTCCCTCTACACTGTCCCATCAAACACTCCCAGGGCAGGTACAGGGGGTTAGATACAGAGTAAAGCTCCCTCTACACTGTCCCATCAAACACTCCCAGGGCAGGTACAACACGGGGTTAGATACAGAGTAAAGGGAGCTCTACATTGTATTCATACATTAAAACAGTGACTGCACTTCAAAAATATTTCATTGGCTATGAAGCACTTTTGGACATCCTGAGGTCATCAAAGGCACTTATATAAACACAAGCCTTTTTTATAAGAACATAAGAAATAGGAGCAGGAGTCGGCCATTTGGCTCCTCGAGCCTGCTCCGCCATTTAATAAGATCATGGCTGATCTGATCATGAACTCAGCCCCACTTCCCTGCCCGCTCCCCATAAGCCTTTACTCCCTTATCGCTCAAAAATCTGTCTACCCCGGCTTAAATATAGAAACATAGAAAATAGGTGCAGGATTAGGCCATTCGGCCCTTCGAGCCTGCACCGCCATTCAATGAGTTCATGGCTGTAATGCAACTTCATACATTCAATGACCCAGCCTCCACAGCTCCCTGGGGCAGAGAATTAAACAGATTTGTAACCCTCTGAGAGAAGAATTTGAACCTCATCTCAGTTTTAAATGGGTAGCCCCTTATTGTAAGACTATGCCCCCTAGTTTTAGTTTCCCCTATGAGTGGAAACATCCTCTCTGCATCCACCTTGTCGAACCCCCTCATTATCTTCTCAGTTTCGATAAGATCACCTCTCATTCTTCTGAACTGCAATGTGTATTGGCTCAACCT
The DNA here is from genome assembly GCF_044704955.1 of Pristiophorus japonicus. Taxonomy (NCBI): domain Eukaryota; kingdom Metazoa; phylum Chordata; class Chondrichthyes; family Pristiophoridae; genus Pristiophorus; species Pristiophorus japonicus. The sequence continues at coordinate 2,905,025 of NC_091985.1, read as the reverse complement.
ACTTAAGCTATCCTCATGTCAACCCCCTCATCTCCGGAATCAACCTAGTGAACCTTCTCTGAACAGCCTCCAATGCAAGTATATCCTCCCTTAAATATGGAGACTAAAACTGTACGCAGTACTCCAGGTGTGGCCTCACCAATACCCTGTACAGTTGTAGCAGGACTTCTCTGCTTTTATACTCTATCCCCCTTGCAATAAAGGCAAACATTCCACTTGCTGAACCTGCTTACTAACCTTTTGTGTTTCAGGCACAAGGACCCCCAGGTCTCTCTGTACTGCAGCACTTTGCAATTTTTCTCCATTTAAATTATGATTTGCTTTTCTATTATTTCTGCCAAAGTGGATAACCTCACATTTTCCCATATTATACTCCATCTGCCAAAGTTTTGCCCACTCACTTAGCCTGTCTGTATCTCTTTGTAGATTTTTTGTGTCCTCCTCACAACTTGCTTTCCCACCCATCTTTGTATCATCAGCAAACTTGGGTACATTACACTCGGTCCCTTCATCCAAGTCATTAATATAGATTGTAAATAGTTGAGGACCCAGCACCGATCCCTGTGGCACCCCACTAGTCACTGTTTGCCAACCGGAAAATGAGCCATTTATCCCGACTCTCTGTTTTCTGTTCGTTAGCCAATCCTCTATCTATGCTAATATATTATCCCCAATCCCGTGAGCTTTCATCTTGTGCAGTAACCTCTTACGTGGCACCTTATGAATGCCTTCTGGAAATCCAAATACACCACATCCACTGGTTCCCCCTTTATCCACCCTGTTCATTACATCCTCAAAGAACTCCAGCAAATTTGTCAAACGTGATTTCCCTTTCATAAATCCATGCTGACTCTGCTTGACTGCATTATGCTTTTCCAAATGTTCCGCTGCTGCTCACTTAATAATGGACTCCAGCATTTTCTCAACGACAGATGTTAGCCTAACCGGTCTATAGTTTCCTGCTTTTTGTCTGCCTCCTTTTTTAAATAGGGGCGTTACATTTGCGGTTTTCCAATCTGCTGGGACAGCCCCTGAATCCAGGGAATTTTGGTAGATTACAACCAATGCATCCACTATCTCTGCAGCCACTTCTTTTAAGACCCTAGGATGCAAGCCATCAGGTCCAGGGGACTTGTCTGCCTTTACTCTCATTATTTTACCTCGTACTACTTCATTTGTGATAGTAATACCTGTAGTATTAAGTTCCTCCCTCCCTATAGCCCCAATGATTATCCACTATTGGGATGTTTTTAGAGTCTTCTACCGTGAAGACCGATACAAAATATTTGTTCAACGTCTCTGCCATTTCCCTGTTCTCCATTAATTCCCCGGTCTCATCCTCCAGGGGACCAACATTTACTTTAGCCACTCTTTTCCTTTTTATGTACCTGTAGAAACTCTTACTATCTGTTTTTATATTTCGTGCTAGTTTACTTTCATAATCTATCTTCTCTCTTTTAATCATATTTTTAGTCGTTCCCTGCTGGCTTTTAAAAATGTCCCAATCCTCTGGCCTCCCAGTAATCTTGGCCACATTGTATGCCTTTGATTTCAATGTTATATCTTGCCTTATTTCCTTAGTTAGTCACAGATGTTTATCCCTTCTTTTACAGTCTTTCCTTCTCATTGGGATATATTTTTGTTCCGAGTTATGAAATATCTCCTTAACTGTCTGTCACTGCTCATCAACCGTCGCATACTTTAGTCTATTTTCCCAGTCCACTTTAGCTTTGTAGTCTCCTTTATTTAAGCTTAGGACACTGCTTTGAGATCCAACTTTCTCACCCTCCAACTGAATTTGAAATTCAACCATATTATGGTCATTCATTCCTAGAGGAAGCTCCCTCTACACTATTCCATCAAACACTCCCAGGCCACATACAGCACGGGTTAGATACAGAGTAAAGCTCCCTCTACACTATTCCATCAAACACTCCCAGGGCACATACAGCACAGGTTAGATACAGAGTAAAGCTCCCTCTACACTATTCCATCAAACACTCCCAGGGCACATACAGCACAGGTTAGATACAGAGTAAAGCTCCCTCTACACTGTTCCCATCAAACACTCCCAGGGCAGGTACAGTGGGTTAGATACAGAGTAAAGCTCCCTCTACACTATTTCATCAAACACTCCCAGGGCAGGTACAGTGGGTTAGATACAGAGTAAAGCTCCCTCGACACTGTCCCATCAAACACTCCCAGGGCAGGTACAGGGGGTTAGATACAGAGTAAAGCTCCCTCTACACTATTCCATCAAACAATCCCAGGGCACATACAGCACGGGTTAGATACAGAGTAAAGCTCCCTCTACACTGTCCCATCAAACAAACACTCCCAGGTCAGGTACAGCACAGGGTTAGATACAGAGTAAAGCTCCCTCTACACTGTCCCATCAAACACTCCCAGGGCAGGTACAGCACAGGGTTAGATACAGAGTAAAGTTCCCAACTACACTGTCCCATCAAACACTCCCAGGGCAGGTACAGCACGGGGTTAAATAGAGAGTATGGGCTCGAACCTCGTTAAACTTTAACTTTAACTGCCACCAAGGTGATGTCCACCATTGATGTATCATCTGCACAGCCAGCAGTGTGTCAACCTTGTAAATACACCAATGTTCTTTGAGGCAAAGCGATCATTGATGAGCTCCTGATGTAAGGCTCTTTCAGCTATCATGCCATCATGGGCCCTTTCATGCGATCTACAGGGGGGCAGGGGTATGGCTTCAGCATCAGCCTGATTGTCTGGGCCGATGTCTGGGCCGATGTCAGCGTCTGCCTCCTCATCCTCCTCTTCCTCTCTCTGGTGAGGTGGACTGTCAGACTCATCAGGCAATTCTTGTCCAATCCTGATAGCCAAGTTGTGTAGCATGGAGCACACCACCACGAATTGAGCTACCTGCTCAGGGTGGTATTGGAGCTCGCCTCCTGAGTGGTCCAGGCATCTAAAGCGCTGCTTCAGCACTACAGTGGTTTTCTCCACAATATTGCGAGTTGCTCTGTGGCTCTCGTACCGCCTCTTGGCCTCGGTGTGGGTATCACGCAGTGGGGTCATCAGCCAGGTGATGAGGCTATATCATTTGTCATCAAGCATCCAGCATTGACCTTGTGGCTGATTGTTAAACAACTCAGATACAGTGCTGTCACGCAAGATGTGAGCATCATGGATGCTGCCCGGAAATTGAGCATTCACTGTCAGTATAATTTGCTGGTGGTCGACAACCAGTTGGACATTCAGGGAGTGGAATCCCTTGCGGTTCCTGAAAACCTCTGCATCCTGAAAAGGTGCCTGCATCGCGATGTGCGTACAGTCTATAGCTCCCTGCACCTTGGGGAAGTTTATAATTCTGGAGAATCCTAGAGCCCTCTCACTCTGTGCCTCCCTGGTCATAGGGAAGCTGATCAAGTCACTCCTGCGGGGGTACAGGGCTTCAGTGGCCTGTCTAATGCAGCAATGTGTGGCATGCTGAGAAAGTTCGCAAATGTCACCAGCTGTGGCCTGAAAAGAACCTGAGGCATAGAACGAAAGTGCCGCAGTGACTTTGACATCGACGGACAGTGCAGTACTGATGGTGATGGCAGGCTGCAGATCTCCCCTTATCAGCTGGCATACCTCAGCGATAACCTCTTTGTGGAAGCGCAGTCTCCGAAGTCAGGTGGTGTCAGGCACGTTGAGGTAAGAATGCGTCTCCCTGTACTTGTGGGGGGTGTAACGTCCGGTCCTCCTCATCAGTCTGTCACTTCGTACATTGTGCACATAATGCAGTGGAGTGTACCTTCAGCGATGTTGAGTCTGCTGCATGTATTTGGTCACCAAGAGAGGGTGAGAAAGGACAGACCCCATTGCAGTAGCTCTCCGTTTTCCACTGATTGGTCACAAACAAGGAATGTCCCGACGAAGACACCTCTTCAATTCCAATCGGTCACAGTATGGTCAAGATGTTTATAGAGATGTTCACATCAACTCCAATAACCTGCAGAGTAGATCCGAACTCCCCCGAGGTTGAAACACAGCGGCCTTTTAAAGGGTGCTACATGTGATCTACAACATGGCGTCCATAACGCTGGGATTAGTTCCGGTTAGTTCCACGTTTTGTGGGCGTTTTTTTGGGTGAGCGATATGTGTGCGAGGCGGTGAAAGTGACGCTGGATGATCTCATGGTCACGAGTTTCGGTAAATATGCTCTTTACGACAAAAAAAAGTGGGTGTTCGGTATTATTAAATCTCGGCGTTAAATCCGTGCGGAAAGTAACGCTGGGTGATATTATGGCCGTTGATTTCGCCCATTCTGATGATTCCGCCCAATAAAAGTGGGTAGGCGGTTGTATTTTTTCCCGCCGTTAAGCACATGGGGAAAGTAACGCTCGGCGATAAGTTTCCTGAAAATGCCTGTCAGTTTCGATTTTCTACCAAAATGGGAGATATCTGGCCGTTACACATCATTTCAGCGGTAAAGTGGGTGTTAAGCAGGCAAAAAAAGTGGAGGTTCTAGCGCTAGAGCTCCCTCTACACTGTCACATCAAACACTCCCAGGGAGGTACAGGGGGTTAGATACAGAGTAAAGCTCCCTCTGCACTGTCCCATCAAACACTCCCAGGGCAGGTACAGCACGGGTTAGATACAGAGTAAAGCTCCCTCTACACTGTCCCATCAAACACCCCCAGGGCAGGTACAGCACGGGTTAGATACAGAGTAAAGCTCCCTCTGCACTGTCCCATCAAACACTCCCAGGGCAGGTACAGGGGGTTAGATACAGAGTACAGCTCCCTCTACACTGTCCCATCAAACACTCCCAAGGCAGGTACAGCACGGGGTTAGATACAGAGTAAAGCTCCCTCTACACTGTCCCATCAAACACCCAGGGCAGGTACAGCACGGGGTTAGATACAGAGTACAGCTCCCTCTATACTGTCCCATCAAACACTCCCAGGACAGGTACAGCACGGGGTTAGATACAGCGTAAAACTCCCTCTACACTGTCCCATCAAACACTCCCAGGGATAGGATAAAAAGAATTCAGCAGAGGTACTTAAAAGTTTGGCTGCGTCAAAGTAGAAAAGTCACCCAGTCCGGATGGGACGCATCCCAGGATGCTGAGTGAAGTAAGGGTGGAAATCGCAAAGTTCTATCCACAATCTTTCAATCTTCCTCAGCTTGGTGCCAGAGGACTGGGGCATTGCAAATGTTACACCCTATTCAAAAAAGGGGAGAGAGATAAACCCGGTAAATATAGGCCGGTATGCCGAACATTGGTGGTAAGGTAACTCTTAAAGACAAATATAATTGGCACTTGAAAAGACATGGGATTAATAAATTACAGCCAGCACTGTTTTGTGAAAGGATAAATCACGTCTAACAAACTTGATTTGAGATCTTTGATGAAGTAACGGAGAGGGGCGATGAGGGGCATGCAGTTGATGTTGTGTATACGGACTTTCAAAAGCCGTTGATAAATTGACACATAGTAGATTTGTGAGCAAAATTACAGCCCATGGGATTAAAGGACCAGTGGGTGTGTGGATGCAACATTGGTGAAGGGACAGAAAGCAGAAAGTATTGATCAACAGTTAGTTATTTTACAGACTGGAGGGAAGTATACAATGATGTTCCAAATGGGTCAGTGTTAGGACCAGTGCTCAATCACAGAAAGGTAACATGCAGGTACAACAAGCTATTTCAAAAGCAAATGCTATGTTGTCCTTTATTACCAGGTGGTTAAATTATCAGAGTAAGGAAGTCTTTGTGCAATTATACAGGGCCCTGGTGAGACTGCATCTGGAGTACTGTGCACAGTTTTGGTCAAAGGGTCACTAAATTGATTCCTGGGATGAGAGGGTTGTCCTGTGAGGAGATGTTCAGTAGAATGGGCCGATACTCTCTGGAGTTTAGAAGAATGAGAGGTGATCACATTGAAACATACCAGGTTCTGAGGGGGATTGACAGGGTAGATGCTGAGAGGTTGTTTCCCCCGGGCTGGGGAGTCTAGAACCAGGGGTCACAGTCTCAGGATAAGGGGTCGGCCATTTAGGACTGAGATGAGGAGGAATTTCTTCACTCAGAGGGTGGTGAATCTTTGGCATTCTCTGCCCCAGAAGGCTGTGGAGGCTGAGTCTTTGAGTATATTCAAGAAGGAGCGATAGGTCTTTGGACACTAAGGGAATCGAGGGATATGGGGATCGGGCAGAAAAGTGGAGTTGAGGTGGATGATCGGCCGTGATCTCATTGAATGGCAGAGCAGGCTCGAGGGGCCGAATGGCCCACTCCTGCTCCTATTATATTAATGATCTGTACTTGGGTATACAGGCATCATTTCAAAGTTTGCCACGAAGCTGGGAAAAGTAATGAACAGTGAGGATGATGGTCACAGCGCTCTGGAGGACAGACAGACTGGGGAAATGGGCGGGCATGTGGCAGATGAAATTTAACGCAGAGAATGCATTGTTGAAGGAAGAGTTTGGAGAGGCAATATAAGCTAAATGGTACAATTTTAAAGGGGGTGCATGAACAGAGAAGCTGGGGGCTTCACATACACAACTCTTTGAGGTGGTACGACAAGTTGAGAAGGCTGCTAAGAAAGCACATGGGTTCCTGGGCTTTTTCAACATAGGCATGTAGTGCAAAGGCAAGGAATTGCTGCTAAACCTTTATAACTCACTGGTTGGAACCCAGCTGGAGTACTGTGTGCATTTCTGGGCACGGCACTGTTGGAAGGATGCCAAGAGAGGGTGCAGAGGAGATTTACTAGAATGGTACCAGGGATGAATGACTTCAGTTATGTGGTGAAGCTGGGTTTGTTCTCCTTAGAGCAGAGAAGGTTATGGGAAGATTTAGTAGAGGCGTTCAAAAGTATGAAGGCATTTGATATAGTAAACAAGAAAAAGCTGTTTCCACGAGCAGAGGTGTTGGGAACCAGAGGACACAGACGTAAGATAATTGGGGAAAGAGCGGGGGAGGGGGACTAATTGGATCGCTCTCTCACAGAGTCGGTACAGGCACGATGGGCCGAATGGCCTCCTACTGCGCAGCATCATTCTATGATTTGAGGTACACCAGGTTCATTACCCACTCAGTAACTGGGTGCAATCTTCAATTCTCTCACACTCTGGCACAGTGTGAGAGGGCTTTACGTTGCAGCAAGGCTACGCAATCAGTTTGAGAAGCATATTTACAGATTTTTTTCTTGCAGCGTTGAGTAAATGCCAAACGCTGCGTATTTGCGACATGAGTGTCACCTCCAAAGCTGAAGATGGTGGCCTGCAGCATTTCTTGCCGCCTCTCAGTGCGGGCAGCATCAATCCTTGTGCAGACTCAGCACCTTGGCTCAGCTGCAAGCTACACACACTGTTTCTCGATATAGAAGTGCTGACAACAGAATGGCCTTGAGAGGGTGCAGAGGCGAACAGCTGAGACCAGGCCCAGTGTTAGCAGCAAAACTTATAAGTAACACCATTGTTTTCTTTTGTATTCACAGAAAAATAGGCAGAATTATGGAATGCGATCCTAAAGCATTTGTAAAGCTGCTGGGATCCAATTTAATAACTCTGAATTTCACAGAACCTCACAAATGACAGTAGTGGATGTCATTTGGTACCAGCGCGAACATCATTACCCCTTCCATTCCCACATCGCTGTACTCTTCATCTTCAAAGCCTTATCCAATCTCCTTCCAAATGATGTTACTGCCTTTTATTTTGGTTCATTGACTCTGTAAAACAGTAACTCAGGTTATGTCACAAGTTCGGCGATTTTGAGATTTGGAAGCGAGACATTGAGATGGGCTATTGATGTTTTCAAGATTAAGACGGGAATTGACATGACTGGTCGAACAAGTGATGGCTATTGTGAAGGTTTGTCCTGATTTACAAACAATTGGGAGTATTTGACGAGACAGTGTAGAGGGAGCTTTACTCTAACCCGTGCTGTACCTGCCCTGGGAGTGTTTGATGGGACAGTGTAGAGGGAGCTTTACTCTAACCCGTGCTGTACCTGCCCTGGGAGTGTTTGATGGGACAGTGTAGAGGGAGCTTTACTCTGTATCTAACCCCCTGTACCTGCCCTGGGAGTGTTTGATGGGACAGTGTAGAGGGAGACTTACTCTGTATCTAACCCCCTGTACCTGCCCTGGGAGTGTTTGATGAGACAGTGTAGAGAGTGCTTTACTCTGTATCTAACCCCTGTGCTATCCCTGCCCTGGGAGTGTTTGATGGGACAGTGTAGAGGGAGCTTTACTCTGTATCTAACCCGTGCTGTACCTGCCCTGGGAATGTTTGATGGGACAGTGTAGAGGGAGCTTTACTCTGTATCTAACCGTGCTGTACCTGCCCTGGGAGTGTTTGATGGGACAGTGTAGTGGGAGCTTTACTCTGTCACTAACCCCCTGTACCTGCCCTGGGAGTGTTTGATGGGAGAGAGTAGAGGGAGCTTTACTCTGTATCTAACCCCGTGCTGTACCTGCCCTGGGAGTGTTTGATGCGACAGTGTAGAGGGAGCTTTACTCTGTATCTAACCCCCTGCTGTACCTGCCCTGGGAGTGTTTGATGGGACAGTGTAGAGGGAGCTTTACTCTGTATCTAACCCCGTGCTGTACCTGCCCTGGGAGTGTTTGATGGGACAGTGTAGAGCGAGCTTTACTCTGTATCTAACCCCCTGTACCTGCCCTGGGAGTGTTTGATGGGACAGTGTAGAGCGAGCTTTACTCTGTATCTAACCCATGCTGTAACCCCATAATCCCTTATTGGTTAAGAAACTGTGGATTTCTGTCTTAAATTTATTCAATGACCCAACCTCCACAGCTCTCTGAGGCAGTGAATTCCACAGATTTACAACCCTCTGAGAGAAGAAATTCCTCCTCATCTCAGTTTTAAATGGGCGGCCCCTTATTCTAAGATTATGTCCCCTCGTTCTAGTTTCCCCTATCAGTGGAAACGTTTTCTCTGCATCCACCTTGTCGAGCCCCCTCATAATCTTATACGTTCCGATAAGATCACCTCTCATTCTTCTGAATTCCAATGAGTAGAGGCCCAATCGACTCAACCTTTCCTCATAAGTCAACCCCCTCATCCCCAAAATCAACCTAGTGAACCTTTTCCGAACTGTCTCCAAAGCAAGTATATCCTTTCTTCAATATGGAAACCAAAACTGCACATAGAAACATAGAAAATAGGAGCAGTAGTAGGCCATTCGGCCCTTTGAACCTGCACTGCCATTCAGTATGATCATGGCTGACCCTCTATCTCAACACCCGCTTTCGCCCCATACCCCTTGATACCTTTTGTGTGTAGAAATCTATCTCCTTCTTAAATATATTCCCTCCATAAATTTCTCTGCCTCTCTACCTTTATTAAGTCGCTCCTTAAAATCTACCTCTTTGACCAAGCTTGTAGTCACTTTTCCTAATATCTCTTTATGTGGCTCAGTGTCATTCCTTCGTCTAATAACGCTCCCGTGAAGTGCCTTAGGACATCCTACCGCGCCAAAGTTGCTATACAAATGCAGGTTGTCGTTGTACGCAGTATTCCAGGTGTGGCCTCACCAATACCCTGTATAACTGTAGCAAGAATTCCCTGCTTTTATACTCCATCCCCTTTACAATAGAGGCCAAGATTCCATTGGCCTTCCTGATCACTTGCTGTACCTGCATACTATCCTTTTGTGTTTCATGTACAAGTACCCCCAGGTCCCTCTGTACTGTAGCACTTTGCAATTTTTCTCCATTTGAATAATAACTTGCTCTTTGATTTTTTTTCTGCCAAAGTGCATGACCTCACACTTTGCAACATTATATTCCATCTGCCAAATTTTTGCCCATTCTGTCTATGTTCTTCTGCAGATTTTTTGTGTCCTCCTCACACATTGCTTTTCCTCCCATCTTTGTAATTGTCCTGGGAGTGTTTGATGGGACAGTGTAGAGGGAGCTTTACTCTGTATCTAACCCCTGTACCTGCTCTGGGCATGTTTGATGGGGCAGTGTAGAGGGAGCTTTACTCTAAATCTTACCCCGTGCTGTACCTGCCCTGGGAGTGTTTGATGGGGCAGTGTAGAGGGAGCTTTACTCTGTATCTAACCCGTGCTGTACCTGCCCTGGGAGTGTTTGATGGGACAGTGTAGAGGGAGCTTTACTCTGTATCTAACCCCGTGCTGTACCTGCCCTGGGAGTGTTTGATGGGACAGTGTAGAGGAAACTTTATTCTGTATCTAACCCCGTGCTGTACCTGCCCTGGGAGTGTTTGATGGGACAGTGCAGAGGGAGCTTTACTCTGTATCTAACCCCATGCTGTACCTGCCCTGGGAGTGTTTGATGGGACAGTGCAGAGGGAGCTTTACTCAGTATCTAACCCCATGCTGTACCTGCCCTGGGAGTGTTTGATGGGACAGTGCAGAGGGAGCTTTACTCTGTATCTAACCCCCTGTACCTGCCCTGGGAGTGTTTGATGGGACAGTGCAGAGGGAGCTTTACTCTGTATCTAACCCCCTGTACCTGCCCTGGGAGTGTTTGATGGGACAGTGTAGAGGGAGCTTTACTCTGTATCTAACCCCCTGTACCTGCCCTGGGAGTGTTTGATGGGACAGTGTAGAGGGAGCTTTACTCTGTATCTAACCCCCTGTACCTGCCCTGGGAGTGTTTGATGGGACAGTGTAGAGGGAGCTTTACTCTGTATCTAACCCCATGCTGTACCTGCCCTGGGAGTGTTTGATGGGACAGTGTAGAGGGAGCTTTACTCTGTATCTAACCCCATGCTGTACCTGCCCTGGGAGTTTTATTGTATTCAATCGTGGGTTGAGTGTGTCGCTGGCAAGGTTCAGAATTTATTGCCCATCCCTAATTTCCCATGAGAAGGTGGTGAGCCGCCTTCTTGAACTAATGCAGTTGGTGAGATGAAGATCCGTCAATGAGGGAGTTCCAGGATTATGACCCAGTGACAATGAAGAAACGGCAATACTTGCCGACCCATGCACCTGCTGCCCTTGTCCTTCTAGGTGGTAGAGGTCGCGGGTTTGCGAGGTGCTGCCGAAGAAGCCTTGGCGAGTTGCTGCAGTGCATCTTGTAGATGGTACACACTGCAGCCAGGGGGCGCCGGTGGTGGAGGGAATGAGTGTTGAAGGTGGTGGATGGGGGGCCAATCAAGCGGCTTCTTTGTCCTGGATGGTGTCGAGCTTCTCGAGTGTTGTTGGAGCTGCACCATCCAGGCAAGTGGAGAGTATTCCATCTCACTCCTGACTTGTGCCTTGTAGATGGTGGAAAGGCTTTGGGGGGTCAGGAGGTGAGACACTCACCGCAGAATACCCAGCCTCTGACCTGCTCTTGTGACCACAGTATTTATGTGGCTGGTCCAGTTACGTTTCTGGTCAATGGTGACCCCCAGGATGTTGATGGTGGGGGATTCGGTGATGGTAATGCCGTTGAATGTCAAGGAGCGGTGGTTAGACTCTCGCTTGTTGGAGATGGTCATTGCCTGACACTTGTGTGGTGCGAATGTTACTTGCCACTTATCAGCCCAAGCCTGAATGTTGTCCAGGTCTTGCTGTATACAGGCACGGACTGCTCTGTTATCTGAGGAGTTGTGAATGGAACTGAACACTGTGCAGCCATCAGTGAACATCCCCACTTCTGACCTTATGATGGAGGGAAGGTCATTGATGAAACAGCTGAAGATGGTTCATCTCCTGCAGCGATGTCCTGGGGCTGTGATGTCCTGGGGCTCCAACCACCACAACCATCTTCCTTTGTTCTGGGTATGACTCCAGCCAGTGGAGAGTTTCCCCCTGACTCCCATTGACCAGTTTTACTCGGGCTCCTTGATGCCACACTCGGTCAAATGCTGCCTTGATGTCGAGGGCAGTCACTCTCACCTCACCTCTGGAATTCAGCTCTTTTGTCCATGTTTGGACCAAGGCTGTAATGAGGTCTGGAGCTGAGTGTTCCTGGTGGTACCCAAACTGAGCCTCGGTGAGCAGGTTATTGGTGAGTAAAGTGCCGATTGATAGCACTGTCAACGACACCTTCCACCACTTTGCTGATGATTGAGAGTAGACTGACGGGGCAGTAATTGGCCGGATTGGATGTGTCCTGCTTTTTGTGGACAGGACATACCTGGGCAGTTTCCCACATTGTCGGGTAGATGCCAGTGTTGTAGCTGGACTGGAACAGCTTGACTAGAGGCACGGCTAGTTCTGGAGCACAAGTCTTCAGCACAACAGCCGGGATGTTGCCGGGGCCCAGAGCCTTTGCTGTATCAGTGCGCTCAGCCGTTTCTTGATATCACGTGGAGTGAATCGAATTGGCTGAAAGACTGGCTTCTCAGGAGGAGACTATGGATCATCCACTCGACACTTCTGGCTGAAGATGGTTGCAAACGCTTCAGTCTTGTCTTTTTCACTCCCGTGCTGGGCTCCGCTATCATTGAGGATATTCATGGAGCCTCCTCCTCCCGTTAGTTGTTTCATGGTCCACCACCATTCACCACTGGATGTGGCAGGACTGCAGAGCTTTGATCTGATCCATTGGTTGTGGGATCGCTTAGCTCTGTCTATATAGCATGCTGCTTCCGGTGTTTAGCATGCATGTAGTCCTATGTTTCAGCTTTCTGAGGTTGGTACCTCATTTTTAGGTATGCCTGGTGCTGCTCCTGGCATGCTCTTCTACCTGATGTTAAGGGTAGAATGTCGGGCCATGAGGTTACAGATTGTGGTGGAATACAATACTGCTGCTGCTGATGGCCCACAGCGCCTCATGGATGCTCGGTTTGAGCTGTTAGATCTGTTCTGAATCTGTCCCATTTAGCACGGTGGTAGTGCCACACAATACGATGGAGGGTGTTCTCCACAAGGACTGTGCGGTGGTCACTACTGTCATGGGCATTATATAAATACCAAGTTATTGTTGTCCACTGATTTATTTTGTAATTACGGGGGAAGAAATTTATTTGCGTTAACTTCATTTTATGGAGACGTAAACACTGGCGCAGCGACAGATCTAGTGGTGGAACGGCCCGTATCCAATCTCTGTGGGCGTTTGGGCCGCTGCTAAATTAGTCGCGCCCATTTTTTTTACTGTCCCTGATACCAGCAACAACAACTTGTATTTATATAGCGCCTTTAATATAGTAAAATGTTGCAAGGTGCTTCAGAGGAGTATTATAAGACAAAATTTGACACTGAGCCGCATAAGGAGAAATTAGGACAGGTGACCAAAAGCTTGCTCAAAAAGGTAGGTTTTAAGGAGCATCTTAAAGGAGAACAGGGCGGAGAGGTTTAGGGAGGAGGGGAGGAAAGGTATAAAAATGTCCCAAGCCGCTTCACGGTGGAGGAAGGAAAGAACCGACCTCTGCACAACTTCTCTACTTTCATTGCCAGTTGCTGGTATTTGAAGGCATTGTGCTGTTTTGGATATTGGATTGACTTGTGGCCAGATAAGGAGAAGGTGCACTCTCTCCGGTGCGTGGCACAGTGGCCCCGACCTGCAAGCACCATCAGAAGGTCGAGGCCTTAACAGAGCAGCGTGGAGCTACAAGGTCCAGCGCATGCTGGAGAGCGACGGCTGTGAACAGGGCGAGTGGATTGGATGTCACCAAGTTCCAGGTCGCTGATTGGAGCGTGGGCAGGTACAGCAGGAGCGGCGAGTAATCGTGGAGCGATGTGACCAGGGCCCAGGAGAGGCGAGGGCCCTGGGGCAGCACGGGCCAGCCCACACTGCGATATGTGTGCACACTGGGTCCGTGCAGCAGAGCTGGTCTCCAGTCGTCCTGGTTAACCCTTGCCACTGGACCAAGACCTGGCTCTGTCAAGCCCCGTGTGGTGGCTGGTGTGCAACGGTCACCCCACGTTAAAACAATCCACCCACAGGGATCTTCCACCCTTCAACATGCAGTTCGGGATTTGGAATATTAGGTCCTTTATTGAAACACCTGTGAACTCATCCCTTTTTTGGCATGGAAGCAAGTCATCCTCGCTTCGAGGGACCGCCTGTGATGATGATGACTGTTATGGACATTGAAGTCCCCCGCCCAGAGTACATTCTGTGCCCTTGCTACCCTTAGTTCTTCTTCCAAGTAGTCTTCAACATGGAGGATACTGATTCACCAGCTGGGGGAGGGCGGGAGGTGGTAATCAGCAGGAGGTTTCCTTGCCCATGCTTGACCTGAAGCCATGAGACTTCATGGGGTCCAGAGTCAATGTTGAGGACTCCCAGGGCCACTCCCTCCAGACTGTACACCACTGTGTTGCCACCTCTGTCCTGCTGGTGGAACAGGACATATCCAGGGATGGTGATAGAGGAGTCTGGGGCTTTGGCTGAAAGGTACGATTCTGAGAGTCTGACTATGTCAGACTATTGCTTGACCAGTCTGTGGTACAGCTCTCCCAATATTGGCACAATATCCAGATGTTAGTGAGGAGGACTCTATGCTACCATTCCCAACTGTGGTTGTTCCCCTTTGAGGAGACGTAACAGAGCTGTTCAAAATCGTCAACCATCATGTTGCTGTGATTCTCGATCAGTCGGACAGGACCTGCCCTTCACAAACCACGCTAACTCTCTGTGATCAGCTGTGTCCAAAATGCTCAGTCACTCTGTCCCTGATAACTACTGCACGATCCCTGTTTCCTACCGCTGTGTCTGCCGACTGCTGGTAGGAGAGCGATGCTCGTCCCCATGGTTGTTGTGGTTGGCCCCAGCCTTGCATTTGATCACCACTCTGCACACACACGCATGTGACAAAAATCCACCTGCTCACAAGTGAACATGAAGCAGGTGTGTGCGTGTATCATCATCATCAGCATAGGCAGTCCCTCAGAATCGAGGAAGACTTGCTTCCACTCTTAAAATGAACAGTCCAATATGGGAATTATAATCTCTGTCACAGGTGGGACAGACAGTGGTTGAGGGAAGGGGAGGGTGGGACAGGTTTGCCGTACGCTCCTTCCGCTGCCTGCGCTTGGTTTCTGCATGCTCTCGGCGACGAGACTCGAGGTGCTCAACACCCTCCCGGATGCACTTCCTCCACTTAGGGTGGTCTTTGGCCAGGGACTCCCAGGTGTCATTGGGGATGTTGCACTTTATCAAGGAGGCTTTGAGGGTGTCCTTGTAACAGGATGTTCCTCTGCCCACCTGGGGCCCGTTTGCTGTGAAGGAGTTCCGAGTAGAGCGCTTGCTTTGGGAGTCTCGTGTCTGGCATGCGGACAATGTGGCCCGCCCAGCCATGAACGTGTAACAGTGCTGTTCATACACACGTGACCATGAAACAGGCCTGTTCACACTCGTGACCATGGGCATGTGACCATGAAACAGGCCTGTTCACACATGTGACCATGGACATGTGACCATGAAACAGGTCTGTTCACACATGTGACCATGGACGTGTGACCATGAAACAGGTCTGTTCACACACGTGACCATGGACATGTGACCATGAAACAGGCCTGTTCACACACGAGGGTGCCAAAGGGAGCTAGGAGTGGAGGTGGTTGAACAGGCATGTTTTTATTGCACAATTCAAAAGGAGATATTTCTTTATTGCAGTGAGTCCCTCTGGAACAAGCTGTCCCTGAGTGGGGTCAGGGCCCCTGTGGCCCTGGGTCACACTCACTCGTTGGGCCAATGATGGATTTTCTCTCACACGAGAGGAAGCTTTTAATCAGCAGCTCCAATTATTGCTGCTCGGTTTTGTAAAATGTTATATAAAAGAGCTGTTATTTTTTATTATACTTGTACGCTCTGCAACATAATTCAAGAAAAGCCACACGGCCTTTCTCCTGAAGGTGCACTGATGACTCAGGATTAATTTGGCTGTGACAATTTGCTCTGTGCTGTGCCCCTGGATTTTACCTGAGACCGTGCCATTGTACAACACTTGCTTAGTCCTCACCCTGCACATCGCAGACATTCAGTATTGGTGCCTATGGGCAGACCCTAACCCCTTTACACAGTGCTGGGGGTGGTGGATCAGTCCATGACCTAGTGCCGGGGGTGGTGGATCGGTCCATGGCCCAGTGCCGGGGGTGGTGGATCGGTCCATGACCCGGTGCCGGGAGTGGTGGATCGGTCCATGGCCCAGTGCCGGGGGTGGTGGATCGATCCATGGCCCAGTGCTGGGGGTGGTGGATCGGTCCATGTCCCAGTGCTGGGGGTGGTGGATCGGTCCATGTCCCGGTGCCGGGGGCGGTGGATCGGTCCATGTCCCAGTATTGGGGGTGGTGGATCGATCCATGTCCCAGTGCCGGGGTCGTGGATCAGTCCATGTCCCGGTGCCGGGGGTGGTGGATCGGTTCATGTCCAAGTGCTGGGGGTGGTGGAAGTGTCCTATAGACCCCCAAATAGTATGAGGGAGATTGTAGGCAAACTTCTGACAAGTACAAAAACAATAGGGCAGTAATAGTGGGAGATTTAATCTACCCTAATTTTAACTGGGAAACTAATAGTGTGAAAGCTTGAGAGGGCATATAATTTGTAAATTGCATTCTGGAGAACTTTTTGTCGCCAATACGGGGCACGCCCTACAAGGGAGGTGGGGAGGGCGGTTCTGGATTTAGTTTTGGGGAATGAAACTGGGCAGGTGGGAGGAGGGTCAGTGGGAGAACATTTTTGTGGTACAGTTGGGATCATAATTCAGTTAGTTTTAGCATAATTATAGATAAGGATAAAGATAAAACAGGAATAAAGGTTCTAAATTGGGATAAGGCCAATTTTACTCGGCTGAAAAGTGATTCAGCAAAAGCGGACTGGAAACAGTTACTTGAAGGTAAATCAGTGTCAGAGCAGAGGGAGGCATTGAAGAGGGAGGTACTTGGAGGGCAGGGTAAACATGTCCCACTAAGAAAAAGGGTTGAAGTGCCAAATGTAGAGCCCCTGGATGACCAGGTGCATACAGGGTAAGATAAGGCAAAAAAGGGAAGCTTATAACAGACATCGAGAGCTCAGTACTACAGAAAGCCAGGAAGAGTATAGAAGGTGTACGGGGAAATTAAGAAGGAAATTAGGAAAGCAAAGTGAGGGCATGAAAAAATACTGGCAAGTAGAATCAAAGAAAACCCAAAGATGTTTTATAATTACATAAAGAGCGAGGGGATAACTGAGGAGAGTGGGCCCTATTGGGACCAACATGGTGATCTGTGAGTGGAGGTGGGGAAGGTACTCAATGAACACTTTGCGGCTGTCTTCACCAAACAGGGGGACGATGCCCACATTGAAGTTCAGGAGGAACAGAGTGAAATATTGGATGGGATAAACATGGAGAGCAAGTATTCAGGGGTTTAGCATCTTTGAAAGTAGATAAATCACCAGGACCGGATGAAATATATCCGAGGCTACTAAAAGCAAGGGAGGAAATAGCAGAGGCTCGGACCCTCATTTTCCAGTCCTCTCCGACTACAGGAATGGTGCCGGAGGATTGGAGAACTGCTAACGTTATACCTTTGTTTACAAAGGGAGGAAGGGATAAACCGAGTAATTACAGGCCAATTAGTTTAATCTTGGTGTTGGACAAATTATCGGAAAAAATTCTGAGGGACAGGATAAATCTTCATTTAGAAAGGCATGGATCGATCAGGGACAGTCAGCATGGATTTGTTAAGGGAACGTCGTGTCTGACTAACTTGATTGAATTTTTTGAGGACGTAACCAGGAGGGTCGATGAGGGCAGTGTGTTTGATGTAGTGTATATGGATTTTAGCAAAGCTTTTGATAAGGTCCCATATGGCAGACTAGTCATGAAAGTAAAAGCCCATGGGATCCAGGGCAAAGTGACAAGTTGGATCCAAAATTGTCTCAGAGGCAGGAAGCAAAGGGTAATGGGTGATGGGTGTTTTTGTGACTGGAAGGATGTTTCCAGTGGGGTTCCACAGGGCTCAGTGCTGGGTCCCTTGCTTTTTGTGGTATATATCAATGATCTAGACTTGAATATAGGGGGTATGATTAAGAAGTTTACAGATGATACTAAAATCGACCGTGTGATTGATAATGAAGAAGAAAGCTGCGGACTGCAGGAAGATATCAATGAACTGGTCAGGTGGGCAGGACAGTGACAAATGGAATTCAATCTGGAGAAGTGTGAGGTAATGATTTGGAGAGGGGCAACAAGGCAAGAGAATACACATTAAATGGTAGGACACTGAGAAGTGTAGAGGAACAGAGGGACCTGGGAGTGCAGGTCCACAGATCCCTGAAGGTAGCAGGCCAGGTGGATAAGGTGGTTAAGAAGGCATATGGAATACTTACCTTCATAAGTTGAGGCATAGAATACAAGAGCAGGGGGTTATGCTTCAACTGTATAAAACACTGGTTAGGCCGCAGCTGGAGTACTGTGTGCAGTTCTGGTCACCACATTACTGCAGTTGTACAGGGCCTTGGTGAGGCCTCACCTGGAATATTGTGTTCAGTTTTGGTCTCCTAATCTGAGGAAGGACGTTCTTGCTATTGAGGGAGTGCAACGAAGGTTCACCAGACTGATTCCCGGGATGGCAAGACTGACATATGAGGAGAGACTGGATCGACTGGGCCTGTATTTACTGGAGTTTAGAAGGATGAGAGGGGATCTCATAGAAACATAAAATTCTGCCGGGACTGGCCAGGCTAGATGCAGGAATAATGTTCCCGATGTTGGGGAAATCCAGAACCAGAGGACACAGTCTTAGGATAAGGGGTAGGCCATTTAGGACTGAGATGAGGATAAACTTCTTCACTCAGAGAGTTGTTAACCTGTGGAATTCCCTACCGCAGAGAGTTGTTGAGGCCAGTTCAGTGGATATATTCAAGTGGGAGTTAGATATGGCCCTTATGGCTAAAGGGATCAAGGGGTATGGAGAGAAAGCAGGAAAGGGGTACTGAGGGAATGATCCGCCATGATCTTATTGAATGGCAGTGCAGGCTCAAAGGGCCGAATGGCCTACTCCGACACCTATTTTCTATGTTTCTATGGAGTCCATATCCACAGATCCCTGAAAGTAGCAGGCCAGTTAGATAAGGTGGTTAAGAAGGCATACGGAATATTTGCCTTTATTAGCTGAGGCATATAATACAAGAGTAGGGAGGTTATGCTTGAACTGTATAAAACACTGGTTAGGCCACAGCTGGAGTACTGCGTGCAGTTCTGGTCACCGCATTACAGGAAGGATGTGATTGCACTGGAGAGGGTACAGAGGAGATTTACCAGGATGTTGCCGGGACATGGAGAATTTTAGCTATGAGGAAAGGTTGGATAGGCTGGGGTTGTTTTACTTGGAACAGAAGAGGCTGAGGGGTGAACTTATTGAGGTGTATAAAATTATGAGGGGCCTAGATAGAGTGGATAGGAAGGACCTGTTTCCCTGAACAGAAGGTTCAATAACCAGGGGGCATAGATTTAAAGTATTGGGTCGAAGGTTG
The DNA here is from genome assembly GCF_044704955.1 of Pristiophorus japonicus. Classification (NCBI taxonomy): domain Eukaryota; kingdom Metazoa; phylum Chordata; class Chondrichthyes; family Pristiophoridae; genus Pristiophorus; species Pristiophorus japonicus. Next base: position 2,885,665 of record NC_091985.1, on the reverse strand, counting down.
AGAGGGGAGTGAAGGGAAATGTCTTCACCCAGAGGGTGGTGGGGGTCTGGAACTCACGGCCTGAAAGGGTGGTAGAGGCAGAAACCCTCACCACATTTAAACAGTACCTGGATGTGCACCTGAAGTGCTGTAACCTGCAGGGCTATGGACCGAGAGCTGGAAAGTGGGATTAGGCTGGGTAGCTCTTGGTCGGCCGGCGTGGACACGATGGGCCGAATGGCCTCCTTCTGTGCCGTAATTTTCTATGATTCTGTAACTCGGTGCCAGGAGTCGTGGATCGGTCCATGTCCCGGTGCCGGGGGTCGTGGATCGGTCCATGTCCCGGTGCCGGGGGTCGTGGATCAGTCCATGCCCCAGTGCCGGGGGTTGTGGGTCGGTCCATGTCCCAGTGCCGGGGGTGGTGGATCGGTCCATGGCCCAGTGTCAGGGGTCGTGGATCGGTCCATGTCCCGGTGTCGGGGGCCATGGATTGGTCCATGTCCTAGCGCTGGGGGTCATGGATCAGTCCATGTCCCAGTGTCGGGAGTTGTGGATCAGTCCATGTCGGGGGTCGTGGATAGGTCCATGTCCCAGTGCCAGGGGTCGTGGATCGGTCCATATCCCAGTGTCGGGGGTCGTGAATCGGTCCCTGTCCCAGTTCCAGGGGTGGTGGATCGGTCCATGTCCTGGTGTCGGAGGTCATGGATCGGTCCATGTCCCAGTGCCGGGGGTCATGGAGCGGTCCATGTTCCAGTTCTGGAGGTCGTGGGTCGGTCCATGTCCCGGTGTCAGGGGTCGTGGATCAGTCCATGTCCCGGTGTCAGGGGTCGTGGATCAGTCCATGTCCCGGTGTCGGGGATCGTGGATCGGTCCATGTCCCGGTGTCGAAGGTCGTGGATCGGTCCATGTCCCGGTGTCGGGGGTCGTGGATTGGTCCATGTCCTAGCGCTGGGGGTCGTGGATTGGTCCATGTCCCAGTGCCGGGGTTTGCAGTGTTTTGATGCTGCGTTTTGGAATGATGAGTTCGCTGAGGTTCAGGAGTCCATGTATGACGGGGGACATTATTACTGGATACAAATCGATCGATGGAGAAAGTCGTGTGTGCCATTTAGTGAGATGCAGCTCACTTTTTGCTGCGATGAGTTGGTGAGGTGTTTTCCAGCTTTCTGTGGCACTCAGGATCATTCTGACACAACATTGTTCAGATGTCACTGTGTAGGTGTCTTGGTCAAAGCATTTTTAATTGTTGTAAAGATGAGCTGGTCTTGCTGGTAACGCGAATGATTGCTGTGTTTGCTGCAGTATTGTTGCACAGCACGTTGCCCTGTGCCTGGTTAAGTGGGTCAGTGACACACTAACATTGTTCCTCCTCACAGGTGTCTGCGGCTGCTGTGGAGCTCTCCGCCCACGCTACAAGAGACTCGTGGACAACATCTTCCCCGAGGATCCCGAGGTAAACCGCTTCCCCTTTAATTAAAGCGTTTATTTGTGAGATTGAGTGGTGAGTGATGTGCTCGCAGATTCTGCAGGCAGGGCAGTCGCTGAATGCATTCCCCTGTAGCATCCACTTGAAGTTCGTGCAGAGCAGCGTCAGGTCGAGTAGCGTGCCCAGACTGGCAGAGCGCGGGTTCCCTCCGCAGTCGGCCCCACGGCAAGGTCTCTATGTTTTGCTCCTTTTTGGGCCTGATCACACTCCCCTCCCCCTCCGTATGGAAGGAGATTTGCCAACGGAGCTCTATCCTGCACACACCATCACCCACACCAATCCTTGCAGTGAGGGGGGGAGCGGGGACACTGTCTAGTCACATTTAAAGATCACATGGATGAACTTCAACAATTGTACATCCCTGTCTGCAGTAAAAATAAAATGGGGAAGGTGGCTCAACCGTGGCTAACTAGGGACATTAAGGATAGTGTTAAATCCAAGGAAGAGGCATATAAATTGGCCAGAAAAAGCAGCAAACCTGAGGACTGGGAGAATTCAGAAGAGGAGGACAAAGGGTTTAATTAGGAGGGGAAAATAGAGTATGAGAGGAAGCTTGCTGGGAATCTAAAAACTGATTGCAAAAGCTTCTATAGCTATGTGAAGAGAAAAAGATTAGTGAAGATAAATGTAGGTCCCTTGCAGACAGAATCAGGTGAATGTATAATGGGGAACAAAGAAATGGCAGACCAGTTGAACAAATACTTTGGTTCTGTCTTCACGAAGGAAGACACAAATTACCTTCCGGAAGTACTCAGGAACGAGGGTCTAGTGAGAAGGAGGAACTGAAGGATATCCTCATTAGGCGGGAAATTGTGTTAGGGAAATTGATGGGATTGAAGGCAGATAAATCCCCAGGGCCTGATAGTCTGCATCCCAGAGTACTTAAGGAAGTGGCCCTAGAAATATTGGATATATTGGTAATCATTTTCCAACAGTCCATCGACTCTGGATCAGTTCCGATGGACTGGAGGGTAGCTAATGTAAGACCACTTTTTAAAAAAGGAGGGAGAGAGAAAACGGGTAATTATAGACGAGTTAGCCTGACATCAGTAGTGGGGAAAATGTTGGAATCAATTATTAAAGATGAAATAGCAGCACATTTGGAAAGCAGTGACAGGATCGGACCAAGTCAGCATGGATTTATGAAAGGGAAATCATGCTTGACAAATCTTCTAGAATTTTTGAGAATCTAACTGGTAGTGTGGACAAGGGAGAACCAGTGGATGTGGTGTATTTGGACTTTCAAAAGGCTTTTGACAAGGTCCCACACAAGAGATTGGTGTTCAGAATTAAAGCACATGGTATTGGTGGTAATGTATTGACGTGGATAGAGAACTGGTTGGCAGACAGGAAGCAGAGAGTCGGGATAAACGGGTCCTTTTCAGAACGGCAGGCAGTGACTAGTGGGGTGCCGCAGGGCTCAGTGCTGGGACCCAACTCTTTACAATATACATTAATGATTTGGATGAAGGAATTGAGTGTAATATCTCCAAGTTTGCAGATGACACTAAACTGGGTGGCGGTGTGAGCTGTGAGGAGGATGCTAAGAGGCTGCAGAGTGACTTAGACAGGTTAGGTGAGTGGGCAAATGCATGGCAGATGCAGTATAATGTGGATAAATGTGAGGTTTAGGGGCAAAAACATGAAGGTAGAATATTATCTGAATGGTGACAGATTAGGAAAAGGGGAGGTGCAACGAGACCTGGGTGTCATGGTACATCAGTCATTGAAGGTTGGCATGCAGGTACAGCAGGCGGTGAAGAAAGCAAATGGCATGTTGGCCTTCATAGCGAGGGAATTTGAGTACAGGGGCAGGGAGGTGTTGCTACAGTTGTACAGGGCCTTGGTGAGGCCACACCTGGAGTATTGTGTACAGTTTTGGTCTCCTAACTTGAGGAAGGACATTCTTGCTATTGAGGGAGTGCAGTGAAGGTTCACCAGACTGATTCCCGGGAAGACGGGACTGACATATCAAGAAAGACTGGATCGACTGGGCCTGGAGTTCAGAAGAATGAGAGGGGATCTCATAGAAACGTTTAAAATCCTGACGGGTTTGGACAGGTTAGATGCAGGAAGAATGTTCCCAATGTTGGGGAAGTCCAGAACCAGGGGTCACAGTCTCAGGATAAGGGGTAAGCCATTTAGGACCGAGATGAGGAGAGACTTCTTCACCCAGAGAGTGGTGAACCTGTGGAATTCTCTACCACAGAAAGTTGTTGAGGCCAATTCACTAAATATATTCAAAAAGGAGTTAGATGAAGTCCTTACTACTAGGGGAATCAAGGGGTATGGTGAGAAAGCAGGAATGGGGTACTGAAGTTGCATGTTCAGCCATGAACTCATTGAATGGCGGTGCAGGCTAGAAGGGCCGAATGGCCTACTCCTGCACCTATTTTCTATGTTTCTATGTTTCTATGTTTCAGTTTTGGTCTCCTAATCTGAGGAAGGATGTTCTTGCTATTGAGGGAGTGCAGCAAAGGTTCACCAGACTGATTCCCAGGATGGCTGGACTGACATATGAGGAGAGACTGGATCGACTGGGCCTGTATTTACTGGAGTTTAGAAGGATGACAGGGGATCTCATAGAAACATAAAATTCTGACGGGACGAGACAGGTTAGATGCAGGAAAAATGTTCCCGATGTTGAGGAAGTCCAGAACCAGGGGTCACAGTCTAACAATAAGGGGTATACCATTTAGTACTGAGATGAGGAGAAACTTCTTCACTCAGAGAGTTGTTAACCTGTGGAATTCCCTACCGCAGAGAGTTGTTGAGGCCAGTTCATTGGATATATTCAAGAGGGAGTTAGATATGGCCCTTACGGCTAAAGGGATCAAGGGGTATGGAGAGAAAGCAGGAAAGGGGTACTGAGGGAATGATCAGCCATGATCTTATTGAATGGTGGTGCAGGCTCGAAGGGCCGAATGGCCGAATGGCCTACTCCTGCACCTATTTTCTATGTTTCTGTGTTTCTAACTTCCACTGTTTGCTCTGCTCCCACCCAGACCTGTTGAGGCCAGTTATATAAAGTCCAAACTACTGCTGTTGCTGACATCGGCGAACTCCATTCAGAGTACAGCTCAGTCCTTCGATCGTGTGGTCTGGATAATAGACTGCATACTCCATCCCTCCCAATCCACTCACACTCCATCCCTCCCAACTCACTCTACGCTCCATCCCTCCCAACTCACTCACACTCCATCCCTTCCAATTCACTCATACTCCATCCCTCCCAATCCACTCACACTCCATCCCTCCCAACTCACTCTACGCTCCATCCCTCCCAATTCACTCACACTCCATCCCTTCCAATTCACTCATACTCCATCCCTCCCAATCCACTCACACTCCATCCCTCCCAACTCACTCTACGCCCCATCCCTCCCAACTCACTCTACGCTCCATCCCTCCCAACTCACTCACACTCAATCCCTCCCAACTCACTCTACGCCCCATCCCTCCCAAATCACTCACACTCCATCCCTCCCAACTCACTCTACGCTCCATCCCTCCCAACTCACTCACACTCAATCCCTCCCAACTCACTCTACGCTCCATCCCTCCCAAATCACTCACACTCCATCCCTCCCAACTCACTCTACGCTCCATCCCTCCCAATTCACTCACACTCCATCCCTCCCAACTCACTCACACTCCATCCCGCCCAACTCACTCTACGCTCCATCCCTCCCAATTCACTCACACGCCATCCCTCCCAACTCACTCTACACTCCATCCCTCCCAACTCACTCTACGCTCCATCCCTCCCAACTCACTCACACTCCATCCCTCCCAACTCACTCTACGCTCCATCCCTCCCAATTCACTCACACTCCATCCCTCCCAACTCACTCTACGCTCCATCCCTCCCAACTCACTCACACTCCATTCCTCCCAACTCACTCTACGCTCCATCCCTCCCAATTCACTCGCACTCCATCCCTCCCAACTCACTCTACGCTCCATCCCTCCCAATTCACTCACACTCCATCCCTCCCAACTCACTCTACGCTCCATCCCTCCCAATTCACTCACACTCCATCCCTCCCAACTCACTCTACGCTCCATCCCTCCCAACTCACTCACACTCCATTCCTCCCAACTCACTCTACGCTCCATCCCTCCCAATTAACTCACACTCCATCCCTCCCAACTCACTCTACGCCCCATCCCTCCCAATTCACTCACACTCCATCACTCCCAATTTACTCTCACTCGATTCTTCCCAATTCACTCTCACTCCATCCCTCCCAATTTACTCTCACTCCATCCCTCCCAACAAACTCTACGCTCCATCCCTCCCAATTCACTCACACTCCATCCCTCCCAACTCACTCTACGATCCATCCCTCCCAATTCACTCACACTCCATCCCTCCCAACTCACTCTACGCTCCATCCCTCCCAACTCACTCACACTCCACCCTTCCCAACTCACTGTACGCTCCATCCCTCCCAACTCACTCACACTCCATCCTTCCCAACTCACTCTACGCTCCATCCCTCCCAATTCACTCACACTCCATCCCTCCCAACTCACTCTACGCCCCATCCCTCCCAATTCACTCTACGCTCCATCCTTCCCAACTCACTCACACTCCATCCTTCCCAACTCACTCTACGCTCCATCCCTCCCAACTCACTCACACTCCATCCTTCCCAACTCACTCTACGCTCCATCCCTCCCAAATCACTCACACTCCAATCCTCTCAATTCACTCTCACTCCATCCCTCCCAATTCACTCTCACTCCATCCCTCCCAATTCACTCACACTCCATCCCTCCCAATTCACTCACACTTCACCCCTCCTAATTCACTCTACACTCCATCCCTCCCAAATCACTCACACTCCAATCCTCTCAATTCACTCTCACTCTATCCCTCCCAATTCACTCTCGCTCCATCCCTCCCAATTCACTCTCACTCCATGCCTCCCAATTCACTCTCACTCCATCCCTCCCAATTCACTCTACACTCCACCCCTCCTAATTCACTCTACACTCCATCCCTCCCAAATCACTCACACTCCAATCCTCTCAATTCACTCACACGCCATCCCTCCCAACTCACTCACACTCCATCCCTCCCAACTCACTCTACGCTCCATCCCTCCCAATTCACTCACACTCCATCCCTCCCAACTCACTCTACGCTCCATCCCTCCCAACTCACTCACACTCCATCCCTCCCAACTCACTCTACGCTCCATCCCTCCCAATTCACTCACACTCCATCCCTCCCAACTCACTCTACGCTCCATTCCTCCCAATTCACTCACACTCCATCCCTCCCAACTCACTCACACTCCATCCCTCCCAACTCACTCTACGCTCCATCCCTCCCAACTCACTCACACTCCATCCCTCCCAACTCACTCTACGCTCCATCCCTCCCAATTCACTCACACTCCATCCCTCCCAATTCACTCACACTCCATCCCTCCCAATTCACTCTACACTCCATCCCTCCCAATTCACTCTACACTCCATCCCTCCCAATTCACTCACACTCCATCCCTCCCAATTCACTCTACACTCCATCCCTCCCAATTCACTCACACTCCATCCCTCCCAATTCACTCTACGCTCCATCCCTCCCAATTCACTCACACTCCATCCCTCCCAACTCATTCTACGCTCCATCCCTCCCAACTCACTCACACTCCATCCTTCCCAACTCACTCTACGCTCCATCCCTCCCAATTCACTCACACTCCATCCCTCCCAACTCACTCTACGCCCCATCCCTCCCAATTCACTCATACTCCATCCCTCCCAATTTACTCTCACTCAATTCCTCCCAATTCACTCTCACTCCATCCCTCCCAATTTACTCTCACTCCATCCCTCCCAACAAACTCTATGCTCCATCCCTCCCAATTCACTCATACTCCATCCCTCCCAATTCACTCTCACTCCATCACTCCCAATTTACTCTCACTCCATCCCTCCCAACAAACTCTATGCTCCATCCCTCCCAATTCACTCATACTCCATCCCTCCCAATTCACTCACACTCCATCCCTCCCAACTCACTCTACGCTCCATCCCTCCCAATTCACTCATACTCCATCCCTCCCAATTCACTCACTCCATCCCTCCCAATTTACTCTCACTCCATCCCTCCCAACAAACTCTATGCTCCATCCCTCCCAATTCACTCACACTCCATCCCTCCCAATTCACTCAACACTCCATCCCTCCCAATTCACTCTCACTCCATCCCTCCCAATTCACTCACACTCCATCCCTCCCAATTCACTCACACTCCACCCCTCCTAATTCACTCACACTCCATCCCTCCCAAATCACTCACACTTCAATCCTCTCAATTCACTCTCACTCCATCCCTCACAATTCACTCTCAAACTCCATCCCTCCCCATTCACTCTCACTCCATCCCTCCCAATTCACTCACAATCAACCCATCTCCTTCAGTACATGCTCTCTCTCTCTCCCTCAGTACATGCTCACTCTTTCTCTCTCTCTCTCTCTCAGCACACACTCACACACTCTCTCTCTCCCTCAGTACATGCTCACACACTCTCTCTCCCCCTCAGTACACTCTCTCTCTCTCTCTCTCTCTCTCTCTCTCCCTCAGTATATGCTCACTTTATGGCATCAGTCTTTACAGTAGAGGACACTATCAATATTCCAACAGTGGATAGTCAAGGGGCTATAGGCGGGGAGGAACATACCACAATCACAATCACTAAGGAGGTGGTACTCAGTAAGATAATGGGACTAAAGGTGGATAAATCCCCTGGACCTGATGGCTTGCATCCTCGGGTCTTAAGAGAAGTAGCGGCAGGGATTGTGGATGCATTGGTTGTAATTTACCAAAATTCCCTGGATTCTGGGGAGGTCCCAGCAGATTGGAAAACTGTAAATGTAACGCCCCTATTTAAAAAAGTAGGCAGACAAAAAGCAGGAAACTATAGACCAGTTAGCCTAACATCTGTAGTTGGGAAAATGCTGGAGTCCATTATTAAAGAAGCAGTAGCAGGACATTTGGAAAAACATAATTCGGTCAGGCAGAGTCAGCATGGTTTTATGAAAGGGAAGTCATGTTTGAAAAATTTGCTGGAATTCTTTGAGGATGTAACGAATAGGGTGGATAAAGGGGAAACCAGTGGATGTGGTGTATTTGGACTTCCAGAAGGCATTTGACAAGGTGCCACATAAAAGGTTACTGAACAAAATAAAAGTTCACGGGGTTTGGGGTAATATATTAGCATGGCTAGAGGATTGGCTAACTAACAGAAAACAGAGAGTCGGGATAAATGGTTCATTCTCTGGTTGGCAATCAGTAACTAGTGGGGTGCCGCAGGGATCAGTGCTGGGACCCCAACTATTTACAATCTATATTAACGACTTGGAAGAAGGGACTGAGTGTAACGTAGCCAAGTTTGCTGACGATACAAAGATGGGAGGAAAAACAATGTGTGAGGAGGACACAAAAAATCTGCAAAAGGACATAAACAGGCTAAGTGAATGGGCAAAAATTTGGCAGATGGAGGATAATATTGGAAAGTGTGAGGTCATGCACTTTGGCAGAAAAAATCAAAGAGCAAGTTATTATTTAAATGGAGAAAGATTGCAAAGTGCTGCAGTACAGCGGGACCTGGGGGTACTTGTGCATGAAACACAAAAGGATAGTATGCAGGTACAACACGATTACCCCACAGTAAACAATCTGACTGGATGGATAGTTCATCTTTGCGACGATTGTAAGGTTTAGTCCCATCACCCATTTGCTTGGGTATGGCAGACCAATCACCACTAAGGACACAACGTTTCACAACTGATATTATCGGGTCCTGCTGGTCCAGGTCTTAACTTGTTGAGCCGTGACAGGGGTTCCTTCACTTTCAGAAGCATCCATATCTAACAGTAGGTCTGTAGTTTTTGGCATCTCCACCTCCGGTGTGGGCAACAGCAGACGGCTCAGTGTATCGGCACAATTCTCAGTGCCAGGTCTATGGCGAATGACATAATCATAGGCAGATAATGTCAGTGCCCATCTCTGGATGCGTGACGATGCATTGGTGTTGATACCTTTGTTTTCCGGAAACAATGAAAATGAGCGGCTTGTGATCTGTTTCCAGTTCAAACCAAAGACCAAACAGGTACTGATGCATCTTTTTAACCCCATACACACAGGCTAGTGCTTCTTTCTCTACCATGCTGCAGGCTCTTTCCGCCTTGGACAAACCTTTAGAAGCATATGCAACAGGTTGTAGTTTACCCGACTCATTAGCTGTTGGAGCACACAACCAACCCCATATGACGAAGCATCACTGGCCAATACTAGACGCTTACACGGATCATAATGTACCAGCAGCTTGTTAGAGCAAAGCAGATTAGTAGCTTTCTCAAAAGCTCTGTCTTGAGACGCACCTCAAACCCAGTTGACACCTTTTCTTAGCAGTATGTGCAGTGGCTTTAACGAATCTAGGTAGAAAATTACCGAAGTAGTTGAGTAGATCGAGGAACGGACACAGCTCCGTCACATTCTGAGGCTTGGATGCAGTTTTGATGGCCTTGGTTTTCGAGTGCGTAGACCTGATGCCGTCAGCAGCAATGTTCCTCCCCAGGAATTCGACTTCCGGTGCCATGAAGACGCACTTCGAACGTTTCAGTCTGAGTCCCACTTTGTCCAGACGATGTAGAACCTCTTCCAGGTTGTTCAGATGGTCGGCGGTGTCATAACACGACGGTTCTAGGGATGGACTTCAGTAGACTCTCCATGTTCCTCTGAAATATGGCGGCAGCCGAGCGAATTCTGAAAGGACACCTGTTGTAGATAAACAGTCCTTTATGAGTGTTGATGCACGTAAGTTTCTTCGACGTCTCGACCAGCTCCTGTGTCATGTAGGCCGATGTCAGATCCAGTTTAGTGAACGACTTCCCCCGGCTAGCATTGCAAACAAGGCATCAGCCTTCGGTAACGGGTATTGATCCTGTTTCGAAACTCGGTTGATCGTAACCTTGTAGCCTCCACAAATCCTGACAGTGCCATCACTCTTCAACACAGGAACAATGGGGCTGGTCCATTCGTTAAATTCAACCGGTGATATGACCCCTTCCTGCTGGAGGCTGTCCAGTTCGATTTCAACCTTCTCCCTCATCCTGTACAGAACCGCCCGAGCTTTATGATGGGTGGGTCTTGCATCTGAGTCCACGTGGATCTGCAACTTGGTTCCCATGAAATTGCCGATGCCTGGTTCAAACAGCGAGGGGAACTTGCTCAGCACTTGAGCACATGGAGTATCCTCCGACGACGACAACGCTTTGATATCGTTCCAATTCCATTTGATTTTTTCCAGCCAATTCCTGCCGAACAGCGTTGGACCATTGCCTGGAACAATCCATAACGGTAAATCATGAACCGCACCCTCATACGACACCTTGATTACTGCGCTGCCGATCACCATTATGAGTTCTTTAGTGTACGTACACAACTTGGCATTGACTGGACTCAGCTTAGGCCTCACAGTCTTAGTATCCCACAGCTTGTCGAATATCCTCTGGCTCATTATTGATTGACTCGCACCCGTGTCCAGTTCCATCGGTACCGGCACACCGTTAAGTTTCACATTAATCATTATCGGTTGGCTCTTTGTTAGGAATGAATACAGTCCATACACTTCCTCCTCTGGTATCTCGGATTGCATATCAGGATCCGCGCTATACTGGTCATCATCCTCCACATGGTGTGTCGCAGCACGCTTGCTCAGTTGCTGACACATGCGCTGGAGATGCCCCAGTCTCGAACAGCCTTTACAAAAGTACTGTTTAAACCGACACTGATGAGGCCGATGATTGCCCCCACAACAGCAACACGGTGAAATCGGATTCATTCCTGTTGGCGGACTTTGGGCAGCCACAGGTTTTGCACAGGCAGTCGAGTAGGCCCTGCCATACGCAGCTCTGCCAAACGACGATACAATCTTGTTTACAGTACTTGCCGAGTTCCGATTTTTCGATGATATCTGCTTAAAGTTTTTGTCTGTCATTATGCATACCTGGGCAATCGTGATGGCCTTGCTCAAATCCAGCGTCTCCACCGCCAGTAGTTTACGCACGATCACCTCGTGGTTGATGCCGATTACAAAGAAGTCCCGCAGCATGTCTCCCAATGCATTTTTGAACTTACACGGTCCAACTTGACGTCTTAGGTCGGCAACGAATTCCGACACATCCTGGCCCTTAGAACGAACGTGCTTGTCGAATCGATATCGTGAGATGATGATGCCTTCTTCTACTTTGAGATGGTCACGTGCCAGAGCACACAATTCCTCATAGTCCTTGTCCATTGGACTATCAGGCGACAGAAGATTCTTTATGAGTCCATAGATTTTCGGACCGCAAACCGTGAGGAAGACCGCCCTGTCCCGAACTGCGTCAGTGGGATCCTCCATTTTGTTGGCCATGAAGTACTGGTCCAGGCGAGCTACAAAATCTGCCCAGTCCCCTCCCTCCACGAAACACTCCACAATTCCAATTGTGCTCATTTTTGCATGCGAAGGTTCTTGTTACCTCGTCACCAAATGTTACGTATGTAATAACTCGATACACTGAATACTGTAAACTCACACAGGTACAAACCTGGCTCTGCTTTATTAGGGCTCAAAGTGATTACATTACATGATGGCTTGCCTCTTATACCTGGGCTGCACACACGTGCGTACAGCCCAATGACCTTCGATAGTGGCGCCACCTGGTGGCTAGTCATCACAGGCAGTCCCTCAGAATCGAGGAAGACTTGCTTCCACTCTTAACACGAGTCCTGAGGTGACTGAACAGTCCAATACAAGAACCACAGTCCCTGTCACAGGTGGGACAGACAGTGGTTGAGAGAAAGGGTGGGCAGGGAGCCCGGTTTGCCGCACGCTCCTTCCGTTGCCTGCCCTTGTTTTCTGCATGCTCTCGTTGACGAGACTCGAGGTACTCAGCGCCCTCCCGGATGCACTTCCTCCACTTCGAGTGGTCTTTGGCCAGGGACTCCCAGGTGTCGGTGGGGATGTTGCATTTTATCAGGGAGGCTTTGAGGGTGTCCTTGTAACGTTTCCTCTGTCCACCTTTGGCTCGTTTGCCGTGAAGGAGTTCCAAGTAGAGCGCTTGCTTTGGGAGTCTCGTGTCTGGTATGCGGACAATGTGGCCCTGCCCAGCGGAGCTGATCGAGTGTGGTCAGTGCTTCAATGCTGGGGATGTTGGCCTGGTCGAGGACGCTAATGTTGGTGTGTCTGTCCTCCCAGGGGATTTGCAGGATTTTGTGGAGACATTGTTGGTGGTATTTCTCCAGCGACTTGAGGTGTCTACTGTACACGGTCCACCTTCACCGACCCCAGGCCAGGTCCAAGACCACCCCAACTTCTGTCATCGAGCTACAGTATGCGGACGACGCCTGCGTCTGTGCACATACAGAGGCTGAACTCCAGGACACTGTCAACATATTTACTGAGACGTACGAAAGCATGGGCCTTACGCTAAACATCAGTAAGACAAAGGTCCTCCACCAGCCTGTCCTCACCGCACAGCACTGCCCCCCAATCATCAAGATCCACGGCGCGGCCCTGGACACCGTGGACCATTTCCCATACCTCCTATCAACAAGAGCAGGCATTGATGATGAGATCCAACACCGCCTCCAGTGCGCCAGTGCAGCCTTCGGCCGCCTGAGGAACAGATTTTTTGAAGATCAGTCCCTCAAAACTGTCACCAAGCTCATGGTCTACAGGGTCGTAGTAACACCTACCCTCCTCTATGGCTCAGAGACATGGTGGCAAGTAACCCCAAGCATATATACATTACACTCTCTCTCTCTCTCTCTCTCCCTCAGTACATGCTCACACTCTCCCTCTCTCTCCCTCAGTACATGCTCACACTCTCCCTCTCACTCTCTCTCTCTCTCAGCAAATGCTCACACTCTCGCTCTCTCTCACTCTCTCTCTCTCTCTCTCAGTACATGCTCACTCTCTCTCTCACACTCTCTCTCTTTCAGTACACGCTCACACTCTCTCTCTCTCTCTCCCTCAGTACACGCTCACATTCTCACTCTCTCTCTCTCTCTCTCTCAGTACATGCTCACACTCTCTCTCTCGCTCTCCCTCAGTACACGCTCACATTCTCACTGTCTCTCTCTCTCTCTCTCTCTCTCTCTCTCTCAGTACACGCTCACACTCTCTCTCTCTCTCTCTCAGTACATGCTGACACTCTCTCTCTCTCTCTCTCAGTACATGCTGACACTCTCTCTCTCTCTCTCAGTATGTAAAGTCCTTACTCTACAGCATGAAACCACACGAGGCACATTCTGGGAACAAGGTCACTCTGTGACCTTAATTCTTTATTACAGGACTCCAGAAGTGATGACCCTGTGTGGGACCTTCCTCTTTATACCTGTGTGATCAGGCAAGGAGTGTCTCCCACAAGGTCACCCCTTGTGGTCAAGATGTGTATCTAGGTTGAGTGTATACAGTAATACAGTGGTGTTACATGGTGGTTACATACATGACATCACCCTCCCCCCAAAGTCTTATTGGGATCATAGGTTTAGTCTTTCAGGTGGTCTACACTCCCTCGTGGAGCGCCACAGTTGGGGCTCTGGTTGTTGGACACTGATGTGAGTGTCTGTCACCTGTGGTGATTCTGGCCTGTCCGGGTTGACCACAGGGACTGTGCATTCTTCTGAATGCTCTTGTTGCACGTTCACTGGCGGTGTGGTGAGCTCCATCTCATGGTCTTCTTCAGGTTCCTCCGTGTCGATGCTGAACCTTTTGTTTACTTGGTCCAGATGCTTACGGCATATCTGACCATTGTTGCGTTTTACCACAATGACCCTATTCCCCTCTTTGTCAATTACAGTGCCCTCAAGCCATTTGGGCCCCATGGCGTGATTGAGGAGGAATACAGGATCATTTATTTCTATACATCTCCTCCTCGAATTACGGTCATGGAACTCATTTTGTGACTTGCTCTTGCCCTCGGTCAGGTCTGGGTGAATGAGGGACAACCGAGTTTTGAGTGTCGATTTCATTAGTAGCTCTGCCGACGGGACCCCCGTGAGTGAGTGCGGTCGGGATCTATAGGCCAGCAGGAGACGTGATAGGCGGCATTGTAGGGAGGGTCCTTGAATCCTGAGCATACCTTGCTTAATGATTTGGTCCACACGTTCCGCCTGGCCATTGGAGGCTGCCTTAAACGGCACAGTCCTATCCTGGTTGATGCCATTGCCCGACATAAACTCTCGGAATTCGTAGCTTGTGAAACATGGGCCATTATCACTAACCAGGATGTCTGGCAGGCCATGGGTTGTTATCACTAACCAGGATGTCTGGCAGGCCATGGGTTGCAAAGATCACACGTAGACTTTCCACGGTGGTGGATGATGTGCATGAATTCAGAATGATGCACCGATCCATTTCAAGTACGCATCTACCACAATAAGGAACATCTTACCCATGAACGGGGCAGCATAGTCAACATGAATGCGTGACCATGGCCTGGTGGGCCAGGGCCACGGGCTGAGCGGGGCCTCCCTGGGGTCATTACTCAGCTGGGCACACGTCGTGCACCTGCGAACACAGTGTTCCAGGTCTGAATCAATTCCAGGCCACCAAACGTGTGACCGGGCAATGGCCTTCATCAGCACAATGCCTGGGTGCTCGCTGTGGAGTTCCCTGATGAATGCCTCCCTGCCCTTCTGGGGCATAACTACCCGGCTGCCCCATAGTAGGCAGTCGGCTTGGATGGAGAGCTCATCCATTAGTCTGGAACGGTCTGACTTCCTCAGGGCATGCTCTGTGTGCAGGCGCCCAATCCCCAGTCAGGGCACATTTCTTAATCAGGGATAGGAGGGAATCTCTGTTTGTCCAGATTTTGATCTGGCGGGCTGTGATGGGGGAGCCTGCACTGTCAAAGGCATCGACAGCCATGACCATCTCAGTGCTTTACTCCACTGCCCCCTCAGTGGTGGCCAGTGGAAGCCTGCTGAGCGCCTTTATACATTGGAGTTTCGAAGGATAAGAGGGGATCTCATAGAAATGTATAAGATTCTGACGGGACTGGACAGGTTAGATGCGGGAAGAATGTTCCCGATGTTGTGGACGTCCAGAACCAGGGAACATAGTCTTAGGATAAGGGGTAAGCCATTTAGGACTGAGATGAGGAGAGACCTCTTCACTCAGAGAGTTGTTAATCTGTTGGAGGGTAGCTAATGTAAGCCCACTTTTTAGAAAAGAAGGGAGAGAGAAAACAGGGAATTATAGAAACATAGAAACATAGAAAATAGCTGCAGGAGTAGGCCATTCGGCCCTTCGAGCCTGCACCACCATTCAATAAGATCATGGATGATCATTCACCTCAGTACCCCTTTCCTGCTTTCCCTCCATACCCCTTGATCCCTTTAGCCGTAAGGGCCATATCTAACACCCCTTGAATATATCCAATGAACTGGCATCAACAACTCTCTGCAGCAGGGAATTCCACAGTTTAACAACTCTCTGAGTGAAGAAGTTTCTCCTCATCTCAGTCCTAAATGGCCTACCCCTTATCCTTAGACAGTGTCCCCTGGTTCTGGACTTCCCCAACATCGAGAACATTCTCCCCGCTTCCTGCTGCACAGGAGGGCAGGAAAAAGAGTGGGAGAGTGAAAGTGATAGGGGATTCAATTGTAAGGGGAATAGATAGGCGTTTCTGCGGACGCAACCGAGACTCCAGGATGGTATGTTGCCTCCCTGGTGCAAGGGTCAAGGATGTCTCGGAGCGGGTGCAGGACATTCTGAAAAGGGAGGGTGAACAGCCAGTTGTCGTGGTGCACATTGGTACCAATGATATAGGTAAAAAACGGTATGAGGTCTTACGAGACGAATTTAAGGAGCTAGGAGCTAAATTAAAAAGTAGGACCTCAAAAGTAATAATCTCGGGATTGCTACCAGTGCCACGTGCTAGTCAGAGTAGGAATCGCAGGATAGCGCAGATAAATACGTGGCTTGAGCAGTGGTGCAGCAGGGAGGGATTCAAATTCCTGGGGCATTGGAACCGGTTCTGGGGGAGGTGGGACCAGTACAAACCGGACGGTCTGCACCTGGGCAGGAACGGAACCAATGTCCTAGGGGGAGTGTTTGCTAGTGCTGTTGGGGAGGAGTTAAACTAATATGGCAGGGGGATGGGAACCAATGCAGGGAGACAGAGGGAGACAAAAAGGAGACAAAAGCAAAAGACAGAAAGAAGATGAGTAAAAGTGGAGGGCAGAGAAACCCAAAGCAAAAAACAAAAAGGACTACTTTGCAGCAAAATTCTAAAGGGTCTAAGTGTGTTAAAAAGGCAAGCCTGAAGGCTCTGTGCCTCAATGCGAGGAGTATTCGGAATAAGGTGGACGAATTAACTGCACAGATAGCAGTTAATGGATATGATGTGGTTGGCATCACGGAGACATGGCTCCAGGGTGACCAAGACTGGGAACTCAACATCCAGGGGTATTCAACATTTAGGAAGGATAGACAGAAAGGAAAAGGAGGCAGGGTGGTGTTGCTGGTTCAAGAGGAAATCAATGCAATTGTAAGGAAAGACATTAGCTTGGATGATGTGGAATCGGTATGGGTGGAGCTACAGAATACCAAGGGGCAGAAAATGCAAGTGGGAATTGTGTACAGACCTCCAAACAGTAGTGATGTTGGGGAAGGCATCAAACAGGAAATTAGGAGTGCATGCAATAAAGGTGCAGCAGTTATCATGGGTGACTTTAATATGCATATAGATTGGGCTAACCAAACTGGAAACAATACGGTGGAGGAGGATTTCCTGGAGTGCATAAGGGATGGTTTTCTAGACCAATATGTCAGGGGGGAGGCCATCTTAGACTGGGTGTTGTGTAATGAGAGAGGATTAATTAGCAATCTTGTTGTGCGAGGTCCCTTGGGGAAGAGTGACCATAATATGGTGGAATTCTACATTAGGATGGAGAATGAAACAGTTAATTCAGAGACCATGGACCAGAACTAAAAGAAGGGTAACTTTGAAAGTATGAGGTGTGAATTGGCTAGGATAGATTGGCGAATGACACTGAAGGGGTTGACTGTGGATGGGCAATGGCAGACATTTAGAGACCGCATGGATGAACTACAACAATTGTACATCCCTGTCTGGCGTAAAAATAAAAGAGGGAAGGTGGCTCAACCGTGGCTATCAAGGGAAATCAGGGATAGTATTAAAGCCAAGGAAACATAGAAACATAGAAACATAGAAAATAGGTGCAGGAATAGGCCATTCGTTCCTTCTAGCCTGCACCACCATTCAATGAGTTCATGGCTGAACATGCAACTTCAGTACCCCATTCCTGCTTTCTCGCCATACCAGTGGCATACGAATTGGCCAGAAATAGCAGCGAACCCGGGGACTGGGAGAAATTTAGAACTCAGCAGAGGATGACAAAGGGTTTTATTCGGGCAGGGAAAATTTTGGTTCGGTATTCACTAAGGAGGACACAAACAACCTTTCAGATATAAAAGGGATCAGAGGGTCGTGTAAGAAGGAGGAACTGAGGGAAATCCTTATTAGCCGGGAAATTGTGTTGGGGAAATTGATGGGATTGAAGACCGATAAATCCCCAGGGCCTGATGGACTGCATCCCAGAGTACTTAAGGAGGTGGCCTTGGAAATAGCGGATACATTGACAGTCATTTTCCAACATTTCATAGATTCTGGATCAGTTCCTATGGAGTGGAGGGTAGCCAATGTAACCCCACTTTTTAAAAAAGGAGGGAGAGAGAAAACAGGGAATTGTAGACCAGTCAGCCTGACATCGGTAGTGGTTAAATGATGGAATCAGTTATTAAGGATGTCATAGCAGTGCATTTGGAAAGAGGTGACATGATAGGTCCAAGTCAGCATGGACTTGTGAAAGGGAAATCATGCTTGACAACCTTCTGGAATTTTTTGAGGATGTTTCCAGTAGCGTGGACAAGGGAGAACCAGTTGATGTGCAGTATTTGGACTTTCAGAAGGCTTTCGACAAGGTCCCACACAAGAGATTAATGTGCAAAGTTAAAGCACATGGGATTGGGGGCAGTGTGCTGACGTGGATTGAGAACTGGTTGGCAGACAGGAAGCAAAGAGTAGGAGTAAATGGGTACTTTTCAGAATGGCAGGCAGTGACTAGTGGGGTACGACAAGGTTCTGTGCTGGGGCCTCAGCTGTTTACACTGTACATTAATGATTTAGACGAGGGGATTAAATGTAGTATCTCCAAATTTGCAGATGACACTAAGTTGGGTGGCAGTGTGAGCTGCGAGGAGGATGACTTGGATAGGTTAGGTGAGTGGGCAAATGCATGGCAGATGAAGTATAATGTGGATAAATGTGAGGTTATCCACTTTGGTGGTAAAAACAGAGAGACAGACTATTATCTGAATGGTGACAGATTAGGAAAAGGGGAGGTGCAAAGAGACCTGGGTGTCATGGTACATCAGTCATTGAAGGTTGGCATGCAGGTACAGCAGGCGGTTAAGAAAGCAAATGGCATGTTGGCCTTCATAGCGAGGGGATTTGAGTACAGGGGCAGGGAGGTGTTGCTACAGTTGTACAGGGCCTTGGTGAGGCCACACCTGGAGTATTGTGTTCAGTTTTGGTCTCCTAACTTGAGGAAGGACATTCTTGCTATTGAGGGAGTGCAGCGAAGGTTCACCAGACTGATTCCCGGAATATATCAAAAAAGACTGGATCGACTGGGCTTGTATTCACTGGAGTTCAGAAGAATGAGAGGGGATCTCATAGAAACGTTTAAAATTCTGACGGGTTTCGGCAGGTTCGATGCAGGAAGAATGTTCCCAATGTTGGTTAAGTCCAGAACCAGAGGTCACAGACTTAGGATAAGGGGTAAGCCATTTCGGACCGAGATGAGGAGAAACTTCTTCACCCAGAGAGTGGTGAACCTGTGGAATTCTCTACCACAGCAAGTTGTTGAGGCCAATTCACTAAATATATTCAAAAAGGAGTTAGATGTCGTCCTTCCTACTCGGGGGATCAAGGGGTATGGCGAGAAAGCAGGAATGGGGTACTGAAGTTGCATGTTCAGCCATGAACTCATTGAATGGCAGTGCAGGCTCGAAGGGCCGAATGGCCTACTCCTGCACCTATTTTCTATGTTGCTATGTTTCTAACCTTCAGTCCCATCAGAATCTTATACGTTTCTATGAGATCCCCTCTCATCCTTCTAAACTCCAGTGAATACAGGTCCAGTTGATCCAGTCTCTCCTCATATGTCAGTTCAGTCATCCCTGGAGTCCGTCTGGTGAACCTTCGCTGCACTCCCTCAATAGCAAGAATGTCCTTCCTCAGGTTAGGAGACCAAAACTGTACACAGTACTCCAGGTGTGGCCTCACCAAGGCCCTGTACAACTGTAGCAACACCTCCCTTCGCCTGTACTCAAATCCCCTAGCTATGAAGGCCAACATACCATTTGCCTTCTTCACCGCCTGCTGTACCTGCATGCCAACTTTCAGTGACTGATGAACTATGACACCCAGGTCTCGCTGCACCTCCCCTTTTCCTAATCTGCCTCCATTCAGATAATAATCTGCCTTCGTGTTTTTGCCCCCAAAGTGGATAACCTCACATTTATCCACATTATACTGCATCTGCCATGTATTTGCCCACTCGCCTAACCTGTCCAAGTCACCCTGCAGCCCTTAGCGTCCTCCTCACAGCTCACACCACCACCCAGTTTAGTATCATCTGCAAACTTGGAGATATCCCACTCAATTCCTTTGTCTAAATCATTAATGTATATTGTAAATAGCTGGGGTCCCAGCACTGAGCCCTGCGGCACTCCACTAGTCACTGCCTGCCATTCTGAAAAGGACCTGTTTATCCCGACTCTCTGCTTCCTGTCTGCCAACCAGTTCTCTATCCACGTCAGTACATTACCCCCAATACCATGTGCTTTAATTTTGCACACCAATCTCTTGTGTGGGAACTTGTCAAAAGCCTTTTGAAAGTCCAAATACACCACATCCACTGGTTCTCCCTTGTCCACTCTACTCGTTACATTCTCAAAAAATTCCAGCAGATTTGTCAAACATGATTTCCCTTTCATAAATCCATGCTGACTTGGACCGATCCTGTCACTGCTTTCCAAATGCGCTGCTATTTCATTCTTAATAATTGATTCCAACATTTTCCCCACTACTGATGTCAGGCTAACCGGTCTATAATTACCCGTTTTCTCTCTCCCTCCCTTTTTAAAAAGTGGTGTTACATTAGCTACCCTCCAGTCCATAAGAACTGATCCAGAGTCGATAGACTGCTGGAAAAGTATCACCAATGCATCCAATATTTCGAGGGCCACTTCCTTACGTACTCTGGGATGCAGACTCTCAGGCCCCGGGGATTTATCGGCCTTCAATCCCATCAATTTCCCGAACACAATTTCCCGCCTAATAAGGATATCCTTCAGTTCCTCCTTCTCACTGGACCCTCGGTCCCCTAGTACTTCCGGAAGGTTATTTATGTCTTCCTTCGTGAAGACAAACCAAAGTATTTGTTCAATTGGTCTGCCATTTCTTTGTTCCCCATTATAAATTCACCCGAATCTGACTGCAAGGGACCTACGTTTGTCTTCACTAATCTTTTTCTCTTCACATATCCATAGAAGCTTTTGCAGTCAGTTTTTATGATTCTGGCAAGCTTCCTCTCATACCCTATTTTCCCCCTCTTAATTAAACCCTTTCTCCTCCTCTGCTGAATTCTAAATTTCTCCCAGTCCTCCGGTTTGCTGCTTTTTCTGGCTAATTTATAGACCTCTTCCTTGGATTTAACACTGTCCTTAATTTCCCTTGTTAGCCACGGTTGAGCCACCTTCCCCGTTTTATTTTTACTCCAGACAGGGATGTACAGTTGTTGAAGTTCATCCATGTGATCTTTAAATGTTTGCCATTGCCTATCCACCGTCAACCCTTTAAGTATCATTTGTCAGTCTATTCTAGCCAATTCACGTCTCATACCATCGAAGTTACCTTTCTTTAAGTTCAGGACCCTAGTCTCCGAATTAACTGTGTCACTCTCCAACTTAATAAAGAATTCTACCATATTATGGTCACTCTTCCCCAAGGGGTCTCGCACAACAAGATTGCTAATTAGTCCCTTCTCATTACACATCACCCAGTCTAGGATGGCCAGCTCTCTAGTTGGTTCCTCGACATATTGGTCAAGAAATCCATCCCTAATACACACCAGGAAATCCTCCTCCACTGCATTGCTACCAGTTTGGTTAGCCCAATCAACATGTAGATTAAAGTCACCCATGATAACTGCTGTACCTTTATTGCACACATCCCTTATTTCTTGTTTGATGCTGTCCCCAATCTCACTACTACTGTTTGGTGTTCTGTACACAACTCCCACTAGCGTTTTCTGCCCTTTGTTATTCCGTAGCTCCTCCCATACCGATCCACATCATCCAGGCTAATGTCCTTCCTTACTATTGCATTAATTTCCTCTTTACACTGCAATGTCACCCCGCCTCCTTTTCCTTTCTGTCTATCCTTCCTAAATGTTGAATACTCCTGGATGTTGAGTTCCCAGCCTTGGTCACCCTGGAGCCATGTCTCCGTGATGCCAACCACATCGTATCCATTAACTGCTATCTGTGCAGTTAATTCGTCCACCTTATTCCGAATACTCCTCGCATTGAGACACAGAGCCTTCAGGCTTGTCTTTTCAGCACACTTTGGCCCTTGAGAAATTTGCTGTAATGTGGCCCTTTTTGTTTTTTGCCTTGGGTTTCTCTGCCCTCCACTTTTACTATTCTCCTTTCTATCTTTTGCTTCTGTCTCCATTTTATTTCCCTGTGTCTCCCTGCACAGGTTCCCATCCCCCTGCCATATTTGTTTAACTCCTCCCCAACAGCACGAGCAAACACTCCCCCTCGGACAAGTTTGGCAGAAAGTTCCCGAAATAATTCAACAGTCTCAGGAATGATCGCAACTCCGATGTGTTGCAGGGCCTGGGTGCTCGTCGAATCGCCTCTGTTTTGGATTCGATGGGCCGAATCCCATCTGCAGAAACCCTCCTGCCCAGAAACTCAACCTCAGGAGCTAAGAACACACATTTAGACTTCTTGAGTCACAGGCCTACCCGGTCCAGTCTGCGTAGCACCTCCTCCAGGTTGTGGAGGTGTTCCTCGATGTCTCGACCCGTGATGAGGATGTTGTCCTGGAATACGATCGTTCCCGGAATGGATTTAAGCAGGCTTTCCATGTTTCGTTGAAAAATCACGGCCGCTGATTGAATGTCAAACGGGCACCTGTTATAAACGAACAGTCCCTTGTGTGTGGTGATGGTGGTCAGTAGTTTGGATTCGTCGGCCAGTTCCTGGGTCATATAGGCTGAAGTGAGGTCCACCTTGGTGAACAGCTTGCCGCCTGCCAGCGTGGCGAAGAGGTCCTCCACTCTCGGGAGCGGATATTGATCTTGTCGGGACACCCGATTGATGGTGGCCTTGTAGTCGCCACAGATCCTGACAGAGCCATCCGCTTTTCGGACGGGAACGATGGGGCTCGCCCAGTCGCTGAATTCAACAGGCGAGATGACGCCCTCTCTCAACAGCCGGTCCAATTCGCTCTCAATCTTTTCCCGCATTACATACGGCACCGCTCTGGCTTTGTGGTACATTGGCCTGGCGTCTGGGCTGATGTGTATTACTACTTTAGTGCCTTTGAAAGTCCCGACGCCAGGTTGGAATAGTGAATCGAATTGTTGCAGAACTTGTGAGCACGAACTTCGCTCCACAGATGACATTGCGCGAATATCCCCCAATTTCCAGATCATCTCGGCTAACCAGCTCCTCCCCAACAGTGCGGGACCATTTCCCGGGACAATCCAGAGCGGCAGCCGATTCACGAACCCATTGTGTGTGACAGCCAACATTGCACTGCCTAGCACCGGAATGATTTCTTTTATGTAAGTCCATAATTGTGTCTCAACACGTGCTAATTTGGGTCTACTGGCTTTAAATGGCCATAGCTTCTCAAATTGCTGAACGCCCATGAGTGACTGGCTGACCCCAGTGTCCAGCTCCATGCGTACAGGGATACCGTTTAATAAAACCTTCATCATCATGGGTGGCGTTCTGGTGTATGAACTGTGAATATTCGCCACATGGACCCGCTGAACCTCGCCATCCATCGATTTTCCCCAAAAGTCGTCCTGCCTCAAAGAACCCTCTTCTGGTCCATCCGCCTCATATATTAGTCTGGTTGCAGACTTCCTGCACATTCGAGCTAAATGGCCACTGAGATTGCAGTTCCTGCAGACAAACTGTTGAAATCTGCAAGATCTGGCTGGGTGTTTTCCCCCACACCTCCAGCATGAGTTAAAGTTTCCATTGTTGGGAACAAAGGGACTATGGCTAGACATTCCGCGCTGACTGTCCCTTTGACTGCTCTTAAGTACCCTATTAGTGGGTGTCAATAGCCCCATCCCTGGCCGCATTGTCCACTGTGATGGGGTGAATGTCCGTTTAGCCTGCCATTGTCTTTGTTGCAGTGTGGGGTCCATTGCTGCCTGGGGAGTGTCGGACTGCACCTTCGTGCCTGCGGGGCTCTGAGTCGCATTGATGATGTTGACTTCCTGATCCCTCTCTCTCTCTCTCTCTCTCTCAGTACATGCTCACTCATCTCTCTCTCTCTCTCTCTCTCTCTCTCCGTACATGCTCACAGTCTCTCACTTTCTCTCCCTCTCTCTCTCTCTCTCTCTCTCTCTCTGTACATGCTCTCTCTCACTCTTGCACCCTCTCAGTACATGCTCACTCTCTCTGTCATGTATCTTACATTATTATATATAACTGTATCCTAACATGCTATATATGACTGTAATAAGGTATGACCTGTAACCACCAGCATACCTTACCACCAGGGGTGCACTTGCAAGAGACAGGTATATAAGGACAGGTCTCAGGCAAGTGCAGCATTCCAGAGCTGTGAAATAAAGTGCAGGTCCAGAGTGACCTTGATTCACTACATGCCTCGTGTGAATCTGTACTGAGGGGACAGGACTTTACACTCTCTGTCTCTCTCTTCCTCTCAGTACATGCTCACAATCACTCTCTCTCTCTCTCGCTCTCTCTCTCTCTCAGTACATGCTCACAGTCACTCTCTCTCTCTCTCTCTCGCTCTCAGTACACACTCACACTCTCTCTCACTCTCTCTCTCAGTACATGGTCTCTCTCTCCTACTCCTCATTATCCTGGCTCTTCCCTTCCCATTCAGCACAAGCTGACAGCCTCACTCCCTCTGAGGCTGATTTGCAACAGGCATGGTACTGGCCTTACTCAGGTTGATTCTGGCCCTCTGCACCCCTTCCCCGTCCTGCCTTCGCTGCACCCTGCTGCAGAGAGCTGATTTTGTGAGCGGCATTCCCACCCCAGTACGCTGGGGAATGATTCTCTTACAGCAGCAATAGGTCTGGGCCTGGAGCTTTCGAGTAGCTCTGTGAATAGGGCATCCAGACTGTGCCCTGAAAACACTCACTGTCTTGCTCAAATGTGAAGAGTTTGCAAATCCAGTGTCCATGTACGGTAGATCAGGTCATGTCTCTTACATTATTATATATAACTATATCCCAACATGCTACACATGACTGTAATAAGATATGACCTGTAACCACTAGCATACCTTACCACCAGGGGTGCACTTGCAAGAGACAGGTATATAAGGAGAGGTCTCAGGCAAGTGCAACATTCCAGAGCTGTGAAATAAAGGTGCAGGTCCAGAGTGACCTTGACTTCACTACATACCTCGTGTGAATCTATACTGAGGGGACAGGACTTTACAGATCACACACTGTGGGCTCACCATCAACATTCCATTCACAGGCACCAGGGGCAGCAGATATTTCAAGGTCGTCGACATATGCAGTTCACGTAGGTGGGATCGTACACTGTGTCTTACAGTGCTGTACCTGCCCAGGGAGTGTTTGATGGGACAGTGTAGAGGGAGCTTTACTCTGTATCTAACCCTGTGCTGTACCTCCCTGGGAGTGTTTGATGGGACAGTGTAGAGGGAGCTTTACTCTGTATCTAACCCGTGCTGTACCTGCCCTGGGAGTGTTTGATGGGACAGTGTAGAGGGAGCTTTACTCTGTATCTAACCCATGCTGTACTTGCCCTGTGAGTGTTTGATGGGACAGTGTAGAGGGAGCTTTACTCTGTATCTAACCCTGTGCTGTACTACTCTGGGAGTGTTTGATGGGACAGTGTAGAGGGAGCTTTACTCTGTATCTAACCCCGTGCTGTACCTGCCCTGGGAGTATTTGATGGGACAGTGCAGAGGGAGCTTTACTCTGTATCTAACCCGTGCTGTACCTGCCCTGGGAGTGTTTGATGGGACAGTGTAGAGGGAGCTTTACTCTGTATATCTAACCCCGAGTGTACCTACCCTGGGAGTGTTTGATGGGACAGTGTAGAGGGACCTTTACTCTGTATATCTAACCCCTAGTGTACCTACCCTGGGAGTGTGTGATGGGACAGTGTAGAGGGAGCTTTACTCTGTATCTAACCCCCTGTACCTGCCCTGGGAGTGTTTGATGGGACACTCTGACGTAACAAACATTTCTCCAAAGATATACAATGGGAATTAGAGTAAACAGTTGAGTGCAGTGGGCTGATGGACGGTCGGTCCCAGGATGGAAAAGTCCGACCCCAGCCTCAGCCATTCTCCCAGCGGCCTGCCTCCTGGCTCTAGCTGTGGTTTGTTGTGTGTCAATGGTTGCAGGTAAGGAGCTGTATTCACTGCCGACTCACTCTGTTTATTGTTTACAGGATGGGTTGGTGAAAGCCAACATGGAGAAGTTGACGTTCTACGCCCTGTCTGCTCCGGAGAAGCTGGACCGGATTGGTGCATACCTCGCAGAGAGACTGAGCAGAGATGTGGCCAGACACCGATACGGGTACGGGCGTTGCAGGGCCCACAATGCACAGCTTTACATGTACTGGGGCGGGCACCTGGGCAGCACTGGGCATTGACCGATCCTGTGTGGGACATGGGCAGTGCTGGGCATTGACCGATCCTGTGTGGGACATGGGCAGCGCTGGGCATTGACCGATCCTGTGTGGGACATGGGCAGCGCTGGGCATTGACCGATCCTGTGTGGGACATGGGCAGTGCTGGGCATTGACCGATCCTGTGTGGGACATGGGCAGTGCTGGGTACTGGTGACCGATCCTGTGTGGGACATGGGCAGTGCTGGGCATTGACCGATCCTGTGTGGGACATGGGCAGCGCTGGGCATTGACCGATCCTGTGTTGGACATGGGCAGCGCTGGGCATTGACTGATCCTGTGTGGGACATGGGCAGCGCTGGGCATTGGTGACCGATGCTGTGTGGGACATAGGCAGCGCTGGGCATTGGTGACCGATCCTGTGTGGGACATGGGCAGTGCTATGCATTGACCGATCCTGTGTGGGACATGGGCAGTGCTGGGCATTGACCGATCCTGTGTGGGACATGGGCAGCGCTGGGCATTGACCGATCCTGTGTGGGACATGGGCAGCGCTGGACATTGACCGATCCTGTGTGGGCACATGGGCAGCATTGGGCATTGGTGACCGATGCTGTGTGAGCACATGGGCAGCACTGGGCATTGACTGATCCTGTGTGGGCACATGGGCAGCACTGGACATTGACCGATTCTGTGTGGGACATGGGCAGTGCTGGACATTGACCGATCCTGTGTGGGACATGGGCAGCGCTGGACATGGACCGATCCTGTGTGGGACGTGGGCAGCGCTGGGCATTGACCGATCCTGTGTGGGACAGGGGCAGTGCTGGGCATTGGTGACCGATCTTGTGTGGGACATGGGCAGCGCTGGGCATTGGTGACCGATCCTGTGTGGGACATGAGCAGCGCTGGGCATTCACCGATCCTGTGTGGGACATGGGCAGCGCTGGGCATTGACCAATCCTGTGTGGGACATGGGCAGTGCTGTGCATTGGTGATCGATCCTGTGTGGGACATGGGCAGCGCTGGGCATTGACCAATCCTGTGTGGGACATGGGCAGTGCTGTGCATTGGTGACCGATCCTGTGTGGGACATGGGCAGCGCTGGACATTGACAGATCTTGTGTGGGACATGGGCAGTGCTGGGCATTGACCAATCCTGTGTGGGACATGGGCAGCGCTGGGCATTGGTGACCGATGCTGTGTGGGACATGGGCAGCGCTGGGCATTGGTGACCGATCCTGTGTGGGACATGGGCAGCGCTGGGCATTGGTGACCGATCCTGTGTGGGACATGGGCAGCGCTGGGCATTGGTGACCGATCCTGTGTGGGACATGGGCAGCGCTGGGCATTGACCGATCCTGTGTGGGACTTGGCCAGCGCTGGGCATTGTTGACCGATGCTGTGTGAGCACATGGGCAGCGCTGGGCATTGACCGGTCCTGTGTGGGCACATGGGCAGCGCTGGGCATTGGTGACCGATCCTGTGTGGGACATGGGCTGCACTGGGCATTGACCAATCCTGTGTGGGCACATGGGCAACGCTGGGCATTGACCGGTCCTGTGTGGGACATGGGCAGTGCTGGGCATTGACCGATCCTGTGTGGGACATGGGCAGCGCTGGGCATTGACCGATCATGTGTGGGACATGGGCAGCGCTGGGCATTGGTGACCGATCCTGTGTGGGACATGGGCAGCACTGGGCATTGACCGATCCTGTGTGGGACATGGGCAGCACTGGGCATTGGTGACCGATCCTCTGTGGGACATGGGCAACGCTGGGCATTGACCGATGCTGTGTCGGATATGGGCAACGCTGGGCATTGACCGATGCTGTGTGGGACATGGGCAGTGCTGGGCATTGACCGATCCTGTGTGGGACATGGGCAGTGCTGGGCATTGACCGATTCTCTGTGGGACATGGGCAGCGCTGGGCATTGGTGACCGTTCCTGTGTGGGACATGGGCAGTGCTGGACATTGACCGATCCTGTGTGGGACATGGGCAGTGCTGGGCATTGACCGATCCTGTGTGGGACATGGGCAGTGCTGGGCATTGACCGATCCTCTGTGGGACATGGGCAGCGCTGGGCATTGGTGACCGATGCTGTGTGGGACATGGGCAGTGCTGGGCATTGACTGATCCTGTGTGGGACTTGGGCAGCGCTGGGCATTGGTGACCGATGCTGTGTGAGCACATGGGCAGCGCTGGGCATTGAACAATCCTGTGTGGGCACATGGGCAGTGATGGGCATTGACCGATCCTGTGTGGGACATGGGCAGCGCTGGGCATTGACTGATCCTGTGTGGGCACATGGGCAGCACTGGACATTGACCGATTCTGTGTGGGACATGGGCAGTGCTGGACATTGACCGATCCTGTGTGGGACATGGGCAGCGCTGGACATGGACCGATCCTGTGTGGGACGTGGGCAGCGCTGGGCATTGACCGATCCTGTGTGGGACAGGGGCAGTGCTGGGCATTGGTGACCGATCTTGTGTGGGACATGGGCAGCGCTGGGCATTGGTGACCGATCCTGTGTGGGACATGAGCAGCGCTGGGCATTCACCGATCCTGTGTGGGACACGGGCAGCGCTGGGCATTGACCAATCCTGTGTGGGACATGGGCAGTGCTGTGCATTGGTGATCGATCCTGTGTGGGACATGGGCAGCGCTGGGCATTGACCAATCCTGTGTGGGACATGGGCAGTGCTGTGCATTGGTGACCGATCCTGTGTGGGACATGGGCAGCGCTGGACATTGACAGATCTTGTGTGGGACATGGGCAGTGCTGGGCATTGACCAATCCTGTGTGGGACATGGGCAGCGCTGGGCATTGGTGACCGATGCTGTGTGGGACATGGGCAGCGCTGGGCATTGGTGACCGATCCTGTGTGGGACATGGGCAGCGCTGGGCATTGGTGACCGATCCTGTGTGGGACATGGGCAGCGCTGGGCATTGGTGACCGATCCTGTGTGGGACATGGGCAGCGCTGGGCATTGACCGATCCTGTGTGGGACTTGGGCAGCGCTGGGCATTGTTGACCGATGCTGTGTGAGCACATGGGCAGCGCTGGGCATTGACCGGTCCTGTGTGGGCACATGGGCAGCGCTGGGCATTGGTGACCGATCCTGTGTGGGACATGGGCTGCACTGGGCATTGACCAATCCTGTGTGGGCACATGGGCAACGCTGGGCATTGACCGGTCCTGTGTGGGACATGGGCAGTGCTGGGCATTGACCGATCCTGTGTGGGACATGGGCAGCGCTGGGCATTGACCGATCATGTGTGGGACATGGGCAGCGCTGGGCATTGGTGACCGATCCTGTGTGGGACATGGGCAGCACTGGGCATTGACCGATCCTGTGTGGGACATGGGCAGCACTGGGCATTGGTGACCGATCCTCTGTGGGACATGGGCAACGCTGGGCATTGACCGATGCTGTGTCGGATATGGGCAACGCTGGGCATTGACCGATGCTGTGTGGGACATGGGCAGTGCTGGGCATTGACCGATCCTGTGTGGGACATGGGCAGTGCTGGGCATTGACCGATTCTCTGTGGGACATGGGCAGCGCTGGGCATTGGTGACCGTTCCTGTGTGGGACATGGGCAGTGCTGGACATTGACCGATCCTGTGTGGGACATGGGCAGTGCTGGGCATTGACCGATCCTGTGTGGGACATGGGCAGTGCTGGGCATTGACCGATCCTCTGTGGGACATGGGCAGCGCTGGGCATTGGTGACCGATGCTGTGTGGGACATGGGCAGTGCTGGGCATTGACTGATCCTGTGTGGGACTTGGGCAGCGCTGGGCATTGGTGACCGATGCTGTGTGAGCACATGGGCAGCGCTGGGCATTGAACAATCCTGTGTGGGCACATGGGCAGTGATGGGCATTGACCGATCCTGTGTGGGACATGGGCAGCGCTGGGCATTGACCGATCCTGTGTGGGACATGGGCAGCGCTGGGCATTGGTGACCGATCCTGTGCAGGACATGGGCAGCACTGGGCATTGACCGATCCTGTGTGAGTCATGGGCAGCGCTGGACATTGACCTATCCTGTGTTGTCTCCCTGGTGCAAGGGTCAAGGATGTCTCGGAGCGGGTGCAGGACATTCTAAAAAGGGAGGGAGAACAGCCAGTTGTCGTGGTGCACGTTGGTACCAATGACATAGGTAAAAAAAGGGATGAGTTCCTACGAAATGAATTTAAGGAGCTAGGAGCTAAATTAAAAAGTAGGACCTCAAAAGTAGTAATCTCGGGATTGCTACCAGTGCCACGTGCTAGTCAGAGTAGGAATCGCAGGATAGCTCAGATGAATACGTGGCTTGAGCAATGGTGCAGCAGGGAGGGATTCAAATTCCTGGGGCATTGGAACCGGTTCTGGGGGAGGTGGGACCAGTACAATCCGGACGGTCTGCACCTGGGCAGAATCGGAACCAGTGTCCTCGGGGGAGTGTTTGCTAGTGCTGTTGGGGAGGAGTTAAACTAATATGGCAGGGGGATGGGAACCAATGCAGGGAGATAGAGGGAAACAAAAAGGAGGCAAAAACAAAAGACAGAAAGGAGATGAGGAAAAGTGGAGGGCAGAGAAACCCAAGGCAAAGAACAAAAAGGGCCATTGTACAGCAAAATTCTAAAATGACAGAGGGTGTTAAAAAAACAAGCCTAAAGGCTTTGTGTCTTAATGCAAGGAGTATCCGCAATAAGGTGGATGAATTAACTGTGCAAATAGATGTTAACAAATATGATGTGATTGGGATTACGGAGACGTGGCTCCAGGATGAGCAGGGCTGGGAACTCAACATCCAGGGGTATTCAACATTCAGGAAGGATAGAATAAAAGGAAAAGGAGGTGGGGTAGCATTGCTGGTTAAGGAGGAGATTAAGGCAATAGTTAGGAAGGACATTAGCTTGGATGATGTGGAATCTATATGGGTAGAGCTGCAGAACACCAAAGGGAGTTGTGTACAGACCTCCAAACAATAGTAGTGATGTTGGGGAGGGCATCAAACAGGAAATTAGGGGTGCGTGCAATAAAGGTGCAGCAGTTATAATGGGTGACTTTAATATGCACATAGATTGGGCTAACCAAACTGGAAGCAATACGGTGGAGGAGGATTTTCTGGAGTGCATAAGGGATAGTTTTTTAGACCAATATGTCGAGGAACCAACTAGGGGGGAGGCCATCTTAGACTGGGTGTTATGTAATGAGAGAGGATTAATTAGCAATCTCGTTGTGCGAGGCCCCTTGGGGAAGTGTGACCATAATATGGTGGAATTCTGCATTGGGATGGAGAATGAAACAGTTAATTCAGAGACCATGGTCCAGAACTTAAAGAAGGCTAACTTTGAAGGTATGAGGCGTGAATTGGCTGGGATGGATTGGCGAATGATACTTAAGGGGTTGACTGTGGATGGGCAATGGCAGACATTTAGAGACCGCATGGATGAACTACAACAATTGTACATTCCTGTCTGGCATAGAAATAAAAAAGGGAAGGTGGCTCAACCATGGCTATCAAGGGAAATCAGGGATAGTATTAAAGCCAAGGAAGTGGCATACAAATTGGTCAGAAATAGCAGCGAACCTGGGGACTGGGAGAAATTTAGAACTCAGCAGAGGAGGACAAAGGGTTTGATTAGGGCAGGGAAAATGGAGTATGAGAAGAAGCTTGCAGGGAACATTAAGACGGATTGCAAAAGTTTCTATAGATATGTAAAGAGAAAAAGGTTAGTAAAGACAAACGTAGGTCCCCTGCAGTCAGAATCAGGGGAAGTCATAACGGGGAACAAAGAAATGGCGGACCAATTGAACAAGTACTTTGGTTCGGTATTCACGAAGGAGGACACGAACAACCTTCCGGTTATAAAAGGGGTCGGGGGGTCTAGTAAGGAGGAGGAACTGAGGGAAATCCTTATTAGCCGGGAAATTGTGTTGGGGAAATTGATGGGATTGAAGGCCGATAAATCCCCAGGGCCTGATGGACTGCATCCCAGAGTACTTAAGGAGGTGGCCTTGGAAATACTGGATGCGTTGACAGTCATTTTCCAACATTCCATTGACTCTGGATCAGTTCCTATGGAGTGGAGGGTAGCCAATGTAACCCCACTTTTTAAAAAAGGAGGGAGAGAGAAAACAGGGAATTATAGACCGGTCAGCCTGACATCGGTAGTGGGTAAAATGATGGAATCAATTATTAAGGATGTCATAGCAGTGCATTTGGAAAGAGGTGACATGATAGGTCCAAGTCAGCATGGATTTGTGAAAGGGAAATCATGCTTGACAAATCTTCTGGAATTTTTTGAGGATGTTTCCAGTCGAGTGGATAAGGGAGAATCAGTTGATGTGGTATATTTGGACTTTCAGAAGGCGTTCGACAAGGTCCCACACAAGAGATTGATGTGCAAAGTTAGAGCACATGGGATTGGGGGTAGTGTACTGACATGGATTGAGAACTGGTTGTCAGACAGGAAGCAAAGAGTAGGAGTAAATGGGTACTTTTCAGAATGGCAGGCAGTGACTAGTGGGGTACCGCAAGGTTCTGTGCTGGGGCCCCAGCTGTTTACACTGTACATTAATGATTTAGATGAGCGGATTAAATGTAGTATCTCCAAATTTGCGGATGACACTAAGTTGGGTGGCAGTGTGAGCTACGAGGAGGATGCTGTGAGGCTGCAGAGCGACTTGGATAGGTTAGGTGAGTGGGCAAATGCATGGCAGATGAAGTATAATGTGGATAAATGTGAGGTTATCCACTTTGGTGGTAAAAACAGAGAGACAGACTATTATCTGAATGGTGACAGATTAGGAAAAGGGGAGGTGCAAAGAGACCTGGGTGTCATGGTACATCAGTCATTGAAGGTTGGCATGCAGGTGCAGCAGGCGGTTAAGAAAGCAAATGGCATGTTGGCCTTCATAGCGAGGGGATTTGAGTACAGGGGCAGGGAGGTGTTGCTACAGTTGAACAGGGCATTGGTGAGGCCACACCTGGAGTATTGTGTACAGTTTTGGTCTCCTAACCTGAGGAAGGACATTCTTGCTATTGAGGGAGTGCAGCGAAGGTTCACCAGACTGATTCCCGGGATGGTGGGACTGACCTATCAAGAAAGACTGGATCAACTGGGCTTGTATTCACTGGAGTTCAGAAGAATGAGAGGGGACCTCATAGAAACATTTAAAATTCTGACGGGGTTAGACAGGTTAGATGCAGGAAGAATGTTCCCAATGTTGGGGAAGTCCAGAACCAGAGGTCACAGTCTAAGGATAAGGGGTAAGCCATTTAGGACCGAGATGCGGAGGAACTTCTTCACCCAGAGAGTGGTGAACCTGTGGAATTCTCTACCACAGAAAGTTGTTGAGGCCAATTCACTAAATATATTCAAAAAGGAGTTAGATGAGGTCCTTACTACTAGGGGGATCAAGGGGTATGGCGAGAAAGCAGGAATGGGGTACTGAAGTTGAATGTTCAGCCATGAACTCATTAAATGGCGGTGCAGGCTAGAAGGGCCGAATGGCCTACTCCTGCACCTATTTTCTATGTTTCTATGTTTCTATGTTTCTATGTTTCTATGAACATGGGCAGCGCTTGGCATTGACCTATCCTGTGTGGGACATGGACAGCGCTGGACATTGGTGACCGATTCTTTGTGGGACATGGGCAGCGCTGGGCATTGACCGATCCTGTGTGGGACATGGACAGCGCTGGACATTGGTGACCGATCCTGTGTGGGACATGGGCAGCGCTGGGCATTGACCAATCCTGTGTGGGACATGGGCAGTGCTGGGCATTGGTGATCGATCCTCTGTGGGACATGGGCAGTGCTGGACATTGGTGATCGATCCTGTGTGGGACATGAGCAGCACTGGACATTGGTGATCGATCCTGTGTGGGACATGAGCAGCGCTGGACATTGACCAATCCTGTGTGGGACATGGGCAGTGCTGGGCATTGACCGATCCTGTGTGGGACATGGGCAGCGCTGGGCATTGGTGACCGATGCTGTGTGGGACATGGGCAGTGCTGGGCATTGACCGATCCTGTGTGGGACATGGGCAGTGCTGGGCATTGACCGATCCTCTGTGGGACATGGGCAGCGCTGGGCATTGGTGACCGTTCCTGTGTGGGACATGGGCAGTGCTGGACATTGACCGATCCTGTGTGGGACATGGGCAGTGCTGGTCATTGACCAATCCTGTGTGGGACATGGGCAGTGCTGGGCATTGACCGATCCTCTGTGGGACATGGGCAGCGCTGGGCATTGGTGACCGATGCTGTGTGGGACATGGGCAGTGCTGGGCATTGACCGATCCTGTGTGGGACTTGGGCAGCGCTGGGCATTGGTGACCGATGCTGTGTGAGCACATGGGCAGCGCTGGGCATTGACCGATCCTGTGTGGGTCATGGGCAGCGCTGGACATTGACCTATCCTGTGTTGCCGCCCTGGTGCAAGGGTCAAGGATGTCTCGGAGCGGGTGCAGGACATTCTAAAAAGGGAGGGAGAACAGCCAGTTGTCGTGGTGCACGTTGGTACCAATGACATAGGTAAAAAAAGGGATGAGTTCCTACGAAATGAATTTAAGGAGCTAGGAGCTAAATTAAAAAGTAGGACCTCAAAAGTAGTAATCTCGGGATTGCTACCAGTGCCACGTGCTAGTCAGAGTAGGAATCGCAGGATAGCTCAGATGAATACGTGGCTTGAGCAATGGTGCAGCAGGGAGGGATTCAAATTCCTGGG
Source organism: Pristiophorus japonicus (assembly GCF_044704955.1). Lineage (NCBI taxonomy): Eukaryota > Metazoa > Chordata > Chondrichthyes > Pristiophoridae > Pristiophorus > Pristiophorus japonicus. The sequence goes on along the minus strand of NC_091985.1, from coordinate 2,850,460 downwards.
GCATTGGAACCGGTTCTGGGGGAGGTGGGACCAGTACAATCCGGACGGTCTGCACCTGGGCAGAATCGGAACCAATGTCCTCGGGGGAGTGTTTGCTAGTGCTGTTGGGGAGGAGTTAAACTAATATGGCAGGGGGATGGGAACCAATGCAGGGAGATAGAGGGAAACAAAAAGGAGGCAAAAACAAAAGACAGAAAGGAGATGAGGAAAAGTGGAGGGCAGAGAAACCCAAGGCAAAGAACAAAAAGGGCCATTGTACAGCAAAATTCTAAAACGACAGAGGGTGTTAAAAAAACAAACCTGAAGGCTTTGTGTCTTAATGCAAGGAGTATCCGCAATAAGGTGGATGAATTAACTGTGCAAATAGATGTTAACAAATATGATGTGATTGGGATTACGGAGACGTGGCTCCAGGATGAGCAGGGCTGGGAACTCAACATCCAGGGGTATTCAACATTCAGGAAGGATAGAATAAAAGGAAAAGGAGGTGGGGTAGCATTGCTGGTTAAGGAGGAGATTAAGGCAATAGTTAGGAAGGACATTAGCTTGGATGATGTGGAATCTATATGGGTAGAGCTGCAGAACACCAAAGGGCAAAAAACGTTAGTGGGAGTTGTGTACAGACCTCCAAACAGTAGTAGTGATGTTGGGGAGGGCATCAAACAGGAAATTAGGGGTGCGTGCAATAAAGGTGCAGCAGTTATAATGGGTGACTTTAATATGCACATAGATTGGGCTAACCAAACTGGAAGCAATGCGGTGGAGGAGGATTTTCTGGAGTGCATAAGGGATGGTTTTTTAGACCAATATGTCGAGGAACCAACTAGGGGGGAGGCCATCTTAGACTGGGTGTTATGTAATGAGAGAGGATTAATTAGCAATCTCGTTGTGCGAGGCCCCTTGGGGAAGAGTGACCATAATATGGTGGAATTCTGCATTGGGATGGAGAATGAAACAGTTAATACAGAGACCATGGTCCAGAACTTAAAGAAGGCTAACTTTGAAGGTATGAGGCGTGAATTGGCTGGGATGGATTGGCGAATGATACTTAAGGGGTTGACTGTGGATGGGCAATGGCAGACATTTAGAGACCGCATGGATGAACTACAACAATTGTACATTCCTGTCTGGCATAGAAATAAAAAAGGGAAGGTGGCTCAACCGTGGCTATCAAGGGAAATCAGGGATAGTATTAAAGCCAAGGAAGTGGCATACAAATTGGTCAGAAATAGCAGCGAACCTGGGGACTGGGAGAAATTTAGAACTCAGCAGAGGAGGACAAAGGGTTTGATTAGGGCAGGGAAAATGGAGTATGAGAAGAAGCTTGCAGGGAACATTAAGACGGATTGCAAAAGTTTCTATAGATATGTAAAGAGAAAAAGGTTAGTAAAGACAAACGTAGGTCCCCTGCAGTCAGAATCAGGGGAAGTCATAACTGGGAACAAAGAAATGGCGGACCAATTGAACAAGTACTTTGGTTCGGTATTCACGAAGGAGGACACGAACAACCTTCCGGTTATAAAAGGGGTCGGGGGGTCTAGTAAGGAGGAGGAACTGAGGGAAATCCTTATTAGCCGGGAAATTGTGTTGGGGAAATTGATGGGATTGAAGGCCGATAAATCCCCAGAGCCTGATGGACTGCATCCCAGAGGACTTAAGGAGGTGGCCTTGGAAATAGTGGATGCGTTGACAGTCATTTTCCAACATTCCATTGACTCTGGATCAGTTCCTATGGAGTGGAGGGTAGCCAATGTAACCCTACTTTTTAAAAAAGGAGGGAGAGAGAAAACAGGGAATTATAGACCGGTCAGCCTGACATCGGTAGTGGGTAAAATGATGGAATCAATTATTAAGGATGTCATAGCAGTGCATTTGGAAAGAGGTGACATGATAGGTCCAAGTCAGCATGGATTTGTGAAAGGGAAATCATGCTTGACAAATCTTCTGGAATTTTTTGAGGAATGTTTCCAGTAGAGTGGATAAGGGAGAACCAGTTGATGTGGTATATTTGGACTTTCAGAAGGCGTTCGACAAGGTCCCACACAAGAGATTGATGTGCAAAGTTAGAGCACATGGGATTGGGGGTAGTGTACTGACATGGATTGAGAACTGGTTGTCAGACAGGAAGCAAAGAGTAGGAGTAAATGGGTACTTTTCAGAATGGCAGGCAGTGAATAGTGTGGTACCGCAAGGTTCTGTGCTGGGGCCCCAGCTGTTTACACTGTACATTAATGATATAGATGAGGGGATTAAATGTAGTATCTCCAAATTTGCGGATGACACTAAGTTGGGTGGCAGTGTGAACTGCGAGGAGGATGCTGTGAGGCTGCAGAGTGACTTGGATAGGTTAGGTGAGTGGGCAAATGCATGGCAGATGAAGTATAATGTGGATAAATGTGAGGTTATCCACTTTGGTGGTAAAAACAGAGAGACAGACTATTATCTGAATGGTGACAGATTAGGAAAAGGGGAGGTGCAAAGAGACCTGGGTGTCATGGTACATCAGTCATTGAAGGTTGGCATGCAGGTGCAGCAGGCGGTTAAGAAAGCAAATGGCATGTTGGCCTTCATAGCAAGGGGATTTGAGTACAGGGGCAGGGAGGTGTTGCTACAGTTGTACAGGGCATTGGTGAGGCCACACCTGGAGTATTGTGTACAGTTTTGGTCTCCTAACCTGAGGAAGGACATTCTTGCTATTGAGGGAGTGCAGCGAAGGTTCACCAGACTGATTCCCGGGATGGTGGGACTGACCTATCAAGAAAGACTGGATCAACTGGGCTTGTATTCACTGGAGTTCAGAAGAATGAGAGGGGACCTCATAGAAACATTTAAAATTCTGACGGGGTTAGACAGGTTAGATGCAGGAAGAATGTTCCCAATGTTGGGGAAGTCCAGAACCAGAGGTCACAGTCTAAGGATAAGGGGTAAGCCATTTAGGACCGAGATGCGGAGCAACTTCTTCACCCAGAGAGTGGTGAACCTGTGGAATTCTCTACCACAGAAAGTTGTTGAGGCCAATTCACTAAATATATTCAAAAACGAGTTAGATGAGGTCCTTACTACTAGGGGGATCAAGGGGTATGGCGAGAAAGCAGGAATGGGGTACTGAAGTTGAATGTTCAGCCATGAACTCATTGAATGGCGGTGCAGGCTAGAAGGGCCGAATGGCCTACTCCTGCACCTATTTTCTATGTTTCTATGTTTCTATGTTTCTATGTTTCTATGAACATGGGCAGCGCTTGGCATTGACCTATCCTGTGTGGGACATGGACAGCGCTGGACATTGGTGACCGATCCTTTGTGGGACATGGGCAGCGCTGGGCATTGACCGATCCTGTGGGGGACATGGACAGCGCTGGACATTGGTGACCGATCCTGTGTGGGACATGGGCAGCGCTGGGCATTGACCAATCCTGTGTGGGACATGGGCAGTGCTGGGCATTGGTGATCGATCCTCTGTGGGACATGGGCAGTGCTGGACATTGGTGATCGATCCTGTGTGGGACATGAGCAGTGCTGGACAATGGGGATCGATCCTGTGTGGGACATGAGCAGCGCTGGACATTGACCGATCCTGTGTGGGACATGGGCAGCGCTGGGCATTGGTGACTGATGCTGTGTGGGACATGGGCAGTGCTGGGCATTGACCGATCCTGTGTGGGACATGGGCAGTGCTGGGCATTGACCGATCCTCTGTGGGACATGGGCAGCGCTGGGCATTGGTGACCGTTCCTGTGTGGGACATGGGCAGTGCTGGACATTGACCGATCCTGTGTGGGACATGGGCAGTGCTGGGCATTGACCGATCCTGTGTGGGACATGGGCAGTGCTGGGCATTGACCGATCCTCTGTGGGACATGGGCAGCGCTGGGCATTGGTGACCGATGCTGTGTGGGACATGGGCAGTGCTGGGCATTGACCGATCCTGTGTGGGACTTGGGCAGCGCTGGGCATTGGTGACCGATGCTGTGTGAGCACATGGGCAGCGCTGGGCATTGACCAATCCTGTGTGGGCACATGGGCAGTGATGGGCATTGACCGATCCTGTGTGGGACATGGGCAGCGCTGGGCATTGACCAGTCCTGTGTGGGACATGGGCAGTGCTGGGCATTGACCGATCCTGTGTGGGACATGGGCAGCGCTGGGCATTGACCGATCCTGTGTGGGACATGGGCAGCGCTGGGCATTGGTGACCGATCCTGTGTGGGACATGGGCAGCACTGGGCATTGACCGATCCTGTGTGGGACATGGGCAGTGCTGGGCATTGACCGATCCTGTGTGGGACATGGGCTGCGCTGGGCATTGGTGACCGATCCTGTGTGGGACATGGGCAACGCTGGGCATTGACCGATGCTGTGTGGGACATGGGCAGTGCTGGGCATTGACCGGTCCTGTGTGGGACATGGGCAGTGCTGGGCATTGACCGATTCTCTGTGGGACATGGGCATCGCTGGGCATTGGTGACCGTTCCTGTGTGGGACATGGGCAGTGCTGGACATTGACCGATCCTGTGTGGGACATGGGCAGTGCTGGGCATTGACCGATCCTGTGTGGGACATGGGCAGTGCTGGGCATTGACCGATCCTCTGTGGGACATGGGCAGCGCTGGGCATTGGTGACCGATGCTGTGTGGGACATGGGCAGTGCTGGGCATTGACCGATCCTGTGTGGGACTTGGGCAGCGCTGGGCATTGGTGACCGATGCTGTGTGAGCACATGGGCGGCGCTGGGCATTGACCAATCCTGTGTGGGCACATGGGCAGTGATGGGCATTGACCGATCCTGTGTGGGACATGGGCAGCGCTGGGCATTGGTGACCGTTCCTGTGTGGGACATGGGCAGTACTGGACATTGACCGGTCCTGTGTGGGACATGGGCAGTGCTGGGCATTGACCGATCCTGTGTGGGACATGGGCAGCGCTGGGCATTGACTGATCCTGTGTGGGCACATGGGCAGCGCTGGGCATTGACCGATCCTGTGTTGGACATGGGCAGTGCTGGGCATTGACCGATCCTGTGTGGGACATGGGCAGCGCTGGGCATTGACCGATCCTGTGTGGGACATGGGCAGCGCTGGGCATTGACCGATCCTGTGTGGGACATGGGCAGCGCTGGGCATTGACCGATCCTGTGTGGGACATGGGCAGTGCTGGGCATTGACCGATCCTGTGTGGGACATAGGCAGCGCTGGGCATTGGTGACCGATCCTGTGTGGGACATGGGCAGTGCTATGCATTGACCGATCCTGTGTGGGACATGGGCAGTGCTGGGCATTGACCGATCCTGTGTGGTACATGGGCAGCGCTGGGCATTGACCGATCCTGTGTGGGACATGGGCAGTGCTGGACATTGACCGATCCTGTGTGGGCACATGGGCAGCACTGGGCATTGGTGACCGATGCTGTGTGAGCACATGGGCAGCACTGGGCATTGACTGATCCTGTGTGGGCACATGGGCAGCACTGGACATTGACCGATTCTGTGTGGGACATGGGCAGTGCTGGACATTGACCGATCCTGTGTGGGACATGGGCAGCGCTGGACATGGACCGATCCTGTGTGGGACGTGGGCAGCGCTGGGCATTGACCGATCCTGTGTGGGACAGGGGCAGTGCTGGGCATTGGTGACCGATCTTGTGTGGGACATGGGCAGCGCTGGGCATTGGTGACCGATCCTGTGTGGGACATGAGCAGCGCTGGGCATTGACCGATCCTGTGTGGGACATGGGCAGCGCTGGGCATTGACCAATCCTGTGTGGGACATGGGCAGTGCTGTGCATTGGTGAGCGATCCTGTGTGGGACATGGGCAGCGCTGGACATTGACAGATCTTGTGTGGGACATGGGCAGTGCTGGGCATTGACCGATCCAGTGTGGGACATGGGCAGCGCTGGGCATTGGTGACCGATGCTGTGTGGGACATGGACAGCGCTGGGCATTGGTGACCGATCCTGTGTGGGACATGGGCAGCGCTGGGCATTGGTGACCGATCCTGTGTGGGACATGGGCAGCGCTGGGCATTGGTGACCGATCCTGTGTGGGACATGGGCAGCGCTGGGCATTGACCGATCCTGTGTGGGACTTGGGCAGCGCTGGGCATTGTTGACCGATGCTGTGTGAACACATGGGCAGCACTGGGCATTGACCGGTCCTGTGTGGGCACATGGGCAGCGCTGGGCATTGGTGACCGATCCTGTGTGGGACATGGGCTGCACTGGGCATTGACCGATCCTGTGTGGGCACATGGGCAACGCTGGGCATTGACCGGTCCTGTGTGGGACATGGGCAGTGCTGGGCATTGACCGATCCTGTGTGGGACATGGGCAGCGCTGGGCATTGACCGATCCTGTGTGGGACATGGGCAGCGCTGGGCATTGGTGACCGATCCTGTGTGGGACATGGGCAGCACTGGGCATTGACCGATCCTGTGTGGGACATGGGCAGTGCTGGGCATTGACCGATCCTGTGTGGGACATGGGCAGCGCTGGGCATTGGTGACCGATCCTGTGTGGGACATGGGCAACGCTGGGCATTGACCGATGCTGTGTGGGACATGGGCAGTGCTGGACATTGACCGATCCTGTGTGGGACATGGGCAGTGCTGGGCATTGACCGATCCTGTGTGGGACATGGGCAGTGCTGGGCATTGACCGTTCCTGTGTGGGACATGGGCAGTGCTGGACATTGACCGATCCTGTGTGGGACATGGGCAGTGCTGGACATTGACCGATCCTGTGTGGGACATGGGCAGTGCTGGGCATTGACCGATCCTGTGTGGGACATGGGCAGTGCTGGGCATTGACCGATCCTCTGTGGGACATGGGCAGCGCTGGGCATTGGTGACCGATGCTGTGTGGGACATGGGCAGTGCTGGGCATTGACCGATCCTGTGTGGGACTTGGGCAGCGCTGGGCATTGGTGACCGATGCTGTGGGAGCACATGGGCAGCGCTGGGCATTGACCAATCCTGTGTGGGCACATGGGCAGTGATGGGCATTGACCGATCCTGTGTGGGACATGGGCAGCGCTGGGCATTGACCGATCCTGTGTGGGACATGGGCAGTGCTGGGCATTGGTGACCGATCCTGTGTGGGACATGGGCAGCGCTGGGCATTGACCGATCCTGTGTGGGTCATGGGCAGCGCTGGACATTGACCTATCCTGTGTTGCCTCCCTGGTGCAAGGGTCAAGGATGTCTCGGAGCGGGTGCAGGACATTCTAAAAAGGGAGGGAGAACAGCCAGTTGTCGTGGTGCACGTTGGTACCAATGACATAGGTAAAAAAAGGGATGAGTTCCTACGAAATGAATTTAAGGAGCTAGGAGCTAAATTAAAAAGTAGGACCTCAAAAGTAGTAATCTCGGGATTGCTACCAGTGCCACGTGCTAGTCAGAGTAGGAATCGCAGGATAGCTCAGATGAATACGTGGCTTGAGCAATGGTGCAGCAGGGAGGGATTCAAATTCCTGGGGCATTGGAACCGGTTCTGGGGGAGGTGGGACCAGTACAATCCGGACGTTCTGCACCTGGGCAGAATCGGAACCAATGTCCTCGGGGGAGTGTTTGCTAGTGCTGTTGGGGAGGAGTTAAACTAATATGGCAGGGGGATGGGAACCAATGCAGGGAGATAGAGGGAAACAAAAAGGAGGCAAAAACAAAAGACAGAAAGGAGATGAGGAAAAGTGGAGGGCAGAGAAACCCAAGGCAAAGAACAAAAAGGGCCACTGTACAGCAAAATTCTAAAATGACAGAGGGTGTTAAAAAAACAAGCCTGAAGGCTTTGTGTCTTAATGCAAGGAGTATCCGCAATAAGGTGGATGAATTAACTGTGCAAATAGATGTTAACAAATATGATGTGATTGGGATTACGGAGACGTGGCTCCAGGATGAGCAGGGCTGGGAACTCAACATCCAGGGGTATTCAACATTCAGGAAGGATAGAATAAAAGGAAAAGGAGGTGGGGTAGCATTGCTGGTTAAGGAGGAGATTAAGGCAATAGTTAGGAAGGACATTAGCTTGGATGATGTGGAATCTATATGGGTAGAGCTGCAGAACACCAAAGGGCAAAAAACGTTAGTGGGAGTTGTGTACAGACCTCCAAACAGTAGTAGTGATGTTGGGGAGGGCATCAAACAGGAAATTAGGGGTGCGTGCAATAAAGGTGCAGCAGTTATAATGGGTGACTTTAATATGCACATAGATTGGGCTAACCAAACTGGAAGCAATACGGTGGAGGAGGATTTCCTGGAGTGCATAAGGGATGGTTTTTTAGACCAATATGTCGAGGAACCAACTAGGGGGGAGGCCATCTTAGACTGGGTGTTATGTAATGAGAGAGGATTAATTAGCAATCTCGTTGTGCGAGGCCCCTTGGGGAAGTGTGACCATAATATGGTGGAATTCTGCATTGGGATGGAGAATGAAACAGTTAATTCAGAGACCATGGTCCAGAACTTAAAGAAGGCTAACTTTGAAGGTATGAGGCGTGAATTGGCTGGGATGGATTGGCGAATGATACTTAAGGGGTTGACTGTGGATGGGCAATGGCAGACATTTAGAGACCGCATGGATGAACTACAACAATTGTACATTCCTGTCTGGCATAGAAATAAAAAAGGGAAGGTGGCTCAACCGTGGCTATCAAGGGAAATCAGGGATAGTATTAAAGCCAAGGAAGTGGCATACAAATTGGCCAGAAATAGCAGCGAACCTGGGGACTGGGAGAAATTTAGAACTCAGCAGAGGAGGACAAAGGGTTTGATTAGGGCAGGGAAAATGGAGTATGAGAAGAAGCTTGCAGGGAACATTAAGACGGATTGCAAAAGTTTCTATAGATATGTAAAGAGAAAAAGGTTAGTAAAGACAAACGTAGGTCCCCTGCAGTCAGAATCAGGGGAAGTCATAACGGGGAACAAAGAAATGGCGGACCAATTGAACAAGTACTTTGGTTCGGTATTCACGAAGGAGGACACGAACAACCTTCCGGTTATAAAAGGGGTCGGGGGGTCTAGTAAGGAGGAGGAACTGAGGGAAATCCTTATTAGCCGGGAAATTGTGTTGGGGAAATTGATGGGATTGAAGGCCGATAAATCCCCAGGGCCTGATGGACTGCATCCCAGAGTACTTAAGGAGGTGGCCTTGGAAATAGTGGATGCGTTGACAGTCATTTTCCAACATTCCATTGACTCTGGATCAGTTCCTATGGAGTGGAGGGTAGCCAATGTAACCCCACTTTTTAAAAAAGGAGGGAGAGAGAAAACAGGGAATTATAGACCGGTCAGCCTGACATCGGTAGTGGGTAAAATGATGGAATCAATTATTAAGGATGTCATAGCAGTGCATTTGGAAAGAGGTGACATGATAGGTCCAAGTCAGCATGGATTTGTGAAAGGGAAATCATGCTTGACAAATCTTCTGGAATTTTTTGAGGATGTTTCCAGTCGAGTGGATAAGGGAGAACCAGTTGATGTGGTATATTTGGACTTTCAGAAGGCGTTCGACAAGGTCCCACACAGGAGATTAATGTGCAAAGTTAGAGCACATGGGATTGGGGGTAGTGTACTGACATGGATTGAGAACTGGTTGTCAGACAGGAAGCAAAGAGTAGGAGTAAATGGGTACTTTTCAGAATGGCAGGCAGTGACTAGTGGGGTACCGCAAGGTTCTGTGCTGGGGCCCCAGCTGTTTACACTGTACATTAATGATTTAGATGAGGGGATTAAATGTAGTATCTCCAAATTTGCGGATGACACAAAGTTGGGTGGCAGTGTGAGCTGCGAGGAGGATGCTGTGAGGCTGCAGAGCGACTTGGATAGGTTAGGTGAGTGGGCAAATGCATGGCAGATGAAGTATAATGTGGATAAATGTGAGGTTATCCACTTTGGTGGTAAAAACAGAGAGACAGACTATTATCTGAATGGTGACAGATTAGGAAAAGGGGAGGTGCAAAGAGACCTGGGTGTCATGGTACATCAGTCATTGAAGGTTGGCATGCAGGTGCAGCAGGCGGTTAAGAAAGCAAATGGCATGTTGGCCTTCATAGCGAGGGGATTTGAGTACAGGGGCAGGGAGGTGTTGCTACAGTTGTACAGGGCCTTGGTGAGGCCACACCTGGAGTATTGTGTACAGTTTTGGTCTCCTAACCTGAGGAAGGACATTCTTGCTATTGAGGGAGTGCAGCGAAGGTTCACCAGACTGATTCCCGGGATGGTGGGACTGACCTATCAAGAAAGACTGGATCAACTGGGCTTGTATTCACTGGAGTTCAGAAGAATGAGAGGGGACCTCATAGAAACATTTAAAATTCTGACGGGGTTAGACAGGTTAGATGCAGGAAGAATGTTCCCAATGTTGGGGAAGTCCAGAACCAGAGGTCACAGTCTAAGGATAAGGGGTAAGCCATTTAGGACCGAGATGCGGAGGAACTTCTTCACCCAAAGAGTGGTGAACCTGTGGAATTCTCTACCACAGAACGTTGTTGAGGCCAATTCACTAAATATATTCAAAAAGGAGTTAGATGAGGTCCTTACTACTAGGGGGATCAAGGGGTATGGCGAGAAAGCAGGAATGGGGTACTGAAGTTGAATGTTCAGCCATGAACTCATTGAATGGCGGTGCAGGCTAGAAGGGCCGAATGGCCTACTCCTGCACCTATTTTCTATGTTTCTATGTTTCTATGTTTCGATGAACATGGGCAGCGCTTGGCATTGACCTATCCTGTGTGGGACATGGACAGCGCTGGACATTGGTGACCGATCCTTTGTGGGACATGGGCAGCGCTGGGCATTGACCGATCCTGTGTGGGACATGGACAGCGCTTGACATTGGTGACCGATCCTGTGTGGGACATGGGCAGCGCTGGGCATTGACCAATCCTGTGTGGGACATGGGCAGTGCTGGGCATTGGTGATCGATCCTGTGTGGGACATGAGCAGCGCTGGACATTGGTGATCGATCCTGTGTGGGACATGAGCAGCGCTGGACATTGACCGATCCTGTGTGGGACATGGGCAGTGCTGGGCATTGACCGATCCTGTGTGGGACATGGGCAGCGCTGGGCATTGGTGACCGATGCTGTGTGGGACATGGGCAGTGCTTGGCATTGACCGATCCTGTGTGGGACATGTGCAGCGCTGGGCATTGGTGACCGATGCTGTGTGGGACATGGGCAGCGCTGGGCATTGGTGACCGATCCTGTGTGGGACATGGGCAGCACTGGACATTGACCGATCCTGTGTGGGACATGGGCAGTGCTGGGCATTGACCGATCCTGTGTGGGACATGGGCAGCGCTGGGCATTGGTGACCGATCCTGTGTGGGACATGGGCAACGCTGGGCATTGACCGATGCTGTGTGGGACATGGGCAGTGCTGGGCATTGACCGATCCTGTGTGGGACATGGGCAGTGCTGGGCATTGACCGATTCTCTGTGGGACATGGGCAGCGCTGAGCATTGGTGACCGTTCCTGTGTGGGACATGGGCAGTGCTGGACATTGACCGATCCTGTGTGGGACATGGGCAGTGCTGGGCATTGACCGATCCTGTGTGGGACATGGGCAGTGCTGGGCATTGACCGATCCTCTGTGGGACATGGGCAGCGCTGGGCATTGGTGACCGATGCTGTGTGGGACATGGGCAGTGCTGGGCATTGACCGATCCTGTGTGGGACTTGGGCAGCGCTGGGCATTGGTGACCGATGCTGTGGGAGCACATGGGCAGCGCTGGGCATTGACCAATCCTGTGTGGGCACATGGGCAGTGATGGGCATTGACCGATCCTGTGTGGGACATGGGCAGCGCTGGGCATTGACCGATCCTGTGTGGGACATGGGCAGCGCTGGGCATTGGTGACCGATCCTGTGTGGGACATGGGCAGCGCTGGGCATTGACCGATCCTGTGTGGGTCATGGGCAGCGCTGGACATTGACCTATCCTGTGTTGCCTCCCTGGTGCAAGGGTCATGGATGTCTCGGAGCGGGTGCAGCACATTCTAAAAAGGGAGGGAGAACAGCCAGTTGTCGTGGTGCACGTTGGTACCAATGACCTAGGTAAAAAAAGGGATGAGTTCCTACGAAATGAATTTAAGGAGCTAGGAGCTAAATTATAAAGTAGGACCTCAAAAGTAGTAATCTCGGGATTGCTACCAGTGCCACGTGCTAGTCAGAGTAGGAATCGCAGGATAGCTCAGATGAATACGTGGCTTGAGCAATGGTGCAGCAGGGAGGGATTCAAATTCCTGGGGCATTGGAACCGGTTCTGGGGGAGGTGGGACCAGTACAATCCGGACGTTCTGCACCTGGGCAGAATCGGAACCAATGTCCTCGGGGGAGTGTTTGCTAGTGCTGTTGGGGAGGAGTTAAACTAATATGGCAGGGGGATGGGAACCAATGCAGGGAGATAGAGGGAAACAAAAAGGAGGCAAAAACAAAAGACAGAAAGGAGATGAGGAAAAGTGGAGGGCAGAGAAACCCAAGGCAAAGAACAAAAAGGGCCACTGTACAGCAAAATTCTAAAATGACAGAGGGTGTTAAAAAAACAAGCCTGAAGGCTTTGTGTCTTAATGCAAGGAGTATCCGCAATAAGGTGGATGAATTAACTGTGCAAATAGATGTTAACAAATATGATGTGATTGGGATTACGGAGACGTGGCTCCAGGATGAGCAGGGCTGGGAACTCAACATCCAGGGGTATTCAACATTCAGGAAGGATAGAATAAAAGGAAAAGGAGGTGGGGTAGCATTGCTGGTTAAGGAGGAGATTAAGGCAATAGTTAGGAAGGACATTAGCTTGGATGATGTGGAATCTATATGGGTAGAGCTGCAGAACACCAAAGGGCAAAAAACGTTAGTGGGAGTTGTGTACAGACCTCCAAACAGTAGTAGTGATGTTGGGGAGAGCATCAAACAGGAAATTAGGGGTGCGTGCAATAAAGGTGCAGCAGTTATAATGGGTGACTTTAATATGCACATAGATTGGGCTAACCAAACTGGAAGCAATACGGTGGAGGAGGATTTCCTGGAGTGCATAAGGGATGGTTTTTTAGACCAATATGTCGAGGAACCAACTAGGGGGGAGGCCATCTTAGACTGGGTGTTATGTAATGAGAGAGGATTAATTAGCAATCTCGTTGTGCGAGGCCCCTTGGGGAAGTGTGACCATAATATGGTGGAATTCTGCATTGGGATGGAGAATGAAACAGTTAATTCAGAGACCATGGTCCAGAACTTTAAGAAGGCTAACTTTGAAGGTATGAGGCGTGAATTGGCTGGGATGGATTGGCGAATGATACTTAAGGGGTTGACTGTGGATGGGCAATGGCAGACATTTAGAGACCGCATGGATGAACTACAACAATTGTACATTCCTGTCTGGCATAGAAATAAAAAAGGGAAGGTGGCTCAACCGTGGCTATCAAGGGAAATCAGGGATAGTATTAAAGCCAAGGAAGTGGCATACAAATTGGCCAGAAATAGCAGCGAACCTGGGGACTGGGAGAAATTTAGAACTCAGCAGAGGAGGACAAAGGGTTTGATTAGGGTAGGGAAAATGGAGTATGAGAAGAAGCTTGCAGGGAACATTAAGATGGATTGCAAAAGTTTCTATAGATATGTAAAGAGAAAAAGGTTAGTAAAGACAAACGTAGGTCCCCTGCAGTCAGAATCAGGGGAAGTCATAACGGGGAACAAAGAAATGGTGGACCAATTGAACAAGTACTTTGGTTCGGTATTCACGAAGGAGGACACGAACAACCTTCCGGTTATAAAAGGGGTCGGGGGGTCTAGTAAGGAGGAGGAACTGAGGGAAATCCTTATTAGCCGGGAAATTGTGTTGGGGAAATTGATGGGATTGAAGGCCGATAAATCCCCAGGGCCTGATGGACTGCATCCCAGAGTACTTAAGGAGGTGGCCTTGGAAATAGTGGATGCGTTGACAGTCATTTTCCAACATTCCATTGACTCTGGATCAGTTCCTATGGAGTGGAGGGTAGCCAATGTAACCCCACTTTTTAAAAAAGGAGGGAGAGAGAAAACAGGGAATTATAGACCGGTCAGCCTGACATCGGTAGTGGGTAAAATGATGGAATCAATTATTAAGGATGTGATAGCAGTGCATTTGGAAAGAGGTGACATGATAGGTCCAAGTCAGCATGGATTTGTGAAAGGGAAATCATGCTTGACAAATCTTCTGGAATTTTTTGAGGATGTTTCCAGTCGAGTGGATAAGGGAGAACCAGTTGATGTGGTATATTTGGACTTTCAGAAGGCGTTCGACAAGGTCCCACACAGGAGATTAATGTGCAAAGTTAGAGCACATGGGATTGGGGGTAGTGTACTGACATGGATTGAGAACTGGTTGTCAGACAGGAAGCAAAGAGTAGGAGTAAATGGGTACTTTTCAGAATGGCAGGCAGTGACTAGTGGGGTGCCGCAAGGTTCTGTGCTGGGGCCCCAGCTGTTTACACTGTACATTAATGATTTAGATGAGGGGATTAAATGTAGTATCTCCAAATTTGCGGATGACACAAAGTTGGGTGGCAGTGTGAGCTGCGAGGAGGATGCTGTGAGGCTGCAGAGCGACTTGGATAGGTTAGGTGAGTGGGCAAATGCATGGCAGATGAAGTATAATGTGGATAAATGTGAGGTTATCCACTTTGGTGGTAAAAACAGAGAGACAGACTATTATCTGAATGGTGACAGATTAGGAAAAGGGGAGGTGCAAAGAGACCTGGGTGTCATGGTACATCAGTCATTGAAGGTTGGCATGCAGGTGCAGCAGGCGGTTAAGAAAGCAAATGGCATGTTGGCCTTCATAGCGAGGGGATTTGAGTACAGGGGCAGGGAGGTGTTGCTACAGTTGTACAGGGCCTTGGTGAGGCCACACCTGGAGTATTGTGTACAGTTTTGGTCTCCTAACCTGAGGAAGGACATTCTTGCTATTGAGGGAGTGCAGCGAAGGTTCACCAGACTGATTCCCGGGATGGTGGGACTGACCTATCAAGAAAGACTGGATCAACTGGGCTTGTATTCACTGGAGTTCAGAAGAATGAGAGGGGACCTCATAGAAACATTTAAAATTCTGACGGGGTTAGACAGGTTAGATGCAGGAAGAATGTTCCCAATGTTGGGGAAGTCCAGAACCAGAGGTCACAGTCTAAGGATAAGGGGTAAGCCATTTAGGACCGAGATGCGGAGGAACTTCTTCACCCAAAGAGTGGTGAACCTGTGGAATTCTCTACCACAGAACGTTGTTGAGGCCAATTCACTAAATATATTCAAAAAGGAGTTAGATGAGGTCCTTACTACTAGGGGGATCAAGGGGTATGGCGAGAAAGCAGGAATGGGGTACTGAAGTTGAATGTTCAGCCATGAATTCATTGAATGGCGGTGCAGGCTAGAAGGGCCGAATGGCCTACTCCTGCACCTATTTTCTATGTTTCTATGTTTCTATGTTTCGATGAACATGGGCAGCGCTTGGCATTGACCTATCCTGTGTGGGACATGGACAGCGCTGGACATTGGTGACCGATCCTTTGTGGGACATGGGCAGCGCTGGGCATTGACCGATCCTGTGTGGGACATGGACAGCGCTTGACATTGGTGACCGATCCTGTGTGGGACATGGGCAGCGCTGGGCATTGACCAATCCTGTGTGGGACATGGGCAGTGCTGGGCATTGGTGATCGATCCTGTGTGGGACATGAGCAGCGCTGGACATTGGTGATCGATCCTGTGTGGGACATGAGCAGCGCTGGACATTGACCGATCCTGTGTGGGACATGGGCAGTGCTGGGCATTGACCGATCCTGTGTGGGACATGGGCAGCGCTGGGCATTGGTGACCGATGCTGTGTGGGACATGGGCAGTGCTTGGCATTGACCGATCCTGTGTGGGACATGTGCAGCGCTGGGCATTGGTGACCGATGCTGTGTGGGACATGGGCAGCGCTGGGCATTGGTGACCGATCCTGTGTGGGACATGGGCAGCACTGGACATTGACCGATCCTGTGTGGGACATGGGCAGTGCTGGGCATTGACCGATCCTGTGTGGGACATGGGCAGCGCTGGGCATTGGTGACCGATCCTGTGTGGGACATGGGCAACGCTGGGCATTGACCGATGCTGTGTGGGACATGGGCAGTGCTGGGCATTGACCGATCCTGTGTGGGACATGGGCAGTGCTGGGCATTGACCGATTCTCTGTGGGACATGGGCAGCGCTGAGCATTGGTGACCGTTCCTGTGTGGGACATGGGCAGTGCTGGACATTGACCGATCCTGTGTGGGACATGGGCAGTGCTGGGCATTGACCGATCCTGTGTGGGACATGGGCAGTGCTGGGCATTGACCGATCCTCTGTGGGACATGGGCAGCGCTGGGCATTGGTGACCGATGCTGTGTGGGACATGGGCAGTGCTGGGCATTGACCGATCCTGTGTGGGACTTGGGCAGCGCTGGGCATTGGTGACCGATGCTGTGGGAGCACATGGGCAGCGCTGGGCATTGACCAATCCTGTGTGGGCACATGGGCAGTGATGGGCACTGACCGATCCTGTGTGGGACATGGGCAGCGCTGGGCATTGACCGATCCTGTGTGGGACATGGGCAGCGCTGGGCATTGGTGACCGATCCTGTGTGGGACATGGGCAGCGCTGGGCATTGACCGATCCTGTGTGGGTCATGGGCAGCGCTGGACATTGACCTATCCTGTGTTGCCTCCCTGGTGCAAGGGTCATGGATGTCTCGGAGCGGGTGCAGGACATTCTAAAAAGGGAGGGAGAACAGCCAGTTGTCGTGGTGCACGTTGGTACCAATGACATAGGTAAAAAAAGGGATGAGTTCCTACGAAATGAATTTAAGGAGCTAGGAGCTAAATTAAAAAGTAGGACCTCAAAAGTAGTAATCTCGGGATTGCTACCAGTGCCACGTGCTAGTCAGAGTAGGAATCGCAGGATAGCTCAGATGAATACGTGGCTTGAGCAATGGTGCAGCAGGGAGGGATTCAAATTCCTGGGGCATTGGAACCGGTTCTGGGGGAGGTGGGACCAGTACAATCCGGACGTTCTGCACCTGGGCAGAATCGGAACCAATGTCCTCGGGGGAGTGTTTGCTAGTGCTGTTGGGGAGGAGTTAAACTAATATGGCAGGGGGATGGGAACCAATGCAGGGAGATAGAGGGAAACAAAAAGGAGGCAAAAACAAAAGACAGAAAGGAGATGAGGAAAAGTGGAGGGCAGAGAAACCCAAGGCAAAGAACAAAAAGGGCCACTGTACAGCAAAATTCTAAAATGACAGAGGGTGTTAAAAAAACAAGCCTGAAGGCTTTGTGTCTTAATGCAAGGAGTATCCGCAATAAGGTGGATGAATTAACTGTGCAAATAGATGTTAACAAATATGATGTGATTGGGATTACGGAGACGTGGCTCCAGGATGAGCAGGGCTGGGAACTCAACATCCAGGGGTATTCAACATTCAGGAAGGATAGAATAAAAGGAAAAGGAGGTGGGGTAGCATTGCTGGTTAAGGAGGAGATTAAGGCAATAGTTAGGAAGGACATTAGCTTGGATGATGTGGAATCTATACGGGTAGAGCTGCAGAACACCAAAGGGCAAAAAACGTTAGTGGGAGTTGTGTACAGACCTCCAAACAGTAGTAGTGATGTTGGGGAGGGCATCAAACAGGAAATTAGGGGTGCGTGCAATAAAGGTGCAGCAGTTATAATGGGTGACTTTAATATGCACATAGGTTGGGCTAACCAAACTGGAAGCAATACGGTGGAGGAGGATTTCCTGGAGTGCATAAGGGATGGTTTTTTAGACCAATATGTCGAGGAACCAACTAGGGGGGAGGCCATCTTAGACTGGGTGTTATGTAATGAGAGAGGATTAATTAGCAATCTCGTTGTGCGAGGCCCCTTGGGGAAGAGTGACCATAATATGGTGGAATTCTGCATTGGGATGGAGAATGAAACAGTTAATTCAGAGACCATGGTCCAGAACTTAAAGAAGGCTAACTTTGAAGGTATGAGGCGTGAATTGGCTGGGATGGATTGGCGAATGATACTTAAGGGGTTGACTGTGGATGGGCAATGGCAGACATTTAGAGACCGCATGGATGAACTACAACAATTGTACATTCCTGTCTGGCATAGAAATAAAAAAGGGAAGGTGGCTCAACCGTGGCTATCAAGGGAAATCAGGGATAGTATTAAAGCCAAGGAAGTGGCATACAAATTGGCCAGAAATAGCAGCGAACCTGGGGACTGGGAGAAATTTAGAACTCAGCAGAGGAGGACAAAGGGTTTGATTAGGGCAGGGAAAATGGAGTATGAGAAGAAGCTTGCAGGGAACATTAAGACGGATTGCAAAAGTTTCTATAGATATGTAAAGAGAAAAAGGTTAGTAAAGACAAACGTAGGTCCCCTGCAGTCAGAATCAGGGGAAGTCATAACGGGGAACAAAGAAATGGCGGACCAATTGAACAAGTACTTTGGTTCGGTATTCACGAAGGAGGACACGAACAACCTTCCGGTTATAAAAGGGGTCGGGGGATCTAGTAAGGAGGAGGAACTGAGGGAAATCCTTATTAGCCGGGAAATTGTGTTGGGGAAATTGATGGGATTGAAGGCCGATAAATCCCCAGGGCCTGATGGACTGCATCCCAGAGTACTTAAGGAGGTGGCCTTGGAAATAGTGGATGCGTTGACAGTCATTTTCCAACATTCCATTGACTCTGGATCAGTTCCTATGGAGTGGAGGGTAGCCAATGTAACCCCACTTTTTAAAAAAGGAGGGAGAGAGAAAACAGGGAATTATAGACCGGTCAGCCTGACATCGGTAGTGGGTAAAATGATGGAATCAATTATTAAGGATGTCATAGCAGTGCATTTGGAAAGAGGTGACATGATAGGTCCAAGTCAGCATGGATTTGTGAAAGGGAAATCATGCTTGACAAATCTTCTGGAATTTTTTGAGGATGTTTCCAGTCGAGTGGATAAGGGAGAACCAGTTGATGTGGTATATTTTGACTTTCAGAAGGCGTTCGACAAGGTCCCACACAAGAGATTGATGTGCAAAGTTAGAGCACATGGGATTGGGGGTAGTGTACTGACATGGATTGAGAACTGGTTGTCAGACAGGAAGCAAAGAGTAGGAGTAAATGGGTACTTTTCAGAATGGCAGGCAGTGACTAGTGGGGTACCGCAAGGTTCTGTGCTGGGGCCCCAGCTGTTTACACTGTACATTAATGATTTAGATGAGGGGATTAAATGTAGTATCTCCAAATTTGCGGATGACACTAAGTTGGGTGGCAGTGTGAGCTGCGAGGAGGATGCTGTGAGGCTGCAGAGTGACTTGGATAGGTTAGGTGAGTGGGCAAATGCATGGCAGATGAAGTATAATGTGGATAAATGTGAGGTTATCCACTTTGGTGGTAAAAACAGAGAGACAGACTATTATCTGAATGGTGACAGATTAGGAAAAGGGGAGGTGCAAAGAGACCTGGGTGTCATGGTACATCAGTCATTGAAGGTTGGCATGCAGGTGCAGCAGGCGGTTAAGAAAGCAAATGGCATGTTGGCCTTCATAGCGAGGGGATTTGAGTACAGGGGCAGGGAGGTGTTGCTACAGTTGTACAGGGCCTTGGTGAGGCCACACCTGGAGTATTGTGTACAGTTTTGGTTTCCTAACCTGAGGAAGGACATTCTTGCTATTGAGGGAGTGCAGCGAAGGTTCACCAGACTGATTCCCGGGATGGTGGGACTGACCTATCAAGAAAGACTGGATCAACTGGGCTTGTATTCACTGGAGTTCAGAAGAATGAGAGGGGACCTCATAGAAACATTTAAAATTCTGACGGGGTTAGACAGGTTAGATGCAGGAAGAATGTTCCCAATGTTGGGGAAGTCCAGAACCAGAGGTCACAGTCTAAGGATAAGGGGTAAGCCATTTAGGACCGAGATGCGGAGCAACTTCTTCACCCAGAGAGTGGTGAACCTGTGGAATTCTCTACCACAGAAAGTTGTTGAGGCCAATTCACTAAATATATTCAAAAAGGAGTTAGATGAGGTCCTTACTACTAGGGGGATCAAGGGGTATGGCGAGAAAGCAGGAATGGGGTACTGAAGTTGAATGTTCAGCCATGAACTCATTGAATGGCGGTGCAGGCTAGAAGGGCCGAATGGCCTACTCCTGCACCTATTTTCTATGTTTCTATGTTTCTATGTTTCGATGAACATGGGCAGCGCTTGGCATTGACCTATCCTGTGTGGGACATGGACAGCGCTGGACATTGGTGACCGATCCTTTGTGGGACATGGGCAGCGCTGGGCATTGACCGATCCTGTGTGGGACATGGACAGCGCTGGACATTGGTGACCGATCCTGTGTGGGACATGGGCAGCGCTGGGCATTGACCAATCCTGTGTGGGACATGGGCAGTGCTGGGCATTGGTGATCGATCCTGTGTGGGACATGAGCAGCGCTGGACATTGGTGATCGATCCTGTGTGGGACATGAGCAGCGCTGGACATTGACCGATCCTGTGTGGGACATGGGCAGTGCTGGGCATTGACCGATCCTGTGTGGGACATGGGCAGCGCTGGGCATTGGTGACCGATGCTGTGTGGGACATGGGCAGTGCTGGGCATTGACCGATCCTGTGTGGGACATGTGCAGCGCTGGGCATTGGTGATCGATCCTGTGTGGGACATGGGCAGCGCTGGGCATTGGTGACCGATCCTGTGTGGGACATGGGCAGCGCTGGGCATTGACCGATCCTGTGTGGGACATGGGCAGCGCTGGGCATTGACCGATCCTGTGTGAGACATGGGCAGCGCTGGGCATTGACTGATCCTGTGTGCGACATGGGCAGCGCTGGGCATTGACCGATCCTGTGTGGGACATGGGCAGCGCTGGGCATTGACCGATCCTGTGTGGGACATGGGCAGTGCTGGGCATTGACCGATCCTGTGTGAGCACATGGGCAGTGCTGGGCATTGACCGATCCTGTGTGGGACATGGGCAGTGCTGGGCATTGACCTATCCTGTGTGGGAAATGAGCAGTGCTGGGCATTGACCGATCCTGTGTTGGACATGGGCAGCGCTGGGCATTGACCGATCCTGTGTGGGACATGGGCAGTGCTGGGCATTGAACACTGACCGATCCTGGATATCAATACAATAATAGTTGCCAGATATTCATGGCCGTTTGCTGTGGTGTCCCAGAGCTCTAACCTCATAATGCTGTGTGTTTGATTGCTGGTTAGGTATGTCTGTATTGCGATGGAGGCTTTAGACCAACTCCTGATGGCCTGTCACTGCCAGAGCATCAACTTGTTCGTCGAGAGCTTTCTCAAGATGGTAGCCAAGCTTCTAGAGTCTGATAAAGCAGCATTGCAGATCCTGGGAACAAATTCAGTAAGTCTACCTCCCAGACGGAAAGAAACTCACTCCAGCTAATGTGTTTTAGAAACATTGATTGAGGGATCGATTGTGGCCAGGACACCGGGGAGAACTCCCCGCTCTTCTTCGAAATATTGCCCTGGGATCTTTTGAGAGAGCAGACAAGGCCTCGGTTTAACATCTCATCCAAAAGACAGCGCCTCCGACAGTGCAGCAATGGAGTGCCAGCCTAGATGTTTGTGTTCAGTTCCTGGAGTGGGACTTGAATCCACAACCTTGTGACCCAGAGGCGAGGGTGCTGCCCACTGAGCCACAGCTGGCACTGAAGGGTCTGGTCATTGAGAACTGTTGCAAACCCTAATAACGGCATGCTATCCTCTGCCCTCCCCAAGCATTCTTGTCCTGGGCAAAGATACAGCTGAGTTATTAGATAATCACTTCCATCTGTCTTTGCTCAGAGATAAGGGAGAGCTGCTTATATTAGACGTCAGGCAGAGGCGAGCGGGACAGTGTATCGACAATAACAGCTATAGATCCATCGCGAAAGATCTTCCAAATGACCAGAGACCTGTCCCAAATAACTTGCAGCTAGGAGACACGGGCTGAAACTGGTGAGGCTCGAACTGAGAGATAAATGTGCTACTAAAATTGAACTGTTAAAGTTGGTGCAGAATTAGTGCTGGCTAGGGTTAGGACTCTGCAGCATGATCGGGCTGCTGGCCCTGATGGTTTTGGCCATATCAAGGAACTGGGCGCTGTGTTAGGCCAGCGATGTGTGGTTGTTCCATGGACTGAAGTCAGCCCACGTAGTGCCTACATTTAAACAGGGCAGTAAGTCAGAGCCAGGAACCAATCGACCAGTGACTGTCAAATTGCCTGAAGTTATTGTCAGCGGTGCAGTCATGTGGAAAGAGCAGTGGTTATGAGGGATTCTCAACATAGCATTTTCTCTGAAGCAGGTTACGAAAGGCTTATTGGGTGTTAACAGTGAAGGACTGTTCCCCCTGTTTGATGAATCAGGAGCAAAAGGGGTGGGGACTGAACAACAGGGGACTCAAGGGGAATCAAGGGATTTGGGAATCGGATGGGAACGTGGAGTTGAGATCGAAGATCAGCCAGTATCTTACTGGATGGCAATCTTCTCGATCTTCCTCGCCAACATGCTCCACCTCACACTCAACAAGCTCCCCGCTGGAGTGGAACTAAACTACAGAACCAATAGGAACCTGTTCAGCCTTCATCGCCTCCAGGTCAGATCCAAGACCGTCCCATCCTGTCATCGAGCTACAGTACGCAGACGACGCTTGTGTCTGCGCACATTCAGAGGCTGAACTCCAAGCCATCATCAACATCTTCACCGAGGCGTACGAAAGTATGAGCCTTACACTAAACATCCGTAAGACAAATGTCCTCCACAAACCTGTCCCCGCCGCACAGCACTGCCCCCCGGTCATCAAGATCCACGGCGTGGCCCTGGACAACGTGGACCATTTCCCATACCTCGGGAGCCTCTTATCAACAAAAGCAGACATTGATGAGGAGATTCAACACCGTCTCCAGTGTGCCAGCACAGCCTTCGGCCACCTGAGGAAAAGAGTGTTCGAAGACCAGGCCCTCAAAACTGTCGCCAAGCTCATGGTCTACAGGGCTGTAGTAATACCCGCCCTCCTGTATGGCTCAGAGACATGGACCATGTACAGAAGGCACCTCAAGTCACTGGAAAAATACCACCAACGATGCCTCTGCAAGATCCTACAAATCCCCTGGGTGGACAGACGCACCAACATCAGTGTCCTCGACCAGGCCAACATCCCCAGCATCGAAGCACTAACCACACTCGACCAGCTCCGTTCGGCAGGCCACATTGTTCGCATGCCTGACACAAGACTCTCAAATCAATCGCCCTACTCGGGACTCCTACATGGCAAGCGAGCCCCAGGTGGGCAGAGGAAACGTTACAAGGACACCCTCAAAGCCTCCCTGATAAAGTGCAACATCCCCACCGACACCTGGGAGTCCCTGGCCAAAGACCACCCTAAGTGGAGGAAGTGCATCCGGGAGGGCGCTGAGCACCTCGAGTCTCGTCGCCGAGAGCATGCAGAAAACAAGGGCAGGCAACGGAAGGAGCGTGCGGTAAACCAGTCCCACCCACCCCTTTCCGCAACCACTGTCTGTCCCACCTGTGACCGGGACTGTGGTTCTCGTATTGGACATAAACATAAGAACATAAGAAATAGGAGCAGGAGTCGGCCAAACGGCCCCTCGAGCCTGCTCCACCATTTAATACGATCATGGCTGATCCGATCAAGGACTCACCTCCACTTCCCCGCCCGCTCCCCATAACCCCTTAATCCCTTATCATTGAATAAACTGTCTATTTCTGTCTTAAATTTATTCAATGACCCAGCCTCCACAGCTCTCTGAGGCAACGAATTCCACAGATTTACAACCCTCTGAGAGAAGAAATTTCTCCTCGTCTCAGTTTTAAATGGGCGGCCCCTTATTCTAAGATCATGCCCCCTAGTTCTAGTCTCCCCCATCAGTGGAAACATCCTCTCTGCATCCACCTTGTCGAGCCCCCTCATAATCTTATACGTTTCGATAAGACCACCTCTCATTCTTCTGAATTCCAATGAGTAGAGGCCCAACCTCCTCAACCTTTCCTCATAAGTCAAACCCCTTATCTCTGGAATCAACCCAGTGAACCTTCTCTGAACTGCCTCCAAAACAAGTGTATCCTTTCGTAAATATGGAAACCAAAACTGCACACAGTATTCCAGGTGTGGTCTCACCAATACCCTGTATAACTGTAGCAAGACTTCCCTGCTTTTATATTCCATCCCCTTTGCAATAAAGGCCAAGATTTCATTGGCCTTCCTGATCACTTGCTGTACCTGCATACTATCCTTTTGTGTTTCATGCATATTAGACTGTTCAGTCACCTGAGAACTCACTTTTAGAGTGGAAGTAAGTCTTCCTCGATTCCGAGGGGCTGCCTATGGTGGAGCATGCTTAAGGGGCACAATGGCCTACTCCTGCTCCTATTTCCTATGTAATGTTCTTATGGGAGTAATTGGAAGCAACATTTTCACATGGAGGGATATTAGGACACGGAATTCTATACCAAGAGGTATGTTGCAGGAGTGATATTATTCAAAGGGATTTGGATAAGTATTTGAAAAGGCAGCATGTGAAAGGATACAAGGTGAAGGACAGGATAGAGTGGTTCTGGCGAAGACCTAGTACGATGGGTGAATGGCCTCCTCCTTTGCTGTAATTACTGTCAATAACCATAGAATCACACAGCAGTGATCCAGTTTGTCCCACTCCCCTGCTCTTTCCCCATGGCCATAAGGTGGAGGCACAGGGAGTAAGTGGAGAATAAGACGGAGAGAAAGAACATACGGAAATGACGGCCATGAAAAAACCAGCTGCACCCTCAAGCCTGCCCCACTCATGGTGCCTGGAGCACCCTGACCAGACTCTTCCCAACTCCCTGCAGGTTTGCAATCTCCTGGGAGAGGCCACACAATGGAAAAACCGTGGGGGGAATCAGGAAAACTTCTCTCCAACCACTTCAGGAACTGAAAGCCATCCGGGAGGTTACATTGACCATGCGTACTGTATCTGCTAATGCACTTACCTTTCATACGAGGCCATCTCTGCCCCAGTCAAGAACACTTCCTGCTCCCTCTTGAACACATCGCACATTCTAGAGGCTCCCTACTCTCTGGGCAAAGAGTCACCGCCCAATATCCCGTCTATCCCTACTTCAGCACAGTTTAAATGCTTGTCCCCTGGCCTTCCCCAATCTGTCAAACTGAAATAATCTATCACTCAGTACTCGTTCCAGCCCTTTCATTATTTGGTATACCTTTGTCAGGTCTCCACCCAGTCTACACCACCCGAAAGTCAATAGAGCCAGCACTTTCAGCTTACCCGAGTAACTAAGGTTCTTCAAGCTGGGGGATCTTTCTTGTAGCTCTCGACTGAACCTTACCCAAGGCAGTTCTACCCCCACCGTGAGAGACACTGGGAGGGAGCGGTGCAGCCAGGAAGCAGTTACAGGAGAGTGAGGATTGAGGAGAGCAGCGCTCTTTTGATTGGTGTTAACTAGAATCTATTTTACTAAATAGGAAGTTTTCTTTCCTACAGTTCATAAAGTTTGCCAACATCGAAGAGGACACGCCATCATATCACCGAAGCTATGACTTCTTCGTGTCCCGGTTCAGTGAAATGTGTCACTCTGGGCACGACGACGCGACAGACAGGACCAAGTGAGTGGATATCCAGCACCATTTCATGTGACAGGCGTTGGGACTGATCCTCAGCTCACTCCGACTGTTCCATTTAGGGTTTCTAAAGAGCAGCTAATGATCATTCAAGAGAATGGTCCCAGCTGGCTTTGGCTGACCATTTTATAGTTAGATTATTGGGGGAGAAGTTGGGTAGCGTCCCATTTGGAGGGGGGGGGGCGTGTAAGCAGCCATGATATTGGGGTTACTGCCCCCGAGAACAAATGGTGCACAAAATAACCCGCTCCACTTGCTCTGTGGGGCGTGAGCGGGGCAGAAGCGAAATGAGAGGGGTGCAGCGCTACGCACTGGGCCACGTTAAAGGGGCGGGCCAAGCTGCTGGGGAGCACTGAACCGGGTGCCGTGGCTGTAAGGTCGCGGCACGGACCCCACGTTCCAACATTCAGCAGGCCACGGCCGGTAAGTGGGCCGGTGTTCTTTCCGAGAGCCACCTCCCCTGTAAGTAGTGCCGCGCGTTGGGCTACAGCCCGGTACACACCCCCTGAACCTGTCGCTGACATCGCCCCCCCGCAGCTTCAGAGGGCGCTCCTGAATCTTTGCTCCGGGGCGAAAACGGGTCGCTGCGCGCAGCGATGACATCAACACCGCCGGTGAGGCGGAGCGAGGTGCTACCAATTACCACCACCGCCAAACTCCCGTGGAATTTAGCGGAGTCATTAGCGGCACCACGCCGAGGCGGAAAATCGTTTGCGCCCCATTAGCGCCCCCCGGGGGTTGCCAACGGGAGGCGCATACAACCCGAGTTTCTCCCCTGTGTCTGAAATGCCATTGGCCCCATGCCGTTGGTGGAAGTGTGGTGGAGAGGGAGCTGTGTGCTCACAGCCAAGGATGCTGTCCTTGTCCCAAATTGTAGGCTTGGTGTCACCCACCTGCATGGGGCAAGCTGCCTGCCCCGACTCACCCACAGCTACCTGGGGGCCAAAGGCTAAGGTCATCCATCTCCTTGAGCTTCGATTACTTTAAGCCAGGCAGCTACTGGGACCTTTTCAAAGGCCTAAATGGAATGTATGCCCGTTCTCAGATGGCAAGGATTCAACTGAAGCCTTCCAATGGCGGACTGGGCAGAATTCCTGGGATTTCCTCTCTCAGACCAGCCCCTTTGATATGGGCATAGGTTGGAAGACTCGCTTCCCTTCTCCCTTCCTACTGGACCTTAAGGAAGCACATTACACAGGGTGGGATTCCTGGTACCGTTTGCTCTGTTCCTCCCACCAGAATCCGCATGGCTGGTATAAAGGGTCTGCAGGGCGTGGTGAGGAAGACGGTGAATGATGAGCTGCAAGCCAACATCTGGGAACCCCAGCACATGGAAAAGATTGTCCCATCCCTCCTCTTCAACTTGCAGCAAGCAGAGGAGACTGAGAGGTAAGCCAATGCATTCCTTCCTTCCTCTGTCTCTCTCTCTTTGTCTGTCTGTCCCCGGCCCCCTCCCCCCATGCGCAAACCCTGCACCTTCCTGCTCGGTACAGTGTATAAACTCGCTGAACGCTTTACCTCCCACAGACTGCGAGTGACAGTAAGGTCAGTCATGATCAACCTTTATTTCACCCATTATTTCAAGGGATTTTCCAAAGGCTATGTCACGGTTATATAGGTGAACATATTTTGTGGTCATTATGCCATCTTTATTTAAGGAGGGATATATTTACATTGGCGGCTGTTCAGAGAAGGTTCATGAGGTTGGTTCCTGAGATGAAGGAGTTGTCTCATGAAGAAAGGTTGAGCAGGTTGGGCCTATACTCATTGGAGTTTAGAAGAATGAGAGGTGATCTAGTGGGAGGACAGAAGATTGGGAAGCTTTTAAAAGCCAGCAAAGAATGATTAAAAAAATAATTAAGGGAAGATAGACTATGAAAGTAAACTAGCACAAAATATAAAAACAGATAGCAAGAGTTTCTGTAGGTATATAAAAATGAAAAGAGTGGCTAAAGTAAATGTTGGTCCCTTAGAGGACGAGACCGGGGAATTAGTAATGGGGAACATGGAGATGTCAGAAACTCTGAACAAATATTTTGTATCAGTTTTTATGGTAGAGGACACTAACAATATTCCGACAGTGGATAGTCAAGGGGCTATAGGGGGGGAGGAACTTAACACAATCACAATCACTAAGGAGGTGGTACTCAGTAAGATAATGGACTAAAGACAGATAAATCCCCTGGACCTGATGGCTTGCATCCTAGGGTCTGAAGAGAAGTAGCGGCAGGGATAGTGGATGCATTGGTTGTAATTTACCAAAATTCCCTGGATTCTGGGGAGGTCCCAGCAGATTGGAAAACTGCAAATGTAACGCCCCTATTTAAAAAAGGAGGCAGACAAAAAGCAGGAAACTATAGACCAGCTAGCCTAACAACTAGTGGATGTGGTGTATTTGGACTTCCAGAAGGCATTTGACAAGGGGCCACATAAAAGGTTACTGCACAAGATAAAAGTTCACGGGGTTGGGGGTAATATATTAGCATGGATAGAGGATTGGCTAATGAACAGAGAACAGAGAGTCGGTATAAATGGTTCATTCTCTGGTTAGCAACCAGTAACTAGTGGGGTGCCGCAGGGATCAGTGCTGGGACCCCAACTATTTACAAT
The DNA here is from genome assembly GCF_044704955.1 of Pristiophorus japonicus. Lineage (NCBI taxonomy): Eukaryota > Metazoa > Chordata > Chondrichthyes > Pristiophoridae > Pristiophorus > Pristiophorus japonicus. The sequence goes on along the minus strand of NC_091985.1, from coordinate 2,822,163 downwards.
CTATATTAATGACTTGGAAGAAGGGACTGAGTGTAACGTAGCCAGGTTTGCTGATGATACAAAGATGGGAGGAAAAGCAATGTGTGAGGAGGACACAAAAAATCTGCAAAAGGACATAGACAGGCTAAGTGAGTGGGCAAAAATTTGGCAGATGGAGTATAATGTTGGAAAGAGTGAGGTTATGCATTTTGGCAGAAAAAAAATCAAAGAACAAGTTATTATTTAAATGGAGAAAGATTACAAAGTGCCGCAGTACAGCGGGACCTGGGGGTACTTGTGCATGAAACACAAAAGGTTAGTATGCAGGTACAGCAAGTGATCAGGAAGGCCAATGGTATCTTGGCCTTTATTGCAAAGGGGATGGAGTATAAAAGCAGGGAAGTCTTGCTACAGTTATACAGGGTATTGGTGAGGCCACACTTGGAATACTGCGTGCAGTTTTGGTTTCCATATTTACGAAAGGATACACTTGCTTTGGAGGAAGTTCAGAGAAGGTTCACTGGGTTGATTCCGGGGATGAGGGGTTTGACTTATGAGGAAAGGTTGAGTAGTTTGGGCCTCTACTCATTGGAATTCAGAAAAATGAGAGGTGATCTTATCGAAACGAATAAGATTATGAGGGGGCTTGACAAGGTGGATGCAGAGAGGATGTTTCCACTGATAGGGGAGACTAGAACTAGGGGGCATGGTCTTAGAATAAGGGGCCGCCCATTTAAAACAGAGATGAGGAGAAATTTCTTCTCTCAGAGGGTAGTTAATCTGTGGAATTCGTTTCCTCAGAGAGCTGTGGAAGCTGGGACATTGAATAAATTTAAGACAGAGATGATCATATTAAATAGCGGAGCAGGCTCGAGGGGCCGTATGGCCTACTCCTGCTCCTATTTCTTATGTTCTCATCTTATTGAAACAAAAAAGATTCTGAGGGGGCTTGACAGGGTGGATGCAGAGAGGATGTTTCCCCTCGTGGGGGAAATCTAGAACTCGGGGCCTTAGTTTCAGAATAAGGGACCGCCCATTTAAAACAGAGATGAGGAGGAATTTCTTCTCTTAGAGGGTTGTAAATCTGTGGAATTCTCTGCCTCAGAGAGCTGTGGAGGCTGGGTCATTGAATATATTTAAGACAGAGATAGACAGATTTTTGAATAATAGGGGAGTCAAGGGTTATGGGGAGTTAAGGCCAGGATCAGATGAGCCGTGATCTTATTAAATGTCGGCGCAAACTCGAGGGGCCGAATGGCCGACTCCTGCTCCCATTTCTTATGTTCTTATAGAGCCCAATAGTCCCATCTATAATAATTGGATAACAGCAGCTAAGCGAGTTCAAGCTGAGGGACACATGTACAGGTTTGCTGTTCTATTCTCGTTTCCTGGTCTTATGGTGAGCACTGGCTTGCTTCCAGACATCCCTGGTCTGGATTAACAACAACAACTTGTATTTATGTAGCACCTTTGACATAGTAAAACATCCCAAGACGCTTCATAGAAGCGATTATCAAACAAAATGTGACACCGAGCCACAAAGGAGAAATTAGGGCAGGTGACCAAAAGCTTGGTCAAAGAGGTACGTTTTAAGGAGAGGGTTCAAGGTGGAACGAAAGGTAGAGAGGCGGAGAGGTTTAGGGAGGGAGTTCCAGAGCTTGGGACCCAGGCAGCTGAAGGCACTGCGACCGATGGTGGAGCGATTACAATCGGGGATGCTCAAGAGGGCAGAATTGGAGGAACGCAGATATTTTTGAGGTTTCTAGGGCTGGAGGAGGTTACAGAGATAGGGAGGGGTGCAGGGGCTGGAGGAGGTTACAGAGATAGGGAGGAGTGTAGGGGCTGGAGGGGGTTACAGAGATGGGGAGGGGTATAGAGGCTGGAGGGGGTTACAGAGATAGGGAGGGGTGTAGGGGCTGGAGGAGGTTACAGAGATAGGGAGGGGTGTAGGGGCTGGAGGGGGTTACAGAGATAGGGAGGAGTGTAGGGGCTGGAGGGGGTTACAGAGATAGGGAGGAGTGTAGGGTCTGGAGGGGGTTACAGAGATAGGGAGGGGTGTAGGAGCTGGAGGGGGTTACAGAGATAGGGAGGGGTGTAGGGGCTGGAGGGGGTTACAGAGATAGGGAGGGGTGTAGGGGCTGGAGGGGGTTACAGAGATAGGGAGGGGTGTAGGGGCTGGAGGAGGTTACAGAGATAGGGAGGGGTGTAGGGGCTGGAGGGGGTTACAGAGATAGGGAGGAGTGTAGGGGCTGGAGGGGGTTACAGAGATAGGGAGGGGTGTAGGGGCTGGAGGGGGTTACAGAGATAGGGAGGGGTGTAGGGGCTGGAGGGGGTTACAGAGATAGGGAGGAGTGTAGGGGCTGGAGGGGGTTACAGAGATAGGGAGGGGTGTAGGGACTGGAGGGGGTTACAGAAATAGGGAGGAGTGTAGGGGCTGGAGGAGGTTACAGAGATAGGGAGGGGTGTAGGGGCTGGAGGGGGTTACAGAGATAAGGAGGGGTGTAGGGGCTGGAGGGGGTTACAGAGATAGGGAGGGGTGTAGGGGCTGGAGGGGGTTACAGAGATAGGGAGGGGTGTAGGGGCTGGAGAGGGTTACAGAGTTAAGGAGGGGTGTAGGGGCTGGAGGGGGTTACAGAGATAGGGAGGGGTGTCGGGGCTGGAGGGGGTTACAGAGATAGGGAGGAGTGTAGGGGCTGGAGGGGGTTACAGAGATGGGGAGAACCACTCTTGCGGCTTCAATAACCATCCAATAACTGTAAAATTACTTTTGAAAGCCACAAACCAGTTCCTTTCACAACGTTTATAAAACACTGGTTAGGCCCCAGACGGAGAATTGTGTCCAGTTCTGGCCAGCACACTTTCGGAAGGATGTCTCATCCTCGGCGAGGGCACAGAGGAGAATCACTGAGCTGCAGGGCTCAGTACTCAGTCCCATGCTTTTTGTGGCATATATCAATGATTTCGACTTCAATGCAGGGGACATGATTAAGAAGTTTGCAGATGATAATTGACTGTGTGATAAATAGTGAGGGAGAAAGCTGCGGACTGCAGGAAGGTATCGATGGACTGGTCAGGTAGGCAGAACCGTGGCAAATGGAATTCAATCGGAGAAGAGTGCGGTGGCCTAACTAAGCAAGGGAACACACAATAAATGACAGGATACTGAGCAGTATGGACGAACAAAGGGTCCTTGGAGTGCATGTCCACAGATTCCTGAAGACAAGAAGACATTGATTATCTTGAAGAATGGGCATATAATTGGCAAATGAAATTCAACACAGATAAATTACATCTGGATAAGAAAAATATGGAGGTCATATATTACTTGGAAAATATGAATCTAAATAGATTTAGAGGAACAAAGGGATCTCAGAGTACAAATACACAAATCACTAAACATTGTGACACAGGTTAGCAAGGCCATAAAAAGCAAACCCAGCACTCGGGTTTATTTCTGGAGGGATAGAATTGAGAAGTCGGGAAGTTATGTTAAACCTGTATCGAACCTTGGTTAGACCACACTTGCAGTACTGCATACAGTTCTGGTCGCCATATTATAAAAAGGATATAGAGGCACTGGAGAGGGTGCAGAGAAGATTTACGAGGATGATACCAGAAATGCGAGGTATACATATCAGGAAAGGATGAACAGGCTGGGTCTCTTTTCTCTTGAAAAAAGAAGGCTGAGGGGTGACCTAATAGAGGTCTTTAAAATTATGAAAGGTTTTGATAGAATGGAAACAGAGAGAATGTATAATGTAGATAAATGTCAGGTTATCCACTTTGGTGGCAAAAACAGGAAGGCAGAATATCTGAATGGTGACAGATTAGGAAAAAGGGAGGTGCAACAAGACCTGGGTCTCATGGTACATCAGTCATTGAAAGTTGTCATGCAGGTACAGCAGGCGATGAAGAAGACAAATGGCATGTTGCCCTTCATAGCGAGGGGATTTGAGTATAAGAACATAAGAACATAAGAACTTAAGAATTAGGAACAGGAGTAGGCCATCTAGCCCCTCGAGCCTGCTCTGCCATTCAATAAGATCATGGCTGATCTGGCCGTGGACTCAGCTCCACTTATCCGCCCACTCCCCGTAACCCTTAATTCCCTTATTGGTTAAAAATCTATCTATCTGTGACTTGAATACATTCAATGAGCTAGCCTCAACTGCTTCCTTGGGCAGAGAATTCCACAGATTCACAACCCTCTGGGAGAAGAAATTCCTTCTCAACTCGGTTTTAAATTGGCTCCCCCGTATTTTGAGGCTGTGCCCCCTAGTTCTAGTCTCCCCGACCAGTGGAAACAACCACTCCGCCTCTATCTTGTCTATCCCTTTCATTATTTTAAATGTTTCTATAAGATCACCCCTCATCCTTCTGAACTCCAACGAGTAAAGACCCAGTCTACTCAATCTATCATCATAAGGTAACCCCCTCATCTCCGGAATCAGCCTAGTGAATCGTCTCTGTACCCTCTCCAAAGCCAGTATATCCTTCCTTAAGTGAGGTGACCAAAACTGCACGCAGTACTCCAGGTGCGGCCTCACCAATACCCTATACAGTTGCAGCAGGACCTCCCTTTTGTACTCCATCCCTCTCGCAATGAAGGCCAACATTCCATTCGCCTTCCTGATTACCTGCTGCACCTGCAAACTAACTTTTTGGGATTCATGCACAAGGACCCCCAGGTCCCTCTGCACCACAGCATGTTGTAATTTCTCCCCATTCAAATAATATTCCCTTTTACTGTTTTTTTTCCCAAGGTGGATGACCTCAAACTTTCCGACATTGTATTCCATCTGCCAAACCTTAGCCCATTCGCTTAACCTATCTAAATCTCTTTGCACCCTCTCTGTGTCCTCTACACAACCCGCTTTCCCACTAATCTTTGTGTCATCTGCAAATTTTGTTACACTACACTCTGTCCCCTCTTCCAGGTCATCTATGTATATTGTAAACAGTTGTGGTCCCAGCACCGATCCCTGTGGCACACCACTAACCACCGATTTCCAACCCGAAAAGGACCCATTTATCCCGACTCTCTGCTTTTTGTTCGCCAGCCAATTCTCTATCCATCCTCTGACTCCGCGTACCTCTATCTTCTGCAGTAGCCTTTTGTGTGGCACCTTATCGAATGCCTTTTGGAAATCTAAATACACCACATCCATCGGTACACCTCTATCCACCATGCTTGTTATATCCTCAAAGAATTCTAGTAAATTAGTTAAACATGATTTCCCCTTCATGAATCCATGTTGCGTCTGCTTGATTGCACTATTCCTATCTAGATGCCCCGTTATATCTTCCTTAATGATAGTTTCAAGCATTTTCCCACTACAGATGTTAAACTAACCGGCCTATAGTGACCTGCCTTTTGTCTGCCCCCTTTTTTAAACAGAGGCGTTACATTAGCTGCTTTCCAATCCGCTGGTACCTCCCCAGAGCCCAGAGAATTTTGGTAGATTATAACGAATGCATCTGCTATAAATTCTGCCATCTCTTTTAATACCCTGGGATGCATTTCATCAGGACCAGGGGACTTGTCTACCTTGAGTCCCATTAGCCTGTCCAGCACTACTCCCCTAGTGACAGTGATTGTCTCAAGGTCCTCCCTTCCCACATTCCCGTGACCAGCAATTTTTGGTATGGTTTTTATGTCTTCCACTGTGAAGACCGAAGCAAAATAATTATTTAAGGTCTCAGCCATTTCCACATTTCCCATTATTAAATCCCCCTTCTCATCTTCTAAGGGACCAACATTTACTTTAGTCACTCTTTTCCATTTTATATATCTGTAAAAGCTTTTACTATCTGTTTTTATGTTTTGCGCAAGTTTACTTTCGAAATCTATCTTTCCTTTCTTTATTGCTGTTTTAGTCATTCTTTGCTGTTGTTTAAAATTTTCCCAATCCTCTAGTTTCCCACTAACCTTGGCCACCTTATACGCATTGGTCTTTGATTTGATACTCTCCTTTATTTCCTTGGTTATCCACGGCTGGTTATCCCTTCTCTTACTGCCCTTCTTTTTTGTTGCGCACTATGAAAGAGCTCCTTAAAAGTCCTCCACTGTTCCTCAATTGTGCCACCGTTTAGTCTGTGTTCCCAGTCTACTTTAGCCAACTCTGCCCTCATCCCACTGTAGTCCCCTTTGTTTAAGCATAGTACGCTCATTTCTCACACAACTTCCTCACCCTCAATCTGTATTACAAATTCAATCATACTGTGATCACTCATTCCGAGAGGATCTTTTACTAGGAGATCGTTTATTTTTCCTGTCTCATTACACAGGACCAGATCGAAGATAGCTTGCTCCCTTGTAGGTTCTGTTACATACTGTTCTAAGAAACAATCCCGTATGCATTCTATGAGTTCCTCCTCCTGGCTACCCCGTGCGATTTGAGTTGACCAATCGATATGTAGGTTAAAATCCCCCATGATTACTGTCATTCCTTTTTCACATGCCTCCATTATTCCCTTGATTATTGCCCACCCCACCGTGAAGTTATTATTTGGGGGCCTATAAACTACGCCCACCAGTGACTTTTTCCCCTTACTATCTCTAATCTCCACCCACAATGATTCAACATTTTGTTCATTAGAGCCAATATCGTCTCTCACAACTGCCCTGATATCATCCTTTATTAACAGAGCTACCCCACCTCCTTTCCCTTCTTGTCTATCTTTCTGAAATGTCAGATACCCCTGTATGTTTAATTCCCAGTCTTGGCCACCCTGCAACCACGTTTCTGTAATGGCCACCAAATCATACCCATTTGTAATGATTTGTGCCATCAACTCATTTACTTTATTTTGAATGCTGCGTACATTTAGGTGGAGTGTTTTAATCCTAGTTTTTAAACCATGATTTTTAGTTTTGACTCCTCCTGCATCCCCTTTACATTCAGTGGCCCTTTTTGTTTTTTGCCTTGGGTTTCTCTGCCCTCCACTTTTACTCATCTCCTTTCTGTCTTTTGCTTTTGTCTCGTTTTTGTTTCCCTCTGTCTCCCTGCATTGGTTCCCATCCCCCTGCCATATTAGTTTAATTCCTCCCCAACAGCACTAGCAAACACTCCCCCTCGGACATTGGTTCCGGTCCTGCCCAGGTGCAGACCGTCCGGTTTGTACTGGTCCCACCTCCCCCAGAACCGGTTCCAATGTCCCAGGAATTTGAATCCCTCCCTGCTGCACCACTGCTCAAGCCACGTATTCATCTGCGCTATCCTGCGATTCCTACTCTGACTAGCACGTGGCACTGGTAGCAATCCTGAGATTACTACTTTTGAGGTCCTACTTTTTAATTTAGCTCTTAGCTCCTTAAATTCGTCTCGTAGCACCTCATCCCTTTTTTTACCTATGTCGTTGGTACCAATGTGCACCACGACAACTGGCTGTTCACCCTCCCTTTTTAGAATGTCCTGCACCTGCTCCGAGACATCCTTGACCCTTGTACCAGGGAGGCAACATACCATCCTGGAGTCTCGGTTGCGGCCGCAGAAACGCCTATCTATTCCCCTCACCATTGAATCCCCTATCACTATCGCTCTCCCACTCTTTTTCCTGCCCTCCTGTGCAGCAGAGCCAGCCACGGTGCCATGAACTTGGCTGCTGCTGCCCTCCCCTGGAGCAGGGAGATCTTACTGCAGTTGTACAGGGCCTTGGTGAGGCCACACCTGGAGTATTGTGTACAGTTTTGGTCTCTTAACTTGAGGAAGGACATTCTTGCTATTGAGGGAGTGCAGTGAAGGTTCATCAGACTGATTCCCGGGATGGCAGGATTGACATATGAAAAAAGACTGGATCGACTCGGCTTATATTCACTGGAATTTAGAAGAATGAGAGGAGATCTCATCGAAGCATATAAAATTCTGACGGGAATGGGCAGGTTAGATGCAGGAAGAATGTTCCCGATGTTGGGGAAGTCCAGAACCAGGGGTCACAGTCTCAGGATAAGGGGTAAGCCATTTAGGACCGAGATGAGGAGAAACTTCTTCAGTCAGAGAGTTGTGAACCTGTGGAATTCTCCACCACAGAAAGTTGTTGAGACCAATTCGTTAGATATATTCAAAAGGGAGTTAGATATGGCCGTTATGGCTAAAGGGAACAAGGTGTATGGAGAGAAAGCAGGAATGGGGTACTGAGGGAATGATCAGCCATGATCTTATTGAATGGTGGTGCAGGCTCGAAGGGCCGAATGGCCTATTCCTGCACCTATCTTCTACGTTTCTATGTTGTGGGGAAGAGCATAACTAGAGGCCACCAATATAAGATCGTCACCAAGAAATCCAATCGGGAATTCAGGAGAAACTTCTTTACCCAGAGAGTGGTGAGAATGTGGAACTCGCTGCCACAGGGAGGGGTTGAGGAGAATAGTATTGATGTATTTAAGGGGAGGCTGGACAGGCGTATGGGGGAGAAGGGAATAGAGGGTTATGGTGATAGATTTAGATGAGGAAAGACGGGCGGAGGCTCGAGTGGAGCATAAATGCCGGCATGGACTGGTTGGGCCGAATGGCCTGTTTCTGTGCCATATATCCTGAGTAATCCTGTGTAACTAGATAAGGTGGTTCAGAAGGCATACAGAATGGTTGCCTTTATTAGGCGAGGCATGGAATGCAAGAGCAGGGGGGTTAAGCTTGAACTGTATAAAACACTAGTTAAGCCACAGCCGGAGTACTGCGGCGGCATGCCACTACAGCGAGGGCGACTGGATTTGACATCACCCAAATCCAGGTCGCTGATTGGAGCGTGGGCAGGTACAGCTGGAGCGGGGAGGTCGGGCCGGAGGAGCGGCGAGAGTTTGTAGAGGGACGTGACCGGGGCACAGAAGAGGCGAGGGCCCAGGGGCAGCACGGGCCCAGCCCACACTGCGATATGTGGGCGCGCTGGGTCCGTGCAGCAGAGCTGGTCTCCAGTCGTCCTGGTTAACCCTTGCCACTGGACCAAGGCCTGGCTCTGTCAAGCCCGTGTGGTGGCTGGTGTGCAATGGTCACCACACGTTAAAAAAATCCACCCACAGGCATCTTCCACCCTTCAGGATGTAGTTCGGGATCTGGAATATTAGGTCCTTCATTGAAACACCTGGGAACTCATCCCTTTTTGGGCTGGAAGCAAGTCATCCTCGCTTCGAGGGACTGCCTATGATGATGATGATTGGGAACAATTCTGGTTATCACATTACAGGAAGGATGTGATTGCACTGGAGAGGGTGCAGTGGAGAGTTACGAGAATGTTTGCAGGATTGGAGAACTTTAGCTGTGAGGAAAAATTGGAACAGAGGAGGCTGAGGTGTATAAAATTATGAGGGACTGAGATAGAGTGAATAGGAAGGACCTGTTTCCCTTAGCAGAGGGGTCAATAACCAGGGGGCATAGATTTGAATTAATTGGTCGAAGGATTAGAGAAGTATTGAGGGGAACTTTTTTCAGAGGGGGGTGGGGGTCTGGAACTCACTGCCTGAAAGGGTGGTAGAGGCAGAAATAGAATCACATTTAAAAAGTACTTGGATGTGCACTTGAAGTGCCGTAACCTGCAGGGCTACGGACCAAGAGCTGGAAAGTGGGATTAGGCTGGATAGCTCTTGGTCGGCCGGCACGGACATGATGGGCCGAATGGCCTCCTTCCATGCTGTAAACTTCTATGGTTCTATGATTCTAGAATGGCACCAGGGGGGAAATAGTTCCGTTAGGTGGAGAAGCTGGGGTTGTTCTCCTTGGAGCAGAGAAGGATAAGGGGAGATTTCATAGAGGTATTCAGAATTTTGAGGGGTTTTGATCGAGTAAATAAGGAGAAACTTTTTCGACTGGCAGGAGAGGCGGTAACCAATTGACACGGATTTAAGACCATTGGCAAAAGAAACAGGCGAAATGAGGATTTTGTTTAATGCAGCGAGTTGTGATCTGGAGCGCGCTGCCTGAATTGACGCTGGAAGCAGATTCAATCGTAACTTTCAAAAGAGAATTCGATAAATACTTGCAAAAAATATTAGCAGAGCTATGGGGAACGAGGAGGGGGGAGTGGGACTGATTGGATCGCTCTGTCACAGGGCCGACACAGGCTCGATGGGCCGAACGGTCTCCTGTGCTGTGTGATTCTATCATTTACAGTTTGCAGAGCAGTAAATCGCCTCCTGCCACCTCTGGCTCGTAGTTGGTGAATTTGGAATCTCCTGCCACAAACTCCGTTCCCTAGCCACCGACTCCATGCCCCTCCCTGGCCAGTGTTCAGGCCTGAACCAGACTATTCACAACCACTGTGTCTTATCCCAGCCTGTGATGATCTCCTGACCCCAGAAAGTTAGTATGCGGGTACAGCAAGTAATCAGGAAGGCCAATGGTATGTTGGCCTTTATTGCAAGGGGGATAGAGTATAAAAGCATGGAAGTCCTGCTACAACTGTACAGGTTATTGGTGAGGTCACATCTGGAGTACTGCGTACAGTTTTCGTCTCCGTATTTAAGGAAGGATATACTTGCTTTGGAGGCAGTTCAGAGAAGATTCACTTGGTTGATTCCGGAGATGGCTTATGAGGATAGATTGAGTAGATTGGGCCTCTACTCATTGGAGTGCAGAAGAATGAGAGGTGATCTTATTGAAACTTATAAGATAATGAGGGGGCTCGACAAGGTGGCTGCAGAGAGGATGTTTCCACTGATAGGGGAAACTGAAACTAGGGGACAAAGCTTTAGTTTCCCCTATGAATAAGGGGCCGCCCATTTAAAACTGAGATGAGGAGGAATTTCTTCTCTCAGAGGGTTGTAAATCTGTGGAATTCTCTGCCCCAGAGAGTTGTGGAGGCTGGGACATTGAATATATTTAAGGTGAAGATAGACAGATTTTTGAGCGATAAGGGAGTGAAGGGTTATGGGGAGCGGGCGGGGAAGTGGAGCTGAGTCCATGATCAGATCAGCCATGATCTTATTAAATGGTGGAGCAGGCTCGAGGGGCCGAATGGCCGACTCCTGCTCCTATTTCTTATGTTCTGATGTTCTCTCCATCACAAAGACGGCTTACTTCCACCTCAGTGAGATTGTGTTTCTCCTCCCCTCCCGCAGCCTACCTGCTGCTGAAATACTCGTACATGTCACTTTACCTCCAGACCACTATTCCGACTCTCTACAGGCCGGCCTCCTACCCTGCAAACGCCGTAAACCGCAGCTCAGCACAAACTCTGCGGACGCTATATTATCGCCTCTCAAATCACTCCTGTGCCCGTGGCCCTGCACTGGATCTGGGTCCTGAACCCCTCAACTTAAAAATGGCCAGCCTTGTGTTTAAAATATCAGCTGTGTTCTAACTCTGCTAAATAATCCTTTCAGTCGCTCTCCATCACCACTGCAAGCACCAGAGAAGGAGAAGGAGAGTCCTGCTGCCGTGGCTGAAGGTTGTCTCCGGGAGCTGCTGGGCCGAGCCGCATACGGAAACATCAAAAATGCCATCAAGCCGGTTTTAATGTAGGTGATGCGTTTACTTAAACAATGTTGAATGGGGAGTGCTTTATCCGTCAGACTCTCCCATTTGTCAGTAGCTAATACTTGATAGCAACAGTTCACCTGTGGAGCATACTCCCCACCTAGATAACCCTCCCACAGCTAACATACACTCTTCCCACCCACTGAATCCCCTCCCACAGCCCATGTACACTCTCCCCACCCACTGAATCCCCTCCCACAGCCCGTGTACACTCTCCCCACCCACTGAATCCCCTCCCACAGCCCGTGTACACTCTCCCCACCCACTGAATCCCCTCCCATAGCCCGTGTACACTCTCCCCACCCACTGAATCCCCTCCCACAGCCCATGTACACTCTCCCCACCCAGATAACCCTCCCACAGCCCATGTACACTCTCCCCACCCAGATAACCCTCCCACAGCCCATGTACACTCTCCCCACCCACTGAATCCCCTCCCACAGCCCATGTACACTCTCCCCACCCAGATAACCCTCCCACAGCCCATGTACACTCTCCCCACCCACTGAATCCCCTCCCACAGCCCATGTACACTCTCCCCACCCACTGAATCCCCTCCCACAGCCCATGTACACTCTCCCCACCCAGATAACCCTCCCACAGCCCGTGTACACTCTCCCCACCCAGATAACCCTCCCACAGCCCATGTACACTCTCCCCACCCAGATAACCCTCCCTCAGCCCATGTACACTCTCCCCACCCAGATAACCCTCCCACAGCCCATGTACACTCTCCCCACCCAGATAACCCTCCCACAGCCCGTGTACACTCTCCCCACCCACTGAATCCCCTCCCACAGCCCATGTACACTCTCCCCACCCAGATAACCCTCCCACAGCCCATGTACACTCTCCCCACCCAGATAACTCTCCCACAGCCCGTGTACACTCTCCCCACCCAGATAACCCTCCCACAGCTCGTGTACACTCTCCCCACCCAGATAACCCTCCCACAGCCCTTGTACACTCTCCCCACCCACTGAATCCCCTCCCACAGCCCATGTACACTCTCCCCACCCAGATAACCCTCCCACAGCCCGTGTACACTCTCCCCACCCAGATAACCGTCCCACAGCCCGTGTACACTCTCCCCACCCAGATAACCCTCCCACAGCCCGTGTACACTCTCCCCACCCAGATAACCCTCCCACAACTAACATACACTCTCCCCACCCCTGACTCCCCTCCCACAGCCTGTGTACACTTTCCACCCACTGAATCCTCACCCACAGCCCGTGTACACTCCCCCCATCCAGTTAACCCTTCCACAGCCCATGTACACTTTCCCCACCATATAACCCTCCCACAGCCCGTGTACACTCTCCCCACCCACTGAATCCCCTCCCACACCCCAGATATACTCTCCCTAACCAGTGAATCCCTCCCACAGCCCATGTACACTCTCCCCTATCACAGACCCTACCCACCCAGTGAATCCCCTCTCACAGTCCATGTACACTCTCCCCTATCACAGACCCTACCCACCCAGTGAATCCCCCCAACAGTCCATGTACACTCCCCTATCACAGACCCTACCCACCCAGTGAATCCCCCCCACAGTCCATGTACACTCTCTCCTATCACAGACCCAACCCACCCAGTGAATCCCCTCCCACAGCCCATGTACACTCTCCCCTATCACAGACCCTACCCACCCAGTGAATCCCCTCCCACAGCCCATGTACACTCTCCCTAACCATTGAATCCCCCCCACAGCCCATGTACACACTCCCCTATCACAGACCCTACCCACCCACTGAATACCCTCCCACAGCCCGTGTACACTCTCCCCTATCACAGACCCTACCCACCCACTGAATACCCTCCCACAGCCCATGTACACTCTCCCCTATCACAGACCCTACCCACCCAGTGAATACCCTCCCACAGCCCATTTACATAATCGAATGCAAGCTGTAGTCTAGAGTCTCAACACAGACAACAACTTGTATTTATATAGCGCCTTTAACATTGTAAAATGTACAATGCCGCTTCACAAGAGCGTTTTCAAATAAAGTTTGACACCGAGTTACATAAGAAATTATTAGGACAGAGGACCAGAATCTTGGATATAGAGGTAGGTTTGAAGGAGCATCTTAAAGGAGGAAAGTGAGGTGGAGAGGTTTAGGGAGGGAGTTCCAGAGCTTGGGGCCTCGGCAGCTGAAGGCACGGCCACCAATGATGGAGCGATTATAATTAGGGATGCTCAGGAGGGCAGAATTAGAGGAGTGCAGACATCTCGGAGTGTTGTGGGGCTGGAGGGGATTACACAGATAGGGAGGGGCGAGGCCATGGAGGGATTTGAAAACAAGGATGAGACTCCTCTCAACCCTGCTTGATAACTGTAATGTATTTGCTTCATAGGTTCTTGGCTTAAGAATTCACAGCAACACATTGCTATCAAGAACTAGTTGGTTTATTAACAAAGGTTTAACAATCACACTACACATTACCAGTTCATCCATTAGACTCACAACTGCATATCTCATCGTGGATAACCTAGACCTAACTGACTGGGGTTTTATTGAGTCTTGTGAACATCACACGACTGGCTAAGCCACTCACAATGCAACAGCTCTAGAAACCTGTGAGCATACTCACAGGTACATACATTACAATAACAATAGAGGCAAGGAGACCAAGGTGGATCTGTCACCCATCCTGTCGCGGCTGACGTGTCACACGGGGTTGGGATGGGCCAATGTAAATGTAAATAAACCTCTGTAATCTGTTCCTCAGGCACTTAGATAACCACTCACTTTGGGAACCAAAGCTGTTTGCTGTGCGGTGCTTCAAGATCATCATGTACTCTGTTCAGGTAAGGCTGTTGATATTCGGTTTTCACCAAGAAAGTAGTCAACAGGATGTCCGGCTGGAGTAAATGATAATATACTTCAATGCAAGGAGTGTAGTGAATAAGACAGATGAGCTGAGAGCACAGGTAGATACTTTGGGACTATGATATTATAGCTCTTCAGAGACATGGCTAAAAGAGGGGCAGGTATGGCAGCTCAACATTCCTGGTTACAGGACTTTCAGACGGGATAAGAGAGGGGGTAAAAAGCGGGGGGGTGGGTGGGGCTCGCGGTATTGAATAAAGAAACTATTACAGCTAAAAGGAGGGATGATATGTTAGAGGGGTCATCAAATGAGGCCATATGGGTCTAAATGAAAAACAAAAAAGGGACAATCACACTGCTGGGAGTGGACTATAGACCCCCAAATAGTCCCAGGGAGATAGAAGAGCTATATTTAGGCAAATTTCTGAGAAGTGCAAGATCTGAAGGGCAGTAATAGTAGGGGATTTCAACTATCCTAATATTAACTGGGATAAAATTAGTGTAAAGGTATAGAGGGTGCGGAATTCCTAAAATGCATTCAAGAGAACTTTTTTAGCCAGTATGTAGCAGGCCCAACACGAGAGGGGCGGTTCAGGATTTAGTTTTAGCGAATGAAGCTGGGCAAGTGGAAGGGTTATCAGTGGGAGATGCTAGTGATCATAATTCAGTTAGATTTAAGGTAATTATGGAAAAGGACAAGGATAGACCAGAATAAAAGTTCTAAATTGGGGAAAAGCCAACTTTGCTAAGCTGAGAGGTGATTTAGCCACAGTGGACTGGAAACAGCTACTTGAAGGTAAATCAGTGTCAGAGCAGTGGGAGGTATTCAAGGAGGAGATCCTGAGGGTTCAGGCCAAATATGTACCCTTAAAGAAAAAAGGGTGGGACTAACAAATCTAGAGCCCTCTCAGGGACATACAGAGTAGGATAAAGAAAAAAGGGAGGCTTATGACAGATACCGAGGGTCCAATACTGCAGAATCTCTAGAGAGGTATAGAACGTGCTGGGGTGCAATTAAAAAGGAAATTAGGAAAGCAAAGAGAGAGCATGAAAATTCTTGGCAAATAAAATCAAGGAAAACCCAAAGATGTTTTATAAATATATTAAGAGCAAGAGGATAACTAAAGTAGGGCCTATTAGAGACCATAAAAGTAATGTGTGTGTGGAGACGGAAGACGTGGGTATAGTTTTTAACGAATACTTTGCGTCAGTTTTCACAAAAGAGAGAAACGATGCAGACATTACTATTGAGGAGGAGTGTGAAATATTAGATGAAATAAACATAGTGAGAGAGGAGATTTTAAGGGGTTTAGCAACATTGAAAATGGATAAGTCCCCAGGCCCGGATGAAATGTATCCCAGGCTGATAAGCGAAGCAAAAGAGGAAATAGCAGAGGCTTTGACCATCATTTTCCAATCCTTTCTGGTTTCAGGTGCGGTGCCAGAGGACTGAAGGAGTGCTAATGTGGTATCTTTGTTTAAGAAGGGAGAAAGGGATAGGCTGAATAATTACAGGCCAGTCAGCCTAACCTCGGTGGTGGGAATATTATTGGAAAAAATTCTGAAGGACAGGCTAAATCTTCACTGAGAAAAACACAAATTAATCAAGGACAGTCTGCACGGATTTGTTAAGGGAAGGTCATGTCTGACTAACCTGATTGAATTTTTAGAGAAAGTAACCAGGAGGGTCGATGAGGGCAGTGTGTATGATGTCTATGGACTTTAGCAAGGCTTTTGATAAGGTCCCACATGGCAGACTGGTCACGAAAGTAAAGCCCATGGGATCCAGGGCAAAGTGTCAAGTTGGATCCAAAATTGGCTCAGAGGCAGGAAACATAGAAACATAGAAAATAGGTGCAGGAGTAGGCCATTCGGCCCTTCGTGCCTGCACCACCATTCAATGAGTTCATGGCTGAACATGCAACTTCAGTACCCCATTCCTGCTTTCTCGCCATACCCCTTGATCCCCCTAGTAGTAAGGACTACATCTAACTCCTTTTTGAATATATTTAGTGAATTGGCCTCAACAATTTTCTGTGGTATTTGCCATTTGCTTTCTTAACCGCCTGCTGTACCTGCATGCTAACCTTCAATGACTGATATACCATGACACCCAGGTCTCATTGCACCTCCCCTTTTCCTAATCTGTCACCATTCAGATAATAGTCTGTCTCTCTGTTTTTACCACCAAAGTGGATAACCTCACATTTATCCACATTATACTTCATCTGCCATGCATTTGCCCACTCACCTAACTTATCCAAGTCGCTCTGCAGCCTCATAGCATCCTCCTCGCAGCTCACACTGCCACCCAACTTAGTGTCATCCGCAAATTTGGAGATACTACATTTAATCCCCTCGTCTAAATCATTAATGTACAATGTAAACAGCTGGGGCCCCAGCACAGAACCTTGCGGTACCCCACTAGTCACTGCCTGCCATTCTGAAAAGTACCCAGTTACTTGCAAAAGTTTCTATAGATATGTAAAGAGAAAATGGTTAGTAAAGACAAACGTAGGTCCCCTGCAGTCAGAATCAGGGGAAGTCATAACGGGGAACAAAGAAATGGCGGACCAATTGAACAAGTACTTTGGTTCGGTATTCACTAAGGAGGACATAAACAACTTTCCGGATATAAAAGGGGTCAGAGGGTCTAGTAAGGAGGAGGAACTGAGGGAAATCCTTATTAGTCGGGAAATTGTGTTGGGGAAATTGATGGGATTGAAGGCCGATAAATCCCCAGGGCCTGATGGACTGCATCCCAGAGTACTTAAGGAGGTGGCCTTGGAAATAGCGGATGCATTGACAGTCATTTTCCAACATTCCATTAACTCTGGATCAGTTCCTATGGAGTGGAGGGTAGCCAATGTAACCCCACTTTTTAAAAAAGGAGGGAGAGAGAAAACAGGGAATTATAGACCGGTCAGCCTGACATCGGTAGTGGGTAAAATGATGGAATCAATTATTAAGGATGTCATAGCAGCGCATTTGGAAAGAGGTGACATGATAGGTCCAAGTCAGTATGGATTTGTGAAAGGGAAATGGGAATGGAAGCAAAGGGTAATGGTTGATGGGTGTTTTTGTGACTGGAAGTGGGGTTCCGCAGGGCTCAGTGCTGGGTCCCTTGCTTTTTGTGGTATATATTAATGATCCAGACTTGAATATAAAGGGTATAATTAAGAAGTTTACAGATGATACTAAAATAGGCTGTGTGGTTGATAATGAAGAAGAAAGCTGAAGACTGCAGGAAGATATCAATGAACGGGTCAGGTGATTGGAACAGTGGCAAATGGAATTTAATCCAGAGAAGTGTGAGGTAATGCATTTGGGGAGGGCTAACAAGGCAAGGGAATACACATTAAATGGTAGGACACTGAGAAATGTAGAGGAACAAAGGGACCTGGGAGTGCAGGTCCACAGATCCCTGAAAGTAGCAGGACAGGTGGATAAGGTGGTTAAGAAGCATACAGGATATTTGCCTTTATTAGCCAAGGCATGGAATACAAGAGCAGGGAGGTTATGCTTGAACTGTATAAAAAACTGGTTAGGCCACAGCTGGAGTACTGCGTGCAGTTCTGGTCACCACATTACAGGAAGGACGTGATTGCACTGGAGAGGGTACAGAGGAGATTTACCAGGATGTTGCTGGGAGTGGAGAATTTTAGCTATGAGGACAGATTGGATAGGCTGGATTTGTTTTCCTTGGAACAGAGGAGGCTATGGGGAGACCTCATTGAGATGTATAAAATTATGCAGGGGCCATAATTCAGTGGATAGGAAGGACCCATTTCCCTTGGCAGAGGGATCAACAACCAGGGGGCATAGATTTAAAGTAATTGGGGGGAGGTTTAGAGGGGATTTGAGGGGAAATTTCTTTACCCAGAGAGGGATGGGGGTCTGGAACTCACGGCCTGAAAGGGTGGTCGAGGCAGAAACCCTCACCACATTTAAAAGTACCTGGATGTGCACCTGAAGTGCTACGGACCGAGAGCTGGAAAGTGGGATTAGGCTGGGTAGCTCTTGGTCGGCTGGCACGGACACGATGGGCCGAAATGGCCATGCTGTAAATTTCTATGATTCTGTGATTCTATGATTGGGTGTTGTGTAATAATTCAACCAATAGTGAAGAGACTACAGAATCTTGGTTTGCAGTCGTTGTATTAGAAATGGGAAAGCACCATTACACTCAACAGGTCAAGCCTGTGTCCTCCCCTTGTAGGATGGTGTTCTGCACAGTAGGTGTGCTGGGCACAGACAGGTTGTGGTTACACAGTTTGTTTGGAATGCATTGTTCAAATATTTGGTGTGGGATTTGATAAACTGAGTTCAGTGCATTGGTGGGAATACCAGGGACACAGGCTCAAAATGAAGACATTTTATTTGTCGGCATCACTCCAGATACATATATTGCCTGTCCCCTGTTGCTTTGAGGAGGTGGGCCTGCTTGAAGCAGTGCCGTTCTTGTAGTGATTGATGGTTCTGTTTCAGTGATGCTGAGTATGTTGGCCCAACAGCAATGAAGAAACTGTGACAAATGTCCAAGTTAGGATGGTGTGTGGCTTGGAAGAGAACTTGGAGGTGATGCTGATCCTACAACATTGCAGCACTTGTCCTTGGTTGTAATGGCTGTCTTGCTCTTTACACTTTGTTGCTTTAAACGTCAAGTTACGCACACACTCAGTTGTAGTAAAGGCAGGACCGGGTCTTTTATTTAGACATTCATACTAAACAAACTCGCTGCTTGCAAAGGCAGCTCTCGAAGCAGTGACACCCCTTTCGAGATTGCGGTGTCACTGGTGTCCATGTGTGTGTGTGTGAGACAGAAGCCTGTTCCATCTCTTATACCTAAACAGCCTTGGAACTCTTACTGCTGCATTTCGACAATCACGGCTAACTGCTTTCTGAATTACTTTACACAAACCAGATTATTTAACATACAGATGTCATCAAGTAGTAATAAGGTGCTCAAATACGGACAATGTCATGAATCACTATTATAGTAACAAGTTACACTCATCCTCAACGTTTCAGTGGCTAAAAGGCACCATATCGCCCATCAGCCTCTTCGATCCAATCTTGAATCTTCCAACTTTTAACACTTTCGATATTTCCAGTCCGCAGCCAAAGCGAAGTGTTCAGAAATACAGGCCGGCACTCCCACACAGGGGAGTCGAGGTGTGGCTGGGAGATGCCTCAGTGAGCTTGGTGAGTTGCTGCAGTGCATCCTGCAGATGGTACACACAGCAGCCACGGTGCTCCAGTGCTGAGGGGCCCAATGGCAGGCACTGCGACCCAGCAAACTGCTCTGTTCTGCATTCTGTGGAGCTTCAGTGTTGTTGCAGCTCCACACATCCAGTGATGAATATTCCATCACCACATGGCGATGGTGGAGAGGCTTGGAGGAGTGAGGAGCTGAGCCAGGTGTCACAGATTACCAACCGATTACCGGTCTCTCCCCCACTTTTCCAGCCACGCTGTTAATATATTAAAGAAATAAGGAGATAGCGGGAGAAGGGAATGGAGAGAGGACTGGGGAATATCAGTGCTGGGACCCCAACTATTTACAATCTATATTAACGACTTGGAAGAAGGGACTGAGTGTAACGTACCCAAGTTTGCTGATGATACAAAGATGGGAGGAAAAGCAATGTGCGAGGAGGACACAAAAAGTCTGCAAAAGGACATAGACAGGCTAAGTGAGTGGGCAAAAATTTGGCAGATGGAGTATAATGTTGGAAAGTGTGAGATCATGCACTTTGGCAGAAAAATTCAAAGAGCAAGTTATTATTTAAATGGAGAAAGATTACAAAGTGCTGCAGTACAGCGGGACCTGGGGGCACTTGTGCATGAAACACAAAAGGTTAGTATGCAGGTACAGCAAGAGATCAGGAAGGCCAATGGAATCTTGGCCTTTATTGCAAAGGGGATGGAGTATAAAAGCAGGGAAGTCTTGCTACAGTTATACAGGGTGTTGGTGAGGCCACACCTGGAGTACTGCGTGCAGTTTTGGTTTCCTTATTTAAGAAAGGATATACTTGCTTTGGAGGCAGTTCAGAGAAGGTTCACTCGGTTGATTCCGGGGATGAGGGGTTTGACTTATGAGGAAAGGTTGAGTAGTTTGGGCCTCTACTCATTGGAATTCAGAAGAATGAGAGGTGATCTTATCGAAACGCATAAAATTATGAGGAGGCATGACAAGGTGGATGCAGAGAGGATGTTTCCACTGATGGGGGAGACTAGAACTAAGGGGCAAGATCTTAGAATAAGGGGCTGCCCATTTAAAACAGAGATGAGGAGGAATTTCTTCTCTCAGAGAGTTGTAAATCTGTGGAATTCACTGCCTCAGAGAGCTGTGGAGGCTGGGACATTGAATACATTTAAGACAGAAATAGACAGTTTCTTAACCGATAAGGGGATAAAGGGTTATGGGGAGCGGGCAGGGAAGTGGAGTTGAGTCCATGATCGGATCAGCCATGATTGTATTAAATGACGGAGCAGGCTCGAGGGGCCATATGGCCTACTCCTGCTCCTATTTCTTATGTTCTTATGTAATATGGTAAGTGAACTGAGGGGTGGAGGGGGGGGGGGGGATATAGTGAGGGACTGGGGGTTATGGTGGGAAGGTGAATATGGAATATGGACAAGTTTGCTGAGCTTATTGCTGTTCCCAACAATTCTTTCATTTTTATGGGGAGCTGATAAGGAGGGAAATAATAAGACCCTATTCCAAGCTGCAAAGGCCCTGGCATTACAGTCAGATACAAGCAGAGGGCAGCTCACTGCGTTTATCGGAACTTCCTTACCTGCTAATTGAGTGGGGAGGTTAACCCGTTTAGTGTCGGCAAGGCTACACCGGCACTACCATAGGGCAGTGAGGAGGTTCAGACTAGGCTTGTGTGTTTAGTCGTGTCATTCCTGATCCTTACAGGGTCAGTGTAACGATGAGAAATTCTTTCTTCCTTGTTGAAGTTAATCTGGGGTTTTGGCTGGGAAAGGGTGGATGTTTGCTGAAGGTGTGACTTTGCCTGTGCCGTCAGTTTGTGTGGAATTAACCCTCATTGGTTTATATGCTAACATATGTCTTGCTGCTTATCTGATCCCTTTAACTCAGTGTCAAACTAAATCTTCCCAATGCAGCATCCTGGATAATCCCTAATAAACCCATATTGGATGGACCGCACAAGTTGGATAGTTGGCAAAATCTTCGGGTAAACCATTTAGTTGATAGGATCACTGTCATGTGAACATCCACCCACACAATACTGCAAGCAAACGCAGTATGCTTTACTCAAAAGCATGTTTTCTTCTGGACTATGGGGACTGGTCAGTGCATTATCAGAAACGTCTATAATCCGTCATTCACCAAAATTATTCCCGATCAGATAAATTAGCACAAACAATTCACAATCCACAAATTAAAAACCAGCATCTCTGTTCAGTGAGCTATCCAGAAATAATCATTGATCTGTGAATTATCAAGAACAGTTATTGATCAGTGAATTATTGGAAACAGTTATTGATCTGTGAATTATCGGAAACAGTTATTGATCTGTGAATTATCGGAAACAGTTATTGATCTGTGAATTATTGAAAACAGTTATTGATCAGTGAATTATTGGAAATAGTTATTGATCGGCGAATTATCAAAAACAGTTATTGATCTCTGAATTATCAAGAACAGTTATTGATCTGTGAATTATCGAGAACAGTTATTGATCTGTGAATTATCAGAAACAATTATTGATCTGTGAATTATCGAAAACAGTTATTGATCTGTGAATTATTGGAAACAGTTATTGATCTGTGAATTATCGGAAACAGTTATTGATTTCTGAATTATCAAAAACAGTTATTGATCTGTGAATTATTGGAAACAGTTATTGATCTGTGAATTATCGGAAACAGTTATTGATCTGTGAATTATCAAGAACGTTATTGATCTGTGAATTATTGAAAACAGTTATTGATCAGTGAATTATTGGAAACAGTTATTGATCGGCGAATTATCAAAAACAGTTATTGATCTGTGAATTATCGAGAACAGTTATTGATCTGTGAATTATCAGAAACAATTATTGATCTGTGAATTATCGAAAACAGTTATTGATTTGTGAATTATTGGAAACAGTTATTGCTCTGTGAATTATCGGAAACAGTTATTGATCCGTGAATTATCGAAAACAGTTATTGATCTGTGAATTATTGGAAACAGTTATTAATCCGTGAATTATCGAAAACAGTTATTGATCTGTGAATTATTGGAAACAGTTATTGCTCTGTGAATTATCGGAAACAGTTATTGATCCGTGAATTATCAAAAACAGTTATTGATCTCTGAATTATCGAAAACAGTTATTGATCTCTGAATTATCAAAAACAGTTATTAATCTGTGAATTATCGGAAACAGTTATTGATCTCTGAATTATCGAAAACAGTTATTGATCTGTGAATTATCAATTATCGGAAACAGTTATTGATCTGTGAATTGTTGGAAACAGCTATTGATCTGTGAATTATCGAAAACAGTTATCGATCAACATAGAAACATAGAAACACAGAAACATAGAAAATAGGTGCAGGAGTAGGCCATTCGGCCCTTCTAGCCTGCACCGCCATTCAATGAGTTCATGGCTGAACATTCAACTTCAGTACCCCATTCCTGCTTTCTCGCCATACCCCTTGATCCCCCTAGCAGTAAGGACCTCATCTAACTCCTTTTTGAATATATTTAGTGAATTGGCCTCAACAACTTTCTGTGGTAGAGAATTCCACAGGTTCACCACTCTCTGGGTGAAGAAGTTCCTCCGCATCTCGGTCCTAAATGGCTTACCCCTTATCCTTAGACTGTGACCCCTGGTTCTGGACTTCCCCAACATTGGGAACATTCTTCCTGCATCTAACCTGTCTAACCCCGTCAGAATTTTATATGTTTCTATGAGGTCCCCTCTCATTCTTCTGAACTCCAGTGAATACAAGCCCAGTTGATCCAGTCTTTCTTGATAGGTCAGTCCCGCCATCCCGGGAATCAGTCTGGTGAACCTTCGCTGCACTCCCTCAATAGCAAGAATGTCCTTCCTCAGGTTAGGAGACCAAAACTGTGCACAATACTCCAGGTGTGGCCTCACCAAGGCCCTGTACAATTGTAGTAACACCTCCCTGCCCCTGTACTCAAATCCCCTTGCTATGAAGGCCAACATGCCATTTGCTTTCTTAACCGCCTGCTGCACCTGCATGCCAACCTTCAATGACTGATGTACCATGACACCCAGGTCTCTTTGCACCTCCCCTTTTCCTAATCTGTCACCATTCAGATAATAGTCTGTCTCTCTGTTTTTACCACCAAAGTGGATAACCTCACATTTATCCACATTATACTTCATCTGCCATGCATTTGCCCACTCACCTAACCTATCCAAGTCGCTCTGCAGCCTCACAGCATCCTCCTCGCAGCTCACACTGCCACCCAACTTAGTGTCATCCGCAAATTTGGAGATACTACATTTAATCCCCTCATCTAAATCATTAATGTACAGTGTAAACAGCTGGGGCCCCAGCACAGAACCTTGCGGTACCCCACTAGTCACTGCCTGCCATTCTGAAAAGTACCCATTTACTCCTACTCTTTGCTTCCTGTCTGACAACCAGTTCTCAATCCATGTCAGTACACTACCCCCAATCCCATGTGCTCTAACTTTGCACATCAATCTCTTGTGTGGGACCTTGTCGAACGCCTTCTGAAAGTCCAAATATACCACATCAACTGGTTCTCCCTTATCCACTCTACTGGAAACATCCTCAAAAAATTCCAGAAGATTTGTCAAGCATGATTTCCCTTTCACAAATCCATGCTGACTTGGACCTATCATGTCACCTCTTTCCAAATGCACTGCTATGACATCCTTAATAATTGATTCCATCATTTTACCCACTACCGATGTCAGGCTGACCGGTCTATAATTCCCTGTTTTCTCTCTCCCTCCTTTTTTAAAAAGTGGGGTTACATTGGCTACCCTCCACTCCATAGGAACTGATCCAGAGTCAATGGAATGTTGGAAAATGACTGTCAACGCATCCACTATTTCCAAGGCCACCTCCTTAAGTACTCTGGGATGCAGTCCATCAGGCCCTGGGGATTTATCGGCCTTCAATCCCATCAATTTCCCCAACACAATTTCCCGGCTAATAAGGATTTCCCTCAGTTCCTCCTCCTTACTAGACCCCCCGACCCCTTTTATAACCGGAAGGTTGTTTGTGTCCTCCTTCGTGAATACCGAACCAAAGTACTTGTTCAATTGGTCCGCCATTTCTTTGTTCCCAGTTATGACTTCCCCTGATTCTGACTGCAGGGGACCTACATTTGTCTTTCCTAACCTTTTTCTCTTTACATATCTATCGAAACTTTTGCAATCCGTCTTAATGTTCCCTGCAAGCTTCTTCTCATACTCCATTTTCCCTGCCCTAATCAAACCCTTTGTCCTCCTCTGCTGAGTTCTAAATTTCTCCCAGTCCCCAGGTTCGCTGCTATTTCTGGCCAATTTGTATGCCACTTCCTTGGCTTTAATACTATCCCTGATTTCCCTTGATAGCCACGGTTGAGCCACCTTCCCTTTTTTATTTCTATGCCAGACAGGAATGTACAATTGTTGTAATTCATCCATACGGTCTCTAAATGTCTGCCATTGCCCATCCACTGTCAACCCCTTAAGTATCATTCGCCAATCCATCTCAGCCAATTCACGCCTCATACCTTCAAAGTTAGCCTTCTTTAAGTTCTGGACCATGGTCTCTGAATTAACTGTTTCATTCTCCATCCTAATGCAGAATTCCACCATATTATGGTCACTCTTCCCCAAGGGGCCTCGCACAACGAGATTGCTAATTAATCCTTTCTCATTACATAACACCCAGTCTAAGATGGCCTCCCCCCTAGTTGGTTCCTCGACATATTGGTCTAAAACAACAACAACTTGCATTTATATAGCGCCTTTAACGTAGTGAAACATCCCAAGGCGCTTCACAGGAGCAGTAGGAGTTAAAAAATTTGACACTGAGCCACATAAAGAGAAATTAGCGCAGGTGACCAAAGCTTGGTCAAAGAGGTCAGTTTTAAGGAGCATCGCGAGGGAGGAAAGAGATGAAGAGAGGTGGAGAGGTTTAGGGAAGGAATTCCAGAGCTTGGGGCCTCGGCAACAGAAGGCACGGCCACCAATTGTTGAGTGATTATAATCAGGGATGCTCAGGAAGGCAGAATTGGAGGAGCGCAGAGATCTAGGGGGGCTGTGGGGCTAAAAGAGATTACAGAGATAGGGAGGGGCGAGGCCATGGAGGGATTTGAAAACAAGGATGAGAATTTTGAAATTCAGGCATTGCTTAACTGAGGGGCAATGTAGGTCAGCGAGCACAGGGGTGATGGGTGAGCAGACTTGGTGCGAGTTAGGACACGGGCTGCCGAGTTTTGGATTACCTCTATTTTGGGTAGAATGTGGGAGGCCAGCCAGGAGTGCATTGGAATAGTCGAGTCCAGAGGTAACAAAGGCTTGGATGAGGGTTTCAGCAGCAGATGAGCTGAGGCAGGGGTGGAGACGGGTGATGTTACGGAGGTGGAAATAGGCGATCTTAGTTATACCGCGGATATGCTCATTTCAGGGTCAAATATGACCCCAAGGTAGTGAACAGTCTGGTTCACCCTCAGACAGAGGTTGGGGAGAGGGATGGAGTCAGTGTCTAGGGAACGGAGTTTGTGGCAGGGACCGAAAACAATGGCTGCGGTCTTCCCAATATTCAATTGGAGAACATTTCTGCTCATCCAGAACTGGATGTCGGACAAGCAGTCTGACAATTTAGAGACCGGATCTGCGAATTATCAGAAACGGTTATCAATCTGTGAATTATCTATGAATAAAAAAAGGACCTCAAAGGTAGTAATCTCCGGATTACTCCCGGTGCCACGAGCTAGTGAGTACAGAAATAGAAGGATAGAGCAGATGAATACGTGGCTGGAGAGATGGTGCAGGCAGGAGGGCTTTAGTTTCCTGAGGCATTGGGACCATTTCTGGGGGAGGTGGGAACTATACAAGCCGGATGGGTTGCACCTCAACAGAGCCGGGACCAATAAATAGATAGACTGCTTTGGATACTGTTGAGGGAGATGGCTCATCAGGGGAGGGCAGCAGCAGCCAAGTTCATGGCACCGTGGGTGGCTCTGCTGCACAGGAGGGCAGGAAAAATAGTGGGAGAGCGATAGTGATAGGGGATTCAATTGTAAGGGGAATAGATAGGCGTTTCTGCGGCCGCAACCGAGACTCCAGGATGGTAAGTTGCCCCCCTGGTGCAAGGGTCTCAGAGCGGCTGCAGAGCATTCTGGAGGGGGAGGGTGAACAGCCAGTTGTCATGGTGCATATAGGTACCAACGATATAGGTATAAAATGGGATAAGGTCCTACAAGCTGAATTTAGGGAGCTAGGAGTTAAATTAAAAAGTAAGACCTCAAAGGTTGTAATCTCAGGATTGCTACCAATGCCACGTGCTAGTCAGAGTAGAAGTAGCAGGATAGCTAAGATGAATACATGGCTTAAGGAATGGTGCAAGAGGGAGGGATTCAAATTCCTGGGACACTGGAACCGGGTTTAGTGGAGGTGAGACCAGTACAAACCGGATGGTCTGCACCTGGGCAGGACCGGAACCAATGTCCTAGGGGGAGCGTTCGCTAGTGCTGTTGGGGAGGGATTAAACAATATGGTAGGGGGATCGGAATCTATGCAGGGAGACAGAGGGAAGTAAAATGGGGCAGAAGCAAAAGATAGAAAGGAGGTAAGGAGGGCAGAGAAATCAAAGGCAAAAATCAAAAAGGGCCACATTACAGCATAATTCTAAAAGGACAAAGTGTGTTAAAAAAACAAGCCTGAAGGCTCTGTGTCTCAATGCGAGGAGCATTCCTAATAAGGTGGATGAATTAACTGCGCAGATAGCTGTTAACGGATATGATGTAATTGGGATTACGGAGATATGGCTCCAGGGTGACCAAGGCTGGGAACTCAACATCCAGGGGTATTCAATATTCAGGAAGGACAAACAGAAAGGAAAAGGAGGTGGGGTAGCGTTGCTGGTTAAAGAGGAAATTAACGCAATAGTAAGGAAGGACATTAGCTTGGATGATGTGGAACCTATATGGGTAGAGCTGCGGAATACCAAAGGGCAGAAAACGCTAGTGGGAGTTGTGTACAGACCTCCAAACAGTAGTAGTGAGGTTGGGGACAGCATCAAACAGGAAATTAGGGATGTGTGCTGTTGTGTATCTGTAAAGCATGCACTCCCATGTTCCGCCACCAGGGAGCTCATCCCCTGAAGTCCCAAGGGATCCCAGCATCCCTTGGGAGCACTGTATATAAGCCGGCCCCTAAGGCCTGTTCCTCAATTTGAAGTGTCTTATTAAAGACTGAGGTCACTGTTACTCTAACCTCCCTGTGTGCAGTCTCATCTGTGTTAGGAACACAACAACTGGCGACGAGTACACGAATCCAACGCAAAGATGCAGCAAACTGTGGGCATCCTGGAGAAGTTCTCGGAGGGTCAGGACTGGGAAGCCTATGTCAAACGGCTCGACCAGTACTTTGTAGCCAACGAGCTGGACGGAGAAGGAAGCGCTGCAAAAAGGAGAGCGGTCCTCCTCACGGTCTGCGAGGCACCAACCTACAGCCTCATGAATAATCTTCTGGCTCCGGTGAAACCCACAGATAAGTCGTATGAAGAGCTGTGTACACTGGTTCAGGAGCATCTTAACCCGAGGGAGAGCGTGCTGATGGCGAGGTATCAGTTCTACACGTGCCAGCGATCTGAAGGTCAGGAAGTGGCATAGAAACATAGAAACATAGAAAATAGGTGCAGGAGTAGGCCATTCAGCCCTTCTAGCCTGCACCGCCATTCAATGAGTTCATGGCTGAACATGCAACTTCAGTACCCCCTTCCTGCTTTCTCGCCATACCCCTTGATCCCCCGAGTAGTAAGGACTACATCTAACTCCCTTTTGAATATATTTAGTGAATTGGCCTCAACAACTTTCTGTGGTAGAGGATTCCACAGGTTCACCACTCTCTGGGTGAAGAAGTTTCTCCTCATCTCAGTCCTAAATGGCTTACCCCTTATCCTTAGACTGTGACCCCTGGTTCTGGACTTCCCCAACATTGGGAACATTCTTCCTGCATCTAACCTGTCTAACCCCGTCAGAATTTTAAACGTTTCTATGAGGTCCCCTCTCATTCTTCTGAACTCCAGTGAATACAAGCCCAGTTGATCCAGTCTTTCTTGATAGGTCAGTCCCGCCATCCCGGGAATCAGTCTGGTGAATCTTCGCTGCACTCCCTCAATAGCAAAAATGTCCTTCCTCAAGTTAGGAGACCAAAACTGTACACAATACTCCAGGTGTGGCCTCACCAAGGCCCTGTACAACTGTAGCAACACCTCCCTGCCCCTGTACTCAAATCCCCTCGCTATGAAGGCCAACATGCCATTTTCTTTCTTAACCACCTGCTGTACCTGCATGCCAACCTTCAATGACTGATGTACCATGTCACCCAGGTCTCGTTGCACCTCCCCTTTTCCTAATCTGTCACCATTCAGATAATAGTCTGTCTCTCTGTTTTTACCACCAAAGTGGATAACCTCACATTTATCCACATTATACTTCATCTGCCATGCATTTGCCCACTCACCTAACCTATCCAAGTCACTCTGCAGCCTCATAGCATCCTCCTCACAGCTCACACTGCCACCCAACTTAGTGTCATCTGCAAATTTGAAGATACTACATTTCATCCCCTCGTCTAAATCATTAATGTACAATGTAAACAGCTGGGGCCCCAGCACAGAACCTTGCGGTACCCCACTAGTCACTGCCTGCCATTCTGAAAAGTCCCCATTTACTCCTACTCTTTGCTTCCTGTCTGACAACCAGTTCTCAATCCACGTCAGCACACTACCCCCAATCCCATGTGCTTTAACTTTGCACATTAATTTCTTGTGTGGGACCTTGTCGAAAGTCTTCTGAAAGTCCAAATATACCACATCAACTGGTTCTCCTTTGTCCACTTTACTGGAAACATCCTCAACAAATTCCAGAAGATTTGTCAAGAATGATTTCCCTTTCACAAATCCATGCTGACTTGGACCTATCATGTCACCATTTTCCAAATGCGCTGCTATGACATCCTTAATAATTGTTTCCATCATTTTACCCACTACTGAGGTCAGGCTGACCGGTCTATAATTCCCTGTTTTCTCTCTCCCTCCTTTTTTAAAAAGTGGGGTTACATTGGCTACCCTCCACTCGATAGGAACTGATCCAGAGTCAATGGAATGTTGGAAAATGACTGTCAATGCATCCGCTATTTCCAAGGCCACCTCCTTAAGTACTCTGGGATGCAGTCCATCAGGCCCTGGGGATTTATCGGCCTTCAATCCCATCAATTTCCCCAACACAATTTCCCGGCTAATAAAGATTTCCCTCAGTTCCTCCTCCTTACTCGATCCTCTGACCCCTTTTATATCCGGCAGGTTGTTTGTGTCCTCCTTAGTGAATACCGAACCAAAGTACTTGTTCAATTGGTCTGCCATTTCTTTGTTCCCCGTTATGACTTCCCCTGATTCTGACTGCAGGGGACCTACGTTTGTCTTTACTAACTATTTTCTCTTTACATACCTATAGAAACTTTTGTAATCCGCCTTAATGTTCCCTGCAAGCTTCTTCTCGTACTCCATTTTCCCTGCCCTAATCAAACCCTTTGTCCTCCTCTGCTGAGTTCTAAATTTCTCCCAGTCCCCGGGTTCGCTGCTATTTCTGGCCAATTTGTATGCCACTTCCTTGGCTTTAATACTATCCCTGATTTCCCTAGATAGCCACGGTTGAGCCACCTTCCCTTTTTTATTTTTACGCCAGACAGGAATGTACAATTGTTGTAGTTCATCCATGCGGTCTCTAAATGTCTGCCATTGCCCATCCACAATCAACCCCTTAAGTATCATTCGCCAATCTATCCTAGCCAAATCACGCCTCATACCTTCAAAGTTAGCCTTCTTTAAGTTCTGGACCATGGTCTCTGAATTAACTGTTTCATTCTCCATCCTAATGCAGAATTCCACCATATTATGATCACTCTTCCCCAAGGGGCCTCGCACAATGAGATTGCTAATTAATCCTCTCTCATTACACAACACCCAGTCTATGATGGCCTCCCCCCTAGTTGGTTTCTCGACATATTGGTCTAAAAAACCATCCCTTATGCACTCCAGGAAATCCTCCTCCACCGTATTGCTTCCAGTTTGGCTAGCCCAATCTATATGCATATTAAAGTCACCCATTATAACTGCTGCACCTTTATTGCATGCACCCCTAATTTCCTGTTTGATGCCCTCCCCAACATCACTACTACTGTTTGGAGGTCTGTACACAACTACCACTAACATTTTTTGCCCTTTGGTGTTCTGCAGCTCTACCCATATAGATTCCACATCATCCAAGCTAATGTCTTTCCTAACTATTGCATTAATCTCCTCCTTAACCAGCAATGCTACCCCACCTCCTTTTCCTTTTATTCTATCCTTCCTGAATGTTGAATACCCCTGGATGTTGAGTACCCAGCCCTGATCATCCTGGATCCATGTCTCCGTAATCCCAATCACATCATATTTGTTAACATCTATTTGCACAGTTAATTCATCCACCTTATTGCGGATACTCTTTGCATTAAGACACAAAGCCTTCAGGCTTGTTTTTTTAACACCCTTTGTCCTTTTAGAATTTTGCTGTGCAGTGGCCCTTTTTGTTCTTTGCCTTGGGTTTCTCTGCCCTCCACTTTTCCTCATCTCCTTTCTGTCTTTTGCTTTTGCCTCCTTTTTGTTTCCCTCTGTCTCCCTGCATTGGTTCCCATCCCCCTGCCATATTAGTTTAAATCCTCCCCAACAGCACTAGCAAACACTCCCCCGAGGACATTGGTTCCGGTCCTGCCCAGGTGCAGACCATCCGGTTTGTACTGGTCCCACCTCCCCCAGAACCGGTTCCAATGCCCCAGGAATTTGAATCCCTCCCTGCTGCACCACTGCTCAAGCCACGTATTCATCTGCGCTATCCTGTGATTCCTACTCTGACTATCACGTGGCACTGGTAGCAATCCCGAGATTACTACTTTTGAGGTCCTACTTTTTAATTTAGCTCCTAGCTCCTTAAATTCGTTTCGTAGGACCTCATCCCTTTTTTTACCGATATCGTTGGTACCGATGTGCACCACGACAACTGGCTGTTCTCCCTCCCTTTTCAGAATGTCCTGCACCCGCTCCGAGACATCCTTGACCCTTGCACCAGGAAGGCAACATACCATCCTGGAGTCTCGGTTGCGGCCGCAGAAACGCCTATCTATTCTCCTCACCATTGAATCCCCTATCACTATCGCTCTCCCACTCTTTTTCCTGCCCTCCTGTGCAACAGAGCCAGCCATGGTGCCATGAACTTGGCTGCTGCTGCCCTCTCCTGATGAGTCATCCCCCCAACAGTACTCAAAGCAGTGTATCTGTTTTGCAGTGGGATGACCACAGGGGATCCCTGCACTACCTTCCTTGCACTACTCTTCCTGCTGGTCTTCCATTCCCTAGCTGGCTGTGGACCCTTCACCTGCGGTAAGAGCAACTCGCTACACATGCTACTCACATCATTCTCAGCATCGTGGATGCTCCAGAGTGAATCCACCCTCAGCTCCAACTCCGCAACGAGGTCCGTCAGGAGCTGGAGGCGGATACACTTCCCGCACACGTAGTCGTCAGGGACACCGGAAGTGTCCCTGAGTTCCCACATGGTAAAGGAGGAGCATAACACCCGACCAAGCTCTCCTGCCATGACTTAACCCTTAGATACACTTAAATAGCCGAGCTAAGGTGACTTGGAGGACAATGTGAGTTTGATGGCTACCTGGAGCAGATGCTCAGAGACTTTTTTGTACTGAGCATTGGCCACGAGACCATCCTACGAAAACTTTTGACTGTAGAGACACCGACCCTCAGTAAGGCCATTGTGATAACACAGGTGTTTATGTCCACCAGTGATAACATCAAACAAATCTCTCAGCACACAAGTGCTAGCAATGTTCATAAATTAACTGGAACTGTGTTTGCGAGCAGAAATGTACAGGGCAGAACCCACGAGTCTGCAACTGCCAGCAGGCCTCAGGTGACCCAGATGACTCAGAGTCCCCAACAAAGGATGAATGCAGGGCAATTCACACCTTGTTGGCGTTGTGGAGGCTTCCATTCAGCCTATTCATGCCGCTTCAAAGGATATATTTGCAAGAGCTGTGGAACAATGGGGCACCTCCAACGAGCTTGCAAACGAGCTGCAAGCTCTGCAAAACCTGCTAACCACCACGTGGCAGAGGAAGATCGGTCCATGGTGGATCAAAGCAATTTTGAGCCTCAGAGAGAGGAGGCAGATGCTGAAGTACACGGGGTGCACACATTTTCGATGAAATATCCACCTATAATGCTAAATGTAAAATTGAATGGCTTACCTGTAGCCATGGAACTGGTCACTGGCGCTAGCCAATCCATCATGAGTAAAAAGATGTTTGAGAGACTGTGGTGCAACAAGGCACTCAGACCAGCCCTGAGCCCCATCCACACGAAACTGAGAACGTACACCAAAGAGCTTATCACTGTCCTGGGCAGCACCATGGTCAAGGTCACCTACGAGGGCATGGTGCACAAACTGCCACTCTGGATTGTCCCGGGCGATGGCCCCACACTGCTTGGAAGGAGCTGGTTGGGCAAAATCCGCTGGAACTGGGATGACATCCGAGCGCTATCACATGTCGATGAGGCCTCATGTATCCAGGTTCTTAACAAATTTCCTTCCCTTTTTGAGCCAGGCATTGGAAACTTTTCTGGGGTCAAGGTGCGGATCCACTTTGTCCCAGAGGCATGACCCATTCACCACAAGGCACGAGCGGTACCTCACATGATGAGGGAGAGAGTGGAAATCGAGCTGGACAGGCTGCAACGCGAGGGCATCATCTCCCCAGTGGAATTCAGCGAGTGGGCCAGTCCGATTGTTCCAGTACTCAAAAGTGATGACACGGTCAGGATTTACAGCGATTATAAAGTAACTATTAATCGTTTCTCGCTACAGGACCAATACCCGCTACCTAAGGCAGGCGACCTAGCTGTGACGGGAGGCAAGACGTTCACCAAGCTCAACCTGACTTCAGCCTGCATGACGCAGGAGCTGGAGGAGTCTTCGAAGGGCCTCATCTGCATCAACACGCACAAGGGACTGTTCATCTACAACAGATGCCTGTTTGGAATTCGGTCAGCTGCAGCGATCTTCCAGAGAAACATGGAGAGCCTACTCAAGTCGGTACCACACACGGTGGTCTTTCACGGCGACATATTGGTCATGGGTCGGGACATGTCGAGCACCTACAAAACCAGGAGGAGGTTCTCCAGCGACTGGATCGCGTAGGGCTGCGGCTGAAGAGGTTGAAATGCGTCTTCATGGCAACAGAAGTAGAGTTTTAGGGGAGAAAGATCGCGGCGGACGGCATTCGGCCCACAGACGCCAAGACAGAGGCTATCAGGAACGCGCCCAGGCCACAGAACGTCACGGAGCTGCGGTCGTTCCTGGGACTCCTCAGCGATTTTGGTAACTTCCTACCGGGGTTAAGCCCCTTTTAGAGCCCCTACATGTGTTATTGCGCAAAGGTGAGAACTGGGTATGGGGAAAAAACCAAGTAATTGCTTTTGAGAAAGCCAGAAACATTTTATGCTCCAACAAGCTGCTTGTATTGTATATCCCGGGTAAAAGACTTGTGCTAGCATGTGATGCATCGTCGTACGGAGTCGGGTGTGTATTACAACATGCTAACATTGCGGGGAAGTTGCAACCTGTCGCCTATGCTTCCAGGAGCTTGTCTAAGGCCGAGAGGGCCTACAGCATGATTGAGAAAGAGGCATTAGCGTGTGTGTTCGGGGTAAAGAAAATGCATCAGTACCTGTTTGGCCTCAAATTTGAGCTGGAAACCGATCACAAGCCCCTCATATCCCTGTTCACTGAAAACAAGGGGATAAATACTAATGCCTCAGCCCGCATACAAAGGTGGGCACTCGCGCTATCAGCGTATAACTATACCATCTGCCATAGGCCAGGCACCGAGAACTGTGCGGATGCTCTCAGTCGGCTACCATTGCCCACCACGGGGGTGGAAATGGCACAGCCTGCAAACTTGTTGATGGTGGCGCAGCCCGCAGACTTGTTGATGGTCATGGAAGCATTTGAAAATGATAAATCACCTGTCATGCCCCGTGAGATTAGGACTTGGACCAGTCAAGATCCTCTGCTATCCCTAGTAAAAAACTGTGTACTGCATGGGAGCTGGGCCAGCATTCCCGTTGAAATGCAAGATCTAATCAAGCCGTTCCAGCGGCGAAAGGACGAGCTGTCCATTCAGGCAGACTGCCTGTTGTGGGGTAACCGCGTAGTGCTACCCAAAAAGGGCAGGGAGACGTTCATCTCGGATCTCCACAGCACACACCCGGGTATAGTAATGATGAAAGTGATAGCCAGATCCCACGTGTGGTGGCCCGGTATTGACTTTGACTTAGAGTCCTGTGTACGGCAATGCAGCGTGTGTGCTCAGTTGAGCAACGCGCCCAGAGAGGCACCACTAAGTTTGTGGTCCTGGCCCTCCAGGTCATGGTCGAGGATCCATGTCGACTATGCGGGCCCGTTTCTCGGTAAAATGTTCCTGGTGGTGGTGGATGCTTTTTCAAAATGGATTGAATGTGAAATAATGTCGGGAAGCACCGCCACCGCCACCATTGAAAGCCTGAGGGCCATGTTTGCCACCCACGGCCTGCCTGACATACTGGTCAGTGACAACGGGCCATGTTTCACCAGTGCCGAATTTAAAGAATTCATGACCCACAATGGGATCAAACATGTCACCTCGGCCCCGTTTAAACCAGCCTCCAATGGGCAGGCAGAGCGGGCAGCACAAACAATCAAACAGAGCCTTAAACAAGTCACAGAAGGCTCACTCCAAACCCGCCTGTCCCGAGTACTGCTCAGCTACCGCACGAGACCCCACTCACTCACAGGGGTGCCCCCGGCTGAGCTACTCATGAAAAGGACACTTAAAACCAGACTCTCGCTGGTTCACCCCAACCTGCATGATCAGGTAGAGAGCAGGCGGCAGCAACAAAATGTAAACGATGGTCGCGCCACTGTGTCACGGGAAATTGATCTGAATGACCCTGTGTATGTGCTGAACTATGGACATGGTCCCAAGTGGATCGCGGGCACGGTGATAGCTAAAGAAGGAGTAGGGTGTTTGTTGTCAAACTAGACAATGGACAAATTTGCAGAAAGCACCTGGACCAAACGAGGCTCCGGTTCACAGACTGCCCTGAACAACCCACAGCAGATACCACCTTTCTCGAGTCCACAACACACACCCAAAGGATCAACGACACCACACCGGACCAGGAAATCAAACACATCACGCCCAACAGCCCAGCAAGGCCAGGCTCACCCAGCAGCCCTGCAGGGCCAACAACACACCAGCCCAGCGAGGGCACAGCCAACACACCAGAACAGACATTTGTACCGAGGCGGTCCACCAGGGAAAGAAAGGCTCCCGACCGCCTCACCTTGTAAATAGTTTTCACTTTGACTTTGTGGGGGGAGTGATGTTGTGTATCTGTAAAGCATGCACTCCCATGTTCCGCCACCAGGGAGATCATTCCCTGAAGTCCCAAGGGATCCCAGCATCCCTTGAGAGCACTGTATATAAGCCGGCCCCTAAGGCCTGTTCCTCACTCTGGAGTGTCTTACTAAAGACTGAGGTCACTGTTACTTTAACCTCCCAGTGTGCAGCCTCATCTGTGTTAGGAACACAATACGTGCAATAAAGGTACAGCAGTTATCATGGGCGACTTTAATCTACATATAGATTGGGCTAACTAAACTGGTAGTAATATGGTGGAGGAGGATTTCCTGGAGTGTATTAGGGATGGTTTTCTCGACCAATATGTCGAGGAACCAACTAGAGGGATAGCCATCCTAGACTGGGTGATGTGTAATGAGAAAGGATTAATTAGCAATCTTGTTGTGCGAGGCCCCTTGGGGATGAGTGACCATAATATGGTAGAATTCTGCATTAAGATGGAGAGTGACACAGTTAATTCAGAGATGAGGGTCCTGAAATTAAAGAACGGTAACTTCGATGGTATGAGACATGAATTGGCTAGGATAGACTGGCGAATGCTACTTAAAGGGTTGATGCTGGATAGGCAATGGCAAACATTTAAAGATCACATGGATGAACTTCAACAATTGTACATCCCTGTCTGGCCTAAAAATAAAACAGAGAAGGTGGTTCAACCGTGGCTAACAAGGGAAATTAGGGATAGTGTTAAATCCAGGGAAGAGGCATAAAAATTGGCCAGAAAAAGCAGCAAACCTGAGGACTGGGAAAAATTTAGAATTCAGCAGAGGAGGACAAAGGGTTTAACTCGGAGGGGGAAAATGCAATCTGAGAGGAAGCTTGCAGGGAACAAAAACTGACTGCAAAAGCTTCTATAGATATGTGAAGAGAAAAAGATTAGTGAAGACAAATGTAGGTCCCTTGCCGTCAGAATCAGGTGAATTTATAATGGGGAACAAAGAAATGGCAGGCCAATTGAACAACTCTTCAGTTCTGTCTTCACTAAGGAAGACACAAATAATCTTCCTAAATACAAGGGGACCGAGGGTCTAGCGAGAAGGAGGAACTGAAGGAAATCCTTATTGGTCAGGAAATTGTGTTAGGGAAATTGATGGGATTGAAGGCCGATAAATCCCCCGGGCCTGATAGTCTGCCTCCCAGAGTACTTAAGGAAGTGACCCTAGAAATAGTGGATGCATTGGTGGTCATTTTCTAACATTCTATAGATTCTGGATCAGTTCCTATGGATTGGAGGGTAGCTAATGTAAGCCCACTTTTTAGAAAAGGAGGGAGAGAGAAAACAGGGAATTATAGGAACATAGAAACATAGAAAATAGGTGCAGGAGTAGGCCATTTGACCCTTCGAGCCTGCACCACCATTCAATAAGATCATGGCTGATCATTCACCTCAGTACCCCTTTCTTGCTTTCTCTCCATTCCTCTTGATCCCTTTAGCCATAAGAGTCACATCTAACTCCCTCTTGAATATATCCAATGCACTGGCATCAACAACTCTCTGCGGTAGGGAATTCCACATGTTAACAACTCTCTAAGTGAAGAAGTTTCTCCTCATCTCAGTCCTAAATGGCTTACCCCTTATCCTTAGACTACGTTCCCTGGTTCTAGACTTCCCCAACATTGGGAACCATCTTCCTGCATCTAACCTATCCAGTCCAGTCAGAATTTTATATGTTTCTATGAGATCCCCTCTCATTCTTCTAAACGCCAGTGAATAAAGATCCAGTTGATCCAGTCTCTCCTCATATGTCAGTCCAGCCATCCTGGGAATCAGTCTGGTGAACCTTCGCTGCACTCCCTCAATAGCAAGAACGTCCTTCCTCAGATTAGGAGACCAAAACTGAACACAATATTCCAGGTGAGGCCTCACTAAGGCCCTGTACAACTGCAGTAAGACCTCCCTGCTCCTATCCTCAAATCCCCTAGCTATGAAGGCCAACATACCATTTGCCTTCTTCACCGCCTGCTGTACCTGCATGCCCACTTTCAGTGACTGATGAACCATGACACCCAGGTCTCACTGTACTTCCCCTTTTCCTAATCTGCCGCCATTCAGATAATATTCTGCCTTTTGACCTTTATGGGTCTGCCTGGATTATGCTGTGCACATACTATGCAGCGCTGGCAATGTTTGGCTACGTCTCGCCCTACCCCGGCCCACCACCAGTCTTTGAGCAGACGGCTCAGCATTCCGTCTCGCCCAGTGTGGTCCGGCTCATGGTGTAGCCGGAGTAGTTCGGTCTGGATTGAGGACGGGGCAACTACTTGTAATCCCTTCCTCCATACCCCGTCCTCCCCAATGCTGGCCCCTTTACTTTCCCATTGTGACCGTTCCTCCGAGCTACTCTCTTCCTGTATCTTACGGACACTTAGCTCTCCTGGTCCTATCATGGCCACTTTAATTATCTGGGGCTCATCCTCTTCTGCCGCACTCCTAGCTGCTTGATCTGCCAGCATGTTTCCCCGTTGTTCCCTGGTCTCTACCCTTTGATGTGCCTTGATCTTTATTACTGCTGCTGTCGTCGGCCTTTTAACGGCTCCGACCAGCTCCCGAACTATATTCTCGTGTTTAATGTGTCCCCCCCCCGAGGTTATATATCCACGTCTACTCCACGCTATCATATAATCGTGTACTACCCCGAATGCATACCGGCTGTCAGTATAAACATTTACACGCTTCCCCTCTGCCCATTTGAGGGCTTCGGTCAGCGCTACCAACTCCGCCACTTGGGCGGACACTGTTCCTTCCAGTGCCCCTCGCAGGAGGGTGGCACCGTCCTGATCTACCACGCCCCACCCGGTGCGGAATCTTCCGTCGATATATCGTCGGGACCCATCAACGTAAAGGGTTAAATCGGGGTCTCTCAGAGGTTCGTCGGCTATTCCCCCTTCTGTTCCTTCGTCTATCTCAGTCTTGCAGCTATGGGGTTCACCTTCGGTCACTATTCCCTCCGCGGGATTAAAACCTATATCCCTGATTATTTGTATGGACTGGTCTTTGGGTACGGCCTCCCAGGTAGCCCGTCGCGCATCTGACACTGTTTTTAACCTCCCGGTATTTAGCAATTCCACTATGGTGTGCTTCATGTGTAAGATTATCTGCCCTGACATTGTGACTGGTTCGCATATCCTGGCAGCCCAAGCGGCACAATCGAGGGCAGCCACACACCGATGGAGTCCCTTCACTACCAGGGACTCTTGTGTTGAGTAATACGCTACTGGTCTCATTACCCCCCCTTTCTCCTGGGTTATGACGGCGCTATAAAAACCTCCATCGAGATCATAATATACGTGGAATGGCTTTGTCATATCCGGTAGCTTCAGCGCTGGGGCTGCTACCAATTCGGCTTTTAATTTCCCATAGGCTTCCTCTTGCTCCGATCCCCATTCTACCTGCTCCGTTCCTGGTTTTCCTCCCCTCACTAGTCGCTGAATGGGTTCGGCTATGTTTGCAAATTGAGGAATGAAATTCCTGCAATAGTTGAACAAACCCATCACCCGCCGCACTGCCCGGACCGTAGTTGGTCGGGGCATATCAGCGATGGCTGTCTTTCGGTCTGTCGGAAGAGTCTTTTTCCCCTGACTGATATTGTGTCCCAGATATCGAACCGTGGCTTGTCCGATCTGCGCCTTTTTTGGGTTTATTTTAAACCCTGCTTTATCTAGAGTCCTTAGAACCATGGCTACAGCCCCTAAATGCTCTCGGTCACTTGATGAGGCTATCAGGATGTCGTCCACGTACTAAAG
This sequence comes from Pristiophorus japonicus, assembly GCF_044704955.1. Lineage (NCBI taxonomy): Eukaryota > Metazoa > Chordata > Chondrichthyes > Pristiophoridae > Pristiophorus > Pristiophorus japonicus. Next base: position 2,782,370 of record NC_091985.1, on the reverse strand, counting down.
GATTGTACTATTATACGGGGTTAGGTTACATGGTTCCAAGGCGTTACTCATGACTCGGTGGAAAATGTTCGGGCTGTTATGGAATCTCTGAGGGAGTCGGGTCCATGTGTATTGTCTATCTCTGGATGTAAATGCGAATCTCTCCTGAGACTCAGGGTCCAGCGGGATTGACCAAAATCCGTTAGCAATATCTAAGACGGTGAAAATCCTATGTTCCGGATTCAGACCGTTGAAGATAGTCGCTGGGCTGGCCACAATCGGGTGTTCCCTGGGTGTAACTTTATTCAGGGCTGTGTAATCTATCGTTAGTCGGTAGCTTTCATCCGGCTTTTTAACTGGCCACATCGGGGAGTTTGTGACTGACACGGTCTGTCGTAGTATGCCCTGTCCTACCAGGGCTTGTATTATCCCCTCAGTGGCTCGCATGGCCTCTGGTTTGATAGGGTACTGCTTGCGGGGAGGATGTACCGGTCCCGTGACCTTCTCCGGTGTCATGTCAACAAGCCCGCAGTCCTGTTTGCTTTTTGCCCAAACTCCCGGGATAGCCTGACACAGTAATCCCAACATCCCGTCCTTAGACCAGTCTCTCGTCAGAGTATCCGTTTTACCTAATGTGGCTATGTTCTTTACTAGTGCCCATTTCCTGGCCACTTTATCCTTATACCCTTTCGTACTTTTCCAGGTTACCCGTTTTCGCTGCGCATCCACTATGGTTCCTAATTCGCGGAGTAGGTCCATCCCTAGTATAGTGCCCTCTGAGTTTTGACATACCCAGAAATGGACCAGCATCATTATACCGTCCACCTCTAGCACTTGGGTTTCACTTTGATATGCGGTGGTCCTGTCCCCCCCTACCTCTTGGATCGTGATGGATCTTTGGGTAGTGGGTATGTCGAGGTTTGTTATTGATACCGACGCCCCGGTGTCTATCAACATATCGCATCGCCAGCCCCCTAACGATGCGTTGATCCACATACGGGGATCGGGTTCTTGGCCGGGGGCCGATGCGATTCATTGGGGACTCGCCTGCTTCTGGGTCAGCTGCTGTATGATGTCCAGCAGCTGCTGGTTCCTGAGGGTACTAACGTCCAGGGCTCTTTCATTGATCGTTTTTCCCGATCCACGTCCCTTCCCTTCTTTGCCACCTCCCTTGGCCCAACAGTCCTTTGCCTCATGGCCTAGTCGGTCACAATTACTACACTTTTTGCGTCCGTTGCGTTTTGGGGCTCTACACTCGGCGCGGCGATGCCCCGTCTTGTTACAATTATAGCATGTCTCAGCCGCCTTTGTGTCAGTGGCTGCACAGACCTCCGCTGTACTTGCGGCTACTGTGGACCTTTGTTGATTATCTACCGAGGTCGCCCATCTTTCCAGGTCATCAAAATTATTGTACATCACCAAGCCTGTTTTTAGGATGGCTTGGTGTGCAGGGCTTAGTCCGTCCTTATACAACTGTATGAAAGCCGGGTTCTGCTGGTCGGCTCCGGGTATTCCGCCGTGTGCTAAGAACGCCTCAAATTTCCTTGCCCCGTATTCTGGTGCCCGTTCATCCTTCTTCTGTACTACTCCCACTATAGCGTTCCAGTTTACGGGGACCTGGCCTAAAACGCGTATCACGTTCGCTTTAAATTCTATCATGGAATCCTCCTGCTCCTCTCTTGTAGAGGACAGGTCGGCACACCAGGTACTGCCTCGGTGATCATTATCTAGTCTGTCCCAGTAACTCTCTGGCATTTTAATCCTAACTAGACCGGCGATATCTCGGTTATGGAGCTGGTGGCAAATTGTCACTTCTTTGAGCTTCTGCCAGAAGGTTGCGTTGTTATGGCGGGGCACTAGGGGTGGCAGTTTCTCCAACAACTGCATCGTGTCCCCTGGGGTCAGCGACAAGTATGTTACTCGTGTCTGCGCGGGTATAGCGGGACTGTTATGACGTCTTGTCCCGGCTGGGATCCTGGGTATGTGTTCTACCTTTAGCGGGGCAATCTGAGCCGGGTTAATCGTGGTATATGGGGGTGGTAAGACGCCCCCTTTAATGGAGTTGCAACTATCCGTTTCATTCTCTAGGCTTTCCCAGTCTTCCTCACTAGGTGGTGCACTTGGGCTATTTATTGCCAGGACTGGCAAAACTGTCTGTCCGTTATCAACCTCTACTTGCTTCCTTTTTATTTGCACATACCGATTAACCTTTTCTGTTAACTTTACATGCACTCGCAATATCAAAATGACTGCCTTTTCCTCTTTATCTTTCTTTTCCTTCTCCCACCATTCCCTTTGCTTTGCTGGTAGTTCCTGAGGATTCCACCCTGCTTTGATCATTTTTTCGATTAGCTTCTTTTGTTTTTCCGCCAGGTGGCGGGTAAGCGACCCTTCTGGTCCCACTCGAGTTTACTTGTTTTCATGGCCATTCCTGGGTAGGACTAGTACCGTTAGGAATCTACTCTCAGAGGTCCGCTTTCGACCTAGCGCGACTTGTAGTAAACTGTCTCTTGGCTACTGTCAGGTCACAAGTTCTGCTGTTACACAAACTTATACAATTCTTAAAAACGCGTTTAAGCAATTCCCGCAGTGCTCTACGTATCCTTAACGTCTACCTACCACCGCTCGGCCCGTTGGTCCGACCCTGTTCACAGGTTTGGATTCCGTTAGCCGCTGTACACCGCTTGGTTCTACCCCGGGGTATATCTCCAATTACACTACTGGGTCCGGAAGGTGTCTTTCGGTATCACGATCCCACGGTCCGAGTGTGTTCCCGGCACCTACTTAATTCCTGGCCGTTACGTGGGACTACTGTCCTCTTAATTCAGGCTCAGGCTAGGTGTTTGAGATATTGGACCGTTCCCTCGTGTCGATCAACCAGCATCCACCTTCCGCACTTTTATAATTTAAAAATCGTCTGTGTTTATACTCACCCGGGTTTACTCCAAGTGCGCTCAGCGACTTCGGGGAATCCTGCCGACTACGCCATTGCTAGCGTTAGTGTTTTCTCAGAAGAATCACTCAACACTCAGAGTCAGTTCCAACGCCTGGCGGCCTTTAGTTACGCTCAGCGGGGAGGAAACACTCAGGACCGTATCCAGGTTTCTCTCCACCGAACAAAGGGTTACATGCACCTTTATATGTTTCACAACAGTTACAAAACAGTTTACTACAGCTACACAGCCCATCACGGCTGGACACAAGCCAATCACAACGATTATAGATTACATATAGGTTCTTTTAACCCAATAGAATTCCCCTAGTATCCCGGGAACCATATGTTCGGTTATTGTCAGCTTGGGCTGATCGATGACTTTATAGGTTCTCTCCCTAGTTCTTTCATCTGGGAGAATTAATTGGTCTATAACCTTGTTTACAGGAGATGGTTTCCCTCTTATCTTTCTTCCTGGGGAATTAATTGGTTTATGACCTTGTTCACAGGAGATGGTTTCCTTCTTATCTCTGTCTTCCCGCATCCCAGGCATTCCTATAGTGGGCCTCACAGGGTTATTGCTTGGTCATTGAACGTTCAACAGTTCACAGCTTGACTACCTGATTTCCCATCATGCCTGGGCAGCCATTTTATGTGTGTGTCCATTTTAAGCTTATGTGAGTTTTAAATATCCAGCAGGTGCCTAATGCCTAGTTATATATATATGTTTCTACTCTCTACAACAACCCCCAATACCATGTACTATAATTTTGCACACCAATCTCTTGCGCGGGACCTTGTCAAAAGCCTTTTGAAAGTTAAAATACACTACATCCACTGGTTCTCCCTTGTCCACTCTACCAGTTACATCCTCAAAAAATTCTAGAAGATTTGTCAAGCAGGATTTCTCTTTCATAAATCCATGCTGACTTGGGCCAATCCCGTCACTGCTTTCCAAATGTGCTGCTATTTCATCTTTAATAATTGATTCCAACATTTTCTCCACTGCTGATATCAGACTAACCACTCTATAATTACCCACTTTCTCTCTCCCTCCTTTCTTAAAAAGTGGTGTAACATTAGCTACCCTCCAGTCAATGGGAACCGATCCAGAGTCGATAAACTGTTGGAAAATGATCACAAATGTACCCACTATTTCTAGGGCTACTTCCTTAAGTACTCTGTGATGCAGACTATCAGGCCCCGGGGATTTATCGGCCTTCAATCCCATCAATTTACCTAACACCATTTCCCGCCCAATAAGGATTTCCTTCAGTTCCTCTTTCTCACTAGACCCTTGGTCCTCTAGTATTTCCGGAAGGTTATTTGTGTCTTCCTTCGTGAAGATAGAACCAAAGTAATTGTTTAACTGATCCACCATTTCTTTGTTCCCCATTATAAATTCACCTGAATCTGACTGCAAGAGACCTACATTTGATTTCACTAATCTTTTTCTTTTCACATATCTATTGAAGCTTTTGCATTCAGTTTTTATGTTCCCAGCAAGCTTCCTCTCATACTCTATTTCCCCCTCCTAATTAAACCCTTTGTCCTCCTCTGCTGTATTACAAAATTCTCCCAGTCCTCAGGTTTGCTGCTTTTTCTGGCCATTTATATGCCTCTTCCTTGGATTGAACACTATTCTTAATTTCCCTTTTTGGCCACGGTTGAGCCACCTTCCCCATTTTATTATTACTCCAGATAGGGATGTACAATTGTTGAAGTTCATCCATGTGATCCTTAAATGTTTGCCATTGTCTATCCACTGACAACCCTTTAAGTATCACTCGCCAGTCATGTCTCATACCATCGAAGTTACCTTTCCTTAAGTTCAGAACCCTAGTCTCTGAATTAACTGTGTCACTCTCCATCTTAATAAAGAATTCTACCATATTATGGTCACTCTTCCCCAAGGGGCCTTGCACAACAAGATTGCTAATTAGTCCTTTCTCATTACACATCACCCAGTCTAGGATGGCCATCCCTCTGGTTGGTTCCTCGACATATTGGTCTAGAAAACCATCCTTAATACACTCCAGGAAATCCTCCTCCAGTTTGCTACCAATTTGGTTAACCCAATCAATATGTCGATTAAAGTCGCCCATGACAACTGCTGTAACTTTATCGCACGCATCTCTAATTTCTTATTTGATGCTGTCCCCAACCTCACTACTACTGTTTGGTGGTCTGTACACAACTCCCACTCTCATTTTCTGCCCTTTGGTATTCCATAGCTCCACCCATACAGATTCCACATCATCCAAGCTAATATCCTTCCTTACTATTGCATTAAATTCCTCTTTAACCAGCAATGCCACCCCACCTCCTTTTCCTTTCTGTCTATCCTTCCTGAATGTTGAATACCCCTGGATGTTGAGTTTCCAGCCTTGGTCACCCTGGAGCCATGTCTCCGTGATACCAATTACATCATATCCGTTAACTGCTAAGTGTGCAGTTAATTCGTCCACCTTACTCCGAATACTCCTCGTATTGAGGCACAGAGCCTTCAGGCTTGTCTTTTTAACATACTTTTCCCCTTTAGAATTTTGCTATCATTTGATCCTTTTTGCTTTTTGCCTTGGTTTTCTCTATAGACCGGTTAGCCTGACATCAGTAGTGGGGAAAATGTTGGAATCAATCATTAAAGATATAATAGCAGCGCATTTGGAAAGCAGTGACAGGATTGGTCCAAATCAGGCCAAGTGATTACAGGCCTGTCAGCCTAACATCAGTGGTGGGAAAATTATTGGAAAAAATCCTGAAAGACAGGATAAATCTGCATTTGGATAGGCAAGGATTAATTAGGAACAGTCAGCACGGATTTGTTAAGGGAAGATCGTGTTTGACTAACCTGATTGAATTTTTTGAGGAGTTAACCAAGAGGGTCGATGAGGGTAGTGCGTACGATGTAGTATATATGGACTTTAGCAAAGCTTTTGATCAGGTCCCACATGGTAGACTGGTCATTAAGGTTAAAGCCCATGGGATCCAGGGCAAAGTGGCAAGTTGGATCCAAAATTGGCTCAGAGGTAGGAAGCAAAGGGTAATGGTTGATGGATGTTTTGTGACTGGAAGGATGTTTCCAGTGGGGTTCCACAGGGCTCAGTATTGCGTCCCTTGCTTTTTGTTGTATATATCAATGATTTAGATTTGAATATAGGGAGTATGATTAAGAAGTTTGCAGATGACATGACAATTGGCTGTGTGGTTGATAATGAAGAGGGAAGTCACAGAAACATAGAAACATAGAAAATAGGTGCAGGAGTAGGCCATTTGGCTCTTCGAGCCTGCACCCCATTCAATAAGATCATGGCTGATCATTCACCTCAGTATCCCTTTCCTGCTTTCTCTCCTTATCCCTTGATCCCTGGGCTGCAGGAGGATATCAATCTACTGGTCAGGTGGGCAGAGCAGTGGCAAATGGAATTTAATTCAGAGAAGTGTGAGGTGATGCAGTTTGGGAGGGCTAATAAGGAAAAGGTATACACATTAAGCGGTAGGCCACTTAATAGTGTAGATGAACAAAGGGACCTTGGACTGCTTCTCCACAGATCCCTGAAAGTAGCAGGTCAGGTGGATAAGGTGGTTAAGAAGGCATACGGAATACTTGCCTTTATTGGCCGAGGCATAGAATATAAGAGCAGGGAGGTTATGCTGAAATTATATAATACTTTGGTTAGGCCACAGCTGGAGTACTGTGTGCAGTTCTGGTTGCCGTATTATAGGAAGGATGTGATTGCACTAGAGAGGGTGCAGAGGAGATTTACTAGGATGCTGCCTGGAATGGAGAATCTCAGTTTTGAGGACAGATTGGATAGGCTGGGTTTATTCTCAATGGAATAGAGGAGGCTGAGCGAAGACCTCATTGAGGTGTACAAAATATTGAGGGGCCTGGACATAGTGGATAGTAAGGGTCTATTGCCATTGGTGAAGGGGTCTATAATGAGGGGGCATAGTTTTAAGGTGGTTAGTGGAAGGTTTAGAGGGGATTTGAGGGGAGGCTTCTTTACACAGAGGGTTGTGGGGATCTGGAACTCGCTGCTTGGAAGAGTGGTGGATGCAGAAACCCTCACCACTTTTAAGAGATGATTGGATGGTCACTTAAAGTGCAGTAACCTGCAGGGTTACAGACCTAGAGCTGGTAATTGGGATTAGACTGGATGACCTTTTGCTGGACGGTGCAGATATAATGGTAAGTACTGCAGGGAATAGAATACGGCCAGGGTGATCTCCTGGATTAGTGTCGATCGCCTGGATGGGTCGGAGAGGAATTTTCCCAAAATTTTTCTCCCTAAATTGGCCTGGGTTTTTATCTCATTTTTGCCTCTCCCAGGAGATCACATGACTCCGGTTGGGGTGGTGTGTAGATGTTTTTAGTGTAAGGGGTGTCGTAGTTGTGTGAGGCGGACTGGTTGGGCTGGGTGCTCTTTGCCTTTCCATCATTGTTCATAGGTTTATATGTAACCTTCAGGGCTGCTGACCAAGGGCCGTGTGGCTCTTTGTCGGCCGGCACGGACTGATTGGCCGAAATAGCCTCCTTTTGCGATGTAAATTTCTATATTTCTATGATTTATGAAAGGGAAATCATGCTTGACAAACCTTCTAAAAATTTTTGAGGGTGTAACTAGTAGAGTGGACAAGGGAGAACTAGTGGATGTGGTGTAATTGGACTTTCAAAAGGCTTTTGACAAGGTCCCACACAAGAGATTGGTGTGAAAAATTAAAGCACATGGTATTGGGGGTAGTGTGCTGACGTAGATAGAGAACTGGTTGGCAGACAGGAAACAAAGAGTAGGAATAAATGAGTCCTTTTCAGAATGGCAGGCAGTGACTAGTGGAGTACTGCAAGGTTCAGTGTTGGGACCCCAGCTATTTACAATATGCATCAATGATTTAGATGAAGGAATTGAGTGTAATATCTCCAAGTTTGCAGATGACACTAAGCTGGGTGGCGGTGTGAGCTGTGAGGAAGATACTAAGAGGCTGCAGGGTGACTTGGACAGGTTAGGTGAGTGGGCAAATGCATGGCAGATGCAGTATAATGTAGATAAATGTGAGGTTATCCACTTTGGTGGCAAAAACAGGAAGGTAGAATATTATCTGAATGGTGACAGATTAGGAAAAGGGGAGGTGCAACGAGACCTGGGTGTCATGGTTCATCAGTCATTGAAGGTTGGCATGCAATTACAGCAGGCAGTAAAGAAGGCAAATGGCATGTTGGTCTTCATAGCGAGGGGATTTGAGTAAAGGAGCAGGGAGGTCTTACTGCAGTTGTACAGGGCCTTGGTGAGGACACACCTTGAATATTGTGTTCAGTTTTGGTCTCCTTATCTGAGGATGTTCTTGCTATTGAGAAAGTGCAGCGAAAGTTCACCAGACTGATTCCCGGGATGGCCAGACTGACATAAGAAGAAAGACTGGAGCGACTAGGCTTACATTCACTGGAATTTAGAAGAATGAGAGTTGATCTCATAGAAACATATAAAATTCTGACGGGATTGGACAGGTTAGATACAGGAAGAATGTTCCCAATGTTGGGGAAGTCCAGAACCAGGGGATACAGTGTAAGGATAAAGGGTAAGCCATTTAGGACTGAGATGAGGAGAAACTTCTTCACTC